>NC_134589.1:90242839-90842839 GCF_037038515.1 Microtus pennsylvanicus
CTGAGTAGCTGGAATTACAGAATTGCGACACCAAGTCAGGTCCACCTGCTGTTCAAAGCCACAGGCTTGCCTCAGTACTTGGCTTCCCTTTGGGGAGCCTGCACGTTTATGATGTTTGGGGCTCATTATGTTTCTCCAATCTGAGGACTCTGAAGTCACTGACTTTGGAAAATTCTCAGCCTTCACTTCAGCGGCCGTCTCCACTCACGTTTTATCTTCTTCCTAGAAGAGCTTCTTCTACAGCGGCTTACTTACTTTTTCTGGAAGGACCCAGATAGAAAACATTGCAGACTTCATGGTCTAGATGGCCTGTTGCAACTTTTCAGCCCCTTTGGTTCAGTACGAAAACTGTTTATCATACAATCGGGACAGTGTGCGAGCAGCTGGACGAAGCTGTCCCAGCAAACCACTATTACGAAAGCACATGATGACCCCCAGTTGTCCCTTACGGCCCGTTCTGGAAGCACGCAGGACCTGGTCCTCATGCCCAGGTCTCTCTGCTCTTTTCCATGTGTGCTAGCTCTCCCCTGCCCTGTAGGGCATCCAGTGATTTCCCACTTTTATCTTCCAATTCACTAACCCTCTTGCCAGCCGCACTCAATTAGCTGACTAACCCATCTGTTCACTTTTTTACTTCAAAGATTGTAGTTCAATCATCTGTAAGGTTCAGCCCTCTTCTCCTTTGGTATTTCACTTCCGTACTTAGGATTTGGGGTTTTTTTTCCCCTAATTTTCAGCTTGTTGCCAGGGTTTTCAGCCCAGCTGGCTCTTATTTCTGGTGGCTATGAAGGAGAAGACACCAGCCCTGGCAACACAAGGAAGTCATCTGCCAGGTGCTATGAGGTCAAGCCTGGCTCGAGGGCTGTCCCCCTGAGAAGCTATGACATCACACGTGCCATGGCTTTGGGGAATCACTGGCCTGGAATCAAATTCTCTGTGGATTTCTCAATATAGAGCTGGAGGGGTCCCAACCCTAGAGGTGTGAGTTCATAAACCTTGGTCCGGCACGGGCTGACAATTTCCCAGAGACTGCATTCTCCCCCACTGAGTCTGAGGGAAACAAACCATGTCTGAGTGTGAGCCTCTCCAGGCCACCACTCACTGAGGATCCCGATCTCAGCCCTTGACACATGTCGTCTTCATCCAGGCTATCTGCCTGGTTCTGTGGAGATTTTCTTCCCTTTCTAACAAATCCTGCTCCTGAGGTAATGTTTATCTGTTTATCCAACATGCCTGACATTTTGGGTGTTACTGGAGTAGGTTTCATATCAACCTCGGTTCCATGGTGGTTCCATGGTCCTTGGGACTCCTAGCCTTCGGGCATCCCCAAAGGCCCCAGACTTGACTGGAGTCTCCACCATAGACTTAAAAGTTCCACGAACTCACAGCTACCCACATGGCCAGTCCCCCAACCCCGGGGCCAAGCACATGCCCTGGGGACATAGAGCAAGCTCGAGGCTTGTCTTGGCACCGACATTAAACATTGATGAGGCTGCTGTCCGCGTTCCAGCTAAGGCAAAATAAAAAGAGGGAGACGACGCCAGTCCTGGCAACACAAGGAGGTCATCTGCCAGGTGGCTGCTGCAGCCGCTCAATACAGCTATAAGGAAGTGGCAACAGAGGCGATCTATAGACATCAAGCAAGAGCCTTTCCCCAGGGAAGCCTCTGCAGCTTGAGGCCCCATCCAAGGCCACAAGCCAGGCTTTGTGCACCAGGTTGGTGAACAAGTCTGAATGGGGCCAGGTCTCCGCAGGCGTGAGCAAATCAGGAATTGGGTAACTAGGAGGCCTTAGGCAACTCAGAGCAACTTCCTGACAGCTGGGGAGCTGAGCCGCCACACTGGCCTGGCAAGAGTCCCAAGAACTCTCAGTCTAAGGCTGCCTTAGCATGAAGGGTGGTGCCTGAGAGATACACCCGCATCCTAGCCCTGTTAGCCTGTGGAGATCGCGGTGTTGGACAAGAGGATCTTGGCAGGTATGATTAAGCTAAACATCTTGAAGTAGGGTCACTTGGGAACATCTGGGCAGGTCTTCAGCGAGACCTTTCAGAGAGAAGGCCAAAAGCCAAGAAGGGAAGGTAGAGGCTGAGCCACGAAGCTTCAGGGTGAGGAATACTGAGGCTGGTTGCCACAGGGGACCGAGAAGATCCCTCCTCCAGAGTGAGGATAGGGCAGACACAGGACACAAACCCAGGGTTCCTAAAAGGCACTGTGATTGCAGGTAACGGGAAGCCTGGTTTCAGTGCCTTCAGATGGGGTCAGAGGGCTGAGTATTGTTTGTATTTCATGGAAGGGAAAAATCAAAGCTCAGTGCTCCTGGCCACTGGGGCCAAGTGGGGCTTGAATTTGGGCCTCCTGCATCCTTTACCCCACAGGGAAGTGAGATGCCAGTCAGGTGTGGCGGGGGTCACCTAATTTCAGGCTGGAGACATGTCTCGATTCAAAAGGCAGAGTCAGCCTGCTGAGGTGAGCATAGGAGTGCTGATGGCCCGTGGCAGGAGAGAGCCCCAGAGGACTCCCCGCAGCCCCGCTACTCAGGGAAGGGTTAGGGATCACCACATCTGCCCTTAGATGATACTGCTCTGGGTTCTTCCTTGACTGTGAAGGAAGAGTTCCAATACAGAACAAGCATTCCCTGGGTGTCTCAGGTACACTCACTTTCCTACTGCACACATTCTCACTAGGGTTAGAGGCCTTGGGCAGACTGCAGTCCTTCCTGTCCAGAACAGTGGTCCTCCCATCATCAGCTAGCTGTATGGCCTTCTCACTGGACCTTAGTGTCCCTTTAGAGGAATGAGGGGTTGGCTTGTCACAGGAGGGTGGAGTGGGCCAGTGGGTGGCAGGAAGAGATGGGGCTTTGGGGACTTCAGTGGAGCTGCTGGCTCTGTCTGCAGCGGCCTCACAGGGGTGCAGTCTATGGGGACATACTCTGGAGGCTCATACTGGGACTCTCTAAGATCTACATATGCCCAGGACCATACACTAGGGACTGAAAGGCCCACTTGGGCCAGAGGGCTCGGAGCCTCTACCCTAACGGTGATGATCCAGAGTTCTGGAATTCTGTACGGCACAGCTCAGGCCTGTTGTGGCCCAGCACAGGCTGCATCTCTGAACCTGCCATCCGCAGAAGGAAGACAGATGACACCGTGCAATGAAAGGATACGTGTGGTCTATGACCGAAACATCGCCCAGAACTCACTGTGCTGATCAGGAATCCACAGCCAGGGCTCAGGCCACCAGGGGCCCCAGCAAGGCAGGCAGGATGGGGCTTACTGGACACAGGGCTGACAGCCAAGCAGGTCAGCTTGCCCCCTGCACCTGTGTGAAAGTCTTTTCTCCCGTGTTATAAGCCTGAACAAATCTCTTTTTATGGACTCTCCTTAGCCTTGAAGAAAACGTTCCACACCCAGAAACGCACAGCTATAAGGCATTCAAATTCTCTGAATTTCAGAAGCTATTTTATTTTGGGTGTGTGTACCCAGCACCCTACACCCAGGGTCCTGCCCATGCTGGGCAAGCTTTCTACCACTGAGTTGCATCCCAGCCCTATTTTTAATTTTGAGACAGGATCTCACTAAATTGCCCAGGCTGGCCTAGAACCCCCTCTGTAGTCCAGGCTGACCTGGAACTGTAGATCATCCTGCCTCGGCCTCCCTCCCGAGTAGATAGACAGGCCTACACCACCAGGCCTGGCGAGGGAGATTTTTTTTTTAAGCACATGTATTGTAAAGAGTTCTGCTAGGGTGTAATCAAGTGTACTGTATGCATCTGAAGTTCGACACGTGTTCATCTATAAACCACCACTTCTATTGAGATGGCTGAAACATCTGTCACTCTCAAGCTCTGCCGCCTCACTCCTCTGACCCCGAGGTGGCTGCCCACCTGTTTCCTGTCACAGCAGGCCGGTTCGCATGTTCTGTGAATACACAGAAACCAGCACACTGTGCTCTTTCTCTTTGGCCGTTTTCATTCAGCACGGTTGCTTTGGCGGTCACCTGTGTTTTATGCCAACAGTTCCCTCATTCCCGGTGGGCTGCATCCGGTCCTATGCCACGGAGCTGTGACTCATTGGGAATGGACCAGGCATCGAGCATCGTCTGTCTAAGAGGATGCTTTGGACACTTAGACACGTCTTCATGGGATAGCGCCTGTCTAGGCTCAAGGGGTGAGGATGTGTTTCCCACCCTAAGAAACTGCCACATGGTTTCCAAAGAGGCTGCAATGTGTTGCAAACCCTACTGGATTAACCAGGTTTTGTTGTTGTTTTTGTTTGTCCTTGTAATGAATGCCTAAGAGAGACAGATTTAAGGAGGAAAGATTATTTATATGGCTCATGGTTTCAGAGGTTTCAGTCTCACCACTGGCTGGCTCTGTCTCTAGGATGGAGGGAAAGCCCTGCATGTGGAGGAGGGTGTGGCAGAGCAGCGCCCTTATTCCTATGATGGCCAGGAAAAGGTGTGGGAATGAGAGGGAAAGAGAAAAGGAGGGATGGAAGGGGCACACAGCAAGGAGGCACACCCACAAACACACACTTCCTCCAACCAAGCCTCTTCTACTTTTGGCCACCTCCCAATAATGCCAGCAGACTAAGAATCAATCAAGAGATCAATCTATAGATGATATCTGAGCCCTCGGGATTTACTCTCCTACTCTAGAGACCAAGCCTTCATTATCTGGTCTTTGGAGGGACACTCAGATCCAACTCACAACCCCTCTCAGAGTAAGGACTTTCTCCCTAGCCTCCCCAACCCAGCGTCTCCCACCTTTAGACATTGCCTTTTGTGTTTCAGCTTCCCCTAAGACCCCAGCCTCAACCTCCATCCCCATCTGCTTATTTGCCACTATCGTCCCTGGTAACTAGCCTTCCAACTCTTTGGCCATTTTCAAGTTTTAACATGAATGAGGTATTTTTTGCCCAAACTGAGCATCTTGGCAGACTGCCGCTGCCTCTGTCAGGGCTTCTAGACCCTGGATTTCCCATCAATCCCACTCAATCTACTAAGGAGGAAGGATCTAATAGGGGCGTTGGCCACAGCAGGGTCACCACAGACTCCTGACACAGCTGGAGATGGGTAGTCAACACACGATGCTTGTTCCACAAGCCCAGTACACCATTGTTCCCGGGATGCCCATTGTGTCTGCCTTGATTGCCCACAGCCGCTGAGCTGGGTGCAGCTTTCTTCCCCTGAACCTACTGTCTGCGTCTTACCCAAGCAGGCCAGCTGAGGAAACCAGTATTAAGTAGAATCAACAGAACATTAAACAAAGACCAAATGATTTACAATAAATTATGTAAATGGTGTCGGAGCCATCAAACAAGGCCAAGGAGCACGCCTCAGCAGTAGCTGTGCAGACACATGCATCTGCTCCCGCCATCCACAGATGCTGCAGCTGGGTGGGTGCCCCAGGTGCTGACCTTTGTCACACTGGATGAGGGCACCCCCTAGAGAGACTGTTCAAATATTTGGCAGTTGATGACTTAACTCAGTTAACTGTAAAGATAGAAAACATCCCTGGGGGTGACTGTATGAAAGAGACATGAGTCAGAGAGAGTTTGCCTAGACTCCCGGCTGGGCACAGATCGTCTTTGCAGCCCAGGCTCCTGCTGACCTCCGACTGCACACCTACCCTCTTTGCCTGCCTATGTGGACTTTAAATTGGCTGTGCCTCCTGTTTAGTCTCTACAACAAAAGCCAGGCTATAAAGTGTTACCCGTACCACATGCACTTGGCTGCTTCCTTACTCCCTGTTGCCCTTCCAGGAGTCCCTGAGATGCTGTCACCATTTGACTGCCCCAGCCATCCTTCCAGTGTCACAGGCAGGGGCGGCCCCTCTCTAGCAAGCTCTCTCCCCAACTCTGGGCTCAAGTGACCATCATTACCCTCAGGGTTTCAATCAGACTGAATGTCTGGGGTTGGACAAACTAAGGATCTAGGACTAATGTAGACATACATTTCAGGGAGGTCACCAGTGTGTGTAGTGCCTTCTCTGGTCCTAGACCAGTGTTTGGAGGATATGGACCGCTTCCCAAAGCACTGATGTCTAACTGGTGACTAAGTGATCTGCCATGTGTACCTCCGGGCATCCTTCTGTGAAAAAGGTCACGCCCAGGATGAAGGCTCTGTGAGTGGATCTGTAAGGGCTCAGTCTTCCCTTTCTGCTAAAGAGGGGCTGGGAAGGCCCCAGCCTGGGCAAGGCCAGTCATCAGCAGGGCCTGGCATCTGCCTGTGCTTCCCACAGATCGTCCAATGTCTGCAAGCTCACAGCCTGAGCCGAATTCTCAAGGGTCTACTCCATTTGGCTGGCCAGATGTTTCTGCAGCCCAGCTCCCAACTTCCAGAACTCCTGAGACCCCCCAAGGACCCACAGGATAGGCTGTAAGCCTGGATCCCTTGCCCACAACAGCAGCTACTCCAACCAGCTCCCATAGAGGCTGCACGTCAGAGGCTCCAACTCCCCGCCCCCCACCCCCACGAGTAGGCAAGTACAGCCTGCCCCTTTCCTGCTGCCTCCAAAGCCTCACAGAACCAAGGTTCATTCAGAAAGACAAGCTGTGGGCTTTGGCACATGGGCCACCGCTATCCCCTCAGACCCTTCACCACCCGCAAAGAGCCCCACACACTGCGGTCACCCCTTCTCCTCTGTGTCCTGTGTCTTTACAGGTTCTGATAATGTCGTACAAACAAAGCCATGGATGTTGTCTTCTGTGATTGGCTATTTTCTTGAAGCAGGGGCATCTTCAAGGACTGTTGCGCACAGGTTGCAGCCCACCTTCTGAACAACTGCGATGGGATGGAGAGGCCACATTCCACTTATCTCTGTGTCTACTGAACACTTGGCAGTTTTCACCTCGAGGCTGCTGTGAATTGCACCGCCGTAGCTGTTCATGAACACATTTCTGTGTGGACTCTCTGTCACAGCCCCATGCTTAGCTGTCCTCAGTCCTGCCGTTTTGCCTTCACTTGTCATTTGATGAGAAATGTTTCCCAGTGCAGGAAATTTAATTCTTAGGTCAAAACATTTGCCACACAGCCAAGAAATGATAGAGGTGAGATTCAGAACAAGCCAGAGATGAGCATGGCTTGCTCCGAAGGCCCATTCCTGCACAGGGGCCCAGGCTGGCCCCCCACACCTGGACACCAAGCAGAGCAATGTTGGGCCTGGTTTCCAGCTCTAGGCTAGGACAGACCTTTGGTGACAGTGATCTGAATGAAGCATTTACCTGCTTACAGGGGGCAAAAAGGATGTCATGGGGGTCAGAAAGAAGAAAGGGCCTTACTGGTCTCTGGGATGGACATCATGGCTAAGTCCTTAGACTATAGGAACAAAGCTCTTGGTTCATTTGCTCAGTGTCCAGCTCACACAGACCAGCTGGTGGGGAAAGAGCATGTCTGAGTTAGGGTTACTATTGCTATGATGAAACACCATGACCAAAAGCAACTTGGGGAGGAAAGGGTTTATTTCGCTCACAGCTCCATATCACAGCTCATCATCAAAAGCAGTGAGGACAGGGACTCACAGGGCAGGAACCTGGAGGCAGGAGCTGATGCAGAGGCCATGGAGGGGTGCTGCTTACTGGCTTGCTTCTTTGGCTTGTTCAGCCTACTTTCTTATAGAACCCAGGACCACCAGCCCAGGGCCAGCACCACCTACAATGGGCTGGGATCTCTTACATCAAACACTAATTAAGAAAATGCCCTACAGGCTTGCCTACAGCCCAATCTTATGGAGACATTTTCTCAATTGAGGCCCCTCCTCTGATGACTCTAGCTTGTGTCAAGTTGACATAAAACTACCAGTACAACTTGACACACAGACACAAAACATTTCAATCAGAACCTTTCCTTTCTCATTTATCCCCAAGACAGCATTTTAATATTAATATCACAACATAAAACACCAAGTCCCATACCCTTTACAAATTCAAATGCATTAAATGTTAAGTCTCTTTAAAACACTCAATCACTTTAAAAATCCAAAATCTCTTCTAAAAGTTCAAAGTCTTTTGGCTGTGGGCTACTGTAAATATCAAAATAAAATCAAATACCTTCTTCAAGAGGGAAGAACCACGCCAGGTTCTTCAATTCCAGCACTCAGGAGGTAGAACCAGGCAGATCTCTGAGTTTAAGGGCAGCAGTATAAATAATTCAATGCCCCATTATCTGGGGTTCACTCATGATCTGGGCTCCTCTGAATGGCTTGGGTCACTTCTCTGGCTCTGTCCTCTGCAGCACACACGGCCTGTCTTCTAGGCTCCTGCTGGCTCCACTCCACTGCCACTGCTGTTCTCGGGGGTCAGCCCACGGTACTGGCATCACCAAAATGCTGGAGCCCCTTGCTGCAACTGTGTTGCATTTTCACCGACAGCCTCTCCTGGGCTCTTTTTTAGGGACTGAAAAACCCCACCACATAGCGCCAAGCCACAACTGCTCTCCATGACCCTTCAAAAGCCAGTACCACCTGGGTGACACTTACATTACCAAGTTTAGCTGCCAGTAGGAGGTACGACCTTGGCCTCCTCTGGAACACAGCTTCTGTGTGCCGACCCTGAGGAAACACTTTCCAGAGGACTTTACCTCAGTGATTCTGGTCTCTTCTCAGTCCCAGCTGATTCTTCATCCCCAGCTGAGCGGCGTCCACTGTCCTGGTAAATCAAGGTTTCACTTTGTTGGTTCTGGTCTCTTAGTCACAGCTGACTCCTCGGCTCCAGCTGACCAGATGCCGCAGATTCTTCACACACAAGGCCTTGTTTCCCTCTGAAGCCTCACAAGCCAGGCCTCCGGCATCTGCACTCTTCTCTACATTCTCAGTCTTCCAGGCTCCTACAGAGCAGCCCACTGAGCTCTCCACACTCAATGGCTCTTCTAGCCCAAAGTTCCGAAGTCCTTCCACAGTCCTGCCCAAAACAACACGGTCAGGTCTGCCACAGCAAGACCCCACCATGCTGGTACTAACTTGTCTTAGCTAGGGTTACTATTGCATAGTGGGATATTATTTGTGTCTTAATAAATAAAGCTTGGCTGAAGATGAGTACAAAGAAGTCACATTAGGCAGCCATACGGGCCAGGCAGTGGTGGCACACACCTTTAATCCCAGCACTAGAGGGGAATAAAAAATAGGAGGAGGCAGGTCTCACACTCAGTCTCAATCTGAGGATTTGTGGAGGCAGGACCACACATTTTCAGTCTGAGGTAGAGGTATGAGCTAGTGGCTGGCTGCTTTGCTTTTCTGATCTTCAGGTTGAACCCCAATATCTCTGGGTTTATCTTATTCGTGCTACACTATTGCTGTGATGAAACACCATGACCAAAAGCAACTTGGGGAGGAAAGGGTTCCATATAACACAGTTCCATATAACAGTTCGTCACCAAAAGCACCAAAAGCAGGAAATCACGAAGGCAGCAGGAGCTGATGCAAGAGCCGCGGAGGGTTGCTGCTTATTGGTTTGCTCCCCATGACTTCCTCAGCCTGCTTTCTTATAGCACTCGGGACCACCAGCTCAGATGTGGTCCCATCCATAACCCCACAGATTTGATGTGGCCCTCCCAAATCAATCACTACTTAAAAAAAAAAAACCTGCAGGCTTGCCTATAACCCAGACTTATGGAGACATTTTCTCAACTGAAAATCCCTCGTCTGATAACTCTGGCTTATGTCAAGTTGACACAAAGCTAGCCAGTACACAGGGCCATCTCAGGACCACTCAGGGAATACACTAGCCCCAGTGCCTTGCTTGAAACCCCTGTCCCAGACACCCTTGTTTCTAGAGGTAAGAAGGCTGGAATCGATGGCAATCTTAAGGTGCCCCCTCACCTTTGAGTTCCGCACTCCCGGAGGTGGATGGGGCTTCAGAGTTGCTAGGAAAGGCAGGGTGTGGAATGGAGCCCTTCAGGTTCATAGCTCAGTGGACACCTATCCGAGGCTACTCACCTGCTTAGTGATTCCATTAGCTCCTCTGAGCCCAAAGGTTGCTGTGCTATTACCTGCTCACACAATAAATACTTCCTGTCCACCCATTTGGGGATAGAAGTGTGTCTGGGGGTAAGGCACAGCTTCACACATAAAAAAGGAGCAACCACAGGAACACCATATAGGACCTGCAGACATGCCTGGCCTACTAGATATGTAGGTGAGGGTACAAGGGCTGAGACACTGGGTGACAGAAGCTTTGCTGGTAGAATCCAAGAGGACCCCAAGGTCTTCTGAGTTGTAGGTGAAATCAGGGCTGGGAGCCTGGAAGGGCCAACTGGTCAGGGGACAGTGCCTGTGGTCTGATGGAGACAGCAAAGACAGGATACTTGGTGCCTAAGAGAGGGTACTGTAGATAAGGGCATCGGCTCAGGACTCTGGAGACCAAGTTCTCAGCACAGAGAGACAGAGGCAGGGAATAAGGGACAAAGGCAGGAGATAGAGGAGAGAGTGGAAGGGAACAAGGGAAAGGGGTGAGTGATATTCGTCCCAGAGGGACAAAGGACTACCTGTGGGAGAGAGAGGAGACAGATGTGGCCCATTGGAAATGGCAGTTTTATAGAGGTGAAAAGGGAAATTCCGTGTTAGGATAAAGTGATAATCAGGCATGTTAATTAGCTGAGCCAAAGGGGGCTTTTGATTGCTGGACTTCAATGCTTTGATAACTGGCCCTTGGGAGTCAGCCTCAGAAGGAGGAAGTGGCCAAATAAGGGAATAGATCTTGGTGGCTAGCTTTAGGGATGTAATCTAATAGTTTTTAGCAAGGCAGAGAAAATGGGGGAAAAGGTCGAGTCTGCCAGAGCCACATGCTCGAGTGGGCTAGTGTCCCTTCAGGTACCCACTCATTCATGGAGGATACAATCCAAGCTCGAGGGCCTATAGGTGGGTGAAGGTGGGTGCCAAGAACATCTTCTGAGCTAGACAAGTGCCTACAGGCTGTGGTGAAGGCACCCCCAGTGCCCTGTGGGCCAGCCTACCTTCAGCTGACCATGAGCTGCTAGGTGGAGGGCCAACGATCCCAAGGATCATGGCCCCAAGGTTACTGCTGGCTGTATTCCCTGGTTATTTGTTCCCCTTCCAGCACCCAGCTCTTTGTGGAGCAGCAGCTCTGCGCGCGCGCGCGCGCACACACACACACACACACACACACACACACACACACACAGGAAATAGCAAAAAGCAGAAACAAATCTTCCAGAGGCCTGGAGGATTTTTAAAATGCATTCGAACACTCTGAACGGTTTAATTAAACAATTTTAACGCCAACTTCCAAGTTGTCCTATGCTTGTCTCTCTCATTCCTTGCTCGCCACGTGAAAGTATTATGTGTTCATTGTTCTGAACCCGATTTTCTCATCTCATATCTGAGCAGTGTCTGCTTTTCATTTCCTCTCCTGGAGGCAAGTCTGTGTCACGTGGACGTGCTCACCCCCTGCAGCAAAGCGGACATTATCTTGGGCTAATGGTTGCTCAGGTGTGGAAGGCCACAGTAAATGATACTGAGCAGGTGGAGTACCATCCCAGGAACAGTAGGTCTTCAGAAGGTGTGACAGAGCGGAGGGGGGAGGAGACATGGGGAGAAGTTCCCCAAGGTGTTAAGTCACACTGTAGGTGCCCCTGCATCTGGTCCGAAAATGGGCTCTGGGTCCTGCTGGCTGTGGGCATTTTTTGTTTGTTTGGTTTTCCGACTCAGGGTTTCTCTGTATAACAGTCCTAGCTGTCCTGGAACTCGCTTTGTAGACCAGGCTGACCTCGAACTCACAGAGATCCACCTGCCTCCGCCTCCCCAGTGATGGGATTAAAGGCGTGCGCCACCACCACCTGGCTCACTTTTAATGGTTCAAAAGTCCACAGCCAGGGTGAGGGAAATAGCTCAGTCATACATATAGGAACATAAGAAGTCTGGGGCCCTTTCCCTTCTATAGGAATTTGGACAGCGGAGTCTAACAGAGATGGGTGTGACAGCCTTCAAATCTAGGGTATACGAAGCTACCTCCACGCTCTACGGGGCCATGGAGAAAATCAGCTCTGGGCCTTTCCTTCCATCTGACAGCTGCCCTTCCTCCGCAAGCATGCTTCCCGCTTGGGTCATTTGCCACCACTCCCCAGCCATCCTGTTTCCAGAGAGCCCTTGCATAGGGGCCGTGATACTGGAGAGATCTCAGATTCTCTGTTCCTTATCCTCCAGAAATCCATCTCGACCTCCGAGGCACTTGCTCTGGCCAGCAGATACTTGTCTCTTCCATCCATCCACTTGTTCAGAGCCGGTCTCCCACTGGAAGGAAGTTCCCGGAGACAAGGGTAAGATTTATAGTGATCTCCTCAATTGTGCTTTCTTTCACCTCCGGTCAGGGCCTGACACCCAATCGGCCTCCAGCCACTTTTCAAGCAAACCACCACTGAATCTTGCACTTCATCTTAACCTTTAACAAGGGGCTTAAGGAAAGTGGCAGGCTTCCCGGGAACCTTGTTCAGTACCCTGCTTTGGCACGGTCTGCCCCCTCTCGTCTGCAATTTTCTAGGCTGCATTCAAGGCTCTAGGCTCTCCTGGTCCCTCTCCTGGGTGGCTAGGTCCTTAATTGCTCTTTGAGGACCTTAATTATGAGCCACAGTCACCCACTGGTAAGTAGAGGCATTAAAATAGAATAAATGTTTTCCTTTTCTTGAAAAGTTCACATATACAAGATGAGGTGCTGCTGGGCCCAGGGGACTGCCCGCCTGGACCTGCATACAGAGGACACAGCTCTTGCCTGCCATCACCTTCCTCCAGCTTGTGCCCTTCCCAGGCCCAGGTGTGAGACCCTCCCAAAGTTCCAGAACCACACAAGGAAAACTCAACTTCTCTGCAGCCCACCCTGCCAGGGGCCCATCCAGTTCTGGGGTTGCTATGTAGCTCTGGCCCTCCAAAGAGGCTAGCTGCCCCAGGGCAGAGAGAAGGAGGCTTGCTCTTTGTCTTGGACAGGAGTGATCATACCCAATAACAGCCTGAAGTAGAGGTGAAAGAGCCCCTTGTCGGTTGAAATTTGAGTGGTTATACACCTAGGAGCTGGAATTTTATGACCCTGGAGTAGTAATTGTGAGAAAGCAAAAATCCCTGCATACCTTCAGTGGAAGAGGGGGTGCGGCCCCCCTGCTCATGCCTTCTTGGGATAAGGGTCTTACAATCCCAGAGTATGGAGGGATTCAGCGATATGACCAGGGTATACCCTCTGGGCGCCCTCGGGTGCTGGGAGGCGCCATTCGGTTTGCACTCCTTCACCAGATCCTTCCGTGCGCCCCAGTCCCCACGAGAGAGGGGGAGGGGGATGGGCAACCGCAAGTTTGAGGAAACTGGATGGAGTGTCGGGGAGCTGCATACCGGAGCACCTGGACTGCCCCAGGACTATCGGTGTTACGTCGTGCATCGCGCCCCAAGTCGCCCACGCGCTCCAGGACACTGGCGCCCCGGCACACCCAAGACACACGCGGTGGGGGAAGGGCACGCGCCTGGCTGACATGGTCACGGCGTGCCTCCCACGCCTGCTGAGCCCCGCCCCCTAGCCGACCCTAGCAGCAAAGGGAAGGGGCGGCGCGCGAGGAAAGGAGGGGGTCCCCGCCGGCTCCGCGCCCCCGCAGTGGGGGCGGGGAAGGACGTTGGCGCCGCTTCCCCCGCCCCTCGCCCGAGCATCTCTACGAGCGCCCCCTGCTGCCGTGCTCTCCCGCGAGACGGTATGGGGCGGGAGGAGAGGTCGGGAAGAGGGGCGCGGACCAGGTTCGCCCAGTCCTGGACTTGGGGCAGGCGGGATACGGGCATCGGAGAAGAACGGAACAGGGGGTATCGTGGGATAGCATGCGTCTTGGGTGGGGGCGGGCCGAGCTGATGACCCCCCGCCCACCCTCGGTCCCTATCCTGGTCCCTGCGGGTCGCCCCCGGCCCGCCCCGGCCGCGCTGGCCCCGCCCCATGGGCCGCCCCCGCCGCCCCGCCCCCCCGCCAGTGCTTACTCCGAAGTTTCCTGCGCTGTGCGCGGACAGGCTCCAGGGCTCGCTCGCTCCCTCTCCGGCTCGGCCGCGCCCCCGGCCCGTGCCGTGGTCCGCGCCCGCCCCGCCGTGCATTTAGCGGTTTTCCGCATCGGGACACCGTTGCTGCTGCTGGGCGAGCCGGAGCCAGAGTCTCCGCGAGAGCTGGTGCCTGGTGGGCCGGGGGCGCGGGCCAAGGCGGCGGTACTGGCCCAGCTCCGGGCTCTGGGCTGGGTCCCCAGTGACAGCGCCACCCGGGCGATGCCCGCGGGGACGCCGCTGGCCACCGGAGCGAGGTGAGACGCGGCGGGTACGCGCGCTTACTGCGCGCCTGGGACCCTTTGAACTTGAGCTCTGTAGGTGCAGAGCCCCTCAGGTTCCCGCAGCCCTTCGCCTGGGCCTTGGGGGTGGGGCTGCCAGCCTTTGCCGGCGGGAGGGGGCGGGAGGGGGCGGGGGGCGCATTTGTCTCTAATAAGGAGAGACAAAGACATCCCGGCGGCCGCGGCTGTTCCCGCAGCTCCGCTCCGCCCGAGGCGGGGCGGGGGCGTCGTTCCTGGGCCAGGGTCACCGCCTGCCCTCTCTCCGCAGGTGCTGCTCTCTGCCACCATGACCGAGGGCACGCTGGCCGCGGACGAGGTCCGGGTTCCCCTGGGCGCTTCGCCTCCGGCCCCTGCAGCGCCGGCGAGGGCTTCCCCAGCGAGCCCTGGGGCGCCGGGGCGCGAGGAGCAGCGAGGATCCGGGTCCGGCGTGTTGGCTCCTGAGAGCCCAGCGACCGAGTGTGGTGCGGACCTGGGCGCCGACGAGGAACAGCCCGTCCCATACCCGGCACTGGCGGCCACGGTCTTCTTCTGCCTTGGGCAAACCACGCGGCCGCGCAGCTGGTGCCTCCGACTGGTTTGTAACCCATATCCTTACAGGGTTGGCGGGGCGCTGGGGACTGGGGTGTGGGACTTCCCCTGCGTACGCTCTGTGAATCCCGGCTTCTGGTATCCGGCGCGGGCTGGGTAGGGTTGCGAGGGCAGTGTTCTTCTCAGAGGTGGTTGGGGTACGCCTGGGAACTCGCCAGAGGGATCTGGGTTCAGAGGCATCTTGGAACGGGAGAGTATGGGCTGAAGCAGCGGGGATGCCGTCTGCTCGGGAGGGAAAGAAAGGTAGTTATTAACTCCTGGCGTCTTACGTGGTGCGGGGAGGAGGGGATACCCGCCTGTTCAGCTTTCCAAACGAACACTTGAGCCTGTGTGAAGACCCTCGCTGGAGGCTGGGAGGGGAGAAAGTTTTCCACCTGCTCTGTGGGCGCTGCATACCGGGCAGGGTTGGTCCCTAGTTCTTTTCTACGAAGAGACAGTGATGTTGGTTGAGAACTCACTCTTCCAGGCTGAAGTCCGTTCAGGGGCTGATTTAAGTCTTGCGCGGCTGGGGGTGGGGGCACAGGGAGGCAGCTAGCTTTGAACCCGACCCCCCTTTTCACAGTTGCCTGGCTAGAGAGGACAGGATTGTGCCTTTTTCCCCCTCTTGGCCCCAAGGGCACACACGGACTTTCAGAGAAGCTTCCAGAACAGGGTTGGGTCGGTACTGGAGGCATTTCTGGGGTGCAAAAAGAGGCTTCTGGCCCCCAGAAGGTGGCCTTTGGAGACTGCCCTGGAGGTCTCTGAAGAGGAGCTGAAATCATAACTCATATTGCCTACCCCACCCCCACCCCCACCCCCAGCAACTCCTCGGAGCTGGTCACTAGGGTAGGCTGGCTGGGCGGTAGGTGCTCCTGCTTCCTTCCTGGGCTGGTCGGGTGGAGGGCCAAGGGGAGTTGACACAGGCCCATAAACACTCTTCAGCAGAGTCGGAGACAGAGGCAAAATGAGCAATGTGTGTATATGTTTCTCTACCTTGTGTGTTTAACTGTATAAATATTAAATACAAAAGAGAAATCTGTACCAAAAAAAGTAATAAAGCCCGTGTTTCTTTTAACTCCAATCCAAACACTGGGTGAGTCAGATTTTTCTCTGCTTATAAAAGAGGATGGTGGTCCCGGGGCTATGGCTGTGGCCTCCTCTGAGCCATCTTGGGCTCCAGTGCCTGCTGCCTTTGTCCAGTGCAGTTGACTGTGGTGCCGGTGGTGGGCATTCTCTGGGTTGACTGGCCCTCTCTGCAGAAAAAGGGTGACCTTGTGTATCAGCTGTCCGTTTGTCCCCTCGGCAGGATCTAAACTTGACTTAGGTGGGGAGGTGGTGTGGCTGGGGGAGGTGGTAGGCCATTGGAGAGTGCTATTGTGGACCCTGGGGAAAGGGGATAAAGGGCAGCTCTGTGTTTATGCCTCAGTTTTCTTTGCAAGGCTGTACAAACTAGGGGGAGACTGGCGTGGACTTAAACTTATTCTATCCACCAGGACCTGGCTACATAGTAGTGTGAGGCAGACCCTGGTTCTCCGGGCTGCTGTATATCCCCGAGGACTTCTAACAAGGTTGTTTGTGTTGCTGTGTGCACGGAAGGTGGGGATGGGATGGCTCATGGAGGTAGAGTGAGCTCTCAAGGACTGTGGAGCTGGCAATGCCACCTGGCCCAAGCCGACTTTGTGAACCTGAAGTGGAAGATGCCCTTGTTGTCTTAGGAGAGACTCAGGTGTTACCAGCCCTGGAGGAGAGGGCAGGAAGATGAGGAGAGCTCTCAGCTGGGGAAGAGAATGCCAGGCTGTCCCTGCAGGTGATGCCACCAAGGGGAGAGAGGTGGGTCTTATTCCTCCTACCCTCAAGTTCATCCCTGTTGTGGAGCTGCTGGCTGTTTCCAGCAACCCCGACACACCCACCGTCTTCTTGCTATGTTTATCTCCAGACACAGCTCGGTTCTCCTGCTCCAGAAAACTAGGGGTGAATTCTGAGTATCCCCAAGCTAGGGAAACACCCTACAAAGAGCTGGTTTCTGAGCTTCTTGAGCCCGGTCAGCACTCTGCATCTGTCACTGGAGTGGGTTCATTAGTGCTCTGGCCTCATGGGGATGGGTCTGACCCCCCAGCAGATGCCAGGCTCTGGAGTAGGGGAGTGAACCTGGGCCTCAAGGAGATCCTAAAATAAGCTGCCCGCCTGGACAGGCGGGGGATCAGCTTACTGGGGAAGCCCATGTGGGCCGAGGCTTTCTAAGCTCTTTGAGGCTCTTTACATTCCTGGGAATTGGGAGGGGGTGGCTTTGTATGAGACAGGGGAACCATGGGTGATTGGCATGGCCAGGGTTTTACAAGCGACTGTGTGGTGCCCTGTGGCTTGAGGGTGTTTTCTGGGCCTTAGTTCTCCCCTGCAGGTAGACATAGTGTGTCTTTCTCAGAGGGTAAACTCCAAAGGGGGGGGGAGGATCAGCTCTGCTCAGGTGAGAAGCAGCGCTGCCTCCCTGCTGATGCCTGCCTACCATAGCTGGACTTCTATTGGCTCCTGGAACATAGGGAAGTACTTTCTCCCAGTCCCGGACCTTTCTGGAACTCTCACACGGCTAGCCGTGGTACCGATGTACATATGGTCCTGGTTCTGTGTGGATGGTATCTCCCATCCCTGTGGCAAAGGAGCCTCCAAGGACAGCCTTTGTCTTTATTGATTTAGTTTGCTCTTTAAAAATACAATCGGGCTGGAACTTTTGGGGAGAGTGCTGTTTCTCCTACACAGGCTTATTTATAGAGGAAGGTGGGTGGGACCCGTGTGTTGTAGCCTGCTCCGCTGGGTTATGTTCTGCCCTGGCTCCCCCACCCCACCCCAGGCTCCTGACCCAGAACTGCCTGCAATGCAGCTGCCTGTCCCAGCAAGGGAGGGTGGGGCCTCCCAGGGGGTAGGAAGCTCTGGAGTGGGCACCCGGCTGTCTGTGTCATCAAGGGAAGTGAGCTATGGATGTTTAGAATCTAAGAGGAACCTGGGTGTTCAGAAGTGAGAGTCACTAGGAGCCCCACCCCCCTTAACCTCTCCTTCCTCACAACAGGCACCAAACCCTCAAGTCACCAACGAAGGATGAAGGACATAGCAAGGTCATGCAGGTGAAGAGGGGCTGCTTGGGCCCAGCCTGGAAGCTCATACATTTGTTGTGTCCCTGGCTAGACAAGCCTAAGTCCTTATGACATTTTTTTTAAAGGGATACTTTGAGATGTATCCAAGGGCACAGTGCTTCAGGGTGGCTGCCAGTACCTGGCTCACCCTAGCATGCATGTCCCCAGTGGGAACTCACAGGGTACTGGTTTTGAAGGGCCAGTCCTTTGTCCTTGCCCTGGATCCTGTGTTTGAGAATGATCGGCCCATCTCTGCTGTTTCAGGCCATCCACGAGCTTGCTCTCAGGAAAACTGAACTGTCTTGATTGCTGGGGGGAAGGTGCATGGTGGTCAGTGGGCCTCTAGGGACTCCTGGGCCTGAATTCTGAGCCCGGATATTAAATTAAGTAGCATAGGCTTCTGTGACCTTGGCTGGCCTGACCTGCCTGAGGAACATTGTGGTTTCGTGGGGGTCCTTTTAGGGTTCTTGAATCTTAGGTAGGAGTCATTGCTCCCTCCCTAGCCAGTCTGTCCATAACCTGGTACCTTGCTGGGTCTTTCTCCTACTGTTAACTGTCCGTGTCTGCCTCTATGGACTCTGGAGACTCTGACTGGCCTGGTTGAACTGGCCTGCTATTTCCTTTAATGTCCACCACTCTCACCCAGTTAGGATTGTGGGATGTGGACCAGAGGAAAATTGATTTCCTATGTCTACCTAGAGAAGCTGGCCCAGCCTTCCAGGAGTCAGCCTTCCCTAAGGCCCTAGAGAGGAACATGCGGTGTGTGCAGGTCGTTGTTGGGAGAAGAGTTGCAGGCCATACACTCCACACCTTTGAAGCTGCTAGCTAGCATCCACCAGGTGGGAATCTGGAGCGTGTGCTGATTCATGGCCGGGTCTGGGTGAAGGCATCCCATGGCTCTGGGGCTCATTTGGGACCCGGGAGGCATCATTACTGAGAGCTGTAGATGGAAGGGAGATCTTGGAAAGTGCCATCAAATGGATGTCTCCCAAACTTCTGTTGCGGAGTCATTCATAGCCTCATCAAGGAGGTGGCAGGTTCACACACCCGTGTGATGTCACCTTTCTCGTCTCATCCCACCACGAAATGGGCATGATGCCAGTGAGGCCGAGCATGTCCTGCTGAAGGCCTGTAGAGTACACATAAGGCTTCAGTGCCCACAAGGAAGGAGTAGAGGTAGGTGTCTTACTCTAGATAGGCTCCGCTCTGGCAGGGACTGTGCCTCCCAGACCTGCTTGTGTGGCTCAGGAATGGCTGTGTTACCTTAGTTGGCGCTGTCAAGGCCACCATACAGTGTCCCAGTGGACTGACATTCCTGCTCTACTAATGGAGGCATTACCTTCATAACCAATGCATTTTCCGTCCGCAGACTGGTTGGTGGCTCCTTTTACCAGGCCTTACCCTGCATGTTCCTAATCCTGACCACCTCTGGGCTTGACCAAACCTAGCACTTCTTTCTGATAGTCCCAGCACCTCAAGTGGACACAAGAGCTGGGCCACTGGTCACATGGGGACCATGGCAGGCTCTGCCACCCTTGTCCGTGAGCACTTTCCCTGATGAATCCTTGGAACCTCTGTGTCGTAAGCAATTATAAGGGGAGGGCCTCCTAATACCTGTGGCAAAGGTCTCCCCAGAACCAATCCAGAATCCAGCTTTCCTCATGCCTGTGGCAGGTGGGGCCCTTTGGAGGGTACGGAGTCCAGACTAAAGGCTGCTGGAGGACTAGGAATATGGTAGCTACTTGGTGACCACTGAGTCTTTGTGAGAGGAGGCCAATAGCAGGACCAGACTGGCCAACAAGTGCCATGGTTCTTCTCCTGGAGTAAGTGAAGGGGAATATGGTGGAAAGGGTTCTGGATCCCCAGAGCCTGATGTCAGAAGGGTGAGGTGTGAGGTGAGGTGGAGACTTGGGATATCAAAGGGGTGGCTAGGCCAGCTTTGACTTGGGAATCTAGTGTGTTCCTCGGTAAGAGGGCAGTGTTGGAACCCAGCTTGGTGGGAAATAGAGGTAAGCCTGGAATATAAGGGCACTGCAGGGCAGAGAATGTAGGACAGAGGGTGAGATGTGGGCGCTGGTGCCCTCATACTTTGGAGACTTGGCCTGGATAGCATGCTTAGCCACCCCAGCTCTAGGCTGGTAGAGTAAGCCACTAAGGCAGGCTGTGGGTGTCTCTGTGGCCTGCAGGAGCATGCAGGGTGGTCCAGGAGCTCTCTTTGCTTCCTCATATGCAGTGGGCCTGGCTCCCAGAACTGCTGGCAGACGCCCCATTCAGGGTCAGGATGTGGAAGAATGCGGGGGATGGGGTGGCCTGTCAAACAGATGAATCCAGAGCAGTGGCCTGTGGCCAAGTCCAATCCTCGGTCTTGAGCAGTCAAGGTCAGGCGCGCAAATCTGTTACCTTTGTTTATGCAGATGTCGGCCCTGGTGCTGAGCTGAGCCTGCTGGGGAAGGGGCAGCAGCGCTCAGAACCTGACTCAGAATGTTCCTTCCCCACTTGCTAGGCTGTTAACCTTCTCTCTTCTTATAGAGGAGTCAGTCCTGGCCTAACTCGGAGCTCCCTTAACAAATGCGGGCCCAGGTTACATTTCCAAACCTGAGATTAAAGGGTGGCCCCAGCTCTGGGCAGAAACAAGGTGTGATATGGGTCATATACCTTGTGTTGTGGTGTAGGGCAGGATCCTTGATCAGAGTTAGGGAAACAAAGACCCAGATAGGATGAAGTCCAGGGGGCCAGGAACGAGGAATAAAGCCCCATCCCCTGCTCAGGAGAGTTGGCACAAGGTCTGGGCATCATACCCAGAGCGCTGCGCCTGCCTGGAATGATCTAGACTTGCTGCTCAAGCCACTCACCGTTTTCTCAGGAAGAGACTTGAGCCTCTGCTGCCACATGGTTGCCAGGGCTGGCATCTCTGGCTTCTCAAATCCCTCTAGGCACTGTGGCTGGCAGGAGGAAGACATGAGCCACAGGTTGATAGGGAGATTGGGGTCCTGGTGGCAGGGGCAGATATCACTGTTACCTAGGAATACGCCGAATTAGGTGCTGGACTGGGGAATGCAGTCTCTATAAATACTCTTAACTGATTCTGGCACTAGGACGTGTGAGCCTTGGATAGAGAAGCCCTGGACAGTCAGCCCCTCCTGGCCCAGCACAGGCTGGTCTTGGCTACAGGGGGACTTTAGGGGTCCCAGAGGACTTGTTTTTCACACATAGGCTACCCAAGCCTTTGGCAAAGTTGGAAAGTAGACTTGGAAGCCTCCCTTAATGCTCCAAAAGTTAGGGGCTGACTTAAGATTAGAGCAGTTCCTCCGACTGCAATTATAAGGGGAGGGCCTCCTACTGCCCAGGCTCTGAAGGGATCCATCAGACTTGATGCCTGCACCCATACCCACCGCCTCCTGATAAGAGACCCGTGTGCAATGCCGCAGCCCTGCCTGGCCCAGCCAGATTCCTTCACCCTTTGCTGTTTGCGTCCCTTAGTTCTTCTGTGTTTTTTCCATGAGGGAAGTAACCATGGCACAAAAATAGGTTCCTTGTATGTGAGCATTAGGTGAAGAGTCAATGTTTTATTAGCATGAATCCAGCATGAAGCCTCAGCCTCTTAGCTGGCCAGACCTGCAGCAGACAGTAGGGAGAGGACCGGCTTAGAGAGGAGTAACAGGCCAATCCTGGGACCACAGTCTCTGCTCGGCTGTGTTTAAATGGATGAATGCTGCAGCCTGCTATGGCCTGACCCTGGCAGCACACAGGATGTTCCTGGCAGGCACAGTGATTGGCTCGGTTGCCCTGTCCTCTTCCCTCTGGACTGTGTTAGTGCCGTCCCCTCCCCAGGCCAGGTTCCAAGTTGGTGCAGCAGGGACCTGAGGAAGGGGCTGTAAGGGCATAAGAGCTGATTGCCCTAGCCACCCCACTTTGTTCTGATCCTTCTCTTTACCATTCTCTCCTGGTAGAGCCCCTAGTATTGGGTGGGGGTTACCTCTGGGCCTTTCACAGGCACGCAACTAAAGGAGGTTCCCTGACTCTGAGGGGACAGTAGCCTTTACAGTTGGGGGAGCTGGAATTTCTTGGGTCCCTGTAGCTGCAGGAAGGTTAGCAACCCAGTTGCCTCTGATGCCTATGTGGACAGAGTAGCTGGGAAGGTGCAGTGGCTGGATGTGGTGCAGGGCGGGAGGCTGATCGCCAGGTTTGTTGGACACAGGGCTAGTGCAGCAGGTATTTAGTAGTAGCTCTGGCTGGTGGGCACAGGCTCCATCCTCTGGGACCACTCCCAGCCCCAGTGCTAAGCAGCACCCGGGCTCCCTGGGCCCTGATGTGTTGGCCAGTACTGGGGTGTGCAGCATCAGACTTGGTGAGAGAAGGGATGGATGGGTCAGTGGGTTTTCAGGAAAGTAGTGAAACCTTTGAGGGGGCACCAAAATTGCATTGTTTCTGTGGACAGATAACTGCTCGGGCCCTGGTTTTATTCCCTGTGGTCCTATGGCGCCCAGCTGAGTAGCAAGGGAGGCTATATACATAATGTTTCAGTTGCTGTGCTGGGCTGAGCATTGTCCCCTTCATAGTCTGTGGCCAGTGGAATGTGCAGCCACCCCTCTCTGGCGCTAGGGTATTTCCAGATGTAATTAGCTGAGCTGAAGGTAGGTTGGGAGTCTGTGGACAGGCTGTGTGACAACTGTGAGAGGGACTGGAGCAGTGTGGCCATAGGCATACAATACAAGGACCGTCACTGACGCCAGGAGGTCTAGAAGGCCAAGCACAGCCTCCCCAGAGCCTTGGAGACAGGCAGTCCCTGTTGAGGCCTGGACTGGGGACTTTTGGCCCATATTGAGCAGGAGTAAGTTTCTGTTGTTTGAGGCCACTGGCCTGTGGTGCTTTTTACAGGGCCATAGAACTCTAGCCCAGCTGGTGGCACGCTTGCCCACGTGGCTGTGAGTGTGCCCTTCTATGCATGCACGCCTGAATGAACCTTTCCCACATAGCATGGCCCGCCCCTGGAGGGAGATGAGCAGTTCTGCCTGGCTAGGGCAGCAGGCTATGATGTGCTAACTGGAGGTGGCCGCTTGGGATAAATCAAATGCTCGGGGTCAGGCTCTCAAGACAAGGGGTGGGCCACCTAGGGAGAGGAGAAAATCAGCCATGAAATCGGTCATTCTGACTGCCTGGTCTGCCAGGTGGACCATGCATGAGGCTCTCTGTTCTGGTCAGAGGCCCCTCCCAGAGGCTACAGCAGGTGTCTGGTGTGTTTGTGGGGAGATCCCCAGGCAGCTCTGAGCCACTCCCATCCAGCCCAAGGGCTTTGTTGAAGCTGCCCTTGCAGGTCAGCCCACAATGGGAGTCTTGAGTGTAGAAACAGAGCAACCACTCTGCCCACAACGGGAGCCTGCTGAGGCCCCCCTGGATTCCTCAACCCTCTCTCCATCTTGGTGGTCTCTGTCAGGAGCCTTTCTGCTGCTTCTGAGCAGAGCCGTGGAAACAGATGAACCCATTTGTCTGTGAAAGCTGGTGTTCAGGTTCCCAGAAATGTGGCCCCTAAGGTCTTGGATGTTAGCCGCCTCTAGCTTTTGCATCTGTCCCCAGAGAAACAGGGCCGTTTCCCTCTTGGTGTCTATGGAGAGGAGTAGTGCCCACAGATGGCCAGGGAGGAGACCACTCTCATCTGAAGCTTCACCCTGCTCCAAGAGTACTGGGAAGTACATTATGGACCATTATGTTTCTCTCGGTGCCTCCAGGAGACACTCAGGCCCTGCTCTGTTAAGGATGACCCCTGGATAGGTCATTGATCAAGCTAGGGCGGCATGGGGTGGGTATGAGCAGGGATGACTGCAGGGAGCAGCTGTGGCCTGCAAGTGAGACCCTTGGATACTTGTGATTATTCTGTGGGAGTGTGGTCCTCTGGGCACCTCCTGGCTAGTGGCCATATCCTTGAAGATAACTGACCCTCAAGACTTCTGTGTCCTTGGGGTTCATGTCCAACCTCTCTGTTCTGTGTTTCAAGCAGGAGAGGTAGTCTGTAAGTTAAGGGCCTACACCCCCGTTTAGAAAAATCAAGGCCCCATCTTCAATGTGGAACGGCCCAGGTGTTCATCTGAAGGGGATGGAGCGCCTGGGATTGGAGTAGTATAAGGGTGTCTGCTTTTCAGCAGGACCTTCCTGCTGTCTTCCCAGGCTAAGAATTTTAGTCCTGGGATGCCTGATGAGTGTCCTGTGCAGAGCAGTCTGATCTGATGTAGAAACAGTGACCCTGCCCAGATGCCCTACCACTGATCTCAGGAAGGCACAGAGGCATGAGGGCCGTGGGGACCACACGGCAGTGTCCCTATCATGTCTCTTTGTCTTTGGTAGCAGACACCAGTCCAACCTCTGGCCGACGGCCGGTGAGTCAGCCTGCATTAGTGCCTCATTAAAATGGACAGGCTCTTCCCGGGCTGCTGAGGGAAGCCCAGTGTCTCCTGCCCTTGCCCTGGATGTGCCTAAGGCTGGCTGAGCCTCTGCTGTGACTGTTAGCGTGTGCTGCATCCCACCCACATCCCACACCATGGACTCAGCAAGGTGCAGGGTGCCCGCCCATAGGACACTTCCCATAAGACATTTTCCTCCAGTCCTTCTGGAGTGGTGGCAGCCTCGGTCTCTGCTGTATCACTGTAGTGACTAGATGGACCTGCAGGTATCCTGAAACTGTCACCAGCCGTGCCAGGTCTTCAGATCCTCCTACGCCGTCTCTGTCACTCAGCAGCTTCCGTATTAATGTGGACGTGAGGGGCCAAGTCGGTTCCTTGTCCCATGGCGCAGAGGCCGTGTGGCCATTTTCCAGGCCAGTTTCATAGGAGGGGTGCTGGAGTGGATGATAGTGGAAGAAGTGCCTAGCTTCTCCGGTGCTGTTTGTGGGTGATACAGGTCAGCCCTGGGGCTGGGTCTTGCTGCTGGAGGAAACTCTGGGGTGCCCTGTGAAACTAGTATTCCACCAAAAGATGAAAATGAAACCATCCAGAAAGTAACTGAAACATAAAATAAAGGTGGTTTTTATTTGAAATCCAGGTTTCGGGATTTTTATATTTTGTGTATGAGGTCAGAGGACAACTTTTAGGAGCCAGTTCTCTTCTTGGGTCATGTAGGTCTCGGAGGTCAAACTCCATCGTCAGGCTTAGGGGCATACTGTTACCTGCAGGACCACTCAGGGTTTTTGTTTTGAGACAGAATCTCTTGTGGCCCAGGCTGGCCTTGACTACACACAACTGAAGATGACCTTGAACTTTTGATTTTCTGCCTCCATCTGCTAGTGCTGGGATCATAGGTCTGGGCTCACCGTGCCTAGTTTATGAGTTAGTGGGGCTCAGACTGTGGGCTGTGGGCATGCTTGGCGTGCCTCCAACAGCTGAGCTCTATCTGGAGTCTTTGGAATCGGAGACCTCACCCCAAGTACTTTAGTTTAGGGGACTTTAGTTACGTAGTGTGGACATTGCTGGCCTTCATCCTCCAGGGTATGGGATCCTCTGATCTCCGGTTAGCTCTTCAGACCCTGCCTGGTCCAGGGTAGCCTCTGGTGCCTAGCCTGGTAAGATGGTTCCTATCCTGTGAGGTGAACAGCAGACTGTATTGGTCATCGTGATCTACCTGAGTGTGATGTGGCCTCCCCAACCCATGGAGCCTCATGAGTTTACTTGTCTGCAGTATGGCTCATGTGGATAGTCCCTGCCAAGCTCTGCCCCTCTCCCAGTCCTGGGACTGCTGGTAACTCGTTCCCCTCACCCACCCTGGCACGAGTCCTGGCTAGAGGTGTGGACTGGCTGCTGCCTCCCCACCTTATCCTCTGAGGGAGCCATGGTGGGACCAGGTGGTGGGTGACACACCCATGTTGGTACTGATTCTTCCTTGTTCCTGTGTAAGAGACCTCCCAGCCCCCCTTCTGTGAGATAGTCCTGAGCCCTGTAGACAGGACCTTATGCAGCATGGTTGGTTGGTTTGGGGTTTGTTTGTGTTGTCTGTAACTGGTGTGGGCCACTTGTAGCCCAGGGCTAGAAGGCCTGGAGGCTTGGGGGCTCATGGCCCCAGTTGAGTTTCTAAGTATGAGTCACTCCAGTTCCCTGGTGTTTGCCCATCTTGTGGAAGTTGATGGCTTCCTCTCCTTGCAGGGTCACGGCCCTGTCCCTATGTGTCTACCAGAAGTGCCCTCCAAGGCAGCGAACCCCAGGAGGTTTGTTCCATGGGGGTCTAAGATGTGAAACGCTCTCCAGTGATACCAGGGTGGGTTGTACTGATGGGTTGGTGAGGAGGGGACCCCTGAAGACTTTCCGTGGGGCAGATTGTTTGCTGTAGCGAAGGCAGCTCTCTATGCGGGGAGGCCACTGCTCAAGAATGACTCCCTCATGCCACTGCATCCCCAGTGCCATCATCGAGAGGAATGTTCCCTAAGTCAGACAGTGCCATGGAAACAAGTGTGTCAGAGGGACCTGGGAACAAAGGCTCACCAAACTGGTAGCAGATACCAGGCCGTGGTGTTTGTCTCCAAAGCTGGGTCTGCTGCCTTATTCTTCCATGAGATCCCAGAACCTTGCCTGTTTCTCAGCACTGGCCTCTGGGTCACCAAGCAAATGGAGCAAGGTCCACCCAGCCTGAAACCACAAGAGGAGCCTGGGTGTGCCCCGGGAAGGGGTAGAGTGTCTTACCTTCCGAAGCCTGGTTTAGTAGGGTATCTTGGGGGGAGTGCTTGGTACCCCGGCACTGGAGCATCGGTCTTGGGAATTGACAGAGCCAGGGGGATAAGCCTTTAGCTCACCCCATCCCTTCTCATGCCCAAGTCCTTGTCATTCTCTCTGTGTCCCCCAACTCCATCCCCAGGTGGCAGTATGTACCACCCTTCTCAAGGTGCACACTGACTACAGCCCTGACTGTTTCACCCTGACACCAGGCCAGTGCCCGCCCCCCCCCCCCCCAAACCCTTTTCCTTCAAGCATTAGGATGAAGGCGGATTTCTTCTCATTTGCTGGGAAAGAATGGGCTGCACTGTGCCCTGTGCATGGGCGGGCTTGTGGCTTCTAATTAGGAAATTGGCTGTCTGGGCCTGGCCCACTGGGCTGTTGTTACAGCGTGGGGTGTGAGTGGCTGTGGCACAGGCTGCAAACGGCTCCTGATCTTTGCCTTTTAATTCATGCATCGCCATATCTCTGTGGCCGCTCCCCTGTCTTCGTAGTGATGGAAAGGACATGTTCCTGATTGTGAGTATCTACCAAGAGGCTCTTAGGAGTATCGGCGGGGATCTCTTGTTATTTGCTGCTTTCTCATGGCCTGGAAAGGACTGAGAAAGGGGACATCAAGCTTTTAGTGATCTGAGTGGCACTGGGGACAAGAAAGCACATTTTAGCCCATGAGGTGGTCTGGGAACCAGTGTGGATGCAATAAACTTGTGGAGTTTGCTGTGTGCCCCTCAATGTTGCCAAGTTTTTGCTGGCCCAGTTTGTCCCAGAAATCAGTGGTCTTTAGTCAGCGGTCCAGAGCAGAAGGCAGGAGCCTGCGTGGCACATGTGATGTCCAAGGGTCTGCATCCTGTTCACCTCACCAAGCCCCTGTGTGTTCTACCCAGGGGTCCAGAGGCTCAGCGAAGACAGCAGCAGCTACCACGCAGGGCCTGGAACCAGTAGGCTGACCCCAACGCTGCTTGCACTATTGTGAGTGTACAGCGTGTGTTTGTCACCCTGGTCTTCGGCTTGAGCAGCCACGGCCGCGGTGTGCTTCAGAGCGGTTCTTACCATGCCCATGCCGTCTCTGCTGACCACCTTCTGCATCCACTGTCCCCTTTCTGGAGGTGCCATGTAGTGGGATCACATGTTTGCATGTGTTGGTGATGGAGTACCGTGAACCATCTGGTTTTCAGGTTTAGTTTCACTGTAGCAGGCCCCAGTGCCTAAAGGTTTTCTCTTACGGGCACTAGTCCAAGGTTCAGGTGGAGCTTTTTGTGCTCACGGGCCACCAGGTGTCCAGGTGATTCTACCTGTGGCTGAAAGTGCTGCAGAGAATGGACAGGTTTGGGATCGGATGTGAATCCCTGGGTTTGGTCTTCCTGGGTAGATAATAGCAGAACTGGTGGGTCACGTAGGAACATTTGTTTGGTCATAGGAAAAACTACCAAGGCTTTTCCAAAACAACCCCTACTTATCCCACCTATGAGTCTGGGCCCCAGGTGCCAAGACAGGACGTGTGGCATCTCCTGGGTGCAGTAGCCTATCTAGTGGGTCCGAAATAGGGGTCTTGGCTGTGGTCCTTGAGCTTGACTGCCCCCTGCTAGGAAGGTTAGGTCCTGGCTTGCAGTTGGGGTGGGGACAGGTGTTACTGTCAGGTGGTGTCTGGGCCACGGGTAGGAGTAGCTGGCGCGTGTGTTTGCTCTGCATCCGTCCCTCCCTTCATTCTCGGGAGGATTTCAACACCCACACTTGGAATAAAAAAAAAAAATTATTAATGAGCTTGGTGCAGTTGCCATGGTAACCTGTTGCTAATGAATCTCTGGGGTTTCCTCTTACCTTTGCGGAGCTAGAGCAAGGCTGAGCTATGCTCAGACCAGGCATGCTTCCTTCTCCTTAGGTTGCTGTGGCAACGCCTGTCACTAATCCCCAGCCAGCTCCTGGTTTACCGGCCTGGCCCCAGGAGCCAGCTGCCCGCTTATGCTTACATAAAGCTATCTCTTACTGTGTGATCCTTGCTGTTCCCAGCACCACCAGGCTCCCTGGAGCATCATTCTTTCTCTAGGGCCACACATGGGATACCCAAGATACGGAGAACAGATATGGTGTCTCAGGCTTTGCTAGAGCAAGGATTCTATGCGGATTGGGTAGGTTAGCATGCCCACACTGAAGTACCCCAGCAGTAAGGGTGTGCCTAGGCCTAAAACAGGACTCATGAGATGACACTTGGGCATAGATGCTGCCCACCAAGGGCACAGCCTTACTCGCCCCCGGTTAGCAGCTTGATGGAGCCCTGCTGGCTTTGGAGAGACCATAGGCCATCCTGAATCCTAGTGTTCTGCCCACCAGGTGATCATAGATTAGGCCAGGGCTAGAGTCTCAGGGTCTGGAGAGCTGTCATGAGGGTTCAACCTGCCTGCAGCTAGTTCATGGGGGCAGCTGAAGAACCTTGAGTTCAAGGGCTTGGGTATTCAGTAAATAGTTGAGTAGCATCCGTGAGAGGACAAAGGAAGGTTCTGTGCTACTCAGAAACATAACCCCAAGCATGGGCCTGAGCTACTCAGCTTCTGTTCCAGTGATCTCTTCTTGAGCTGACTACTGGCCACTGATCTAGCTGTGTACCAGTGGCTAACCCTCCTTCCTGCCAGCCTGTGTTCTCAGGGCATCCTGTAGGGGCATCCAGGCAAGGGATGGTCACATACGAGGAAACCGATAGGAGGGTGTGAGCGGCTGCAGGCAGACCTCTCCCAGCTTCGGCTTGTTGGTCTAAGACATGGTAGAAGAGGACGATGGTGTGGGGGAGGGGCCAGAGCGTACCACACCTCCACGCAATGCTAGGCTCTGCTTCAGTCTCCAGGAGTAAGCAAGCATGTCACCTCTTTATATCCAGGATCTCTGTGGCCCCTTCATGAATTAGTTTCTTGTCTCTGTGGCAAATAGCTGAGAGGAAACAAATTGAGCAGAAAGACTGATTTTGGTCCATGGTTTCAAAAGTTCGGTCCATGGTCAGCTGACGCCATTACTTCCAGCGGGAGATCCAGGGAGTGTGTGGAAAAGAAGGCCAGGAAGCAGAAAGAGCTTGTGCATCAGCATCTCGGCCCGGCTTCTCTTCCTTTCAGGTCCCCTGACTGGGATGGGGCTGCCCACACACCAAGCATACCCTGACTTAGTCATCTCTGGAAACACGCTCAGACACACTCAGAGGTGTGCTTATAATCTCCTAGGCTCTTCTCAGTGGAGTTGCTTCTGCTCCGTGGTGCAGAGCCTGAATAGCTAGTGCCTGCCTTGGTGGGTTTTGGGCCTGTGTGTGTGCCTTGGAGAATTGGGTGGATAGATGTGGCAGGAGGCTAGACCAGACTTGAACTGGTGGGTGAGCAGGAGCCCAATACCTACTACAATTTGAAGACACCAGCAGAATCCCTCGTTTTTAGGCACTGCAGCAGCATGACCCCCATGGCTGGGGTGCCCACTCGAGCAATCTTTCAGCATTTCGGTATCTTGGTAGATTCAGAGCTGAGCTGATGGCCATGGTGGCAGCTGATGGTGTTGGGACCAAGTCTCATGTCCCTTGGCCACCTGGGTTCTGAGGGTTGGCCTGGTTTGGAGGCTGAGTCTCCATTGCTAGACTATGTGGCCCAAGACTCGTGTCTTCTGACGCGTGCTGGTTGTCATGGGCTTGGGTTTCTGGCTTTGTGTTAGGAAAAAAACTGCAGCCAGCCAGATGGCTATGAGACAGGCCTATAAGGCAGTGTCAGACATGACATATAGTCCAGAAGATTAGAGCATGGAGCCCCTTTGGATGTCAGGGGTTTGAGTAGGGCCCTGCTTGGCCCCCAACCCAGGAAGCAACTTGCCTTCACTCCTGACCTGGAGTCAACCTAGGGAGAGGGACCAGGCTGGGTGACCCTCAACCCCTGTGACATCATAAGATTTGCCTGGTTAAGCCTGCTTATCCTCCCTGACCCATAGGTAACCCCTGGTGAAGCTCAGGTCCTCAGCCTGGATCCCAGAGGTACTGGCTGCCCCTCTGTCTGAGCTCTACCAAAGAGCTCTCTCCCTCCTAGGGGCTTCTCCCTGATCCCATGGGAGCAGTGTTGCAGGTGTTCAGTTCAGGAAGGCAAGACAGGATGTGGCCGAGGGATGCAGAAGCTCCATCCGCTGCCATCTGCTCTGGAACTTGGGCTGCAAAAGCCACAGCCCAGTCAGAAGAGTGTCGTGTTCCCAGTGCTGCCCCTCCCCCTCCATCTGCTTAGGGTTCCTCTTGCCTGGTGTTCACCCTGGCTTCTCTCCTGGAGAAGCACAGCCAGGTCTGGTAGCCCCGGTCACAGGACAGGGTGGGAGCATCCCAAGCCTGGGTCTTCTTTCCCTGGAAACCAGGAGTTGGGCTAAAGCCGCGGTGTGGGGGTTGGGCTTGGCAGGAAGCCACAGAATAGTCTTGACTGCTGTGGGTATGAGGGACTTGGGACAGCCCTGCCCAGTCTGTCCAGGGGAGACTTTTTGTGTCTCCCTGGCAAGCCTGTCCTTGTCCCTTGGGTGGGTGAGCTGTCCATGTGCACATAGGACTGTGTCCATGCACGTGTGCGTGGGCATAGATGCCCCTGGTCACCATGCTAGAATCATCCTGGGGAGTTTAGGACTTGAGGCAGAGATGTTTTTCCTGTTCCTTTGAAATACACCCTGCCCGGTGATGGTAGCTGGGATTGGCTTCGGGATGTTTTCATTCCTAATTTAGACTGTTTATGTGCTGGGCTGGAGTCTCTGCCTGCTCCTCAGTCCCCCCCTCTTCACCACACTCTGCTTCCAGCTGTCTGGGGGTTTCAGGGTCCCCCGGGGTGTGTGTCGGGGTGGGGGGAACTACCAAGGCAGAGCCTGGCCCTTAGCCCCCACCCCTGGCAGCTGCAAGTATTTTTACCAGCTCTGCAGGGCTCCCCTGGTTAGGGAGCACCACTTTCTTCCATGTCGGACCACAGAGCCCTTTCTGTGAGGGGCAGCCCCTTCCCCACGTGGTCTAGGCCTCTTTGGGATGGGGATCTGAGGTCATGCTGTGGCCAGACTGGCCTGCCAGCCCGGCTGCCTGGGTGGAGCCACAGGGCAGGGAGCAGAATCTGGCAGCAGCACTGGATGCATTCAGCTCCCTCCTGGGGAGACAGGAACGGAAATGGGCAGCAGGGAACCCCTCACTGACCACCACACTTGGCTCCTTTATGAGCTACAAGGACCGCTTGAGGATTGATGCTGACGGCTTGACTTTAATTAGGAAATACATTCTGCAAGAAGTGCTCTGATGGGGCCCTGGGCTGTCTTCCTGGTTGCCATGTCAGCCAAGGGGGGAGGGTGCTACTTCCACCCCTGCCCAGCCACCCGGGCTTATAGGAGGCTACAGGGAGAGAGTAGGGGCCCTTGTAAGTAGGACCCACAACTTGATCCTCCAAGACAGCAGGGACTAGGTCTTGGCCGCTTGCCTCCCTCTTCTCCTGTGTGTACATGTGTGTTTGTGGCCACAACTTGTTCAGAGACCATACAGGAGAATCCAGAGGAACCTTGCCAGGGAATCATGACACCGCCCAGTGATCCAGGAGCCAAGACTCAGGTGTCCCTGGCCCTGATGATAGATGCTGTTAAGGGCTGCATAGTCCCTGTGTCCATCTTAGTTCCACCCCTAGAATACCCACAGATCCATCCAGAGCAGAGGCTCTCCGGTCCCATCACCCCTCTCTAGGTCTTTAATTTAACCTAGCTCTTCCCCTATAAGCCAACCTGGTATTCCCTCTCTTGGTGGTCTCCTGGAGTCCCCTACTCCGTGGGGTATCCTTCATGCCTACTTTTCTTTGCATAGCCCAGATTCTTTTCCCTTGGAGGCCTCTGTGACTGGGGTTCAAGGACAGGGTGCTCATGAGCCTTACAACCTGCCTGTGTGTTGTAGATTCCTGCCCGTAGGACCAGCGGCCTCGTCACAGCCCTTTAACTACCCTGCAGAGACTAATGGAAGCTTCTGAAGTAAAATCTGCACCTTGAAGCCGGGAATTGGGTGTGCTGGGGTTTCCTTCTCTGTAAGGCTGACGCCTCCCAGCCTGCAGGGATCCAGGCTCAGGTAGCCTGTGACCCGCCACACTTAGTGCTCCTTTTCACTGTCTTCCATCCTAAACTTCTGATGTCAGTGCGGTAGCTACTGGACGTCTTGGTCCACACCATCCATTTCAAGCCATTCTTGCGGAGGGACAGGCAGAGCAAGGTGTGAAGTGGGGTCCCTGAACTCCTCCACCTCGTTTCTATCATTCACAGTGAACTTCACATCAGAAAAGGTGGTAAGGGATGGTTCTCAGGCTGTGGTCAGGGAAATGATACCAGGAGAAGCCTCGAGGTGGCGGGGGAGGAGAGGACAGTGGTTTCTAGTCAGTCCCCTTGGCCCGGCTGGCCCAGGTCCTGCATCCCCTCACATTTGCCACTTGGCAGATCCCCTGTCTCTGGGTTCAGTTGCAGCAGGTGTGGCTGAAACCATGCTGGAGTGGACAGGGGTGTCTCGGTGTTTGGAGGAGCCCTGGGTCTTCCCTCATCCATCTTACCAGGTAGAGCCTGGAGCCACATGTAGGCCTAGGGTAACTATCTCATCTTAGGAGATGCCCATTCTAGGCCATCCTCCCAGCTCTCTTCCTACCAGGGTAGCTCTTGCACTGTGGCTTGACCTGCCTCTCTGTGGGATGTTGGCAGGGTTGTACCTAGAGTGAATGCTGAGTCTTGCAGCATTAGCTCCTTGGCATGAGGGGGGATCCCCAAGATGTGGGAACAGCAGGTAACATCTCTCAAGCTGGTGCTCCACACTGCGCTGGCTCCTCATGGGAGCCTGGAGGTTCCCTAATTAAGCAACTTATTATTAAAGCAGCCGTCATCCTTGTAGCCTGCTTTCTACTTCTGCCGTGGGGACAGACAGACAGCCATCCCATAGGGGCTGCACTGGTGGACAGCATGCAGCCTGACACCCCATTTAGAATTCTTAGCTTGTGTAGCTCACCAGTATCCCAGACTGGTGCTCCTTGTCCCCTTGGGGTCATCTTGGAGCCCAAAGGATGTTACATGTGAGACTCACCAACTCCTGGGGTAAAGCAGAACCCAGGTCGTCAGCCTGGCCAACCACAGGCCAGACCTCAGGGATCGCCTAGGGACATCCTGCTGAGTGACTGCTATCTGAAGGAGGGGATCCAGCTGCCTAGAGCAGTATGGAGACCTCTGGGGGATGTTGTATTGAGCTGCTAGAATTACTGAGTTTATGTTCTAAGGCTGTAGATGAATGAGTATAGTGGCTCATAGTGGGAAGTGGAGGGGGGGTCTCTGCTGGTACCAAGAGGGGCAGTGTTTGGAAGTTGGCTACAGTAAATGGGGCCCTCATGTCTGAGTCTGTGTTCTCTGGCAAGGTTGCACCTGCTCTCCAGCCCTCGAGACAGTGGCTGTCATACACAAGGGGTCTCAGGACCCTGTCAGGAAACGCAGGTGAATGAGGGCCCATGAGGTCCTGGTGGTTTATCCTAATGATGTTTAAAAACTTTGAAATTTAGAGGCTAGAGAGATGACTCAGTATTAGTTACTGAGCGTGATTACCCTTGCAGAGGACCCAAGTTTGGTTCCCAGCATCCATATCGGGTGCTCACAATCAACAACTTGTAATTCCAGCTCCATGGTATTCGACCCCTCTGCGCTCCAAGGGCAAATGCACTTGTGCATATACCTACACATGGGCACAGACACATATACCTACACATAGGCACAGACACATATACCTACACATAGGCACAGACACACATACCTAAACATAGGCACAGACACATATACCTACACATGGGCACAGACACATATACCTACACATGGGCACAGACACACATACCTACACATGGGCACAGACGCATATACCTACACATGGGCACAGACACACATACCTACACATGGGCACAGACACATACACATATACCTACACATGGCACAGACACATACACATATACCTACACATGGGCACAGACGCATATACCTACACATGGGCACAGACACACATACCTACACATGGGCACAGACACATACACATATACCTACACATGGGTACAGACGCACATACCTACACATGGGCACAGACACATACACACATACCTACACATGGGCACAGACACATACACACATACCTACACATGGGCACAGACACATACACACATACCTACACATGGGCACAGACACACATACCTACACATGGGCACAGACACACATACCTACACATGGGCACAGATGCATACACATATACCTACACATGGGCACAGACACACATACCTACACATGGGCACAGATGCATACACATATACCTACACATGGGCACAGACACACATACCTACACATGGGCACAGATGCATACACATATACCTACACATGGGCACAGACACATATACCTACACATGGGCACAGACACATACACACATACCTACACATGGGCACAGACACATACACACATACCTACACATGGGCACAGACACACATACCTACACATGGGCACAGACACATATACCTACACATGGGCACAGACACACATACCTACACATGGGCACAGACACATATACCTACACATGGGCACAGACACACATACCTACACATGGGCACAGACACATACACACATACCTACACATGGGCACAGATGCATACACATATACCTACACATGGGCACAGACACACATACCTACACATGGCACAGACACATACACACATACCTACACATGGGCACAGATGCATACCTACACATAGGTACAGATACACACTTGCACAATTTAAAAATAAATCTTAAAACTGGGAAATGGAAAACTCCTGACTGACCAGTTCACTTTAAAACCCACTTAAAAATAACACCTTGTGTGTTAATACATTCTTTCACAAAAAAATGACTGTTTTTTTTCTAAACACAGATTCAGTGGGAGCAAGGGCATTGCTTGTCAATCTATGGGGTCTCCGCCATCTGGTCTGGTGGAGGAACAAGGCATGGGAGGAAGGATTCATGCTGCCGTGCCGCAGAGAATTCTCTGATATTTTTGTAGACTGAGTGCCGCACCCCCATCACTCAGGACATGGGCCATGTCTCTGCTTCTGCATGTTGGGTTTTTAGGCCTGGCTGTGTCACCTTAGGTTTCTGAGGCCATAGAGAGGGCTGGACACAGCTTCCCTCCCTCTTTGTTAGGTGCTGGACCCTGGGGTGTACGTACTGACTGTGAGGAGCCGAGGAGCCATGAGTAACACACTCCCACAGCCAAGTGTAAATTGAGCTCATCCTCCAATTTGCGGGTGTGTGTGTGGGTGTCTCCCTGGCTCCCAGGGAGGGGGATAGCACCAGGATTCCCCAGCTGTGGGTAGCCAGAGCCACAGGGCCAGCCAGCCTTGATGGTTGAGAGCTGGTGTGGGCTCAGCGCTCACTTGCTCCGTTAGGAAGACCCTGCTCTGCACAAGACGATCCTGACCCACCTCTCCTGGCAAGGGTATCTAGCACCTTCCAGAACATCGCACAGCACCTTCTAGAACACGCGGAGGCAGTACAGCTTGCCACGCTGGGGAGGGGAGAGATGCCCCATTGTTAGTTTAAAAAAAATGACTCAGACGGTTCTGAGTGCTTCCTTTTTCTGCCGGTTTCCAAGAATCCTGCTCCGACATAATGGATCGAGTTATTAGGGGATCGATTGAGACATGGGTAGCTGGAGGGGAGCCAGACCCAGCAAATTGGTGTGGCACTGACTAGGAGACTCCCTGGGGTCCAGGTCTGAGGTTAGCAGGCTGGTGGGCAGGCAGGCAGCCAGCCAGTGAGAAGCACCTAGCTCCTGGTGGCCACAGGGGAATCACAGTTCTGCCAGGGTGGCCAGTACCTGCACTGGGGGCCTGTGCTGTGGAGGTGGGGTGAGGGGAGAGGAAAGAGCGTGTGTATATACACATGCGTGTATAGATTCCCAAATATGCTTCTTGTGGGTGGTGCCCTAAAGTGTGATCCATTTAGACGAGGCCTTACTACGTTTTTGTGTGTGGTCCCACAGGATGTAAGACCCTACTCTGTGTAAGGACTCCCCCACCCCACTACTGGAGGAAGCAGGGGTCTCTGGGGACCCTAGTAGTTATGCTTGCAGGTTTATACTGTGAAGCCCCAATGTGGGGTGATAACGTGCGCCCACAGAGCGCCCCACTGATCTCATCAGAGGACCGAGCGGCCCCAAGGCTCCCTCCCTTCACCACTTACTCTTGGAGCCTTGTCCCACATCCGCTTGCTTATCATGAGTTTGTCCTTCACTGTCCCCGCACCTCGCTTGATGAAGGCCAGCCTCTGTCCGTCCACTCTCGGGTCTGTGGTCCTGCAGCAGGTACTTTGTGATGGATTTTGCTGCTTAGCGTCAGGCAGAGCAGCAGAGGAGTCTGACTCTTTCCCCTGGCAGACTTCCGGGATGGGCCGTTGAGGCCGAGTAGAGGGAGGAGTGGGTGTCACTGGGGGCAGTGACTGTCACCAGTCTTAGGTCAGTCATGAGTCCCCGTTCCCCCCACCCAGACCCTCCACTATGGCCACCCCCTGTGATCCAAGGCTGAAACGTTTCCAGGCCAAGGTGGGATCAGCCTGTGGGGCCAGGAGCTGGGCTGTGCTTACCCTACTCGACTTCCTCTCCAGTTATGCGGATGGACCATATGAGGCTCTGTGCTCTGTGCTTCCCACTTCTCTGCAAATTGGCTGGCATAATGGCTCAGCTGGGCTCTAGGCTTATAGAATTTCATCCCATTAAATACGAATACCATGCGGTTTGAAATATTTGTGCTGGAGCCGCCCTGACTGTTCCTTCAAGCAAGCCACGTGGAGCTCTAATTAGAGCCTGGCGGGTAGCCTCCACTGACCTGGGTGCGTGCACATGGCGCGGCTGTGGTGTTTCTGCGTTGTCCCACCCTGCCCATGAGTTTGGCTGTTCCTTAGATCAGGCAAGTTGGACTGAGCCTAGAAGGACCTGTCCCTAACAGGGTGTGGCGGGCCCATGAGCTCAGGGCTGTGTATGACCTAGTTCTCTGGGGGCAGTGGGGTTTGGGGTGAGCCAGGCCCAATAATCAGTGACCCTGAGCATCTGTAAATGCTGCAACAGAAGTTATCGTCTCAAGACCCTTGAAGCTGTAAGGCCAGAGATGCTGGGTTCTGTGGATGGTGTCTGCTTCCTCACATGACCTGTGCCCCAACTTCTTTCCATGAGGACCTGCGGCATAAAACAAAGACCCTACTTTGAACCATATTTTACTTTATTCCAAGACCCTGTTTCTTGGTCCTGGAGCTATCCCATAATAATTTACCTGAGAGAGGGACTGTCCTGCCTGAGGCTTAGCAGGAGGTGACCACCTGTCCTGGACTGAATTCTTATTTGCCCTCCAGTTCAGCAATCGAAACATCCCAGAAGTATGTTAGAACCAGAAGTGGAGGCCGTTGCAAGTGATTGCATAAGGCTATGAGAGTGGGGGTCCCCAGAGTCCCCTGTGTACACGATCTCTACCATTGATGAACCCAGAAGTCAGCTGCCTGCATCCAGAAACCTTTCCTGCCACACCCTTTTCCTGGTTTCCAGCCTCCAGACTAAGAGACGACTCCACCCCTCCCATCGCCCTTTGCTCCAGACTGGGACTGGGTATGCCTGGAGGCTGCGACTCATGTTCTCCACCCAGCACTGGCTCACACCTGAAGTGGGTGCATGGGGCCCTGAACTACCTCTGGGCCAGGCTGGCCCCCCTAACTCGGCACCTGGGCAGTGGCTTCCCAAAGTGGGAAAAACAGGGCTTATGATTCTGAACTTCGGGGCAGAGCCGCTGAGAACATAGTGTATAGATGTTGTGCTGGGGCTGAGAGCCTGGCCTCAGGGATGAAGCAATGGCCTTGGGAAACCAAGGTCCAGCAAGTGTCTCTTTGAAATTAGACTTTGCAGGGGTCTTGGCCATCTTTTTAAAATGTCACCACTATTAATAACATGGCTGCTGGTGGAGGGAGGACAGGGACAAGGCCAAAGCCAGTTAGCTCATGCACAGCCTGAGTGGCCTTTGGGAGATATAGGCCGGTACTGTGAAGACAGGGCCAGTCCCTGTATAGACCTAAGAAAGCTGCATGGGGCTTGGGGTCTGCAGTGAGGGTCAACATAGATGAAGCCTGCTCAAGGCAGGTTCCCTGAAGGGCCAGAGAGGAGGCACGGAGAGATCCCAGAAATGGGGGTTTTTATCTGCCTTTGATGGCGGGCACCGTGTGTCCACTGAGAGGTGGGACTGTCTGGTAGCCTGTCAGATCTGGGCAGTATCGGGCAGGAAAACAAGTCACTTTTCACAGACAGGTCTGAACCAAGTCTGGTAGATGGAGAGGGTAAGGGGCTCCAAGGGATACGGGGCTTCCAGAGCTCTGCATGGGCGGGAGGCCTGGCAGGTAGGGCCTGGGCAGCACTGAGCAGCCTATGTTAGTGACTTTCAGCAACCAGCTAGGCTTAGCCTCACTACCAGTACCCGGAACTTGAAGGTTCTAGATGTTGTCCCCTGGGATGCAGGACTCCAGCTGGGCCTTGGACTCCACGCCCTAGGCTGGCCTTATTACAGAGCTCCCAGCAGCCTTGCAGCCCAGGAGGCCCTGATTCACTGCACCCTAAGATCTGGGGTCTTACACATAGGTGCCCACGAAGTGTGAGTAGCTAGGAAGTCCTAGGCGCAGCAGGCTCTTGAGCCCTTCTGGAAAAGTACAATTATTAAAGTGTGGTCCACTGTCCCCCACTGCTTTTAGGGATGCAGGGAAGTGGATGGTAGGGGAGGGTAGACTTGAGGCCCAGGGACAGGCAGAGCAATATGTCTCTAGGGTGTGGGAGCCAAAAACTGGAGAGGGGTTTGCGCCAGGCTGGGAGAGCAGGCTGGTGGTAGGCATTACTGTGAGGTCTCCCTTTTAAATAAATACCCGGTTGCCAGGCAACACTGGTGGGGATATCCAGACTTTGGATGGATGGATGGATGGGGGGGGGGGAGCAAGGACCCAGTGGGAACATAGCCTCCTGCAGGGCTCCTAGTTTCCCATAGATGCCAGCCATTGTGCCATAAAGTACCCTACCTTTTCTCTTTCCCTGTGTGCCTGGGACCCCAGCTTTCAAGCAGACACAAATTTGTGTTTGCAGCAGCCTACACACATACCTTGGGTCCCAAGTATGAACTGGGTTTTCACATGAAGGTGGAGATGGTAGCGTCACTAGCACTGTGTAGTGAAGAGAAGGGACTCAGCCACGTGGATTGGGGAACTAAGGTCCACCCAGAGAGGCTCCTACCCCTAGTCAGTAGAGGGGGAAATGAGCACCTGCCCTCATGGACCGCCCAGCCCCTCCATCCACTGAGGGACAGATAAAGTCTTTTGACCCTCAGGACAGACGACAGCCCGTGGGCTGAGCATATGGTGGGGACTTGAGAGAGGTGTGGCTTTGGCGGCCTTGCCGACAAGAATGTGGTGCCTGGTAGTGGCTCCTCCCAGAATAACTTTATCCTCGGTGGGCACTCTGTGGAACTGGATAAGGCAGCGGAGACACCGGACTCAGGCAGAGTCCTGCCCTGACAGGGCACCCTGGGCAGAAAGGGACAGTGCTGCAGACTGAAGAGACACCCTGTGACCCTTCCCTTGAGCCTCTTCTCAGCCTCCAGGCCCAGACACCATAGGGTGACACAGATGGACCCTGTTCTGTACTTCCCCAGGCCAGCCCCTGTCCTTACTGCCCAGCCATGGAGAAGAGAAACCACCTGGGGGGCCCCATCTAGATGGGCTCGCCACAGTTCTCCTGCAGGAAGGAGCAGACCCTGGGGGCGGGGAAGGGGAAGAGGACCAGGGCATGTTCCCATGGAAGGAGTGTCCAATCCCCTGGGGTCACTAATTTGAGCTGCAGGCAGCTGTGCAGCAAGGCCCAGGCAGTTATTTCTGGCCCAGAGAATTCCAGCAAAGCGGTCCCTGAAAACCCACCCCTGTGGGCCAGCAGTCATCTTTCCCAGGAATCACCTGGCTCTGCTTCTTTTGTTTCCTGTCCTTCCTTCCCTTCCAGGACCATTAGAGTGGGGTGTGAAGAATGTTTTTGTGGACCCTGCTGGGCAGAGGTCAAACCAGGCCCTCTCACTTTCTCCCAGGATAAAACTGGTAGTCCTGAGGAGACTGGGGGGGGGGGGGTTGTCACTCTGACTGGTATTCATGAGGATCAACCAGAAGAGTCTGAAAATATGGGAAACAGGCTGGGCCTGGCTGCCCTTCCAAGCAGCAGCACCCCCATGGTGTTTGTCGGGGTTGGAGGCTGCCGCCAAGTGGCTGGCAGAGTCTGGGTGAGGTTTCTCGCCTACACAGCCTGCCTTCCTGCAGGCACAGGGACTAGAGGGGTGGGATCAGGCACTTTTCCACTCAATTATCCCTTGAAAAGATCCCGAATCAAGCTCTTTATTAAGAGCTAAGCAGAGACATTAGCGCACTTTCTAATTAGCATGGCTTTAAAAACTGCACAATTAGAGCCATTGGCATGTGCTCAACCAGGCTGCACAGTGTCAGTCCCGGAGGATGGGGAACTTGGCCTGGGAATGCCTGGGGTCCTGCCCTCCTTTGAAGACCTCATAGAGTGTGTTTACGTGTGCAGTACAAATGCCCATGTTGTGTGTGTTTGAGGCGTGTATAGCACATTAAAACAGATAGTGGTATAAACGGGTTTATGGGTAATGTCTGGTATCCAAGTCTGGCTCTGGGTGCCCCACTGTCCCAGCCTGCCCCCCTGTGGCTGGCAACCCAGCATACACTATACCTAGGGACAGAACAGTGAGCTGGGGAGTGGGGCTGGTGTGCATTGCCCAGGCTGTGGGGAGTGTCAGCTCACCCTGGTTGTTAATAGTCCAAGGACTGGGAAAGCAGAGTGCTTTATAGGGGAGAGTGAGGATAAGCTAGAATGTTCTGGAAGCTAGAAACTGAGTATTCATAGAATACTTCCCCCCACGTCACCCCCACTGTTTAAGGGGATATAGTGGGGAGTGGCTCCCACACCCTAGCTCCAGGAGGAAGTATTCTTCCACAGACAGCCTGCCCCCCCCTTCCCCTGGGTGACCCCGAGCAGAGCAGGCAGCTGGAGAACAAACAGCTCCATGTTTGGTCCGCTGCCCTCACTCCCCACCCCCACCCCCAGCCCCAGCTCAGCCCAGCCTGCTGTGAGTCACGCAGGCCTAGGCCCAGGCTCCCAGGCCATGTTCCCTGGGCCAGGCTGGGGGGGGGGGGGTAGAGGAAAAGGGGTCTCTTAGAGTGGGGGATGAGAGCAGGAAGCAGCTTCGCTAGGCCTGGGGGTGGGGGTGCTTAGAAAGGCTGCTGAGGGGAGAGCGGGGCCACACCCCAAGACCCTGAGCCCTGGACAGAGGTGATGCACTAGACCAACTGTCCCACCTGTCTCTAAGGCAAACTCTGAGCCTCATGGAGCCAGGGTCACCTTCAGGTGATGGCCAGCATTACTGAGCCCTGAGCAGGTGATGGTGCTCAGCCCTGGTATCCGAGCCCGCTTGTCCCAGCTCTGGAGGCCTGATGGAGACCCAGGTGACCTTAGAATAACTCCTGCACACTGCCCTCCACAGGAAGAGGGGCCTAGGTGGAGCTCCTGTGGTAGCTGGGGCACGCGACATTAAACAGTCCACTTCTGGAAAGCTCTGGGTGAAACCCACTGGCCCAGGTATAGGGTCTGGTGTGGGTGTGGGGCAGCTGGGAAAGGAAGCTGCCACCCATGCCTGTGTGATCACTCTGATGACCCTGGCAAGGCCACCTTGGCCCCGGCCCCTCCTGCCATCCTGTCTTTCCTCTCAATTCCCAAACCCAGATAGGATTCTCAACACACATTCTCCCCGCCTTAAGACCAGCAGTGTGGAAGCAGGAAGGTGTGTCTGAGCTGATGGAAGCCTTTGGAGCTGGAGCTGGAGCTGGGCTGGGGAATCCCCACTATCTTTGCCCTAATTGGGTCTCCAGGTTCCTCTTCACCTTGTTATCAGCTGTTGGCGTGGCAACAGCCTCAGGGAAGAAAGAGAAACCTCCCTCAAATCATCAGCACAGCCTGCAGAATGCTCCGCCCCTAAGACCTCACTGGAGACCAGAATGAACGCCCACAGGGAACTCCCCTGGCATCAGGCATCAGCCTGTTCGGGATTTCCGCCACTTTTTCCTCGGGAAGAAGGAAGGCAGCAGACCCAGTGGTCTGGGAGCTGGCTTTGTTTGCAGTCCTTATACACAGAGGTCATGGCTAGCAGTGTAGGCTAGAGGACCCTGTGCGTATCCAACTCCCCCAGGGAAAAGAGTAACAGCCCCCCCCCCAACTTGTGAGGTAGCTAGACTATCTGGGCCAGCTTTGCGGTTCCCTCTGGGGTTGACAGTGTTGCCTCACCCTCAGCCACAGCAGTCCACCTGCCCATCTGTCCTGGAGCAGCCAGGACAAGGTGGAATCCAGCAACGCATTCCTAGGGCTAGGCCACACAGGGCTCTGGTTTGGATTATGTGGCCAGGGCACTAGGAAGCCATAGCAAGGTTCTGAACGGATGCCCCCACCAGTGCTTTGTTTTAGAGGCAGCTCAGATGGACTGAGGGGAGGTGGCACAGCAGAAACAAGAACAGATCTGGGACCTCTCAGAGGGATTTTTCTGGCTCACAGTGGACTGCGAGAGATGGCACTGTGGGTGCTCAGTTATTTGGGACTAAGTGTGGGACCTAAGACTTTGAGGTGTGAGCAAGGCTAGATGCTAAGTCCCAGAGTTGAGGGGCAGCCCAAGAATGATAAGAACAGAAGATGTTAGGGTCCCCAAAATTGGAGCTCTCACCAGGGCGAAGGTACACCCTCTAGTGTGTGGTTCGTGTCTCCCTTTTGAGACTCCTAAGATCTTCAGACATCTTGCCCCTGGCCACAGAGTGATCACTGGTTAGTTAACCTATTCCATCAGCTGGTCAAGGAACCTATAGGATCACATCCATCCCATGTGAGTCAGAGCCAGCCATCTGGGCTGTACCCTGTCTTGGGCTCTGCTGACCCCAAAGAGGATGCTGGCAGGTACAGGTGGAAAACCAACTTCCACAAAGTATAGTCATGTTCACAGGCCTCCCACATCTCCTCCCTCCCCTGATGCATGGTCTCTGCCCAGGAGACTTGTCCCAGACCTTTCCAGGCTCCCAGAACTCCAGGACCAGAAGATGTTCCTGAGGCACGTGAAGGGCCATGGGGGTCACTGAGCATGGAGCCTGGAGTACCTCATGTACTCCCCCTAAGGTGTGGGAAGAGTCAGATTGACTGGGCCGGCAGCCCAGTGAAGGTGTGCCCCACATCCTCTTCCTGGTCATCTCTTTGTCCTGATGCTTCACAACCTGGCCCCTAGAGAGGCCCAGATGAGACCTCCTTGCCATCTGCCAACTGAAGGTTGCTGTGGTGTGGCCTCCCATGTCAGGAGTCCAGAACTCCCACAAGTAAAGGCAGCAAGCACCTAGATCCTCAGCACACAAAGTCAAAAGATGTAGCAGTGGTTGGGTGGAGGAGGCTAAAATGGAGTGACTACTTCCCTGTCCCTCTGCCTCCCACTTGTACCTTACACATGTGCCTGTGGATGGGTAATGGCCCCACTTGTCCTTCCTTTACGTGCGTGTACGGAATTCTCACCCTTCAGGGACAGTTTTGCATTGTGACATTTTTCCATAGATGGGGCTGTGTGCGGGGCCATGTGCCTTCCGTAACTTGTTATCACTTCCTCCTCTGCCCCCCTCATGTCATTGTGTCCCAGTTCATACGTCAGCAGCATTCCTGTGAAAGCAGTGCCACAAGCTCCATGCCACGTGTGTGCTGAGTCCTGTGCACTTGCCTGGAAGTTCTGCCATTTTGATTTCTTTTCATCGCAGGGAGCCCTGATACTTGGGCCAGAAGCCCTTGGGCCTCCCTGACCATCAAGTAGTATAGATCTCATGGCGACTAGTCCATCCTGATCCCATTATCATAGAGAGAAGGGCCAGGAATAGAGGGTCCTCAGAAAGACCGTGCTGGAGGAGTTGGATTGTCTTGATAGGTACTTACTGCCCACTGAATGCCAGGCACTGCAGCTACCTGCCAGGAGGGTTAGTTGATGCAGGACCTGAAGCTGTTATTCTGCCAGCCGAGACAGCTCCCATGGAGTGTATGAGGCCTCATCACTGGCTGGGCTGTCCCTTTGGAAGACAGTCCTTCGCTATGAACAAACATACTCCTTTCTTCTCGAACAAATTGGAAAAGTGAGGTTGCGGGCTCCTGAGAACACAGTGGCAGGAGGGGGAGCAGTAAGTGCACAGTGTGGGGCTTCATGCTGCAGAGTAAGAGAGGGAAGGCTCAAGACCCCTAAGACAAGGAGGGCTCTGGAAAAGCCCCGAGGTAGGAAGCATAGGGCTGTGAGCGTGGTGCCGACTGCTCCATCTTTTTTCCTATAGTGGGTCCTCCATCCTCCTACCCCTCCTGCCCAGCCTCTCACACGCAAAAGCCAAGCTGTTCTGGATCTGGCCTAATGGAGCTTAGCTGGCTGTACAGATTGCTCTGGGGGCTGGCAGGCGGGGCTGGAGCAGCTCAGAGCTAATCCTCTGATCTCATGCACCACCTAGCAGGGAGCCCTGGTTGGAATCCTGAGTCCTTGTCTTGCTTGAGGGCTTCTGAGGTGGTGGAGGCCAGGCAGCAGCCACACCTGGAGATTCCTGACCCTTGCCCCAGCTAGCATGGCCATACTACCCAGTGGTATGAGGATGTGGGACTCTGCTGCCACTGCCCTGGTCTTCTGTGGTAATACCCTTTTGTCCCCCTTATGCAGAGTGGCACTGTGGTGGGCAGTGCTCAGAAACCCAGCCCAGGGGCTAAGCACATGTCAGGAGGACTTAAGGCCCTGCTGTTGCTGTACCGAAAAGGTCTGCATGAATCAAAGTGATGTGACTGATGGAGAAACTGAACCCCGAAAAGGGGCGGTTGCAATAGAATCGCGGCAGATTTCCCATCCTCCGACTCTAAACGTGAGTCACTAGGGCGGGGCAAGGGGAATCCCAGGGACTCTGACGCCATCAGACATGGGAGCTGTGCCAGGCTGGGTGTTAATAAAGATTGGGGTCTGGGGGTACAGGATCACATTGGGTCATACCATCCTGTGTTATAGGAGGATGTATTCCACGATGAGGGACTGTATTCCATCTGGAGATCCAGCTGGGGCTATCTCCCATGGGGAGTCAGCAGCTTGTTAAGTTAACCAAACAAGAGAAGTTTACCTGCCGGGCCTCAGTGATTCCACCCCAGTCAGCAGGTTAGGTGTGGCCTTGTCTTGCACATGCAGGCAAGGACCCTGTAGCTTCCTCTCCTCTGCTAGGATGAGGGAGCGTGGCAAGCTACCGCCTTTCTCAGCACAGTTGTGTGCTGTGTGTGCTGTGTGTTCTCCTCCTGCTTCCCTTTGAATGAGGAAGGGCCACCTGCTCCAGTGAGGGCCACTGAATTTGCACCCCTTCCCCAGCCCAGCCAGCCCAGCCTGTTGCTCACCCTGGATGGGCCCCAGGTGGGACAGCAGTTTCAGCACCACGGACAGCAACCGCCATTAGTGCCTTGCATCCACTGTCCTCTTCACTCAGGTCCACATAAGGCTGCTTGGGGGGGCACTGGAGGCCCCCCAGCTTTGGATTGAGGACCCTTCTGTAGACTCTATCATGATCCCAGTGTGGGCTTACTGTACAGGTAATGAGAGGGGGATCTTGCTATAGGGGTATCCTTGTATCCCACGTCCCTCAGAGAGGCTGTGTCCATAGCAGACAGCCTGGGGACCCTAGAGACGGTTTCTTTAGCTAATGTTCTGCAGTCCCCATGGAAGGACCTTCTCTTTCCTGACTGCTGACTGGGGATCCTGGAAAATGGTGTGGTGCAGAATGGGAAGTCATTTGAGCCCCTCCTACGTGCACAAACTCAGAGTGGTAGCCAGGCATCAGTGGGTGTCCTTGGAGTTTGGAGTGTTGGCCGACAGGGTCCATAGAGACTTCTTTGTGCTCTCCAACCACAGGATCCTACCATGAAGGGGCATCTCCTGGGTCCTCTTGTTCAGCTTCTCTCTTGGCCTGCTTTTCAGAAGTTTGCTGCTTGCTAAATCTCAGAGCTTGGGTGGGTCCTTGCCTTTTGAGTGAGACCTTGGGGGAGGGGCAAGGAGGAACCAGATTCATCCACTTGACTGGATTCAGGCCCTGGACTCCACTGACACCATCTCCTGTTCACATATCCGTTTGGTTTCCTCTAACCCCCATGGAAATTGATTTTAATTTGTAGACGTCAGTTCAAAGCCTGCAGAAATTTTAATTAAACCCAGAAAATCTATCTGTTGTAATTAAGCCTCTGGAAGTCACCCGGCTCCACGTGATATGACCAGTTGGTGCTGCCTGTCCTTAGCTGCCCACAAAACATGACCAGGGGGCAGTGTGACACGTGAGGTGTGTCCTTGCTGTTGTAGGAAGCTGGAATATTCTCTGCTTAGGCAGGTCCCAGGTCCAGGACCTGATCCACTTCTCCACCAGGTTAGGGGTCTTGGCAGACCCCCTGCAAGTGTCCCCTGCTCCATAGATGTGCCCAGGTCTGCCTCTTGTCCAGAGGCAACAGTCACTCGGGGAGGCCATTCTCCAACCTTGGTCTTGGCAGTAGCTGTATGTGAAGGTAACAGCTGAGGGCCTGGGGTTACACAGTAGGTGGACTATAGACTGTCCAGGCAAGCCAGCTTCAGGGAATATAGTCTACCTGAGTGAGAGAGTGAATGTGTGCTGAGCCCAGGAGAAACCAAACAATGGGCAAAGAAGTCAAGAAACAGCCTTCAGTCCAGGACAGGCTTTTTGTCCTGGCTTCTGGAGTTGAGTGGGTAGGGATAGCTAGGATGAGCCTATCTCCACTGACAGCCAATCTCCCAGCCTCTTCTGGGAGTGGGGCGGCCAGAGCTCAGGGAGCAGTCAGAGAAGCAGGGCTTAGTCTTGCTGAGGGAGGTGCAGTCACTTCCTCCACTGGCGTCCAGCAGGCCTGGAAAGGCATGGCACCTGGTAGACTCAGAGTCTAGTCAGGCCTAGGAGCCATTTGTGTTAATCTGGTCTGACCATATATGCTAACGGGGACCTTTGGTGGCCAGTGTAACAGGGTGCCTGTTCTCCTTAACCCAGAGCAGTGCCCTCTCACCTTGGAAGCTAGTCTACCACTGAGCCACGTGAGCGTGCCCACTGGGACCACAGCGAGGCCAGCCTGGGAGACCAGCCCCTCACCCCCCTTGTCTGTCTGGGTGGAGAGTAGCATTGAGCGGTGTTGTGAGTGAGCTTGGCCGAGCTGGAAATTGCTGGGTGAGGGGTGTGCAGAAGCCACGTGGAGCCAGATGTGGACAAGCACGGGGGATGAGAACTCCACAGATTGTGGCCCCAGAGCACCGTATCGCCTGCCGGAGGTTGGCCGGTGCTGCGCTAGCAGGAGGCTGATTTCTGTTTTCCGCAGCCCCATTACGGCAGAGGCGCTTGTTACTGCTGAACCCATTAAGTGTAATTATGACGCGCCCAGCAGGAGCGTGTGATTACATTGGTGTCTTGGCACCGCGGAGCGCACCGCCGGTGTGGGCTGGGGGGGCGGCTCTGTGAGCGTGAGGGCGGTCAGGGTCAGGACTGCAAGAGGAGCATCCAGAGAACGGCCTAACCCCCCGCCCCCCCAGAATGTCATCCCCCAGCGTATTCTGTCCCTGTCCCTCTGGCAGGTTGTTGCTTTGGCTGGTGCTGGTTCTGTGGTTTGCGGCCCCAGACCACATGAGTGCCAGCCTGTGTCCCCGTACTGAGTCAGTAGTGTTGCTTTGGGGCATGGACACGTGCTGGTGGAACTCTGTGCTACTGCCTTCCTGGGCGCTTCGTTGGTTATCAATCCACGCAGACTTAGAGGTGCAAGGACTGCTCACGGTCACCTTCAGGAGAGTCAGTCTCTCCTGCCACACACGTTCCTAAGCTCCTGTCCGATCAGGGCTTTCTTGCATACCCTGCATATTTGACCCTCACTAAGACTGCCAGGCTCCAGTCTGTTTGGTGTCCTCACCTGGGCCTCATATGCGGCACTACTGGCTCACGGCAACTTTTCCAGATCCATCTTGGTACGAGGTGGGGCAGGGAATAGTGACTATTTTCCCTGGGAGAACTTGGGACTCTTGAGAGTCATAGGGGCCAGCGTGGTGCCATGGCGCCATCTGGTGGTCGTGTTCTGTTATTGCCGTCATTGTTGACATGAGGCTGACCCCGGCCTCAAGGGGGGGGGGGGGTTGTCTGCTGCGCACATTGGCCCTTAACACACAGCCCCCAGGTGGTTCGAGCACATCAGCATGCTGGTCATCATGCTGAACTGTGTGACGCTCGGCATGTTCCGGCCCTGCGAGGATGTTGAGTGCCGCTCAGAGCGTTGCAGCATCTTGGAGGTAGGTGTCAAGGACTGTGAGGAGGACCAAGAGGGGTACCAAGTGTACCCTGCTCCTTCATCGTGACCCCCTTCCACCCAGGCCTTTGACGACTTCATCTTTGCCTTCTTCGCTGTGGAGATGGTTATCAAGATGGTGGCTTTGGGGCTGTTTGGGCAGAAGTGCTATCTGGGTGACACCTGGAACAGGCTGGACTTCTTCATTGTCATGGCGGGGTATGCTTGGGAGTCCTAGGCCTGACCTCAGGGCTGAGACCTGAGAGGGGCTAGGGTTTGACAGGTGGCCTTGCCGGGCAGAGTGCACATGTCGGTGGCCCCTGTAGGGCAGTGGGTGATGGGCTAGGAGTCATGGGCCCCTGGGGTCTTCCCCTTCCTGAACACCCTTGCTCCTCCAGCATGATGGAGTATTCTCTAGACGGACACAATGTGAGCCTCTCCGCCATCCGCACGGTGCGTGTGCTGCGGCCCCTCCGCGCCATCAATCGGGTCCCCAGTAAGTGTCACTCCTGTCTTGAGTAAGAGATCAGCCTGTGTGTCCCGCTGGCCCTGCTGCTTACCCAGACACCAGCAGACTGGGCCCTTCTAGGACAGTCCCAGTTGGGATGTGATGGAGACTCCCAGTGCCTAGCAATGGGAGCCACTCAGAGCCTTGACTTCCTCATCTGCATAGCATCTGGGGTGGGACTGGTGCCCAGAAGGTTCCCAGCTACACCACTGTCCAGTGGAGCCTGAGGCAGGGGTGGAGCGCTGTGAGAGACTGGGCTTGTGGGGAGGGGCACACTGCATGCTCCCACTTACACATGGAGGGAAAACGTGCAGGAAATTACGTGGTTGTGCTTGGGTTGTGGCCTGTCCGGATGCTGACTGGCCGTCTGCCTGCATCTAGGGGTACAGTTTTGGTGTTTTCTTAGGAGCTAAATTCAGATGTTCAGTTTAAGGGTGGGAAGGTGCAACCCTCTTGGAGCTGTGCAAGGTGTGTATATACATGCGTGAACAGGTGTGGTTCTGGGTCCACACCCTCTTTTCAGCTGCCACTCAGCCTTCCACCTACCTGCCTGGCCATGACTTCTGGGATCAGATCCAATTCAAATGCTGTGTAACATTGGACATGTTACCAAGCTTCTCTGAGCCCCAGGTTCCCTTTAAAACAGTGGAGTACAGGATATATTTCCCAAGGACAGAAGAGAGTGTGAGGTGAAGGGAGGCATGCGTGGCTCTGAGGGCACCGCCTGGAACCCTGTGTGTCCCATGTACTCAACAGAGCCACAGCAACTCCACCTGGACAACCCGTGTGTTGAAGCAGAGATGAAACCCAGGTCCACTCCCATCTAAAAAATTCAGGTTAAATGTCCAGGGAACTCTGGGATTCTTTCTTAGACAGGACCACCTGCTCCTTACAGCAACCCCAGTACCTTCAGAGCTGTCCAACTACCTACCTTGGCTCTACTCTGACCCCTAGATCACATGACCTATGGCAGTGTGATCACATGACCTTGTTGGTTGCTTCCCCACGTGGCAGTTTCTCTCCAATTGAAATGTTAGCACCCCATCAGATTGGACCCCCCTGTGACCCGAGGGCCCTCATTCCATGGCCACCCCCTCTCAAAACTCCGGTTCCCTATCTAACTTCATTGTGTGGCCCAATGCTCCACCTACAGCCTAGGCTGGCCCTGTGCAGATTTTGAGCTACGTTCTTTTGACGACTGAGGGGGGCAGACCCAGGATGAGGCCACCACCAATCCACTGCCTTGATTTGTTCAAGTTCATGCACCACCCAGGACAAAGGGCTTCAGCGTTGCTCTGAGATAGGGCACCTCCCATGCTTCCCTATAGCACAGTCCTGCAGGCCTGCTCTTGTGTTGGAAATAAGGAAGCCCCTACCCACAGCCCAGCAAAGCCCCAGAACCCAGTGTGCTGGGTCCCTACAGAAGCTGCACTGGCCATCTCACTGGCCCACCCTGGGGATGCTACACAATAAGGTGGAGCAGGGACGGGTTTTCCCTGGCCATCTGGGACTGCAGCCTGACTCCCCTCTGGAGGTCCCTCAGGCCTTTCCTGTCCTGATAGACTTGGTATGAATTTGTGAGTGGTAGGCAGGGCTCGAGGGAAAACTCCCCGAGGACCCTCTACCAGGGCTTACAGCTGTGTTGAGCACCAGCCCTGCCTCCCTCAGGCATGCGGATCCTGGTCACTCTGCTGCTGGACACGCTGCCCATGCTTGGGAATGTCCTTCTTCTCTGCTTCTTCGTCTTCTTCATCTTCGGCATTGTTGGGGTCCAGCTCTGGGCTGGCCTGCTGCGGAACCGCTGCTTCCTGGACAGCACCTTCGTCAGGTGTGCGAGCCCCACCCGTGTCGTAAGGCTCTTCCTACCTAGCCAGCCATGATCCCAAAATGTTATCTCTGGACTTGGCCCTTCAGGCCTCCCCCTTCTGCAGGCCCTACCCTCAAAGGGCTCTTCCCTCCAAAACTGTTCTGCCATACCCCAGTATGAGCCCCCCCGCCAAGGTGTTCTATCCCTGAATATACCCATAGAGTGAACCTGGGTCCAAATTTGGTAGGTCCTAGGGTGCCCAGTTCTACTCAAGACAGGTACAGTCCCCAGAGACAGGGTCAGTGTGGAGATGAAGACACAGGCTTGGTAGTTCAGGGGCAGGTTCTAGGGGGGCTGGGGTGGAGGCCACTTCATCTCAAACAGTTTTTCTCTGTGAGTGAATGTGAAGGTTTGATACCAGTGTCTTTAGCCCCAGAGGCCTGTCTGGGGTAGGATGCTGTGCTCATCTTCTGCCAGTTCCTGGCACAGTGTCCCCAGTGGCTGCTGTCCTCTGCCCCTTGCATCTGCCTGGCTCCAGGGATTCCTGAATGTAGGGACCCATATGCCAACATGGCATTTGCTTTGTGGGAACGAGGGCGTGTCCATCCCCTTCGTCCAGGGCCCCACTCTACAGCGTTAGAAGATGGGTAACCCAAGGCTTATGACCCTCTGGGGTGTCCCTGGAAAGTGATGCTGGGAGGCACTCTGCTCCTCACTAGACCCCACTTGTGAGCTGTCTGCCTCCTCCAGCACCAGTCAGGTATCTGAGCACTGAGCCTCTAGGATGGATACCCACAGACCAGGGGTCTTCTGTTCCTGGGTCTCTGGGTTTCAGAGTTTCTGAGATGTTCTTGGAAAGGAATGTGGGGGTTTGGAGAGAGAAAGATAGTGGGTCTATGAGGAGATGCCAGGGAGCCTAGAGTTGTAGAGACACACTGTTGCCAGGTCCCACTCAGGAGAAGTCACTGATGACGGGATGGTGACCATGGGAAGGGAGCGAGGGTGGGTCTAGAGGCCTTGAGATGCTTCAAGCATGGCCTGTCTGTCACTGTAGCAACGATGATGCAGTGAGCTGGGTACCACATTGTAGATCCAGTACCTCTTCCTTCATCATCTTGAGTCCAAAGCCCAGCTGAGGGGTAGGGAGGAATTGCTCTCTTCATGGGCATGTGGGATTCAGGCTTAGCAGCCCTGAGTGAGACAGGATGAGCGGATGGGGGAGTGGTATTCAGGCCAGGAACCCCCTAGCCATGCCTTGACCTTCTGCAACCCAGGAACAACAACCTGACCTTCCTGCGTCCATACTACCAAACAGAAGAGGGTGAGGAGAACCCTTTCATCTGTTCCTCACGCCGCGACAATGGCATGCAGAAGTGCTCACACATCCCCAACCGTCGTGAGCTTCGTGTGCAATGCACTCTTGGCTGGGAGGCCTATGGGCAGCCACAGACTGAGGATGGGGGTGCTGGCCGCAATGCCTGCATCAACTGGAACCAGTACTACAACGTGTGCCGCTCAGGGGAATTCAACCCTCACAACGGCGCCATCAACTTTGACAACATCGGCTATGCTTGGATCGCCATCTTTCAGGTCTGTGCTAGAATAATAGCCTGGGGACACCTGGGAGTGTGGGATGGTGACCCCTGAGAAAGGCACCCATGCTGGGGTGTGACACGCACTGCTGCCCTGGGGAGCTGGAGAACGTGGGCCCGTGTCCAGCTGCCTGCCTCCTCAGGTCATCACCCTGGAGGGCTGGGTGGACATCATGTACTACGTCATGGACGCCCACTCGTTCTACAACTTCATCTACTTCATCCTGCTCATCATTGTGAGTGTGGGGCGTGACCGACTGGTGGGCAGCCTGCATTTGGTGGGGGGCGGGGGAAGCCATATCCTGCCCCTTCCCCTTGTTACTCCTTCTGGACCTCCTAGAGTCTCTAAGCTCAGTGGTATGGAGGCAGCTGCTGGGATGGGTTTCGGTGGGTGGGCAGGCAGGGGCTTTTCTGCCCTTCCTGCAGTGGAAGGAAGTAGACCGGAAGAAAGATCTGTGCAGCCCCTAGGTCTAAGGTGATGCCGGAATCTTCACAACAGTTAGTCCCGTCTCTCCACATTGTGTCTGGCCCTCTTAACACAGCCTCCCCACAACAGACGTGTGATCTCCTAGCCCAGCCCCCTGTAGTGAACACAAATCTTTGGCAGACTCTCATAGTATCCATGACCCCGCATTTCTTTGGTTCACGACTCCTCAGTTAACATCCATACCACACATAGCACATCTAAAGCATCTGTGTCTCAGATTTAGTCTCCTCTTGTCCCTCAATGTCCTGTGGTTCTCAGTTAGGACATTGTTAGGTCAGCAAACATTTCCAGATCTCCGGATGCACAGGAGCTGCCTACAGGTACCCAGCAGGGAAGGGATGTCACAGTTGTACTCTCAGACAGCCCGTATAGCAGGACATAGAGGAGAGCCAATAATGACCTGTGCCAGGGAGAACAGGCCATAGGACTGGCTGGGAAGGCCCCACAGAAAGACAGTGTGACCACAGTGGAGAGTACATTGAGGCTAAACCTGAGGAGCAAGAAGTCCTGCGTGCAGGACTCCAACCAAGGGAGGTCCTTGTCTCATTATCACACACTTGCAAAACACCTATTGTATGCCACCTAGTGAATGCCTGGAATAGTCCTGCTTAGAGCATTGTGACAAGGCACCAGTGCCCAGAGCAGGTCCTGACTGGGCTTGCTATGGAGTGACTGGTGGTCACACAACCCCTGCCACAGGTGGGCTCCTTTTTCATGATCAACCTGTGCCTGGTGGTGATCGCCACGCAGTTCTCGGAGACAAAGCAGAGGGAAAACCAGCTGATGCGTGAACAGCGGGCCCGCTATCTGTCCAACGACAGCACGCTGGCCAGCTTCTCAGAGCCCGGCAGCTGCTACGAGGAGCTCCTCAAGTACGTGGGCCACATCTTCCGCAAGGTTAAGCGCCGCAGCCTGCGCCTTTACGCTCGCTGGCAGAGCCGATGGCGTAAGAAGGTGGACCCCAGCAGCACCCTGCATGGCCAGGGCCCTGGGCGGCGGCCACGGCGGCCAGGCAGGCGCACAGCTTCCGTGCACCACCTGGTTTACCATCACCACCACCACCATCATCACCATTACCACTTCAGCCACAGTGGCCCGCGCCGGCCCAGCCCAGAGCCGGGTGCCGGTGACACCAGGTTGGTCCGGGCCTGTGTGCCCCCGTCGCCTCCATCCCCAGGCCATGGGCCACCAGACTCTGAGTCTGTGCATAGTATCTACCATGCTGACTGCCATGTGGAGGGGCCGCAGGAGAGAGCCCGGGTGGCACGCTCCATAGCCACTGCTGCCAGTCTCAAGCTGGCCTCAGGTTTGGGCACCATGAACTACCCCACCATCCTGCCTTCAGGAACAGTCAACAGCAAAGGTGCCACCAGCCCACGCTTCAAGGGGCTCCGGGGTGCCGGAACCCCGGGTCCTGCAGCTCGAAGTCCTCAGAGCCTGGGCAGCCCCAGCCCCTACGAGAAGATCCAGCATGTGGTTGGGGAACAAGGTGAGGACCCAGCCTACTGTGTAAAGCAATGGGCGGGGGGAGGGGGCGGTACCCAGGCAAGGCAAGTCCTTAGTCCCAAGTGTTGTGGGCATACATCCCATTTGCTCCTGCCTGGCCCCGGGAGGAGGCCATTTTTGTGTCCTTGCCACCACTCTGAAAAACTTAGGGTCCACAGACTGTCCCCTTTCTTTATGAAGAAACTAAAATGGTATGTAGAAGGGGGATGAAGATCAGAGTCTATGGGTGTCAGGGCCTTGTGTGCTGCTGCTGCTGCTGCTGCAATAGCCTAACCACACCTATGTCTTGGCATCACAGGACTAGGCCGAGCCTCTAGCCACCTATCGGGTCTGAGCGTGCCCTGCCCCCTGCCCAGCCCCCAGGCGGGCACGCTGACCTGTGAGCTGAAGAGCTGCCCATATTGTGCCAGTGCCCTGGAGGACCCTGAGTTTGACTTCAGTGGCTCAGAGAGTGGAGACTCAGATGCCCACGGAGTCTATGAGTTTACGCAGGATGTGCGACATGGGGATTGCCGGGACCCGGTGCAGCAGCCCAATGAAGTGGACACGCCAGGTCATGGCAGTGAGAGGCGGCGGCCACCACGGCGGCCTGCCTCAGAGCCAGGAGGGCTAGGCCGCCTCTGGGCTTCCTTCAGTGGCAAGCTGCGTCGCATCGTAGACAGCAAGTACTTCAACAGGGGCATTATGGCTGCCATCCTTGTCAACACTCTGAGCATGGGCGTTGAGTATCATGAGCAGGTGGGCTCCCTCCCCTGGGGCAAAGCAGGGTTGGGGTTGCAGGATGATTTGCACCAGTTTTAGAAGCAGAAAGCAGGTCCCCGTGTCTTCCTAGAGTTCTGGTCTTTTCCTAGGCTCTCTGAGGGTTGGCACCAGAGCAGGGAGCTACCTAACCTGGGACTTCCATTAAGTCAGCCATTATGGCTCCTTGGACTGGGGTTCTGCCGAGTGCTGAGCACAATGCCATTTGGGCTCTAGTTGAGCAGCTCCCAGCCGTGGGAGAAATAGGTGGTTTGAGATCACCAGGGACTACCCCCAAGAGTGAGTGAGGGGAACCCAAAGCAGTGCAAGGGTCTCCACCCAGCTGCCTCATCCCAAGGAGCCAGCTTTCTCCATGGAGAGGGGCTCCCAAACTTCCTCAGCTTCCTGGCTGTGTCTTGGAGGACCTGAGAGACTAGAGGGGGTCAGCATCATGAGCTGGTCCTTTGAGGAGGATCAAAGGGTACCTGGGATTCCTCAGGGCCTGGATACTGCAAACCCCCTTCCTTCCTCAGCCCCAGGGACAATCACACTAGGGAAAATGAGGCCAAGCCTAGCAAGACAGGCCAGGAGTGGTTGGGTGGTGGGGAGCTTGGGAAGCCTAATCCTCTTTTAGTGAATGGAGTGATTTCCTGGGACTTTTACCTCTGGGCTTTTTTTATTCCTTTTTCTTATCTTGGAGTAAGCAAAGGAAATCTACCCACTACGGCCTTAGGCAGGCCTGGGCAGGTGGTACTGGGGTGAGGATAAGTCCACTCCATCTTGAAGTGCCCGTGCATACAGGCATATGTGCAAACACTACACATATCAGGCTCACGTATGCACATGTGCACAAGTCTGCATGGTTGTATACACTGTACATGCATGATTCCACTGTGTGCATCATTCATACATGTGTACTTCACACATGCTCAAGGCTCTCACCTGTGTACATAGAGGCAAGTGCACATGCATTTGCACTGTACACACAAGATTGACCTATGAACATGGAAATCAGTTCACTTGTGGTGGGGCCAGATGCATATGAACACACAGGTATGAGGATTTGGGCAAGTTTTCTACATATTGAATGTCCAATACAACAACTTCATGTTTGCGCTCAAATTGTGCTAGAGAACACATCCAATCTATCCAGCATGCAGGAATGTATGCATATGCACACATGCAGGTCATAATGATATAGGTATAGGCAAACACGCATGTGCATATTCCTACACGGGCATTAACGTCAGCACACTCATGATGAGAGACCTGCTTGGCCTTCTGCAAAGGAAGAGGAGGGTGAGATGTAGGTACCTGTGCTGCTGTCTTGTGTATTCGTAGCCCATCCTGCACCCCCAGCACAGTGTCTCAGACTATCCTGTGTTTGCAGGACCTGCAGAGGAAGGGGAGTCTTGGGAGACTTATCTGCACTTGTGTCCAGCTGTGATTATTGGAAGGTCAGGATGGGAACTACCAGAGTGGAAGAGCCAGACAAATTGGCTGTCTATCTAGAGGAGACATTCTTAGGTCCTAGTTCCTTCCCTAGGTCGTAGGCAGCTCTCTCTCTAAGAGCCCGAGTAGCTGTTGGTCCCTTGCATTCTTGATGCGGTGAATTTGCTTTGGCTTCTGGGTACTGTGCCCCTAAAAGGGCTGGAACCCTGGTGGATCCTAACCACCTCTCCTGACCCGCAGCCTGATGAGCTGACCAATGCCCTGGAGATAAGCAATATCGTGTTCACCAGCATGTTCGCCCTGGAGATGCTGCTGAAGCTGCTGGCCTGTGGCCCGCTGGGCTACATCCGGAACCCCTACAACATCTTCGACGGCATTGTGGTTGTCATCAGGTAGGACCTGTCCCTACCCACGTTAGAGGCTCCGAGAGCCTTACTTCCTGGGCACTGCCGAGAGCGAAGCCTGCCATGGCTGATGCTGGGATTCATAGTGGGCAGGATATGAGGACCCTGGTCACTCACATAATAGACCATAGGGTCTAGTCCCTACTTTGGAGCCCTGTCCATGCTATACAGTTGGTCAACCATGTGTGTAGTAGGGACCAACTTCCAGACTAACTCTGGTCCTGGGGTGGGAAATGGCATTTGCAAGGGTAAAATAAGCACAGAATGATGGAATGATTGAGATCGGGCCCATGTCCCTTCAAAGGAGGGTCTTGTAGCTGGGAGGAATGAGTTGAGCATACAGATGAACCAGGCATGGAAGGCCAGGGTAGAAGTTCCCTGACAGCTGGGAGCCAGAGCTTCCCTGAGGCCCAGGATGGGGCTACTGTAGTTCCCAGAGTACCGTGTTGCAGCTGGATCTGCCCCCGGCTATGGGGTTGAAGAGAGGCTCTGGTGGCTCCCAGACTGCTATCTTGACTCTCAGACCATCATCCCAACCTGTAGCGTCTGGGAGATCGTGGGGCAGGCGGATGGTGGCCTGTCCGTGCTCCGCACGTTCCGGCTGCTGCGGGTGCTGAAGCTGGTCCGTTTCCTGCCGGCCCTGCGGCGGCAGCTGGTGGTGCTCATGAGGACCATGGACAACGTGGCCACCTTCTGCATGCTGCTCATGCTCTTCATCTTCATCTTCAGGTGGGTGGGGCCCAAGCTCCTCCCTCAGGTAGCATTGACCTTAGGGTACTAAGCGCGGTGGTGGGTGGGGCTCTGCTCTGTGGGGTCCACAGATGGAAGAGATAAGTTGGGCCCTGGGAGTGGTGCTGGGTGGGTTTTTAGTGGGGTTTGCTTAGCGCCTTCATGTGCCAGTCTTGCCACTTGCGGAGGGAGTGGGAGAGTGAGGCTACTGAGACCACATGTCCTTTCCACTGTCCAAAGTCACTGTGGTGGCCTTCCGTCCATCCACCCCTTTCAAGGCCTTCTCAGCTATAGAAAAATTGTTGAACCTCACAGTTGGCCCGTACTGCAAAAGTAGGGTATGGTGAGGCTGGTAGTTAACTCAGGCAGAGGGGTACTGGGCCCCGCCCACTCAGTACTCATCCCGCCCCCCAGCATCTTGGGAGGGAGTACTGGGCCCCTCCCACTCAGTGCTCATCCCCCCCCTCAGCATCCTGGGAATGCACCTGTTTGGCTGTAAGTTCAGCCTGAAGACAGACTCTGGAGACACGGTCCCTGACCGGAAGAACTTCGACTCCCTGCTGTGGGCCATCGTCACTGTGTTCCAGGTACAGCCCCAGTTGTCCCTAGGACAACCAAAGGCTCTATCCCCAGGGAGGCACAAGGGTCTCCTTGTGGGGCCAGACCCACCTTCAGCCCTGCAAACATGTGCCTCCAGATCCTGACGCAGGAAGACTGGAACGTGGTCCTCTACAACGGCATGGCTTCCACCTCTTCCTGGGCTGCCCTTTACTTCGTGGCCCTGATGACCTTTGGGAACTACGTGCTCTTCAACCTGCTGGTAGCCATCCTGGTGGAAGGCTTCCAGGCAGAGGTAAGGGGCTCATAGGCTGGAGTCTGGGCATGGAGGCAGTCTCGCCTCAGCAGGCCCTCCACACGTTCACCCTGCAGCCTCTAGGCCCCACATCTCCCTTGCGCTCCCAGGCATATGACTTGGGCTGGGTCCAGAGGACCCTGCTTATGGGGACGTCACCCTCACCTGGTGTTGCATGGTTTCAGGGGGATGCCACCAGGTCTGACACGGATGAGGACAAGACATCTACCCACTTAGAGGAAGATTTTGAGAAGCTCAGAGATCTTCAGGCCACAGGTAATGCTGCTTACATGGTATAGACCAGTGGTTCTCTACCTGGGGGGTCGCAGTCCTTTGAGGTTACACACTAGATATCCTGTCAGATACTTACATTACAGTTCATAAGAGTAGCAAGATTATAGTTATGAAATAGCAACAAAAATAATTTTATGGTTGGGGGTCACCACAACTTGAGGAGCTGTATTAAAAGTTGGCATCACTAAGAAGGTTGAGAACCACTGGTGTAGACGGAGGCAGAGTTCCGGCTGGTAGGTTCCTACTGCTGGGACCTCTGCAGGCTCAGACAGCCCCCTCATTCTTCCCTAGAGATGAAGATGTACTCACTGGCTGTGACCCCTAACGGGCACCTAGAGGGCCGGGGTAGCCTACCGCCTCCTCTCATCACACACACAGCGGCTACGCCTATGCCCACTCCCAAGAGCTCCCCACACCTGGATGTGGCCCACGTTCTCCTGGACCCACAGCACAGCAGCAGTGGTCCGGTGGACCCCCAACTGGGGGACCAGAAGTCTCCGGTAGGGACCAACCCCAGCCCCTGAGATAAGGGAGGGTCTCCATAACACCCCAGCCCTGTCCGAAACTGAGGGTCGGGGCCATTCTCTTCCTGGAAGTCTCCTCCTATGAGACAAGCCTGGAGCCCTGAAAGAGGAATGAATTGTGTTATGACCCCTCCTGGTTGCATGTGGGTAAAATCACAGAAGATAAAAGCCAGCCAAGCACTGCACACCGGAGAAGCACGGGGGCTGACAAAAACTTTTTTTTTTTAAATATTTTTATGGTCTATTTAATTTTATTTTATATTGGTGTGAAGGTGTCAGATCCCCTGCAACTGGATCTTCAGACAGTTGTGAGCTGCCATGTGGGTGCTGGGAACTGAACCCAGGTCCTGGAAGAGCAGTCAGTGCTCTTAGCCACTGAGCCATCTCTCCAGCCCCTGACAAAGACTCTTAAAAGCAACCTGGGAAACTGACAGGCAGGCCCGACTGAAGGTCCAGGGCTGTGGAGGACATGGCAGCTCACTTCTGTTCACACCCAGAGTGCCCAGTGATGGCTTCCCATGGCTTCTGAGACCCTGAGAAGGGTCAAGTCAGGGTAAACAGAGGCAGCAGCTAGACCACGTGGAGGAACTTTGGGGCAGATCTGAGGGCAAGACTCGGGCGAGGAAAGGATGAAGATGAGAAAATTGTGTGTGGTGGAGAAATCAGGAATCCCAGGACTGAGCCACTTAACACAGCTTGTAACAGTGTCCTGCCTAGGGGCCCTGATAGATAGACAGAGACAGGCTAGGAGAGAGTAAGGCTCAGCTCCTGTGAGACCCTGGAGCTGAGAGTGAGTCTGGACATTGGTTGAGTTGTGTGGGAAACTATAGGGGCCTGGGCTATGAGGCTCTGCAAATCCAAAGGCTGGTCAGAATCACTTTGCCAGGTTGATCCTGGGCCTTTGCTCTAACCGTGTCCAGCTGAGTCAGGTCTTACCTGAAAGTGTCCTGGCAGAGTCCTTGCTAGGTGGGAGAGCAACGCATGGCCAGGTGTACAGCAAGTGTTTTGTGGATGTCCATGGTGGCAGTTAACAGTACTATATTGGGAGAGCCCCTCCCATCCCAGAAACTGGGGTGTGAGGTGATCCCCAGGTCTGTGCAAGTCTACTCACTCCCTGCCACCCCTCAGGCCAGCCTCCGCAGTTCCCCCAGTACCCCATGGGGCCCCAACAGCGCTGGGAGCAGCCGCCGCTCCAGCTGGAATAGCCTGGGCCGCGCACCCAGCCTCAAACGCCGCAGCCAGTGTGGGGAGCGCGAATCGCTGCTCTCGGGTGAGGGAAAGGGCAGCACAGACGACGAGGCCGAGGACGGCAGACCAGGCGCAGGAGCCCACCCAGAAGCCTCGCCAGGGCCCCGTGCCACCCCACTGAGGCGGGCCGAGTCACTGGACCACCGCAGCACTCTGGACCTGTGTCACAGCCCACGGCCCGCTGCCCTCCTACCCACCAAGTTCCACGACTGCAATGGGCAGATGGTGGCCCTGCCCAGTGAGTTCTTCCTGCGCATCGACAGCCACAAGGAGGATGCAGCCGAGTTTGATGATGATATAGAGGATGTGAGTGGGTGGACTAGGGTGGGGCATGGGCTACACTCTGAACCGTTTCCATCCCTCCCTGGCAGAGACTACAGGCAGGGTGCTAACTAGACCCATAGTTGCCCGATCTCCTATCTCAGTGCGGTTCCCAGTAGAAGGGAAGGGAGTGGGTGAGCAGAGCAGGTGTCCAGTTCCTCCCATTAGAAGCCACTTGCCATTGGCAGCCAAGCCTCTCAGGGTCAGGAGCTGCCTCTATAGTTGAAGGAAAGAGGTGGTCACTACAAAAAGCAGCTCTTATTAGTTGAGGGGTAGTTCTTCAAGACCCAATCAACTCTTCCATTCCCGTGGCCTCCCAGCATGGCTACCCTCCCATTGCCCCCTGGCGGGGCAGTGAAGTAGAGGGGTTAGGAAGTGGCAAGAAACACTGTCCTGAAGCAGGAGGGTCAGGGCGGACGCATGCGAGGAAGCAGCAAGAGGAGGCTGCAGTGACTCAGACTCCATCTCTATCCCCAGAGCTGCTGCTTCCGCCTACACAAAGTGCTAGAACCCTATGCGCCCCAGTGGTGTCGCAGCCGGGAGTCCTGGGCCCTGTACCTCTTCCCACCGCAGAACAGGTGAGCTGGGTTAGGGCTGCCTCCTCCTGGGAAAGTAGAGTGAGCGAGCTCAGGCTAACACATCCACGGCCAAGCACTTCACCTCAGGTAGCACAAACAGACACCAGATCTCCTGGGAGTCTTCTCACCTCGGCTATCTCCTCAGGCTACGCGTCTCCTGCCAGAAGGTCATTGCACACAAGATGTTTGACCATGTGGTCCTTGCCTTCATCTTCCTCAACTGCGTCACCATTGCCCTGGAGAGGCCTGACATTGACCCAGGCAGCACCGTGAGTCCCCGAACGCAGCTGGCCCTCTGGGTGGGGCAGGGGCAGGTAGACTTGGACTTCCCACTGGTCTCTCCCTGCAGGAGAGGGCCTTTCTCAGCGTCTCCAACTACATCTTCACAGCCATCTTCGTGGTAGAGATGATGGTGAAGGTACTGATGTCCCCCCTTGCTCTCAGGTCCCTGTCCTCCATCACCCTGTCCTGGGACCCTCTGCCAAGCCTATACATGACTGTCCCTCCCCCAGGTGGTAGCCCTGGGACTGCTGTGGGGTGAGCACGCCTACCTGCAGAGCAGCTGGAATGTCTTGGATGGGCTTCTTGTCCTGGTGTCCCTGGTTGACATTATCGTGGCCATGGCCTCAGCGGGCGGTGCCAAGATCCTAGGCGTTCTGCGTGTGCTGCGCCTGCTTCGGACCCTGCGGCCTCTGAGGTGGGGGTGTAGGGGGAGGGGGCCACCCATATACATCCAGAAAGGACCCAGAAGCCCAACCCCACCTCTGCCCAACTGTATGGCTTTCCAGCCACACACTCACATCACCTTAGGGCCTTTGCATGTGCCATTGCTTCTGCCCGCTGGTCGGTCACCTTCTTAGATGCACCCAACAGCATGTCCCCTCTGCCTGGGTGCAGGGTCATCAGCCGAGCTCCGGGCCTCAAGCTGGTTGTAGAGACTCTGATCTCATCGCTCAGGCCCATTGGGAACATCGTCCTCATCTGCTGCGCCTTCTTCATTATCTTTGGCATCCTCGGGGTGCAGGTGTGTGGCCCTGGCTTGTCCAGTGTCTGCCCCACCCTGGGCCTCTGCTCCCCTCTGGTGGAATGGGTCCTGTCCTCCATGGTGGGTGGTCAGCACGTCTACTTTGTAAACCAGTCCTACTTAAGGTAGGCAGGTCTGTGGGCCAGTGATTGGGCCAGGCCCCCTGGAGTGACAGCTCCTTCCGGTCAGCTTTTTAAGGGCAAATTCTACTACTGCGAGGGCTCAGATACCAGGAACATCACCACCAAGGCCGAGTGCCATGCTGCCCACTACCGCTGGGTGAGGCGCAAGTACAACTTTGACAACCTGGGTCAGGTAGGTATGAATGTCGTGCAGTGTGACTGTGGCGTTAACTGCGGGTGTGGGGGACATGGCTACAGTCCTACCCCGCCAGTGACCCTCACCCTGCCACGTAGGCGCTGATGTCCCTGTTTGTGCTGTCGTCCAAGGATGGCTGGGTGAACATCATGTATGATGGGCTTGACGCTGTGGGCATTGACCAGCAGGTGCGCAGTCTGGGACAGCTCTCGTGGGTAACCGTGAGCAAATCCTGCAGGGACTGGGGCAGGTCATCTCAACCTCCCCCAGATCTTTGGGCTGCCGTGGTGCGGTCACTTCCTCTGACCCCACAGGCCAGTCCTGGGGAGGACTTACGGGCAGGAAGGTAGCTGGTGAGGGACTCACCTCCTTGTGTGCCACAGCCTGTGCAGAACCACAACCCCTGGATGCTGCTGTACTTCATCTCCTTCCTGCTCATCGTCAGCTTCTTCGTGCTCAACATGTTCGTGGGCGTGGTGGTGGAGAACTTCCACAAGTGCCGGCAGCATCAGGAAGCCGAGGAGGCGCGGCGGCGTGAGGAGAAACGGCTGCGGCGCCTGGAGAGGAGGCGCAGGAGTAAGGCGGCCCCCGAGGTGGCGGGTCGGTACCTGAACGCATGCTGTGTGGCACCCAGCTCTGGGCCTGCAGCCCCCAGCCCAGATGGCTCTGCACGTGGCCACCTTGCATGGGGGCCAGGCCTTGGAAGAGGGGCCAACTGGAGTGAGCAGCTGGGGTGCCTGCCATGACAGGATGCAGGATAACCCATGAGGGCTCAGGAGGTAGATGGGACCCTCCCAAACCCCTCATGAACTGGAGAGACAGAACAGTGGGCCCTAGCTTGGGAGCAAGGAGGGCTTCCCCACACAGTGTCCCCACCACAACCACTCAGACATGTCCTTGTTTTTCCAGGCACTTTCCCCAACCCAGGTACCTGCCCTGCTCTGCATGCTCAGCCTGCTGCTACTGCTGCTGTTGGCTGCTGCTGCAGTGGGAAAGATGGGTGTCTTAGGCCTCCAGGGGCCACCTCAGGGTGGGGCACAAGTGCCAGGGTGCTGCCAGAGGGTGGGAGGAAGGTCAATGGCTTGCCCATCAGTGTCCATGTTGCTGCCCCTGCCCTTGCTTGGCTCTCCTCATGGCTAGCATGTACAAAGTCTGTTGTGCCCAGGGGACAAGGTCCATCCTTGTTCCCCAGGACTCGTGGCTGCCCCCTGGTGTCTCAGCTGGCTGTCGGCCTCCCTGGCTGCTTGCACGAGCTGAGCTGGCTAATGACTGCATGTTGGGCTGAGGAGCATGTGGGTCCAGGGTGGGATGGTTGCCCATCAGACCCTGCTCTTTCGGGCCTAGCCTTCAGTCCCTGAGTGTGTGGTTCTAGGCCGAGGTGGGTTCTGGGGTGCAGAGTGGCTAAAACCCTCACCAATGGGACTCTTTAACTACACCGGGGTCCCCGAAGAGGACTGCTGCAGGCACAGCATCTAGTGTAGATAAACCTGGGGGGATGCATGTGGGGTGTGGTCCTGACTTCAGCCTCGGGCTCTCTGGGATGCACATCTCAGGCCACAGGTGGGCACTAGTGGCCCCTTGGAGGCCGGGAGGAGCTAAGCCTGGAGGCCAGGGATGACTTCTGTGCCATCTCTGTCCGAGTGGGGCCTGCAGAGCCCAGGCAGGGAGATGACTGCCTTACCAGCGAAATGTCTAAACCCCAGTGTCAGCGTGTGGTTGATGAAGAGGGCAGTCCCTTCAGCCTGCTCCCCAGACTAAGCCACTGAAGAGTGGGGTCTGGGAAGGCACTTAGAAAGGGAGGCCGGGACGGCTCATCCCTCTTGGACACTGTTGGGGGTCCCAGTCCTGCTCCTTGGGTACCGTGGACTCACAGGAACCTCTTGACCAGAACAGGCCTTTCTGGAAAGAATCTTCCCTCTTCCTGCCTGGGACTAATCCAGGGGCCACCCAGCCAGGCTGAGGCCCTGCCTGAGCTATGTCCACACACTTAGCATTCCGAAATGAGGATGGGGCCTTGGTATGCCAAAGTGGGATGGGATTGCCAGGCAGTCCTGTAGCATCCGGGTTGCTCAGGAGTTTGCCCTTTTCCACAGAGGCCCAGCGCCGGCCCTACTACGCGGACTACTCACATACGCGCCGCTCCATTCACTCGCTGTGCACCAGCCACTACCTGGACCTCTTCATCACCTTCATCATCTGCCTCAACGTCATTACCATGTCCATGGAGCACTACAACCAGCCCAAGGTGGCGAGAGGCTGGGGTTGAACTGGGAAGAGGGCCCCCAGCGGGGGGTGGGGGTGGGGACGGACACAGAGTTTGTGTTCCGATACAAGACTAGGGGCTGAAGCTCACCATGGCCCTGCTTGCAGGCGTGGACACAGTTGTTTGGATACCAAAGCAAGAGGGGCTGGCTAGAGACCTCAAGCCCGAGGGCCATTGTCTTTTTCCTCACCCTCCGTGTATTTGCTGAAGGGATTCCCTCTGTCCACCCTTTCCACAGGGGTGCCTCCGTGCCTCAGGGTTCTCTGTAGCAGAGCCTTCTGGTGGGAATGCACTTGGCCTGTGGGAAATGCCATCTGTCCGTCAGGGCTGAGGACAGAATACCCTGGTTCCTCTCTTTCCTAAAGTCCTCAGCCTGCTCACAGGGTCATTGGGTGATGCCCTCAGGCCTGCCACAGGCGTCATGGAGTTGACACTCGGGGAGCAAGGAGATGGGGGGCAGCTAGGATCCGCGGGGCACCTCAGCCAGCTCTCCTCTGTCCCTAGTCTCTGGATGAGGCCCTCAAGTACTGCAACTACGTCTTTACCATTGTCTTCGTCTTTGAGGCTGCACTGAAGCTGGTGGCCTTTGGGTTCCGGAGGTTCTTCAAGGACAGGTGTGTGGTCTTGGAGACAGGGCAGGTCGGGGCCTCAGGTGGCCTGGGACAGGCTGCAGGTGGTAGGGAGAAGGCTCTTTTCCCTTCTGGGTGAGCTTTGGCTGAGCTGCAGCTACTCCAAGCCATGGCCACACTAAGCTTCACCCATGGCTGGCCAGGTGGAACCAGCTGGACTTGGCCATAGTCCTCCTGTCCATCATGGGCATTGCGCTGGAGGAAATTGAGATGAATGCTGCCCTGCCCATCAACCCCACCATCATCCGCATCATGCGCGTGCTTCGCATCGCCCGTGGTAGGTGGCCTCTGTGTGCCCTGTCCAGGGTCTGCTTAGGCTGTCTGTCAGTAGGAGGCCCCAGACCCAGCCAGATGGGCTACAGACAGGCGCCATCTTTAGCTGATGCCTGGGACATCTGCAGCCAGAGGGAAACCCTGGTCTGTAGATAGAAAGTGAAGGGGACTGGTGTCCAGGGTCCCCTGGGCTGTTGGGTCGGCGTTGCCCTCTTGACATTCAGCTCCTGCCCTAGTGCTGAAGCTACTGAAGATGGCCACAGGCATGCGTGCCCTGCTGGATACTGTGGTTCAAGCTCTGCCTCAGGTAGGTTGGAGTCCAGCACCCCTGAAGGCCATCACAAGCCTTCGGGGGACAGGCTTCGGGGAGGGCACGGCACATGTCCCTTGCTTGCTTGCTCTGTCCTGAGGCCAGGGTCATGCCCGAATGCTTGGCTCGACTGATCTGGAGAGGAGGTTGGAGATGGCATCCTACCTTGGCCTCAGGCTTTAGGCAAGAGCACTAGTGACTGGTGCCCGCCCAGCTGGTGCACATGGGAGGTAAGGGGCCGCAGCAAGACCAGCAGGGTCTGAGGTGAGCTTGCCAGTGGACAGAGGACTCCAGTGGTAGCTTTTGAGCCAATTCTGACCAGAATCCTAATTTCTGAACCTTCTGGCCTGCCTCAATCCTTCCTCTCCCCGGAATACAGACTGCATCTGCACTGTTCAGCTTGGCTGTACCAAGCAGGAACGCACTAGAAGATTTGCACACGTACTCCACAGCCCAGCCTGCTGCCTGGTCACCCCTGCCCTGTGCCCATCCTCCAGTTCAGCACATTCCTATCTACCCAGCTCCATGCCCCCTCTCCAGCCCTCTGTACTGTCTGCCTCCATCTTGCCTGATATGTGCTGGCCTTAGCAGTGTTTTAAGCCTCATCCAAGTGCCTTTCCACCATGTTTACTGTCTATGGGGCAAGTGATGGAGGCCTGGGTAATGCCTTGAATAGGGACTGGAGTGGATGCTGGAGTATGTAGGCACTGGCCCGGCAGACCTCACAGGTGGTTGTATGAGATCCCTCCTGGTGCTCCTGCCCATTGAGCACCAACCCAGTGTGGGGACTCTGAGGTGACCTCCCCATGTGGTAGACATGAGACCCCTCTAGGCTTTGAGGGCTAGGCAGAGGGTAGAGGAGCTCCCAGGAGCAATTGGGAACCGTGGAGGAGCAGAGGCTAGCTTACAGAGGCATGCCGAGCCGGGACGGAGGATGGGTGATGCTCTAGGCCCAGGAAGGCCACAGAGCCTAAGTGGAACTGGAGCTGGGCCCTCTCCCCAGGGCTGGGAGCAGTGGGGCAGAGCAGAACGGGCCAGCATGGGGCTGACACTGTTCCACTTCTCTCTCGTGTAGGTAGGGAACCTTGGTCTTCTTTTCATGCTCCTGTTTTTTATCTATGCTGCCCTGGGAGTGGAGCTGTTTGGGAGGCTAGGTGAGTGTGGCCACTCTGGGCCTCTCCCAGAAGGTGATACTGGTCCCCGGGAAGGTGGCTCTTGGCGTCTGCCCTACCCCCACCTCCACGGGTTTACAGGGTTCAGGGTACCGGCCTAGACCAAGTAGTCTGTGAGCCTTCTGGTGTATTCTCAGACCGCCTGACCCCCTGTTCACCTTCACCTTGTCAGCCCAGTGCTTAAAGCAGGTGCACATACTCAGACCTGTGTGCACAGACATGCCCACTCAGAAGCACACCCCCGGATCTGTGGTGCATGAGACCACACTCTAGCCAGCCAAGCAGGGTCACATGAACGTGTACCCTGGAGGACATGCACACACTAGCACATACCCACGCCTCACCCTGAACATTGCCCCCAGGAGAGGTTGCCAGCAATGTGTCTTCTGTCTTATTACCTAAGAGAAGTCTAAGACTATTCTGTCTGGGCTAGGGCACGTTGGGAACTGCTCAGCCCTTCCACCAGCTATGGGGATCTTCTGGGGCCTTTGCTTGACCCAGTTGGACAGAGGCCATGCAGGTTGTCACAGAATGTCTGCCCACCCAGAGAGCTGCGTCCAGGCATGGCTCCCACTCTGTCATCGCACACATTCCCATCAAATGTGTACAAGTCATTTATTCCCCGCCTCCAAGTCTCCCAAGACAGGTCTGGCGGCCAGGCTTGGCAGCCAGGCCTCATTGCGCCCCAGGGAGCCCCATTGCTTGGTGTATGCCAGCCGTGAGCAGAGAGGCCAGGCCTAAGGCTTCAGGGTTCTTAGGAGCTCAGATAGTGCTGTCTGCTGAGGACAGGTCCATGCAGAACAGAGGCCTGGGCTCCAGGTTCCTACCACACACGCCCCAGACAGCCCCACATGGGGTACAGTCTGCTGACCTTGTCCCAGTCCCTAGAGGCGGGGGTGCGCTGAGTGGGCCGGGACTTTTCCTTTCAGAGTGCAGCGAGGACAATCCCTGTGAGGGCCTGAGCAGGCACGCTACCTTCACCAACTTCGGCATGGCCTTCCTCACACTGTTCCGCGTGTCCACTGGGGACAACTGGAATGGGATCATGAAGGTAATTCTGGGGCTGCACCTCTTCCCCTCTTCCTGGCTCTGACAGGGAAGACAGCTGTGACTCTGCCCTCCCCCCCCACCCCCGCGCCCACCAGGACACTCTGCGTGAATGCGCCCGTGAGGACAAGCACTGCCTCAGCTACCTGCCTGCGCTCTCGCCTGTCTACTTCGTCACCTTCGTGCTGGTTGCCCAGTTCGTGTTGGTCAATGTGGTGGTGGCTGTGCTCATGAAACACCTGGAGGAGAGCAACAAAGAGGCCCGCGAGGATGCTGAGATGGATGCTGAGATTGAGCTGGAGATGGCTCAGGGATCTGCAGCCCAGCCCCCGTCTGTAGCACAGGTGAGGCTTCTTAGGGGCCCGGAAGGGTCCCAGGGTTTCTGGGGTGCTGCTGAGCTGACAAGCAGCTTTCCGCACCACAGGAAAGCCCGGGGACCCAGCCAGACTCTCCAAACCTCCTGGTGGTGCGCAAAGTGTCTGTGTCCAGGATGCTCTCCCTGCCCAATGACAGCTACATGTTCCGGCCTGTGGCTCCCGCCATCGTCCCACACCCTCACCCGCTGCAGGAAGTGGAGATGGAGACCTACGCTGGTAGTGTCCCTTTGGGTATGGACTCTGGCAGGGCAGCAGGGAAACGGGACAGGGCGGGGAGGTTGGACAGGTGGGAAATTGGACAGCATGTCGGGGAGGGCTGGAGGACAGGTTGGGGGGCCAGGTCTTCAGACCACACAGTTCAGATGCATCCCTACCCCAGGCCCAGTCACCTCTGCTCACTCACCGCCCCTGGAGCCCCGTGCCTCCTTCCAGGTCCCATCAGCTGCATCCTCCCCAGCCAGGGCCAGCGATCCCCTTCGTGCCCTTTCACCCCGAGGTACACCCCGCTCTCTGAGCCTCTCACGGATCCTCTGCAGACAGGTAAGGGAAACTTTCATCCCACAGGCCTTTGGGGCTCCCCAGGATTCCTTTTCCCCATTCAGAGTGTTAGCGAGGCTGAGACCCAAGAGAACGAGTGCTACATACATGTATTTTTGGACTTGGGGTTTTCCATCTCTGCAGAGTGGGTCTCGAGTCCTCCACCAGGTGACTCAGTATAATCCAGCTATGGTAGCAGAGCCCCTCACGGGACTCAAGTCCCTTTCTTATGCAGAAGCCTCGGTCCCCCACAGTGGTTAATATGCCTCTATCACCCAGCCTGGTCCATTGGTCTATAGCTTCTTCCTGTCCTTCTCCTCAGTTCTACCTGGCCCAAGAGCTCTTGGGAATTTCCTGTTCCTGGGGTACAAGTTGGACTGTAGGTATATGGGGCTCAAGAGTGAGGACGCGACCTGGGCCCTTTTAAAGTTCTCCGGGCCCCGGAAGACTGTCTAAGGAGCTCAGATGCCCAGGCAGAGTTCTTCTCCGTGTACCCACAGTATAGCAGATTCATCCTCTGAAGTCTCATAGGTCAGTGGGTGAGGCCAGCATCAGGGATGTTCACATCAACAGCTCCCAGGCCCATCTAAGAGGGTGAGAGCCACCCTGGAGTATTACCAACTTGACCTTCTCAGGGCCCAGTGGGGAAAAAGGTGCCTGATTGCTGGGTGCTTGACAGGGCCTTTAACTTGGCCATCCCATGTCATTTCAGGAGGCCATGCACACCGAGTCCCTGGAAGGTCAGGTTGATGATGCTGGAGAAGAGAACATCCCAGACCACACAGAGCCTGCCGAAAATACCTCCACGAGGCAGGTGCCTCTGGGCTCCCTGCGGTCCCCTCCCTGCTCCCCACGACCTGCCAGTGTCCGTACTCGCAAGCACACTTTCGGGCAGCGCTGCATCTCCAGCCGCCCTCCCACCTTGGGAGGCAATGAGGTGGAAGCAGCGGACCCAGCGGACGAGGAGGTCAGCCACATCACCAGCTCAGCCCACCCCTGGTCGGCCACAGAGCCCCACAGCCCGGAGGCCTCCCCAACAGCCTCCCCTGCTGCCAAAGGTGCAGTGGGCAGTGGGCGGGACCCACGCAGGTTCTGCAGTGTAGACGCTCAGAGCTTCCTGGACAAACCAGGTAGGGCAGATGTCCAGCGGTGGCCCTCTGTGGAACTGGATAGTGGAGACAGCCACCTGGAGTCCGGGGAGGGGAGGAGCCGGGCCTCAGAGCTCGAACCAGCTCTTGGTGCACGAAGAAAGAAGAAGATGAGCCCTCCCTGCATCTCCATCGAACCCCCCACTGAGGATGAGGGCTCCTCCCGGCCGCCTGCAGCCGAAGGTGGCAACACCACCTTGAGGCGCCGAACCCCATCCTGCGAGGCTGCCCTCCACAGGGACTGCCCCGAGTTCACAGAGGGCCCAGGCGCTGGAGGGGATGCTGTAGCCAAGGGTGAGCGCTGGGGCCAGGCCTCCTGCCGGGCAGAGCACCTGACTGTCCCCAACTTTGCCTTCGAGCCTCTGGACAAGGGGGGACCTGGTGGAGACTCTTTCTTGGACAGTGACCAAAGCATGACGACAGAACCCAGAGTTTCTTTGTCGGGGGCTATAGTGCCTCTTGTTCACCATGAAACTGAACCTTCTGTGCCCTCTGGCGACCCTCCAGAGAAGGGACAAGGACTGTACCTCACTGTGCCCCAGGCCCCCTTGAAGAAACCAGGGTCTCCCCCAGCCACCCCTGCCCCAGATGACAGTGGAGATGAGCCTGTGTAGATTGGACTGCGTGTACACAGGGTTTTGGCGTTCAGGTTGGTGGCTCCCTGCAGGGTGGTAGCCCCAGTCAGGGCCATGAGTGGACCCTGGCTCAGGCCCCACTGAGGCAGAGGGACCCGGAGATACCATCCCGGGAGAGGCAGCAGACATTCAGTCTCTGCACCATGACACAGGAGCAGCCTCGGGCCCCACGAGCCTCCCTCGTGGTGATTCAGGTTTGGGTTTTCCTGAGTTTTAACCACCACCATCTGAAGTCGTTACCAGGACCAGGTCATCAGTCTCGGGAGGAGAGGCTCTGTCCTGGGAAGGACCAGAAACTCCTCATGGGCAGGAGGGCACCACAGCTCCATCCACGTGACACAGATTCCCATAGGGAACACATGCTTGAGCCCCTCGTGCCCCGGTGGGCAGACATTTGGTCCCGTGGCCACCACATCCAGTTATCACCTCCATTCACGGTCTCGTTCTTGTCCATCACTCAGCGCTCTTCCTCTCACATGACCCCTCTCCCTACTCCATCTTCTTAGAAGGTCTAGAAGCTTGTCAGTGGCCCTGGGAAGGGCAACATCACCGAGGAGCAATGGCCCGTGCAATAAGACGCCACAGTCCCGAATGGGCGGGGCTTCCCGTTCCGTCCCAGGCCTTGGGCCTTGACATTTATTTGCCATCCATTTGCTTTGAGTCACCTGTTTCACACATTCAGGTTAACGTTGCAATAATCAGATGCAGAAAAACTTGGCTTCCTAAGTCAAAGATAAGGGGCGGGAAGGGGCAAGGCAAAGCTGAATAAACACTAACTTATTTAAGAGATGTGTTTGGGTTGTGACACCTCAGTCAGAGGTCTGAAGTTGGGTGGGAGGTGGAGCCTAGGCAGGATCTCCCCAGCCAGCACTTGACCATCAGGACTCCAGAGACCAACAGCAGGAGGAGGCTGGGAAAGAAGAGGCCAGCCAGGAGGGGAATCCAGGAAAACCCTTGTATTCCTGGACCACCCGATTCTGGGATGTGGTGGTGGATCCAGTTCACATAGGCAGTAACTCGAGCGTAGACACCAGGCCGGTCAGGGCGGCCACAGCCCTCACCCCAGCTGACCACGCCAGCCTGCTGCCAGGTCCCAGCCACCTGGCACACTAGTGGCCCTCCAGAATCATCCTGCAGGAGAGGTCAGAATGAGGATGGGATGCCAAGGATTTGGGGACCCTCACCATGCTTCAGGCTATGCCATCCCTCCATGTTCCCAGCTAGCTCACCTGGCAAGCATCCCCAGGGCCCCGGGCACATAGCATGTCTGGCTGGATGATGGTGCCATTGGGATTGCTGTAGGCCTGGCTGCAAGTCTCTACATCCACCACGGAGACTTCTGCCTCCTGCAGGTTGTATGGGGGCTTCAGGGGCTCTGAGAGGAAGGAAGGTTCAGGAGTAGCCTGAATAACCAGCCCTACACTGCCGGGAGTGAGCAAGTGGCAGGCACACCCTCATACAGTCAACCTCCCACCATGCTGGCCTCTGCCTCCCCCCCCACACTCACACACACACCCATCTGTGGATCAGATGTTGATGTTGGTGGAGACCAGTATGTGTTTGACTTTCAGGAGGAACAGGTGTGGCTACTAGGAGCAAGTGGTAGCACCCGTGGCTCCTGCTTCCCTCCAGGTAGCCCTTGCCTTCCCTTTATTCCCCAAGAGAAAGGGTTTCAGAAAGGGCTCTCCTCACCTCCCTCCCGTGTGTAGCCCCAGCCTGTCACCCAGCACCGCATCCCCGGGTAGAAGTCAGCTGAGGCCTCTGGGAGGCACACAGGCTGGACCCAACTGGAGAGGGCCACAGGGGTGCCCAGCTGCACCAGGGCAATGTCTCCACTGGACCCTGGTGGCCCCGGGGGGGCAGAGTACAGGATGATCTGCTTTACAGTGGAGAAATGGGGTGACAGGGTGATCTTCAGCTCTCCCAAGTGCACCTGGTAATCGGACGCGTTCACAGACCTGGGAGGCAGGGAGAGATATAAGTGTCCCCCTCAAACAATGACTGAGCTACCCACCACCCACCTCTGCCAATACCCAGTGTCCCATTTGTCCTCGACTCTAGGCACAGAAACATCTACTGTGTACACGGGTCATGAACCTGGCAGTGCCTCACACTCCAGGGCCCAAGGATGGCAGCCTGTGCTCCTGCCACCTCTGGCTGGAAGGTGTCCAGCATTCTGGGGACCCCACTGTTCTAAAACAGGGAAAGGCAGTCCTGGAGAATGCAAGAAAAATAGAAGGGCTTCGGGCTGACTAGATTTAGGATACCTCCCAAATACAAGCTGGCTAGGTGGCTAGGCTCACTCTTAAGCCCAGTGGAGGTTAAGTGTTCTTTGCTATGTACTGGCAGATGTGGGAGAGGGGACCCCACCCTCACTGGGCCTGCACACTGCCACTTTAGGTGGGTGGCACCTTAATGTGGTTTTCTTTATTGAAGAGGAAATCTTGGACTTGGGTGTCAATCATAGGCTAAGCAAGGACCTGTTTGCTATCACTGCCCCATAAGCCCAGGTGGTCAGGCCTCATGGGGTCACTCACCCAGAGAAGCAGTGGGCTGCTGTGAGTACCCATTCTGGGCTGAGCAGGGACCCTCCACACACATGCACCTTCTGCAGACGGAGGCTAGCCTGCCATGGCCATGTGCCAGCTGAGGCAGCATGGCCTCCCACGATTCGACTTCCTGCATGCGAAACCTGAGGCTGGCCACACCCTGATCCGGAGGAGGCACTGTTGGCTAGGGAGTCCCAGAGACTGGCGTTCTGCCCAATGCCTTTCCTCTGGGGCCCTCCGTGATTCCCACTCCTTAGCATCTTGGGGAACCCTGATGTCTCTGATTCCCCCTTGCTGGTCCCCCCAGCACAGAAGCATTGTGGGTGCAGGAAATAACAATGCACTAGAACAGTGGTCCCCCCAACCTTCCTAATGCTGCAACCCTTTAATACAGTTTCTCATGTTGTGGTGACCCCAACCATAAAATTATTTTCATTACTGCTTCATAGCTGTGATTTTGCTGTTATGAATCCTAATGTGAATATGTTATATGAAGATGGTCTTAGGCCACTCCTGTGAAAGGGTTGTTTCACACACACACACACACACACACACACACACACACACACACACACACACACACCAAGGAATCACAACACACAGGTTCAAAACCATTTCCTAGAAACAGTAAGTTGGTGTCTGAACACCGCCCTGTAGGACATAGCACGGTCCTTGGAAGGATGGTTGGGTGGGGCTGGGGTAAGCAGCTGACTGCTTGGAGTTATGGGAGTAAGAAAGGGCTAAGAGTGACTGGGCAAGGGAGGGGAGGGAGTGATGGGGCGAGGGAGGGGTTCCCTCCCTGGTGAGAAGGGACTTCCTGTTAGAGTGACATTTGGAACTCACAAATGTAATGTCACAAAACACTGGGAATATGTTAAATGCCACCAAACGCTACACTGTATCATGGCTAAATTGATGTAAATTTCATCTTAGTTTTTTCTTTTAACAAAAAGTAGAGGAGATCCCACGGGGGAGAGGTTCACTCTTAATCTGCACAACAGAGTGAAATCGGAAATTGGGTCCATGCTGATAGAAAAAAATGAAAGCAGACTACATCCCTGACCCCAGAACACCAGGTAAATCCTAAAGAAGACTAACAAGACGCCTTGAGTCTCCTTCCCAAGAGCAACATCAGCAGAAGAAGGGTAGGCTGTGAGGGCCAGCAGCTGGTGCAGGAGATTCAAAGTCGCTCTAGAAGATACAAAGTAGCCAGAGCAGAGGTGCAGCTTCCCAGGTGAAGCTAGCCTGTGCTCTATCGGCCAGGGTACCAGGGATGCTTGTGACAAGTCCATGGCCTCCCTAGGCCAGGCCACCCCTCCCCCACAGACTGTCCCTCTTGGGCCTGCCTGCCAGGACTGACCTCTGATCCTGAAACATCTGCTGGGGACATACCTGACTGCAGAGCCTTATGAGGGATACCTGAAGAAGGGAGATGGGAGGATTAGGGGAGCTGCCCATGAGAGTGACTCTGGTCCCCTAAACCTAAGCATTGTCCCCGACAGTGTCCCAAGGTGGTCCTGAGCAGCTAAGATAGATGGGGCCCAGCCAGGTAGATGTGGCCTGGCCAGCTGCCATCCCAATCCCGGGTAGAGCGGGACCAGCCATGGGCCATAAACAACAGCTGAGGAGACCCTGAGTACTGTCCCAGCCTTCACCCCTCACATCCTCTAGGTCCTCCTGAGGAGGGTCTTACCGGGGTCTGGGCCTATTGGTGTCCCCCCACACCCACACCCCAAGCCTCTGTCCCCAGCAATGATGGCCAAGCTACCCAGCTGAGGGGTCCAGGCCCACCATGAAGAACGTGGCTTTTGCCCACCTAAACTCAGATTCCAAGGTCCCCAGCTCCCTCCTCCCAACTCTCTCAGAGCTCCAGGGAATGGTGGGAAATGAGGGGAAATCAGGGGGAGGTCCAGAGAGGAAGCAGACACACTCCTACTCCAGAGTAGGGTATAAACACAATGCCACACAGATCCCAAGTCAGCTCACTCACCAGGAACAGCCAGAAGCAGTAGGAAGCCACGGGGCCCCAGAGCCATGGTGTCTGCCCACAACAGAGACCACCCTCCCCTGCTCAACCCAGGGCCTGCCTGTACTGGGTGGGGCACAACCGCCCTCACACCTGCTGTAGGGCTGGAGGGAGGAGGATACAGGCTCCCCACCTGATCCTGTTATATACCACAGGGAGGGGCTGCCACCCCGTTTGTCTCACATGAAGGCTACACCCAGCCTCGGCAGCAAGGGACAAGTTCAAGAACACAGAAAATAACAGCAACAGAATGGGGCCCAGCTGTCCTCACCACAGCCTGAGCTTCTCTTCCCGAGCATGGAGAGGAGGCAATGCAGCCTTGGTTCCTGCAGGGCCTGCTTCTCCCATTCTCTGGCTTTTTAACCTCCAAGGCTCCTCAGAGAGGCCCAGTCCTCTATGATGACACATCCACCTCCTGTGTCCCTGTTCTCATGTCCAGCCCTGAGCCCTAACTCTGCCCCAGATAAATAGTCAGACCCTGTGCTTCTGCTCTGTCGGGAGCTATGGTCAGCTGACCAGGGTGTGACCAGAGTCAGGAACTTGTCCCAGCTCCCAATTACAGGCCAGGGTTGGAGGGTCTCACTGATAACTCTTTGGGTCAGGAATCCCCAGTCAGATGTGGGGAGACTGGCATTAGAGGGTGGCTCATTCCTCCTTCAGGATCTGACGTCAGAGGGCAAATTCATGCCCACCTGTCCCACAGCTCAAGCATACAAGCTGAATGTTTGACCTAGTGTCAAACAAGTTCGCTGTCAGCCCACCCTGTGTGACTGGCCTCCCTCGGGAAGCTGCATACCTAAGAGGGGAGCTGCCTGCCAGTTCATCCCAATATAGCAGGCAATGGAGGGAAGGGAGCCACCCCAGTCAACCCAAGAGCCTGGTGTCACTCAGGTTTTCACAGATTCCAATCCCCTGAGTCTCGATCCTCTGAACTGTGCGCAGGTTCCCACAGGAGAGGACTTCAGTACCCTACCTGCTCCACCTCCTTTTGCTTTTATTATCTCCCCCTCTACACATGCCCTGTTACCTGGCTCCCTGCAGAGCCCTCAACACTCTCATTCCAGGTCTGCTATTCGTACTAAAACTCCATCCACGCAAGACAGGAGTGGGTTCTGTTACCACCTTGCAGAAAAGCAAGGGGCTGGGCAGCCTGGCCCTAGAGACATTCACACATACGAGAGAGAGAGAGAGAGAGAGAGAGAGAGAGAGAGAGAGAGAGAGAGAGAGAGAGAGAGAGAGAGAGAGAGAGAGCTGCCAGAGTCTCCTGTAACTCAGACCCTAAGTAGAGCCAGAGCTGAGGGCTATGTCCCTCTAAAGTAGCCCACTCACCTGTCTACTGGCCTCTCTGCCTGAAATAGAGGGTTTGGGTCCTGAAAGCTCTCAGGCCTGACCCCAGGTGCCCATGGCGAGAAATGAAGCCAGTGATCACTTTTATCTGTCAACTGACTCCAAGCTGTGCTGAGCTGCTCTGCCAGGGTCAGATAAGAAGAAAGCCCAGCAGGAGGTCAGGCTGCTCTCCCCTCGCTCCTGCCCATCTCCCTTTCCTCCTGGCCCCTTGCCTGTCCCTCGATACCTCTCACTGGAATCCTGGGCATCTCCCACCCTTCATGGCCTCCATTAAAGGATGGCTAATGCACTTATCAGAATGTCATTGGCCCTCCAGCATCCACAGTGACCCCGAGAGAGTGAGATGCATAGAATGGAGGGACAAGGGACTGAGTTCCAGCTTCACCTTTATTTTTGTGATGTGCATGTGTTGTTTGACATAAAAAATTTGAAACTAAGGAGCTGGGAAAATGGCTCATCTGCTAAGAATGTGACACACCCCCAACCACCAAGAGATGACGTCAAGCACTGGATGAGACAACTGACTTCATTTCCCCATCAAGGACGAGGGCTCTACCCAAGAAAGGGAACAGCCCGCTGTCAGCAGTAACAAAAAACATGGATGTCACCCCCCCCCCCATCAAATGTTACCTCCAATACAGAATGCTAAATCAAGACAAGGGGATCAGAGAGGCAGCATTGCTGGCATGTGATTGGGAAACACAGGTGACATTCCAGCAAACAGGGAATGGGCACCCCAATGGGGCCCATTCATGGGCCAACAGCGCCCTTCAGCTGAATGTCTCAAGTATAGGCATTTGCGTGAGCAGGAATAGTCATGAACACCTAAGTCCTGAGAGCCTCAAGTGAGAACACCTCCAAGCAAAGTGCACCGCAGCAGCCAGATGCACCGCTGCATGGAGTTATTATTTCTCTTTTGGGATGGGCTCCCGCATGTCCCAGACTGGCTTCAAACTCAATTTTTAGACAAGGATGACCTTGAACTCTTGGTCTGTCTCCACCTCCCCAGTGAGGGGATTATGGGGTGTACTACCACACCTGGCTTGCATGGTGGTGATGATCAAAACCAAGGTTTCCTGCATGCTAGTCAAACCCTACCAAGTGTGCTGCATCCCACACCTCACCACACGGGATTCTGGGCAGCAGAGGCAGTAATGGCATGGGTTCTATGTAGAAGCCATGGAAAGGTCAAACTGCAGGAGTATGCCTTTCAAGGCCAGCCTGGTCTACAGAGTGAGTTCCAGGACAGCCAGGGAACACAGAGAAACCCTATCTTGAAAAAAAAAAAGGAAGAAAAGAGGAAGGAAGGAAGGAAGGAAGGAAGGGAGGGAGGGAGGGAGGGAGGGAGGGAGGGAGGAAGGAAGGAAGGAAGGAAGGAAGGAAGGAAGGAAGGAAGGAAGGAAGGAAGGAAGAGAGAAGAAGCAGGACTTTCTCAGCCTTGTAGATTCTGAGAGAATGTGTTGCCAGTATCTCTGCTCCCCTGGAATTCCCTCAGAAAGAGGATGATAAGAGACAACACGATCTAGATCTGCATCAAGGATGTTCTAGAAATGAAAAAAATCTTTAAATGTGAACTTTCCAAACATAACTGAAAATGATTGATGGTTTAAAGTAGCCACAAAACAAGACGATGTATTATCCTTACAGCTAGTGCCAGCAAATCATATTGACTTCTGAGTTTATTTTCCAATTGCTGGTAAAGTGTGATCATAAGCTGATTTTGTGCATTGAAGTCTTGCTAAATTGTTTTGTTTTGTTTTGTTTTGTTTTTCAAGACATGGTTTCTCAGTGTTACAACTCTGACTGTCCTGGAACTCACTCTGTAGACCAGGCTGACCTCGAGCCCACAGAGATCTGCCTGCCTCTGCCTCCTGAGTGCTGGGATTAAAAGCGTGCCCCACCACTGCCCGGCTGCCTTGCTAAGTTTGGGCATCACTGTATTTGCGGAGCCCTGAGGTTTGCCTATGCTACAAACATCTGAGTTCTCTGCAAAGACTAGTTTGCTCCTAATGCCACAGTTCTTGGTGCCTCCAGAAGAGGGCATGCCAGACCAGGGAGGAGGCTGTGGATCGCCCGCTGGGCCTACTGTCTAGGTGCAGTGCTAAGCCACCTGACTTTTATGTGGTGACATTGAGCCCAGGCTATGCTAGGAACCTCACAGGGTTGTAATAGAACCCCTCTAGGATGAGCAAATATAAATTGGGTGACTTGTTCTTAATCTAAGCCTGTCTTCCCCCACAGAGAGAAAGGATGGGACGACTGGGAGACTGCTGGAGTCCTAAACTTACCCAGTATGTGACCTTTGTCTTTCTCTTTGCTTGGAGGAGAGGCAGGAGGGTGATGTAGCCCAGCAGCCCAAGATGGGAAGGAAGTAAACCTGGGTGCCCTTTAGGGGAGAAATGTAACCAAGAGTTTGTTGTTTCCACTGTAGCTATAGAAACACGGATATAAGGTGTGATGTGTGAGCGTGGATGTTGTCCACGTGGTATGTGTTGTAGAACCCTGTCCTGCCAGCATAACAGCCATCTTCATCAGAGGAGCTGTAACTCTTCCAAGAGTCTCCCAGGATCAGGCTTGACTGTCGATTCCTTCATAGAAGAAGGGGATAGGGACAGTCACTGGACTCTCTGGCCATTTACTTGTATGCAGCTGTACCCTAAATGCACACAGTCTCATGGGCTGGGGGTATTGCAGGCTAACCAGGGGAGGGGAAATCTTCGTCCATGTCGAGGTGAGAATGTTAGATGGTGCAACTGCTTCAGGGTCACCCACCCTCCCGTAAGTAACCCCTTATCTACGTTCTGTGTGCTAGTCCAAGAAACTCATTGGTTCCCCACATCTGACTTTGGTTTGTCGTTAGTGCTCTGAGAAGAAGGGGATTGGAGTTTGTTTACATCTCCCCAGAGAGTTTGCTTGACAGCATGTGTGTGCATTGCATCAGCACATATACGTGTCCGTGCATTGTGTGAGCACACACACGTGCATTCCCTAGCTCTGTCCCCTGAGAAGGAACAAGAGTGCAGACACTCCCAGAGCTACATACAGCACCCATCCCCAGATATGGGTTTCTAAGTACATTTGCCAGTGAAAGGAGCTGCACTTTATGGAGATGTTTCTGGACCAAAGGAAACACAATGGGAGCCTCAAATTATGTTGCATAATTAGATAGTGTAAAAGAGATGGGAAGGGAGCCTAAAGACAGAAGCCAGCTAGCAGGAGCCCCTGAGTCCCAGTCAGAACCTGCATAGCAAATAGAAACTGGGGGGGGGGGGAATATGTGGAGATTCATTGATTAAAACAGAAAACCGTGAATTAATGTAGTTATAGGTAAGTAAATAAATGATTGAAATTCTGTTAAGAAATCAGCTCGAGTTTTGCCCTCTGCCCTAAGTGCACGGCTAGGTGCTCGGTAATTAGAGGGGGAAGGGAGGACTTCTCCTGGGGAAGCTGCTGGCTCTGAATCAAACACCAAAACAAACACCAGGAGCTGAAATGGCAGGTATTTGAGAAGACATGGCTAGAATTCAGTCACAACTATAATGTTAGCATCAGGTGTCTGACTTCAGTCTAACCGTGAGAAATATCGGAAATCCCTGCTTGAGTAACATTCTATAAATGCAGTTCTTAAAAGCTTTGGGGTCAGAAAATCCCGGGAAAGGGACTGACTAGTCCAGGGGTCTGGGTCAAGCCGGCGGGGATAGAGGAGAGGCCAAGTACACCCTGGGATCCCAGTCTGGCTCCTGCTTCCACGCTCCCGCTGAGGTGGTAGGTGAGTGCCAAACAATGCGAAAATTCCTGACTCGGGTGGCTACAAGGCAGCACCATAGAAAAAAAATCTAAAAAAGATGCATTTATTTATTTATTATGTACACCTGCAGGCTGGAAGAGGGCATCAGACCTCATTACAGGTGGTTGTGAGCTATTGTGTGGTTGCTGGGAATTGAACTTGGGCTCTCTGAAAGAGCAGCCAGCACTCTTAACCACTGAGCCATCTCTAGCTCAGGATTCCCCCTTCCTCTTTTTAATTATCAAAGAGGAGTTGCCAGTGAAAATCTTAAGGGCTGTCACACAGTCCAAACAAAAAAAAAGTGGTCCAGAAATGAAATTCTTTGAACCAGACACATGGCTTTTCTAGAAGTCTGTGGCTGTATCAAATTGTATGTATTCATGTCTATATGTGTATAAGTGAAGGTGTACATATATGCACATGTGCCATTCCTCAAGCATTGTCTACTTTTTTTTTTTTTTGAGACCAAGTCGCTCACTGGATCAGAACTCACCAAGTAGGCTAAGTAGACTGGCTGGCCAGCAATCCCCAGGCATCCATCCGTGTCCCATTCCCCAGCTCTGGGGTCACAAGGGCGTATCATCACACAGTTTTTTGAGGGGGTATCATGGGGATCACACTCAGGTCCTCATACCTGCTCAGTGAGCCCTTGATTAGCTGAGCCCTCTCCCCAGCTTTCCTGTTGCTAAACATCCCCCATGAATGGAGTCAAACAACAAAATGTCTGCATGACCCTGTGTGCTTGGCTTCTCTCACTTAGTTCACGATGTTCTCGAAGGAACTAGTGCTTCCTTCTTCTGCGAACACCAGTCCTTTAATGTGGGACTGCCCCTCACCGTTCATCCGTTCCTCCTGTGGTGGCCAGTTAGGAGTTTCTGCCTTTGGCTGTTCTGAGGAGTTCTGCTGTGAACGTTGTCTTTCTGTGTTTGAATGGTGGCCTCCACTTGACCACCAGACCAGCTCCGCTGAGGTGTGAGGTACAGGTCTAGGATGGCTAATCACTGGCGTTAACGTGACTGGATTTTGAATCTCCTGAAGACATGCGTGTGGGTCAGTCAGTGAGGGTGTATCCAGAGGGGTTTAAATGAAGAGGAAAGAAAGAACTACTCTGAATGTGAACAACACCGTCCTAGAGATGGGGCCTGGGCTGCACAGAAAAGCAGAAAGTTGGGAGACAGCTGAGACCTGGTCTTCCCCACCTCTCTGCTTCCTGGTTGCACGTGCTATGTGACTAACCACCTCCACTCCCGCCACCATGCTTCTCCACCATCAGGAACTGTGTCCCTTCTCAAATTGTGAGGCAAAACCAATCTTCTCTTCAATTGTTTCTGTGGGTATTTTATCACAGGAATGAGAAAGCAATTCGTACAGGGGCTGCTGGTCTCGAACTCACAGAGTTCCACCTGCCTCTGCCCCTGAGGTGTTGGGATTTAAGGTGTACAACACTCCATCTGGCTCATTTTAACTTTTAGTTACATTTTTTTATCTGTGTGTGCACACACCCCATGGCACATGTGTGGAGACCACAGGACAATTTGCAGGAGTTGGTTCTTTTCTTCCACTATGTGTCCCAGGGCTTCAACTCAGGTTGTCAGATTTGGTGGCAAGTGCCTTTGCATACTTAACCATCTGACCTCTAAATTCCTTCTTAGAATAGTCATTCTTGTTCAGGTGAAGCAGGATCTTGAGTGGTTTGTATCTATCTGTGTTTCCTAAGTGATAAATAATGCCAGTGTCTTCCCTTGGCCTCGCTGTCATTTGTGAATGTGTGTGTGTCTACGTGTCTGTGTGTACGGAAGTGAAGATGCCTATGAAGAGGGAATCAGGTCCCCAGGAGTTGGAGCACAGGCAGTTTGAGCTGTCCAACATGAGCATGCTGGGAACTGAATCAGGTCCTCTACAAGGGTAGTCAACCTCTAAGATGACAAGCCACCTCTCCAGCCCCCCACCCCTTTATTTGTTTTAATTATGAATTCTCTTTAATTTTAAAAACAAGGGTTGGAGAGATGGCTCAGTGGTTAAGAGCACTGGCTGCTCTTCCAGAGGTCCTGAGTTCAATTCCCAGCAACCACATGGTGGCTCACAACCATCTGTAATGAGATCTGGTGCCCTCTTCTGGTCTGTAGGCATACATGCAGACAGAATAGTGTATAAATAAATAAATAAATCTTTAAAAAAATAAAATACATTTATCTTAAAAAAAAAAACTATGCGTGCTTGTGTGTGTTCGTATGTGCAGCTGCTCTTGGAGGCCAGAGACATCAGATCCTCTGGAGCTAGAATTGCAGGCAGTTGTGAGCACCCCGTGAGGGTGCTGGGAAGTTCAGTCCCTGGAAGCAGTGTGTGCTCCTAACCATTGAGCCACCGCTGCAGAACCTTTACGTGCTCTCAACCGCTGGGCCACACAGATGCTTGACAAAGCCCAATTTATCTATTCTTTTCTTTTGTTCCTCATGTTTGGGGAGCATATACCCTAAGAATCCATTGTGCAAACTGAAGGAGTTTCTGGGTTGTTTGTTTGGGGGGGTTATCATTTGGTTGTTTTTGTTTTTTGTAGATAGGTTCTTCTAGCCCAAACTGGACTCAAAATCACAATCTTCTACCTGAGCTTTCCAAGTGCTGGGTGGGCAGGCCGCACCCCCAGTGGGGTTCCTGATAGTTTCTGTATTCTGTGAGGTGGATATGAGACTTCGTCTCTGTGCAGGGGACCCTGATGTCCCAGCACCATTTGATGAGACTCCTCCTTTCCCAGCGAATGCCCTCGGCACCCTTGTCAGGAGACTGATTAGCATCTATCTGTGGGCTCGCTCCTGGACCTCAGTTGTCTCCCATTGGTCTGTGCGTCTGTGTGCATGACAGTGTCACACTGTGGGCTCCTAAAAGTTCATAGGAAATTACAAAATTGGGAATGGGGGTCATTCACCTTCTTCCTGTGTTTTCAAAATACTTTGACTGGTTGGGCTTGGTGACTGTCCTATGAATTTTAGGGCAGCCCTGTTTTCATTTTGAAAAAGGAAAAAGCTCCTGGGTTTTGACTACACAAGCGGCAGGAACAGCACTGCTGTCCTCACCTTGTCAGCTTTCCCATCTGTGCACATGAGACATCTCTCTCCTTGTTTATATTGTCTTCCATTTTAGCAGTGGTGGCACACGCCTTTAATCCCAGCACTAGGGGGGCAGAGGCAGGCGGATCTCTGCGAGTTTGAGGCCAGCCCGGTCTACAGAGTGAGTTCCAGGACAGCCTGGGCTACACAGAGAAACCCTGTCTCAAAAAAAAAAAAAAAAAACGAGAGAGAGAGAAAATATGACTCTCTAGTTTCAATAAAACATATTTGGAGCTGGGCGGTGGTGGCACACGCCTTTAATCCCAGCACTCGGGAGGCAGAGGCAGGCAGATCTCTGTGAGTTCGAGACCAGCCTGGTCTACAGAGCTAGTTCCAGGACAGGCTCCAAAGCCACAGAGAAACCCTGTCTCGAAAAACCAAAAAAAAATAAATAAAAAACATATTTGGGGTTCCTTCCAACAAGTTGACTTGGGGAGTGTAAATCTGAAGACCTAGGAAGTGGGAAGGTATCATAACATGCCTCCAAGTCCCATCATCCAGGATACCCCCAGAGTAGCTAGGACAAGCCATTTGATACCTCAAGTCTCAGTTTTTCATCTCTGAAAGGGCTACAGTCAGTTTGTATTATTGGGATTTGACTAAGGAAGAGAGAGACCACACTTATCAACAATGTCACACACATGAGGAAAGAAACTGGCCTCAACTGTGCAAAGACCAGCATTTCATAGGCTGTCACCCAGGCCACAAGTGTTATGTGAGGCTGGACAGAGTGGGTGCCTCAGGGCAAGTTTCCCTTCTCCCTAGTGGTCTTGCTGCTTCTTTTCCTTCTCTTCCTCCTTGTTTCTGACAAGGAGCAGAGCTTTAGGGATAGAGCTATGAACAGGGCCTGTCTGTGGACCTCAGAATACTGGCATCCTTGGGACAGGATACAATCTCCCTATACACAGAGGTCAGAAAGAATGGTGTCCAGGACCAGGGTTTCACTGGAATCCTCTACCCAGCCTAGGCCAGAGCCAGTCATGCTGAGGGCAGATGATGGCCTTCAACCCTGCCCTCCACCACCCAGAGGGCTCTCTGATGACCGTCAAGACTGTCAGAAATCCAGGTCCAGCCTGGTGAAAGAAGCCAGGTTAGCTAAGCTAGGTCCAGCAGGCCTGACTCAAGGAGACACCATCAGTACAAATGTCCCCAGAGAACAGGGTTAGCTGAGCCCGTCCCAGCCACCTGGGACTCTGCCCACCATGACGCTCTTTCCTTCACCCACAACAAGACTGCACCATCATTTCCCTGAGGGAGGTGCAAGTTCCCGTTACGGAAAACCACCTTTGAGACTTGAAATGTGGCGAAGGTTTCAGTACAGGGGATAATGTTCATATTGTCCATGATGACATGCTGTGAGCGGGGAATGACAGACACAACCCCTGCCAGGTGTTCCTGCATCCCCTCATCATCTGGCCGCCTTCACCCAGCCTTGACAAGAGTGCTGACCCTGTTCTCTCTAGGGCTACCCCAGAGAACCTTTGGTCTGCAAAGTAAAAGACACCTGGCTGCAGGCAGATGTGACCAGCTGGAGTGACGGCTGTGCACAGGCCTGGCATCTACACTTGGATCACACATTACTTGGGCTGGGTCCACTGCTATGTCCCCCAAGGATTTCTTCCAGGTTCATGGCAGATCCAGACCCATGCCATTCCCAGAACACTGCTTTCTGCCTTGGTAACATCCCTGTCTTCCTGTCCCATCATCTTCCCTGTCCCCCTGCTCTACCCGACCCCTGACCACTCCTGTCCCTGCCACCCAGGAACCTTCAGTGTGCGGTCAGCTGCCCTCTGTATCTCATTAAAGTGCATGAAAGCAGCCATGGGCTTTGCTGCGTTCCCATTCAGGGCTCTCGGGTCATTGCTATCATTGTACACATAGGTGTCCTGTGTCCAGAACCTGCTGGCTTGGAATGGCTGGCATCTTGGGTCAGATCTCCATTTGTCTAGATAAGAGAAAACTGCTCCCTTGGGGAAATGTGTCTCCACCTCTCTTCAATAGTCAGAAGAGTGACAAGTGCCTGTCCGTGCTGTTCCTGACACTGGCTGTCCCTCATCATGTCTGCTCATGTGCGTGTGTCTCTGTGTGTGCACACATTGTGGGAACCAGACGTCAACCTCAGCCATCACTTCTTTTTTCTTTTTTTCTGAGACAGCATTTCTCTATTTAACTTTGACTGTCCTGGAACTTGCTCTGTAGACAAGGTTGGCCTTGAACTCATAGAGATCCAATTGTCTCTGCCTCCTGAGTGCTGGGATTAAAGACATGAGCCACCACTGCCTGGCTTGTGTCATTTTTAAAACAAGGTCTCTTGCCTGGAGCTTACTCAATTAGCCTAGGTTGGCTCATCGGTATGTTCAAAGGTCCTCTGTCTCCACTTCCCAGCTACAGGACCACAGGATCACCATGCCCAGGCTTCTTATGTGGATTCTTGAAAACCAAATTCAAGTCCTCATACTTACAAGGCACAAACTTTGCCAACTGAGTCACCTCCCCAGCCCTGACTGTGGCCCTATGGAGACTTTAATGACACTGAGGAAATGTCACACAGAGCACCAGCACCCTGACTAGGAGAACTGCCACTCCTCCACCTGAACTTGACACCCAAAGGACCTGGTCCTCATGCTTGTCTCATCTGATGTCACACACATACTAGTTGTCCCCTGTCTCCCAGTGGTTCTTTATTAGATTTTTTAAAGATCCAGTCTCACTATGTAGCCAAAGCTGACAACCAACTCATGATCATCCTGGCTTAGCATCCCGAGTGCAGGGATCACAGGTGTGCACCACACACCAGCAGTGCAGGGATCGCAGGTGTGCACCGCACCCAGCAGTGCAGGGATCGCAGGTGTGCACCTCCTCCAGCAGTGCAGGGATCACAGGTGTGCACCGCACCCAGCAGTGCAGGGATCACAGGTGTGCACCTCCTCCAGCAGTGCAGAGATCGCAGGTGTGCACTTCCTCCAGCAGTGCAGAGATCACAGGTGTGCACTGCACCCAGCAGTGCAGGGATCACAGGTGTGCACCTCCTCCAGCAGTGCAGAGATCACAGGTGTGCACTGCACACCCAGCAGTGCAGGGATAGCAGGTGTGCACTGCCTCCAGCACCTTTATTGGACATTTGTGCAACTTCCTGTGTTACGCCCCTATAAATAACATTGGGATTGTTTTGAGACCCTAGGGCTGCTCAAGTCTGAGGCTGCCCCCTGTTGGCAGGTTCCCAGTGAATCCTATGACAATGCCACCCTGTATGTGGGGAGGTGGTTTACTGTGTATTATTGGCCAGCACTGGACACAAATGTGAGTCAACATGAATCGTGACTGCATAATGAGGCAGATACATGCTATACAGCATGTGCAGAGGTATTTGCCAAAATAGGATGAGCGTATCACTGGCCTCTTCTAAAAATAGCCCGATTTTTAAAAATCTGTTCAACAACACAGCTGCCCTTGCTGTTTCGTGCACTCTGTTCCCTTCCTCTCCCATGTGCTGTTAACATGAGAGGGGCTGCTCCTAGAGATGGAACATGTCAGTGTTGTGGCAGGGCTCTCTCTCTCTCCCTGCTGCCTGTAGACCAGCATGTAAAGTTCTCAGCTACTGCTCAGTACCATGATCTTCTTTATGCCGTATGATCATGGACTAACCCTCTAAACCTGTAATCAAGCCGGGTGGTGGGGGTGCACATCTTTAATCCCAGCACTCAGGAGACAGAGGCAGGTGGATCTCTAAGTTTGGGGCCAGCCTGTTCTACAGAGTGAGTTCCAGGACAGCCAAGGCTACATGGAGAAACCTGTCTCAAAAAACAAACAAACAAACAAACAAAATCCCCATAAAAGAATCCCCAATTAAATGCTTTGTTTTATGAGTTGCCTTGGTCATAGTGTCTCTTCACAGCAATAGAACAGTGACTTGGGTTCCTGAGGAGGACCTGGGTTGACTCTGCACAGCCAGCCTGCCCACTCTGACCGAGAACTCCGAGAACATCCTAATCACATGGATTAGGAACCTTTGTTCATATCCTTCCCTCCACAACATGTCAGCTCTTCATGGGTTGTCATTGACCATGTCATGGGGAATCTTTCTGAGAATACTGCCATAGAGTGTGTGTGATGAACTCAGAGGGGACAATGGTTAGGCCCTAGGAACCCAGAGCTCTAAATGTGAGGTCCGCAGACTGGTTGGGTTAGGGGCACAGGGAAGGCACCACATTGGGTTTTCATCACTGCATATGTCAGAGAGATGCATTGCTGCCAGCAACCATTCACAGATACATGCTCAACTGTAGAGAGCTGCATGGAGCCACGCCTAAAAGATGGGGCTGGCTTCCGCCCTCCACGATCCCGAAAGTGAGCGCTCTCTGATAAACAATTCCTTATTTGGCTAAGACCAGACTCTTGCGATCATCACCAGATGATCGCAAGCGGTTTGCGTATGCATGGACCAATGGACGGTGCCCACGTGGCTATCCAGGGTTGGTAGCCCAGGCCTACTTAAGGGCTGGGAAAGGCTTGCCTGGGGAGAGAAGAGAGAGAGATACAATTGTAAAAAAGGTCCTGAATAAAACTGCTTGCAAGAAGAGCTCCGGTGTCGCATCATCCTTGCTGGTCGAGGAGGTCGCGACACTCAACCCTCCTCGTTGGGGCCAAAGGGCAGCCTGAGGCAAGTGAGGACCCTGGAGGAGGGGACAGCTCCAACCTCACTCTTGTACAGAATCCCCGAGACAGGAAGACCAGAGCCCTAAGAGCAAGTAGCCACCATGACTCACAGCAAACTCATTTAGCCCATGACCCTGGGAGACCCAGTAGTTGGGATGGGGTCACCAAGGCTGAGTTGTGACCTCCCTCTGTCCTTCTGTCTGGTGAGAACAAAGGGAACGCATGGCTGCACAGATGGAATTTCTTCCTGGACAGCAGACCTGGGATCCAGGGTGTCAAGAACTTTGCAGGGAACTAGGTGACAAAGTAAAGAGGAGACCAGGTCCCTCATGTTAGAGGCAAACAGAAATGGGACAGGCGAGGGCCCTAAAGGTTCCTCCTATGGGGACCGGTGATGGCTCTAGGGTTCCGGACTCAGGGAATCTGTTTCATGAAGGATACGCCCCTAAAACTGAGTGACATCAGGTTCCTGGACCAGGCAAGATGGCCTGTGGGGACGCATCTGTGCTGGGGTGAGCTGACACCTCCCCAAATAGCCCATCCTTAGAGTACACCTGAGGGAGGAGCCCTGGCTGTCATACAGAGCAGGCGCAGAGCTAGGTCAAACATTTGGCATGCATTCTTTTTTAAAGATGTATTTTATTTTCAATAATGTGGGGAAAGCCATGTGTGCACATGGGTACAGGTGCTCCCAGAGGCCAGAGGAGAGCATTTGATGTCCTGGGGCTGGAATCATGGGCCATTGCAAACCACCCATATTTGGGCTGTCTGCAAAAGCCCCATGTGCTTTCAACTGCTGAGGCATCTCTCCAGACCCTATTACACAACCCAGAGCCTTGGCCATGGGACAGGCAGGCCCCAAACACCCACATCGTGCCCCATGATGTCATATATGGGAGGAGGACTGAACAACTCTCTTCAGCCTCAGTTTCCCCACACCTAAGAAGGAATCCCTGATCTAGAGGGTATCAGTGAAATCCTCAGAATCTACCCGAGATTGGGAACTGAGGAAAGCCCTGTACTCTACCCCGCCACACCCTCTGGCCACACCTCCCGGTCACACCCCTGGCCACACCTCCTGGTCACACCTCCTGGCCACACCTCCTGGCCACACCTCCTTGCCACACCCCTGCCAGCCAGACAGAAAGTCCTGCTCAGGCAGCTAGAGACTGGACCCCTCTGACCTGAGGTGGAGTAGGGAGACCCAGGCTGGGTGTGGGAACAAGGACACTGAGGAAGGTGCCTTGTCACAGATGCCTAGGCTCATACAGAACTTTCTGAGGAGCCCCTGAGGCTGGACTCCTAGATGTAGAAAAGTGTGTCCTGCAGGACCAGAAAGGCTGCCTGGAGGGAGCACTGCAGCCTTTCCACACTGGGGAAGAGAAACTCGGGTTTCAGTGAGGACCACTCCGTCCACCCTACCTGGCTGCATTCTGCCTCTGAGCTGGTCCCTTGCTCTTTGGCCTCCATGTGAAGACAAATGGAGGTTACAGCTCTTCCCTGCCATATGCAGCAGGATGGGGGGGGGCGAGCATCAGTAGACCTCACCTCCTCCTTCACCCCACCTTAGAGCAGATACAAGGCCTAGGGCCAGTCAGAGTGGTCTTGTCCCCACAATAGACAGACTCCATGGTTTTCTGGACCAAACTGAGAAACGACTGGCTCCTTCAGAATCTTCGACTCCCTTCTGCTCCTCTCACTTGTTCTCTTTACCTCCATCCTCCCGTTCTGCGCAATGAAACCCGTTCCCCATAGAACATTTAAATGTTTAAAAGCCTTTGATTCGAAACATACATTATGTAGAACTCAGGAAGCAATTAAAAACACAAAATAAAAAAACATTTGCACATTCACCAAAAAAGGATATGCAAATAGAAAATATGGACATGTGGTGAAATGTACACTGTTAGCCCCGACAAAAATGCAAATTAGAAGCAGGGAGAAGAGAGCTGGAAGGGGGGCACAGTTGGCTGGGAGGGGGCACAGTTGGTAGAGGGCCCGTCTAACATGCAGGAGGCCCTGTGCTGGACTCCCCAGTCCAGATCACTGATGCGGTAATGGTGATTTTCAACTCGACAGGCCGGCCTGAGAGAAGGGCCTCTGGACATCCAGCGGGGAATTACCTTGTTACACTGGTTTAGGTGGGAAGGCCTATTGACTGTTGGAGGCACAGCTCTCTGGCTGGGCTCCTGGACTATAGAAACGCAGAAGGAGAGCTACGCAGCCTGCATTCGTTGCTCTGCCCCTGGACTGGCGCTATCACCTGATTATTGCTTGCCTCGGGCCCCTACCTCCATGCCTTCCCCACAGCGATGGAGCGGACCTTGAACTGGGGACCAGAACAAACACTTCCACCCTTAAGTTGCTATGTTAAGGTGTTTTTTTTTTATCAAAACAACAGTGAAAATGAAGCTAAGACATCTGGTGTGGCAGTGTGAACATGCAATCCTAGCTCTTAGAAAATGAAAGCAGGAGGTTTAGGGGTTCAAGGCCAGCCTGGGCTTCATGAGGCTCTGTCCCCAAAATAGGAAAGGACGCAGAGCCAGCCATGATGACTCAGTGTTTGTAAGCCTAGCACTCTGTAGCCTGAAGTAGGAGAATCGCTGCGAGTTTGAAGCTGTCCTGGTATACGGAAAGAAACCCTGTCACAGGTGAAACCTGGGAAGACACTCTGAATGACCCCCAGAATTCCGGAAGCCAAGGAGATGGTGGATACCGAGAATTGAGAACCCCAGCCCTGGCCACAGCCAACAGGATGTGATCACGGCTCCGGACTTGGGAGCTTTGTATCCTTTAAACATTCTGTGTGAGTCCACAGTCACAGTTGGTGCTCCTCCAAGAGAAACATGTGTTCACACAAAACACAAACTGCTAAAGCAGCGTTACTCCCAAGAACCGTCCTTGGAAACAGCCCAAACGTCCATCAACCTGTACCCAGACGAGTAAGTCCTGTGGATTCCTTCAGCGTACTGTCCCAGCTCCAAGGGAAGAGCCGGGACACTTGTGTCACATGCGTGTGCTCAGAAGCAGTAAGCAGGGAAGACCGGAGCCTGGAGGCACAGATCTACCTTTCCAGCCACAGGGGAAACTGGGGGTGTAGCCTAGTGGTAGAGTGTCCTCCCAACACATGCAAGGCCCGAGAACAGACAGTGGATTGAGTCCTCCTGGGCAGGCCTAAGGGCCTCCGCAGGCTGAAGAAGGTGGTCACTCCCTAGAAAGCAATCTGGCCTCCTGCCCATCAGGAGCACCAGAGTGTATATCAGGCCAAACTCAACAGGTTGATAGGATCCACTTCCATCTAGGTCCTGAGGGCTGTGCAGTATGTCTGCGTTACTAAGCCCCTAGCCTGTAAGGTCCCAGAGGACCATAGGAGGAGGGAGGGTGCTGGGAGTCTAGCAAAGCATGGTGTGTACCACACCCTGTTGTCAGGTAGAAAGGTCTTAGGTCCCAAACCCTGCCTCCCATCACTGCCCTCACACATCCCATCCCAGACCCAGCACTGTCAGAGTGCATGCCGGGCCATTCGCCTTCGTTCTGCCAGCAACCCGTAAAAGAGTAAATAAAAGCCAATAAAAAGAGTGGGCACCCTCCCACCAGAGCTTCGGCATGGGAATTTGAGGCCAGCCCGGGCCACGTAGATCTCCCTTCTCCAAAAGAAAGAAAACTGAGCCGGGCGGTGGTGGCGCACGCCTTTAATCCCAGCACTCGGGAGGCAGAGGCAGGCGGATCTCTGGGAGTTCGAGGCCAGCCTGGTCTACAAGAGCTAGTTCCAGGACAGGAACCAAAAGCTACAGAGAAACCCTGTCTCGAAAAATCAAAAAAAAAAAAAAAGAAAGAAAACTGAAAGACAAAACGACCCTGGAAGGAGTGGGGAAGGCTGCTCTCTCTGCGGAGCACAAACAGGCTTGGGCTTCTGCCTGATGGCCAGGTCCCTTGCACACCTGACAGGCACCCCAAACTACAGTGGCCGCCTCACACCCTGCAGCACCACCTGGAGGCTCTCTGGTGCACAGCTAAGAGTGTTTTCCAAGGATTTACTCTGCAGCCCACGGTAGCTTGTCCAGTTTCCGGCTTTCAGCAAAAGCTGCCTTTTCTTCTCTTGTTCTCTCCTTAGAGCCATGTCCAAGTCACACATGGCAGAGACAGGTGTGCACGGGTAGCAGGGCTCACCTCCCCTTCGCCTCCCTCAGTCCCAGGAGTGCAGGTCCTGAGTGTGGGACAGAGAAGCTACAGTGATCCCGGGGAGGGTCTCTGCTAGAGAACTGGGAGCTGGTGCAGGGGTGGACACAGGTGGCTGTTTGCTGATATTCGGGGCCCACAGCAGGCCACAGAACTGGCTGGTTCCCGGTCACCTTTGAGCACAGCCCACCCCTACCACCCTCCTCAGTAAGATACCGAAAGGTGTATGTGGTAGGGGCGAGACCACCCTTGCAATCTCCCCTCTTTCTCATCTCTCAGGTGAACTCTGACTGGGTCTCTTCTCACGCCCCTGCAGCCCTCATTCATCTCTCTTAGTCTTGGATTAGTCCCAACCAGGCTATGACCCTGTCCCCTATGTACCACAGACCTGACACCCAGCTCACTGCCCCATGCCTGTGGGCATCCTCCTTGGGACGCTCAGACTCTGCTCTAGATGAGACTAGTTGCGCCAGCCCCATCCTGGCTTGCTGACCCCTCATTAGGCCGCTCAGACACCTGCTTGCTGGGCCTGGGGCTCTGGCGGAAGGGTGCTGAGGCCAGGGCTTACTTCCCAGCTCCATCTTCCTCAGGTGACCGTATCCATATATCCATACGGTCTGAGTACCTGAATCTACAGAGTCCCAGCATAGAATGAACATGGGGATGAAGGATGAGGACTTCCTGTGAGTCCCCTGATCCCAGGGACATTGTGCCACTGGTGATGGCTGAAGTCTTTTGTCGGGCTGAAGATCTCCCCCGGCCCAAACTCTTTGTGCACAGTGTAACCACCCATTCTTGGGATGCCAAGATATTGAGGCCCAACAGTGACTGTCTAACTACCCGGCCAGGACAAGGACACAGCACAAACAGGTTTAGCAGCGTGGGCAGATGATTCTGTCAACATATAGTAAACAACATCTGTAGGCCTCTTTTCCAAAGAAGAGGAGATGCAAACTCACACAAAATCCTGAGCTTAAATGTGTGCAAAACCTTTATTAAGACCAGCCAAAAGTTCAATAGCTACATGCCTAGCAAATCCCACTCCTCTCTCCCTTGAGCTGAGAGCACCCACCCCAGCCAACCATCCTCCATGCTTTCTTCCCTGGGTCAGGGATGTCCAGATTCCCAGAAGGCCAGGGGACTGGACAGGTTCAGGAGACCACACAAAGGCTGAAGCAGTGGATTCTGAGAGGGTTAGCCAACTCATCTGTTGATCAGTAGGAGGCTGGCAGCTGAGCTCAAGAGAACAACTTCATCTGACCAGTGATCCAGGGCAGGAAGGACTGCACGCGGGCATAGACCCCAGGGATGTCTCTCAGGGCACAGCCATAGCCCCAGCTCACCACTCCCACCAAGTTCCAGGAGCCTGCCACCCTGCAGACCAGGGGGCCACCTGAGTCACCCTAGAAGAGGAAGAAGCCTCAGTAAGTACTGACCTTGGAGTGGGTATGGGAACAGGAAGGGGGAGGTTGATGAGACTCACATAGCAGGCCCCACGGCCTTCGCTGCCAGCACACAGCATATCATCCTGGATGAATTTATAGTTATGGTTCCAGTGCCTGGTGGCATTGTGGTATAACTGCTCACAGACGGCATTGTCCACTATCTTCACCCGAACCTGCTGCAGGCGGTAGGGAGGTGGCAGTGGTGCTGGGGAGAGAGGAAGCCAGGCTGGTGGCGCATACCTCCTACCTGTCCACTACCCTGCCTTTCCTCCTGGGAGCTGAGAATAGCTCTATCCCTACCCAAATCCATCCCTGGAACAGTGTGTGTGGGAGACACCAATCTGTGAGATCCATGTCCAACTCTAATACCTAGGAGGCTAAAGATGGATTCTGTCTGCTTATAGGGGCTGGCGAGATGGCTCAGCAGGTAGAAGTGCTTGCTGTCAATTCTGAAGACCTGAGTTCAAGCCCAGGGACTCAGAAAGAGAAAACATTCCTGCGAGATGAGTGCCGTGACACACATGTCCCCAAATAGATACAAAAATAATGCAACAAAAATCTGTCTGCCTATAGTTCAAGGACCAAAGAGTATTCCCAAGAAGAAGGAGAATGGGGGACAGGAAGGAGGAGGGACTTTCCCCCTCAGAGTCTTGGGTTCTGGGCTCAGCCACGCCATTGGCCTCAGGTGCAGAGCTCTGATGAACATCTAAAGTGTCTGGCGGAAACATCCTGAGGCACTCTGTATTCGTCAGTACCTCCCTTTTCCCTCCTGCATCCTGCTTCCTAGGACCCCAGTGCCACCCACCCGGGATCCTCAGATGGCAAGTGTGTTCCCACAGCCCAAACCTTTCCTTGATACATACCGAACATGTGGGCCATGCCCCAGCCAGTCACCCAGCATGGGTACCTCGAGTTGACCTCGAGAGACCCAGAGGTCAGTTTGACAGGCTTGATGTTGGCAGAGCAGTCCAGGGGTTTCTCCAGCCGGAGCAGAGCCACATCTGAACCCAGGCCAGCATGGACATAGTCCCGGTGCATGATGACCTGGCTCACTCTCAGCAGCTCCTTGCCCCCATAGAGGTAGACATCCCCAGCATGGATCCGGAAGGATGAAGGGTCAGCATCTCTCCTGAGGGCAGAAAGAAGCTGTGACGACATATTCTAGTCTGGTGGGGGCGTTGGCCCCGCCCTTCCGATTTACCCCTCATCCTACCCAGCACTGGATGGCAAAGGAACTCACTTGCGAATGCAGTGGGCAGCAGTCAGCACCCACTGTGGGTGAATGATGGAGCCCCCACAGATGTGCATCCAGGAGGCCGTGTAGTAGTTGTAGACCCTTAGGCTGACCTGCCATGGCCACTTCCCCTGTGGGGCACTGTTACCCCCCACGATGCCCACCAGTACATCCTCAGACACAGGTTCTGCAAGCAACAAGTAGAATGTCAGGATACCGTGCCCAACCTGCCGCCTACACTAGGACAGAGCAGGTCACACTTGTGTCCCCAGCACTCTGGGGACTAGGTTTTATGTAGCCAGTGTAGAAGGAATGGGTTTCATGGGTTAGAACTCACCTGGGGTTCCAGCAGCGGTACACCCAACAAAGAGGAGGGTCAGACACAGCAGGCGCCACATCTGTACAGAGACAGAGAGAGTACGTGAACGGGGTGGCTTCCATCAGGCTGGAGAGATCTGGAGCCCCTGCATGGATCTGGGAGAAGACAGAAGCATGGAAGGGCATGAAGGAAGCCAGGCTTGCCTGTGATGGAGAAGACTGGAACCCAGAGATGAGCATCTGGAAGGGAGGAGGCTGATGCCCTTACTATGCCAGGTCTCGGGAGCTCCCAACTGCCAAGGCTTCTCGGCCCCTTTATTCTCAAGCCCCAGGAAGTGGGCAGGAGCGTTGGTCAGACCTCTGCTCCAAGGAGGGGCTGGAAGGAAGTGGCCTTTAACCTCAGGCAGGGACTGTTGGGAACTATGTCCTTCCCTGGGTCCAGGCACCCAGAATAACAGTCATAAGGGTGTCACCGTCTGCTCAAAGCAACACAATGGGGAAGTTTGGAGGAGGAGTGCCTACTTCACCCCAACTTGCAACATGAGGGTCCAGGGAATATAACCCTCCTCAGCTGTGTAGGTGACACTCAGACCCGGGTTAACCAGCCCCCCCCATGCCAAGTGCGTATAATCATGCTATCGACATTACAGGGAAGCTTCTGCCCAAGGCTCTCCTTGGGCCTACAGTGTCTAGAACATAGGTCCCAAATACACTTCACAAAAACTACCCTGAATAGCTGAAAACCTTGCCACCAAGAACACTAACAGGCAGAGTTTACAGCATGGAACCCAGGACCCATTCTTTGTAGCAGCTGTGGGAGTGTGAAGCCCAAAGATACCAAAGCAGTGTGGGAGCCAGCAGCTCGCACACTCCACATCCTTGCCGACAGCAGCTCCGTCTTGAGTTTCTCCTCCACAAATCTTAGCATCAGACATGCCCTGGAACCACCATGGGCTCTGGCAGAGCTCTCTCCCAATTTGTGGCTGATAATTCTGTGTGTGCGGGAGATGTGGGTCAGTCTCATGTAGTCCAAGATGGCCTCGGGCTCAGTATGTAGCCTTGGATAACCTTGAACTTCTGATTCTCCTGCCTTTACCTCTCTAGCTCCCAAGTACTGGGATTACAGTTGTGTGCCAACCATGCCTGGTTTTATGCATTGCTGGGACATTTTAGGCAAGTAATCTACCCATTTCCAGCCTCTGGCAGTTCTTTCCTTCTGGAGGCAGGGAGGGGACGGTGAGACAGGGTTTCTCTGTGTATCCCCTGGCTGTTCTGGAACTCGCTCTGTAGACCAGGCTGGCTTCAAATTCAGAGACCCGCATACCTCTGCCTCCTGAGTGCTGCGATTAAAGGTGTGCACCACTACAGCCTGGCCCTCTGCAGAGCAGTTCTTTTACCTACAAAGTTCCTAGCTTTGGAACACTGGGGACAGTTCAAGGCTCCATGTGGGAACCTAAGGGGCCTATCTCCCATACTCAGGTCAGATTCCTAGGCTTGCCATGGTTCTGTCCCTTCACTCACACTACCCAGAAGAATGAGGCTCCTTTGTGGGCTCACCAGCCCCGTGGCAACCTCCTCTTTTTCAGCCACCATGATACCATCTTTCAGAAAGGGTCCCATCAGCTGGGCGATGGTGGCGCACGCCTTTAATCCCAGCACTCGGGAGGCAGAGGCAGGCGGATCTCTGTGAGTTCGAGACCAGCCTGGTCTACAGTGCTAGTTCCAGGACAGGCTCCAAAGCCACAGAGAAACCCTGTCTCGAAAAACCAAAAGAAAAAGAAAAAAAAAGAAAGGGTCCCATCAGTCACTGGAAACATGTTCCTGTTCTTTTCCCAAGGTGTCGCAGAAAGCAATGACCATCCCTGCTCAGAACCTGAGGTCTCCAAGCTCTGAGAAAGTGGCTTTAGGTTTCAGGTAGTACTGATGGAATATCACACCCGGTTGTTCGGGGCTGGCTCTCTCTGGGGAGTATGGAGGAAGCAAGGGAGATGCATATCTGACCTAGGTCCTCATACAGTGAGATCAAGTCCTGAGTGCTTGGACTAAGTGTACAGAGAACCTGTGCATGGGGACAGTGTGAGTCCGGCGGCCCCATAATGGGTTAGGGTACTTTGGGAGAATCATGTAAGCCTAGCATCAGGGCATAGAGTGCTTGGCCCTGGGACCCTTGCACTGTAGCAAGGGGTGGGGGGACTGTGAGGTGGGAATCGCAGTCTGAAAGGAAGTCTAGCTGTGGTATAGCCTCGAAACCTGCATGGACCATCAAGACTGGAAACAGCTAGCCAGATGTGGTGGCACACACCTTTTATTCCAACAGAAAGAGAGAACATGTGGATCTCTGAGTTTAAAGCCAGTCTGTCTAAATCATGAGCTCCAGGCTAGTCAAGGCTACACAGTGGGACCCTGTCTCAAACAACAAAACAAAGTAAGACTGGGAATGGCAAAAGAGGGAGAAGTAGGTTATCCTAGACAAGAGATGCTTGTTTTTGCAGTTGCATGGGAGTACAGACAGCAGGTGAGTTCAGGGTTGGCCCCTTTACGTCTCCCAAGGAGCCTAGCAAAACCATTCAAGGAAAACCATTTCCTGCTTCCTGTGGCTGTTGCAAGCCCAGGGTGCCTTATCTGGGTAAGATCACCTGAGGCCCCCATGAGTGGTCCTGCTGTCACTGTTAGGCAACAAGACCTGGAGACAGGATACCTGGCCGCCCTGATAGAGATGGGACCAGGCCACCATGAATGAGCACATCCAGCGATAGGATCAGAGAGAACTAGGGAGCCCAGGATCTGGGTCAGGTAGCCGTTAGCTCAGGAGCCACAACCTAACCCATGAGAGGTCCTGTCCAAGTTCTGGGTTCGGGGATGCCGTTAGGTGAAGGATGTGGTTGCTCAGGGCTGGTGTTGCAAGAGGCGCTGGGCCATCATTGTCTTGGAGTAAAATGACTGGAGTTGTCAGGACACTTAAACTACAGGCTGATCAGAGGCTCAGGCAAGGTTTTCCAATGTCTCCAAATATATCCCAGCCTATGCTCAAGGGGAACATGGATTATTGTTGAGCCAGCTCCTGGGTTAGGGACAGTACTTTTGCAAGACCCCAAAAGTCCTCCTCTTGAGTTCTGAGTGATCCAGGAAGAAATATACATTGTCCACATGATTAGATTTTGTTACAGGAGGGCCTCTTTGTTGCCTGGCTAGCTAAGACCCGAAATAAGCACACAGAAACTGTATTAATTAAATCACTGCTTGGCCCATTAGCTCTAGTTTCTTACTGGCTAACTCTTAAATATTAATTTAACCCATTTCTGTTCATCTGTGTATCACCACAAGACTGTGGCCTACCAGCAAAGTCTCAGCACATCTATCTCTGGCAGCGGATCCGTAGCGTCTCCCTCTCTGCCTTTCTTCTCCCAGCATTCAGTCCAGTTTTCCCGGCCTACCTAAGTTCTGCCCTATCAACAGGCCAAGGCAGTTTCTTTATTCACTAATGGTAATCACAGCACACAGAGGGGACTCCACATCAATATTTGCTCAGTCACATGTGATGCTGGCCAGTTCCCAGCATTCTCAGGTTGATGTTGAGGGAGCAGAAACAATTTCAGTCACTGGTGAGGGACCCTGGCTGTGAAGCAGCATGTCAGAACACCCCTGACTAGTATTGGAGGCTGCCTTAATGGATGTTCAGTCTGAGCCTTGAACAGATGGGACGTTAGCCTGGGAGTCGGGAACAGAACAGAATGTCCCTGGGATTGAGATGAGCTAGCGTCAGGAAAAAGCCTGGGGTCTTGACAGCTCTACCTCACAAAGCTGGTCTCAATGTACTGACTTGTCTTCAGTGCCCAGAGCCACACTTGCCCTGTTCTCTTCTCATGGCATCAGGCTCAGAGGTGAGCAGGGGAAAGGTCCAGGGTTGACACTCTCAGCGCTTGGTCCTCAGCCTGTGTTTTCTGAGTTGTGTGGCCCTAGGGAAACCATTATCTCCTCCGCTCCTAATCTGGAGTACAGGGACAATCTCCCCTGCCTTGGGAGGAAAGAGCTGTGCCCAGTGAGTGTGACATAGGAGTGTCCCCAGGTAATGTCCTGGGAGTTATTATTGGTCATTGTTTTTTTGAAAACGGGTTTACCAAGAACATTCCAGAAAGGGTTCTGACACTAATAGAATTCTAAAAGGTTTACTTACGCCGAGATTTCAGTAGAGACCAGCCAGCTGTGTGTTCACAGAAGCACCTGTCAAAGGCGTCAGGACACAGTGGGCTCTGCCCTGAGAAAGGCCAGGCTTGGCTGAAACATCTCTGTGCAGACTGCAGCAACATTCAATTATGATTTTCTCCATTTAATTTTCTTGTCTTTTACATTTAATTGTCTCATCTTTTAGAGAGCATTTTGCTTTTTAAAAAAGCAGCGATGTCCAACCGGGGACATGACTCAGTGCCAGAGTCCTTGTCAGCCCAAGACTCTGGCTTCAACCCCCAGCACTGTAACAGAAAGAACAAAAACAAACAAACAAAAAACACCAAATCAACAATGTCCATTAATGAAAACTCATCTGCTTCCCTGTAGATAAGGATAGGGCTGGAGCCATTTGTGAGAAAGGACGAGTGTAAACCAAGCCCAGCTCTCAGACTTCAAACCACCTAAGTGTGTGCCTCCCTAGACACTGGCCTGCAGGCACCAACTACCCTCAGCCCCAGATGCCCCAGCAGAGGACATTACACCTAGGGTTTCCTGGGACATGTAGAAGAAGGCATGTCACCCACTCAGCCTGGTGAGGGTGCCTCCACAGACCTGCTACCCTCATTTGCCATGGATGACTGTCAGGACCTTGCAGGGGGAAGCTACTATATCATCATCAGTAAGGGATGTGGAGACGAAGCTAATTCCTAGGGGTAAGAGTGTGGTTACAGCAGGAATATCACCAGGGTATATTCTCTGGAAGTCGGTGCCATCCTATAAAGGAAGGTGAGGTGGGGTTCCTTCCCCACCCCTCCCGCCACCTTTAGAGTCTATCAAGTGGGATCAACTTTCTGAGCCTCCAGGCAAAGGTCACTCAGTGGAAATTAGTGAGACGTATACTCTATCCCAGGCATCATGGTGGATACTGAGGCACAAGTCTGAGGCCAACCTAGCCTACACAGTGAGTTTCAGGCCAGCCAAGGCTACAAACATAGGAAGATCCTGTCTCAGAGCCAGGCATGATGCACCCTTTAATCCTAATACTTGGGAGGCAGAGGCAGGCAGATCTGTGAGTTCAAGGCCAGCCAGTCTACAAAGTGAGTTCCAGGACAGCCAGGATTACACAGAGAAACCCTGTCTCAGAAGAAGAAAAAAACAAATAAAAAGATCTTGTCTGGGGCTGGAGGCAGGTGTGATGATTCCCAGCAGGTACAAGAGCTACTAACCCTGACAACCTGAGCTCCATCCTTGAGAGTCACGTGGTAGGAGAAGGGAGCTGATTCCTACAGCTGTCCTCTGATCTCCATATATGCACCCTTCCCCCCAAGACAGACAGACAGACACACACACGCATCCAGGCACACACACATGCACGCACACACATGCACACATGCACAAAGCACAAACACATACACATGCATGCATACACACATGCACACACGCACACACACATGCTCACTTGTGACCACTAGTTTTTGGCCAGAGACTGAGGGAATATTTCTGTACCCTGATAGGTAGACTAGGGGCACTTACACTAACATGTTCTTCTGAAGAGCAGAAGGACACCTTTGGTATATTGACTGGCACCTGGAAGTGTTGACAAGTATTGGCTCTCCTGTTCTAGATCTTAGCATCCTGTAAGCCACACAGAATGCTTCACAGCAGGCATGGGCATCCAGTACCACATGGAGCACAGCTGAGCACAGTGGACTCAAACAGCCCACTGACCACACTTCCCTAGCCCTGGCTCCCACCATGTCACCGGCAGAAAATAAAAGGTCATTAGGGTAGCACAGGAAGGGTCTCGAGCACAGGCTGTGGGGAATCTGACTGCTTCAGTCGGAGGAGCGGTGCCCATTGCCCCACCACCCTGAGGACCCCCTGCTTACCCCCAGGAAGGAGGAGTTAGAAGAGAAAGAACCGGGTCAACCCAACTCCAGCATCCTGGGAGCCATGGAATAGCCATAGTCAGAAACTCCATGTTCTTCTGCCCTTTGCCATCTGATCCTGAAGCAATGTCACCCAAGTTGTGTGCTACAGAAAAGCCTTTTCCTTCCACCCTCCCTGTCCTGGAGAGGTATTGGAAGCACAGGGCGGGTCTTGCTCTTGATGGGATGTGCTGGATAAATTGGGGCCTGTGTGTGTGTGTGTGTGTGTGTGTGTGTGTGTGTGTGTGTGTGTGTGTGTGTTAGAGAGCATGTGGTACCTTTGAGGACAGCGGCACTGTCCAGATGCCTGTGGGAGCCATGGGAATCAGATGACTGCCGCCCCCCTGGACAGTCCCCTCTCTCATTGCCCTGCTCAGCTACAGGCAGGAAAGGGAAGGAAACCATGCTAAGACACCTGCTTCCCTTCAGAAGAACAGAGGTCAAACCTGCCCTGCCTTGAGGCCCCTGCTTAGCCAGCTGGGAGACCCACAGGACCCTACGATCTTCCCTGCAATCCTGATTGCCCCTCCAGACTCAGCAGAACCCCAGTCAGAGCCTCTTCCATCCCCTCTCAGCCCCTGACCCCTTAAGGTGAAGCTCATAGAGTATAGCACTCATCGGGCCCCTCCCATCTCCTACAAGTCACAAAGGCCAGTGCAGCTCACTGCTATGCACCTGGCTGACCTCTGCAGGTTACCAGCTCCTGGGTGGAGCCTCTGGAGAAGGGACATCCCTGTCTTAGTCTGAGGTTGACACTTCCCACCTTCCTTCTCCTGCTGCTTCTGGTGAATAGAGTTAGTCAGCCCCTCTCTGCCAACGCCCACCCACCATGTACCCAGGGTCAGAATCGCTCTGTGAGGGAGGCTGTGTAGCTGCTGGCCTTCATCCTTACTCCGGATATTAGATAGCTGCCACTGTGTGTAGTTCAAGGCAACAGCCCAAGCCACTCAGATAACCTTAGCCACACTGGATAACTGAGTCTACAGAGTCTTGGGGTAAAAAAAAAAACAAATGAGGTACAGAAAGGACATCAGCATTGCAGCAGTCTCCTGGCCCTAGAGTGACGTTGCTAATGGTCAGAGAATCATTGTCCCAAGGCTGGACACCTGGGATTGTCACCCTTCCTATCACTGCACAATGTTATCATATCCAGGTTCTAGGATGCTATAGGGATGCTAGGTGCTTGAGAGACAAGAATCAGCCTGATAACCGTTCAGGGTGCCTGGGGAACACGTGCAGACTGCCTGGGCCCCATGTCTGGTGACTTCGGCCCTTGCTTACTTGTCTAGAAAACCATTAAAACAGCATCTATAGGTGTTTCCACTAGAGAAAAAACAGATTTGTATTCACACAAAAACTCAAACGTGAATGTGCAACACATTTTTATTAAAGAAGCCAGAAAATAGTCCTTCAGTAGCTAGTGCTCAGCGCACTGGGCACCAGCGCTCCAGAGCCTAAGCCCTGCACGGCCATCCAGGAATCATGACGAAAGCCGAGCCGTCGTCGGCTGACCAGCATGAGGCCAGCAGCTGGTCTTAGGAGAACTTCTTTATCTGACCAGTGATCCAGGGCAGGAAGGACTGCACGCGGGCATAGACCCCAGGGATGTCTCTCAGGGCACAGCCATAGCCCCAGCTCACCACTCCCACCAAGTTCCAGGAGCCTGCCACCCTGCAGACCAGGGGGCCACCTGAGTCACCCTGGGAGAAAAAGAAGCATTGATGGTTATTGGCTCTGACGTGGGAATGAGGACAGAGATGGGGAGGTGGATGGGACTCACATAGCAGGAGTCTCGGCCCTCGCTGCCTGCGCATAACATGTCCTGTAGGATGATTCTCCGATCACGATTGCGGTGGCCAGAGGCTTTGTGGTAGAGCTCCTCACAAAGGTCATTGTCCACTATCTTCACCTGCACCTGTTGCAGGCGGTAGGGAGGAGGCAGTGGTGCTGGGGAGAAGAGACGTGGGACCAGTTGGTGCATAGATTCCCCTAGCCATCCCACGACCCTACTGCTCCACCTGGGGGTCGAGGGGAGGCCTCTCTCCAGTGTAGCTCCATCCCTGTCTAAGGCCTCTACAAGCGTCAGTCTCTCCTTTGTGGAAAAGAATGTGTGGATGCCAGCCCGAAGGGGCCATGTTCACCCATAACTGCTTGGACACATGGATTCTGTCCACTTGTCTGTCAAGGGCCAAACAAAAGGGTTTGTTTGCTGACATTTTCTCCAAAATACTTTATTATTAGTTGGAAAATAAGAACCATTCCTTCCATCTCAGAATCTTGATTTCTGGACCCAACTGTGTCATTGGCCTCAGATGCAGAGACTCCGACGGATATCTGGAGTAACTTGGAGGTGTAGCTAGATTAGTCCATGTTGGGTCTGCAACTCTCTCTTTCCTCTTTGGGTCCTACTCCCAGGACCTTGGTACCACCCACAAGGAATCCTCAGATGGCAAGTTTGTTCCCACAGCTCACATCCTTCCCCAATACTTACCGTACATGCTCACTGTACCCCAGCCAGTCACCCAGCACTCATCCTTCTCGTTGATCTCGAGAGACCCAGAGGTCAGTCTGACAGGCTTGATGTTGGCAGAGCAGTCCAGGGGTTTCTCCAGCCGGAGCAGAGCCACATCTGAACCCAGGCCAGCATCGACATAGTCCCGGTGCATGATGACCTGGCTCACTCTCAGCAGCTCCTTGCCCCCATAGAGGTAGACATCCCCAGCATGGATCCGGAAGGATGAAGGGTCAGCATCTCTCCTGAGGGCAGAAAAAAGCTGTGACGACATATTCTAGTCTGGTGGGGGCGTTGGCCCCGCCCTTCCGATTTACCCCTCATCCTACCCAGCACTGGATGGCAAAGGAACTCACTTGCGAATGCAGTGGGCAGCAGTCAGCACCCACTGTGGGTGAATGATGGAGCCCCCACAGATGTGCATCCAGGAGGCCGTGTAGTAGTTGTAGACCCTTAGGCTGACCTGCCATGGCCACTTCCCCTGTGGGGCGCTGTTACCCCCCACGATGCCCACCAGTACATCCTCAGACACAGGTTCTGCAAGCAACAAGTAGAATGTCAGGAGACCAGTGCCCAACCTACCGCCTACACTAGGATAGAGCAGGCCATACGCATGCCCCCCAGAGTCCTGGGGACAAGGTTTATTGGAGGCTCTATAGAATGGAAGAAGTGCTATGGATAAGGACTCACCTGGGGTTCCAGCAGTGGTACACCCAACAAAGAGGAGGGTCAGGCACAGCAAGCTCCACATCTGTAGAGAGAAGCACAGGGGCCAGTAGTTGGAGGGGCCTGGAAGTAGTCTGGGTCAGGGTGGAGAGGACTTGAGCAATTTGGGGCAAGAACAGGAGCATGGAGAGGTGTGGAGGGGACTGGGATTGCCTAGGTTGGGATGGAGAGCATGGAAATCCAAAGTCAGTGAAGGTATCTGGGAAAGGAGAGGATGGTGCCCTTACCATGCCCGGTCTCCACAACGTCCTCCTGCTTAGGCCTCTCAGCCCCTTTATCCTCAAGCCCCAGGAAGTGGGTAGGGGGCTTTGGCTTGGTCACTGCTTGGAGGAAGAGCTGGGAGGAAGTGGCATATGACCTCAGGAAGGATGGGAGGGGAGACCTGGAGTCCTTCACTAGCAGGGTTACATGGGTGTCACCACCTGTTTGCAGCAGCATCACCAGGAATGTTGGGAAGAGACAGAAGTGTCAGATATCCCGGATGCAGCCTGTGTCTTATGGGTGAAAGAATCCACCATCCATCTAGTTAACTCTGAGACTCCAGTGGAGCAACTCCCCCACGCTGGGAACACACAGCCATACCCAACACATGTCACAAAGAGCTCCAGGCCTAAGGGTCCTCTGCTAAGTATGCACTGTCCAGCCCCAGACAGTGCATCCTGCAGAAATTGCCCAGGGCATCCTGCAAGGGCCTCCTTGCGGCTTCAGTGAGCAACCTAGGTTTAAGAGCCCAGTGCTGGTCAGGGACACCCACAACCCAGGACTGTGGCTGCTGTGACTAACTTTGCTGTCAAATCCAAGAACAGACGTTGCCTGGAGCCCACAGTGGGCCAAGCCAAGCTCTCCTGTTTGTGGACCAATTAGACAACACTTTCCTGTAGCTCTGGCTACTGGAGTGTTTGGGTGGTTGAAGGGCCGAGACCCAAGGGATAGACCATGTGCCTGCCCGACTCCCAACTCTACAATGGAATTTGCCCTTTTAGGGCCAAAGGGACACCTAACTAGCCTGATTCTGGAAGCTCTGTGTTCCTGGCAGGAACCCGAGATCACCTGGATTCTATTCCGGGCCCAACCCTTCACGGCTAGGAGAATGTGCCCCAAGGAGACACCATCAGCCAGCATCCGTGGGCATTTGTGGTTTGGAGCCAGTGACGACCTCACAGGCACACAGTAGGTAGAAGCCAACAGTGCTGCCAAACTCAGGGCACTCTCACTTTACAGTTTACAGTGTCCCATTAAAATGACCCCGGTTCTGCCACAGACACAATCTCTTCCACCCTTCTTGTGGCCGAAACAAAGATGCCAAAGAATTCTAAACCTGAGAATTTGTCAGTAACTGGCTCCCTACTGCGTCCTTGCTGTCAGCATAGGAGGGTCAGGATACCCCACTGTCCCCTCCATAGAGGCTCTCAGAGGCAGCTCAGAGCCAGAGTGGGGACTCACCGTGGTTCCAAAAATATCAAGTCCCATTATATAAGAACTAGCCACAGATGTTGTGAGGCCCTCAAGAATGGCAGGTGTGCCCAGAACTGCCCAGGACACATGTTCCTGGGAATTCAGTAGCAGAGGTATTTCTCACAAAGAAGCAAGACAGATGATTCCCATACCCCTGAGCAGGAGGAAGGGTTTATATGCTAAACTGGACAAAGGTGACCCATAGCTACCTCAAACTTGAACCCTGAACCCTGGCTTTCTCAAACACTATTAGCAAGTCCGACATCAGTAAAAAGACAATAGGGGCATCAGAGCCTGGCGGGAAACGCTTAGATGGTTATCATAACAACAGCCAGACCATTGCCACACCTAGTGATAGGATCAGAAACAGCCTGCAGCCATACAGCAGTGGGGTACATCTGTTAGCACAGGAGCCACAGACTGACCAACCAGAGGGTCGTGACCAGGTTCTGGTCTCAGGGATGCTGTTAGAAGGATGTGGCTACCCAGGGCTTTGTTGCAAGAAGGGATGTTGGGCAGAAGCTGGGACAGGGGAACAGCACTGGGCACCAGGGTCTCAGAGCAGGGTCTACCCAGGAGTAGTGGGAAGGCAAAATCTTGTTTTTCTTTTGTGTCCTACTGCATCCCAGCCCTAGGGACAAGGAGAATGTATTAGTGATAATCTTAGCACTGGGCAAAGTGCTTCTGAAAGATGTGAAAGGTTAAACTGGAGGATTAGCAGTTAGCTAGATCCCTGATGGAATGACAGGGAGGGGAGCAGCACTAGCAGTAAGACAGCAAGGAGGCTGGAGAGAAGGCTCACCTGTTAAGAGCACTTACCGCTCTTGTAGAGGACCTGATGTCCGTTCCCAGCATTCATATGCACAGCTCAGGATCACCTGTAACTCTAGCTCTGTAAATCTATACAGAGACCACACACACACACACACACACCTAAAAATAATAAAAATAAACTTTAAAAGAAGCAAACTTCTAAGATGACAAAAGCCCAACTTCTTAACACTCTCCTGACCTGAGGCGAAAGCCTGGCAGCTTAAAACAAAGGCATAATAGGGCCTTTTTCTCCCACCAAGAGGGCTCCTGTTCTGATAAGTTGGAGGTCTGCCTGATCAAGACACTGTTAATGAGAATTCTAGAAAAACCAAGTGACTGGTTACAGTTACAATGACATGGAGAAGCCGGAATGTTGCAGCTGCAGAAGCTAGTTGACTTATCTTGGACTAGCTGTAGCCCCCAGAACAGCCTCTTTGTCCACCTGAGTCAGAACTAGCATCCCGTGACAAATCTGTAAAAATCATTGGAATCTATTAACTTACAGACCACAAATGTGCTTACTTCCTGTTTCCATGTGTTTGCCCTTCTGAGGACACCCCATTGACCAAGTGTTAAGTTTGTCTGGTCCAGAGTCTTCAGTTGGAGTGGTGATCTCTTTCTCTGAGACCCAGAACTTCTTTCTTTCTTTTTAAAGCAGTTTTGTTTAAAATTGATTTATTTATTATGTATTCCTGCACACTAGAAGAGGGCATGATGGTTGTGAGCACCATGTGGGCACTGGGAATCGAACTCAGGACTCTTGAAAAAGCAACCAGTGCTTTTTTTTTTTAAATGAAACTCCTACAAGTTAAAGCTTGTTCACAATGTGTTGTTTTTTTTTAATTAATTTATTTATTATGTATACACATATATGCCCGCAGGCCAGAAGAGGGCACCAGATCTCATTACAGGTGGTTGTGAACCACCATGTGGTTGCTGGGAATTGAACTCAGGACCTTTGGAAGAGCAGGCAATGCTCTTAACCACTGAGCCATCTCTCCAGCCCCCGCAACCAGTGCTTTTAACCACTCTCCAACTCCCAGAACTTATTTCTAACCATGCCCTACTTTTAAATTTTAAATTTATTTATTTGTTTGTTTATTTATTTATTTACTTGGTTTTTTCGAGACAGGGTTTCTCTGTGTAGCAGTTCTGGCTGTCCTGGACTTTCTACATAGACCAGGCTAGCCTCCCAATTGCTGGGATTAAAGGTGTGCACCACCACCGTCCAGTTATTTACTTATATTTTTAAAATGTTATATATATGGATGCTTTGTCTGCATGTATGTGTTAGGTCTCAAACCTGGGACAAATGGCTGAGGTGCCTATTAAACATTTCAAAGAGGACATGGTCACTAGGCTCTCCCTGCATCCCTCAGTCCCTATCTGATACAGGGCCCTCCTGGCTGGCATACCCCACCCCTACTCTAAACTTCTTCAGCCCAGGGGCTGGCATGCCCCTTCCCCAGCTGCCCTTCCCTGTATAATCCAGCCAAAACAAAGATGCCAAATAATTCTAGACCTCGGCTGAGAATTTGTCAGTAACTGGCTCCCTACAGCGTCCCTGCTGTCAACATAGGAGGATCAGGACACTCACTGTCTCCTCCACAGGGGCTGTCGGAAGTGATTTAGAGCCAAGCAGGCGACTCACCTTGGCCCCGGAAACACCAGGTCTTCTCGAATGAGAACCACCACCAAGGTGTCTGTGAGACCCCAAAAACAGGCGAGTGTGTTCAGATTGCCTGTGGCACAGTGTTTCTGGAGACACAGAAGTATATCTCAGATGGAAGCAAGACAGACAGTTTTCACACCCTTAGGCAAGAGGATGAGTTTATATCTAAACTGGACAAAGGTGACCCAGATGGAGTAAATCCTGGCTTTCTCAAACACCATTAACATGTCCAGTGGCAGTAAAAAGTCAACTTGGGCATCAGATCCGGGCAGGAAACGCCTTGATGACATCTTGATGACTTTGTTTATGCTTCAGCATTGGTACCTGTGCCAGGGTCACCTGACTGATAAGATAGAAGTGAGGGCCGTAGCGGACATGGTTAAGCAAAGTTAGGTCTCCTTTTTAGCGGTGAGACATGATCCTCTGAACAAATCATCTTCATCAGATTCTCTTGGCTGGTTGCAAGAGGCCATCACTATTATCAGTTTTTGCCTGTTGACATTTCCTCAAAAGGGGAGCAGAGGGGCTGGAGAGATGACTCAGCGGTTAAGAGCACTGCCTGCTCTTCCAAAGGTCCTGAGCAACCACATGGTGGCTCACAACCATCTGTAATGAGATCTGGTGCCCTCTTCTGGCCTGTAGACAGAATACTGAGAATACTGTATATAATAAATAAATCTTTTAAAAAAAGGGGGGGGGGGAAGAGCAGAAATCCAAAGGGTCTTTAGATCCATTCCTGAGGCTGAAGAAACAGCTGTAATTGTCCCAGAGCACAGAACCACTGAAGTAAAATTTCCCATGTTTCATTGGGACAATAGGAATGTGTTTCCTCAGGTTTAGCACACAGAAGCTGACTCGAGGGGACCAGGCTACATGCTGAGCTGATTAAACTTGGTGATACCATAAGCATCGTTCTGATGGTCCTGGTTTTGAGGGCATGAAAATGCAAGGATGAAGAGGGATGGAAAGCAGCTGAGGCTTGACACCTTGAGGCAGGGTCGAATTTCTGCAAAGGATGCTGAAAAGACATTGCTTTTAGGAAGAAAAAGCCTCAGTTGCAGCAGAGACTCCATGTATCGAAAATACCAGGACCGCGGACTGTCTGTCAAGGAGCACTGCTGGTGTGGAATGGAGCTGGGCTAAGGGAGGAGCTCCACGTTGAAGGAAACAGAGAAGTGGGGCTTCACGAGACCTTTGGAGCCCAGAGGATTGTGCGTGGGTCCCACATGTCAGAAATTGAACTACAGGATTTGGATTTATGCTGATGAATTTTAGTTTTACCTTGGTGTGATTTTCTTTTTTCTTTTCTTTTTCACCTGAAGGGTTTCTTTATGAGGCGAGGGGAGGAAGAGAGGAGAGAGAGAAAAGGAGTGCAGAGAAACCTCGTGGGAAGAGAGAGAGATACAGAGCGGCAGAGAGACAGACATAGAGATATAGAGGGAGACACACCAGAGAGAGAGACAGAGAGAGAGGGCAGGGGCTGGGGAGAGGGGAAGAGAGAGAAGAGGAAGAGGAAGAGGAAGAGGAAGAAGAGCTGGCGTGGTTTTCTTTATGCCCCAGTTCTTCCCATTAGGGATAAGAAAAACTAAATCTATAACTTTTTTTTTAATTTCATAGGTTCTCATAGTTGAGAGTCTGGGGTCTTTTTGGAGTTGGACTTATTTGATATCATCTTAACAGATGGGACTTTGGAGACAAGGAATGGGAAGTTACCGCTTAAATGACTTGTTTGTGCATCAAGTTGACAAGGGGTGGATTGTGCTGGTTAGTTCTGTCAATGTGACTGACTTAGTCGGTGTTCTGTTACTGTGAAGAGAAACCATGGCCATAGCAACTCTTATAAATGAAAACATTTAACTAGGTCATGCTTTTTCAAAGGTTTAGTCCATTGTCATCATGGCGGAGACCATTGCAGTACACAGGTAGACATGGTCCTAGAGTAGTTAAGAGGTCCAGATCCAGATCCAGATCCACAGGCAGCAGGAAGTGTTGGATCCACGAGGATCACGCAAGGATGGGGACAGACCACCGAATCTAGTAAACCAGAAGCAAACTTTATTCTAGGAAAAAAAATGAAAAATTAAAAAAAATCTCCATGGGGCATAAAAAGCTTATCAGCTAGCTGAGACCACAGCCTGAGTTGGGGCTTGTAAGGCTGTGGCAAAGGACAGCTTTTGAGCCTTCCCTTTTATAATAAGGATTAGGCAATAATAAAGGAATTTTTACAACCTCAAGGTAAAACTCAGATACAAATTGCCCTCCTTTGCAGTTTTCATTAGCAGAGTTTTTCAGTTAAGCTTGTGTTTGTATTTAGTCCATTGTTTTTCCCTGGCATTCCCTGATGTGTTTACCAAGGCTCTGCACCTCCCCGACGCTGCCAGTGTTGCATGGCAGGGAAGGGTATGGGACAATATAAAACCAAAAAGTCATGTACATCCCATCATTTAAAAGTTAACTCACATCAATTTCTGGTCCGAGTATCTAAAAGCTGATCGTCAGTTTGCAGAGTGACCCTAAGTTTGCAAAAGGCCGCTTCAGCCTTGCAAATAGAGCTCTGGGTTGTAAAGCAGAGTAACCCGCTGTTAATAGCTAATCATTAGGCTACTGAGAAAGCTGCTGACAGCTGCTCTCACTCTCCTAGGCTTACAACTTGTATTTCTTTATTTCTACATTCTTATTTCTGCAATCTACATTTTTATATTCTTATTCTTAGACTCTTCAGGAAGAAAGAGGCTCTGAGCTTGGAGTGGACTTTCTGAAACTTCAAAGCCCATCCCCAGTGACACCTCCTTGATGTGGGATTCCCCTCTGTATGCTGTGAATATCATTGGTTAATAAAGGAACCACTTTGGGCCTATAGCAGAGCTATAGGGGAACAGAGTCAGGTGGGGAAAACTAAATGGAATGCTGGGAGACAGGAGGCCAAGCCAGAGAGAAGCCATGGAGCTGCCGCCAGAGACAGACATGCTGAAACTTTGCTGGTAGTCCATGACCTCGTGGTGATGCACAGGTTAATAGAGATGGGTTAAATTAAGATGTAAGAGTTATCCAATAAGAAGCTAGAGCTAATGGGCCAAGCAGTGATTTAAATAATATAGTCTCTGTGTGATTATTTCTGGAATAGCCAGGAAACAAACAAGAGGCCTCCACTGCACTCCTAATCTTTTCAAACAGAGCCACTCCCTGGTGACCAAGCCCTCAAATCTGTGAGCCTATAGGGGTCATTCTTACTCAGACTTCCACAGTGACACAGCCTAGAGTCACCTGGAAGAGAGTCCTAAGGAAGAAGTATCTAGCTCAGGTTGGCCTGTGGGCGTGTCTGTGTGGTACTGTCTTGGTTGTTAACTGATGCAGGAAGAGCCACCCCATTGTGAGTAGCACTATTCAGGAGCGAGCTAGCTGAGAGCAAGGGGTCGAACTATGATCCATATTTTTATTCTCCTTCCTGCCTTTGCTTCCCTTCAATAACAGATTGTGACCTGTAGTTGTGAGCCAAATAAACCCTTCTACCCAACATTTCTTTGCCAGGATGTTTTATTAGAGCACCAGAAATGAAAGTAGACAGCCATGTTAACGCAACTCTGCACTAATGGCAAATGCCCTCTGGATGTGGGAAGTAGAGAGTACAGGGGCTCAAGGAGGCTAATCAGAGAAAAGCGTTGTCAGTGCAGAGCCATCATCCCCGTACTGGGTGAACTTTCCAGTAAAGTAGCTTTGGAGTTATCCACGCTTCCATAACCCCTCACCTGTGTTCTAAGTAAGCCCAGTAAAACTAACTGGTTCCCCCAGGGTGAGCTTTAGCGGAATCATACTTTTGAGGAGGGGGTCGACATTGTTTAAGTCTCTCCAGGGAAGGGACACTCTTAGCTGGTGACCTCCACCGAGGCCCCAGGGACAAGGCCAATAATATTGCCAAGGCCACTTGACCAGAGCTGAGCCCTGCCTTGGGTTTCCTATCATTTGTCTGGTTTGGGGGCTATGTTTTCCTGAGCACCCTGAGTATCCTTAGCAAGTGCTCTCCAGCTGAGCTCTCCCCACAGCCCTGGAGTTGTTGGAATCCTACTAAAACTCGGCTTACATCAGGTGATGCAGATCTGGGGAGTCTGCAGGGAGTCTCGGAAGACTAGAACCTGTATTCTTAGGCCTCGTCACCTACTGGTGCCCTGCAGTGCTCCTGTATTAGCAGATGTGCTCTGGGATCATGGGGCTGCAGGGAGCGCAGGGAGCACGTTCCACAGCAGACCCAGTTTGAGAAAGAAAAATAAGAGAATTTTAATGCATCTGAACTTTATATTTGCATTGTGTGAGGTTTGTGAGTTCATCTTGTTTTGTCCAGATGGCTGCACATCTGTCCAGCTGTCTCCAGTTTTTAATGCCACCTAGCAGATCTGCCACAGGCATATGGTCCTGGATTTTATCTTGGAGGCCTCTCTTGCTACAATAGGGCTTGTCTTGTTGTCATCTCTTTGTTTGTTTGTTGTTTGTTTTCTCACATACAATGTGAGATTTATTACCGAACGTGATTTGGTGGGTTGCAGGACGATACAGTGGAAGCCCTCAGGCATGAGTGGGCTGCCCCTTGTCCAGGGACCACAACCAGGAACATCTTCTACCCCACCGCTATGGGAGAAGAGGTACTTCTCTGCTACCATGTCGTCAAATTCATTTGCATTAAACTTGATGAAAATCCCGCTTCTTTGAAGAATGTACCTTCCGGTGGCCAGGGAACCTGAATTTGGCTCTACACAGGACCTCAGTCACATGTTCCTTAGTCTAGTTTTGTCCAGATGGACACAGTGAGCTGGCCAGTGTGAACCCTGACTACTGTGCCCTGGGGCTTCCCAAAGGCAGCTGCCAGGAGCCCAGCCTGGGTAGAACATTGAGATCAGAGATGTTAATATCCACAGGACAACTGTCTGGAAGTTCCTTGGGGCGACCCATATAGGTAACCCGGCTGTACACGTTCCCAAAGAGGCTGCTCTTGGCAACCATTGCACACTAGGTCCCCATGAGGAGAGGAACCTGGTTGATTTACTTGGCTTCAGGGTCATTATTGTTTTGAGGCAGGATCTCTGTAGCCCAGGTTAGCCTTGACTCACCACAACCTTCCTGACTGTGTTTCTTGAATCCTAGGATTATAGGTATGAGCCAACACACATGGTCTCATTGAATTACTTAATTCATCGAGGTTTCTGGTACACCCCCTTCCTCCAGAAAGTCTTGGCAATGTCTGGTTCTGGCCTTTTGAGACTCTATGGCGTGCTATTCATTTAAATTTGGCCAACCTACTGCATTTGTTTTGTTCCCCACACAGGCACAAAGAGAAACTAAACCAATGATTGAGGTTTCCTAGCTGACAAGACAATGCCTCCAGAGACCATTCATTGCAGGACCCATGGGGGAGAAGGGTGGTTTGCATGAATCCGTTGACAAAGTGCTGTGACTCATGTTCTGAGTTGTAATGAAAGAAAGCAATTTCTCTTTACAAATATTGGAACAAACATAATTGCTGATGACATGTTTAGGAGAGTCACCCTGCCCTGGGGTCACAGAATGTAACCTTGGCAGTGAGAATGTAGCGTCATGGATGCTTGGATTTGTTTGGTTTTTTGGGTTTTTTTTTTTGTTTTGTTTTTTCCAAAGCAACCATGTGCACCTAAATTTAAAAAAAAAAAGAAAGCAAACTATCATTTTTCATTATGCATACCAATCCAAGTTCCCACTCCCTCCCCTCCTTCCATTCTCTCCACACACTCTCCCACCCCACCTCCATCCAATCTTCAGAGAGGGCAAGGCACATTGCTTCGGGGAAGGTCCAAGGCCCTCCCTACCATATCTAGGCTGAGCAAGGAATCCATCCAAAGAGAATGGGTTCCCCAAAAGCCAGTACATGCAGTAGGAATGAATCTTAGTGCCACTGCCAGTGGCCCCTCAGTCTGCCCCAGCCATACAACTGTTACCCACATTCAGAGGGACTAGTTTGGTCCTATGTTTGTTCCTTCCCAGTCCGGCTAGAGTTGGTGAACTCCCATTAGCTCAGGTAAACTGTTTCAGTGGGTGAACCCATCATGGTCTTGACCTCTTTGCTCATATTCTCACTCCTCCCACTCTTCAACTGGACCTTGGGAGCTCAGTCAAAGAAGAATGAGAATATGTGCACCTAAATTTTGAAAATACTTTTGTTCTTTGGCTCATGACAAAGACATCATTTTGTCTCCTAAGCAACCCAGTTTCCTTCATCTTAAAATAAGATGTTTACAAAGAAAACATAGCCAAGGATGTAGCTCAGTTAGTAGTACTTGCCTAGTAAGCATGAAGCCCTAGGTCCCACCCCTAACCCTGTATAAACTGGGTATGGTGTAAATCTGTGATGGCCAGCGCTATAGAGGCAAAGGCAGGAAGATCAGAAATTCAAGGTTATAGTTAACTAGGCAGTCCAGCGAAGGCCAGTGAGAGCTCCGTATGATCCCATCTCGAGAAAAACACCATGTCCAGGGGTGGTGAATCTGCCTGGGAATGGTGATACCTCCAGCCATGTTCCCAGAGTCAAGAGAGGGTGTCTCAGTCTCATGAGCACCCCAGGTGGAAACAGGGAGTACCCAGCAGAATAGGAAACAGGACATGATGGCCTATCTGGCTAAAGGTTGTTGGACTTGGGTGTGTTATAATACGTAGGTGACCAGGGAGGGTGAAAAGCTCCTCACTGGGCCTGCATCTGATACGGGCAAGTGGAAGCAAACTTGCCTGGGGCGTGACTGTCACCACCATGAGGCCCTGTGTTGGGCCTCAGATGACAAGTTCATAGCTACTGGGATAGACGAGGCTTCTGTACTCCACCCAGGCCCAGGACTTCAGGTCTCCTGGAGCCCTGTGTTGTGACCTGTGTGAGCTCTGAGAACACCCCTCACTGCTGATCACTGACGTGTTCCCCATAGCACCCCTACGTCCAACCCTAGCTGCAAAGTTGCAGCCTGTCCTATAACGAGGCTATACTGTCCCCAACCACCCACATTGGAGGGCTGGACTCTACAGAGTAGTGCGGACTAACTTAGTGACTGTGGGCACTTCTTCTTCACAGCACCAAGGGCTCAGAGGCACTAATGGAAGATGCCTCACCCTCGTACAAAGCTCAAATTCAAACAGACAGCATTTAGACAATCCACCATTTAATGGGAAACAGGGGAAGGAGGAGGTATGGGCTGCCCAACTACTTCTGAGAGATGTGGGTTTAGCTCCTCCCTCCCAGAGCTAAGGGACAGCAGAAACTTTAGACCAGGTGCACAGGGAGTTGTACTACCATGGAATAGGGAGGTTTAACAGGGTGAGGCTGGCCCAGCAGGAGGAGTGACGGGGTCATCAAGAGTTGTTAGGGTTTCTTGCGTTGTATGAACCCCATCTGGCCCCATCGAGGGTTCTGGGAACGTGGGGACATAGCGATGGATCCAGGACACGTAGCTCATCACTCGGGTGTATACACCAGGGAAATCAGGAAGTCCACAGCCTCTGCCCCAGCTGACCACACCCACCTGGACCCAGGAGCAGTTCCACCTGCACACCAAGGGGCCCCCGGAGTCTTGCTGTATGAAAAGACAGGAATCAGCATTCCAGGCATCCCATGATGCCAGGGTGAATGGGTCCCAGTGTCCTGGGCCAGGAAAGGAGAGAGAGGAGAGGACAGTTGGGCCCTCACCTGGCAGGAGTCCCGGCCCTGCGTTCCAGCACAAAGCATGTCATCTTTGATAATCCTGGTGTTGCTGTTCCAAGAAGAATTGGCCCGGTACTTCTGCTCACAGTCATTGTTTTCCACAATGGGGACTGCCACTTCCCTCAGGTGGTAGGGTGGAGGCAGCGGCACTGTGGAGAAAAGTCATTGAAAACCAAAGCTGGGGGCTGCTGCCTCTTCCCACCAGTTCTAACCGTGGACATGAGGTCTCCCCGATACCCACTGTTGTTTTCGATGTCACCCCAGCCAGTCACCCAGCAGGTCTTCTTTGAAGAGACCTTCTGGGAAGCAGCAGGGAGGGAGACAGGGTGGACATGCTCAGACAGCACAACTGGGGTGTCCAGTTTCAGCAGAGCAATGTCTGCACCCCCCACAGCAGACAGCTTCTCACTGAACTTGGGGTGGCGGATGATCCTGGCCACTTTTTTCAGCTGGTCGTTTTCATAGAGCCTCAGCTGTCCAGCTTGGACCCTAAAGCCACAAGCCTCCAGTTCTTTCCTGGGAGATAGGACAATGAACCCCTCAGAGAGGCTGAATGGCAGGGAAATTAACCTCAGAACATACATAGGGGTCAGAAGGTCTCAGAAATCCTGTCTCCCACCAGGAATCCTGCCCACAAAGTACCACCCGCCCCCAATGTTCATCTGTTCCCAGCCAAGGGAAGGGGTCACCCTACTCACGGCTGCACACAGTGGGCAGCAGTCAGCACCCACTGAGGATGGATGAGTGAGCCCCCACAGATGTGTTCCCATTTTCTGTACTCCATACTGTAGAACCTCAAGCTGACCTGCCATGGGAACCGACTGACTGAGACAGGGCAGCCCCCAACGATGCCAACCAACTCCTGTCCTGAACCGAGGTCTGGGGAAGCAAGTAGGAACATCAGACACCAGGCAGAGGTTTCCACGTCTCAGGAGTCAATGAGATTCCTGGCAAACTGACAGTCTGACATAACCCCAGGGGATCTGGAGCAGGAATCTGAGCCAGGGACAGCAGAAGGGCTCAAGGTTAGGACTCACCAGGAGTCACAGGTACTGTGCTCCCCAGACCGGGGAGGGTGAGGAACAGCAGCCACAGCATCTCAGAGTCACAGAGATCTCTGGTCCCAAACATCGGCTTCTGCAACCAGGAGAGCTGAGGGCAAACGTGCTAACAGATAGGCGCTTCACTCTGTCTCCCCTCGGGGCTCCCCAGGGTCCCATTTATCTTTCTTCCTCAGGATGTGGGCATAGAGTGCAACATTTCTACTCCAGAGGTGCATGTTGTGGCCACACATGTCTTTCATTGGGACTGATATGAATTGACCAGTGAGTGCAAGTTCACCGCCTCCCAGGCAGGCAGGATGGGCAGTGGGGCATGCCGAGCTTGACAGTGTGCCCTGCAGTAGGTGGGTCAGGCTTATCTGGGTGTTTGAAAAGAGAAAAACAAGATGGAGAAGCTAGTCTAGACACGATCTCCTTCTGTCCTTGACTAGAGTCACTGCCCCTCCACCCACAGAAGCCTGGCACCCAGAGCTGATGAGACTCCAGTATGTGAGCTGCACTCTCAAAGGTCTTATAGGATCATTCTGATGGACTTGCTGGAGTCCTCCAAGCACTGCAGAATTGGTGGGTCAGAAGCACACAGTTGGATCCAAGGGGACATGGCCACCTGTGGTGACCTGCATATGGAAGTGTGGAAGAGAGAAGCCAAGCTGTCTCTGCTACTTTCTGGGGGCCACCTAGCCAGGCATAGAGGTTCAAATCCCAGCTGCCTACTGCTGTAAGATCCTGAACACCGCAGACTTCTAGTGTCTCTGGCTCCCAGATCAGCTGGATCTTTGCCAGTAGCTGAACCAGTTTGTGAGAGCATCCAGGCTTGGAGAATGAGCACAGAGGCCCTGCCTTACCAAGACCTTCGGGGAACCTCCCAAAGTCAGAAGAGGCTCGTGCCTATGCCCTCGAATCATGATAGGCATCCCTTGAGCCTGTCTGCATCCTCTGTTAGGGTCCTTGGACTCCAAAGTTTCTTTGAGTCCAAGATGCATCTATGGAACCACAAGCAACAGGTGGGTCCCTAGAAAGAATCATCCTGGTTTCATCTTGATCCTGCAACCTTTTCCGTGTGGTTGAAGAAGGCCTGAAGATGCATCAGAAACACCTGAGGCTTAGAGGACAGGACAGGACAGGTGACGTGAGAGCTGGCATCCTGACGCAGGAGCAAAGAACAGCATGTGTCCTGATGATAGAATTGAGGGACTCTGTGTGTTCAGTGAGAAGGGAGAAACTGTTGTGGGTAAAACTGTGCCCCCAAATTCACCCATGTCTTCATAACATGTACAAATTTGTTTTTTGTTTTCGTTTTTCAAGACAGATTCTCAGTGTTGAGTTGACTGTCCTGGAACTCACTCTAAAGACCAGGCTGGCCTCAAACTCACAGAGATCCGCCTGCCTCTGCCTCCTGAGTGCTGGGATTAAAGGTGTACACCACCACCATCCAGCATATGACCAAATTTGGACAAGAGGGTCTCCCATTTGCTCCCTGAGTGCTGGGATTAAAGGCATGCGCCTCCACACCCATCTGGATTCCCTCTTGAAGACCTCAGGGCCTAACCAAAGCTCACCTCTGCCCCATACACAGTGTTGCAACAGGAAATTAGACAAGAGCAACAGTGAGCAGTTACCAACCTCTCTTGGTTGCATCACTGCTGAACCAAGGAATCCCACTTACCCTGCTGGATAGCCAGATGCCATTTGGTTAGCTAGGGAAGACATAGAAATGGGTTGGGAGGAAGATAGGCGCCATATGTTAGCCAAACCCTCCAGAACGCCTTCCCATGTGCTGGCAGGTGAGTCTGGTCCCTGTTTCTGACCACTGAAGTCACACAGAATCACAAGCTTTCCTCCAGGGACATTCTTCAATGCTGTAGCCAGATTAGGTCTGTACTTTGTCATACAAATCACTGTCACAATAAACAATGACGCTGAACTTCATACTACCCAGGGGTACCACATTGCCATCACCCACCCAAGGTATCAGTCAATCTTTTTATAGGAACTTAGACAGTAAAGGACTGACCCTCACGGAGGATACCCTCAACACTACCGTGACCCTCACGGAAGATGCCCTCAACACTGCTGTGACCCTCGGGGAGGGTATCCTTACTTAACACTGCCACCCTCACGGAGGATACCCTCAACATTGCCATGACCCTCACGGAGGATACCCTTAACACTGCCGTGACCCTCACGGAGGGTACCCTTAACACTGCCGTGACCCTCACGGAAGATGCCCTCAACTCTGCCGTGACCCTCGGGGAGGATACCCTCAACACTGCCACCCTCACAGAGAAAACCCTCAATACTGCCATGACCCTCATGGAAGGTACTCTCAACACTGCCGTGTGCATCTGTGCCTGGTACAGGACCTGTGAAGTCAAGGAAATTAAACCATTATTTTATGGTCATAAGACTCCACTGCTCAACCAGGTATGGTGATGTATGACCTTTATCTCAGCATCCAGGAAGCAGAAACAGGCAGGTCAACCTGATCTACATAAGGAGCTCCATGTCAGCCAAGATTGTATAATAAGGTCCTATCTAAAATAAATAAAATAAAATAAAAAATTCCATAATCCATCTGTGATGCTGGTTTGTGTTCATTGGTGACATACTTCTTTCATAGGTTCATACTAGTTCATACTTCTTTCATAGGGAATACAACAGGAATTTATCTAAGTTGGTATTGGGATGTGTGCCTAATAAACCTGAGACATCTGATATTTATTTATTTATTTATTTTTCTTTTCTTTTTTTTTTTTTTTTTTTTTGAGACAGGGTTTCTCTGCGTAGCCCTGGCTGACCTGGAACTCACTTTGTAGACCAGGCTAGCCTTGAGCTCAGAGACCCACCTCTGCCTCTGTCTCCTGAGTGCTGGGAGACACATTTAGTCAGGCTGAGCCTGATTTCTATGCATTTGAATAGTAACCTTCAGGCTTACTAGAGCTGTAACATGTGACCCTGTGGAAAGGAAGAAAGGAAGAAAGGAAGAAAGGAAGAAAGGAAGAAAGAAAGAAAGAAAGAAAGAAAGAAAGAAAGAAAGAAAGAGGGAGGGAGGGAGGGAGGGAGAGAAGGAGAAACAAAGAAAGGGGAAGGGAAAGGGAAAAGAAATAGGGGTGATGTTGCTGGAAGGACCAGTCTTCAGCAGCTCAGGAAATAAAGCAGAGCCATGGAGTCAGCGAACTAATCACTCAATTGGCCTTTCTATCTGAGAGAGTAGAACTTAATTCTCTGGGCCAGCATAAAAGGGAACACACACAAACACACATGCGCGCACGCACAACTCCAACGTGTCAGGATCTCACCTAGGGTGCTGACCAGCCTTCAGCTGATCAGAGACTGATGAGGAGATGCAGGGGAAGGCGAACTACAGGACAGACAGACAAACAGACACAAGAGGACTTTTCTGAAGGCCAAAGCTTACTCTTCATTTTGTTATTCTTTTTGTTGCTTGTTCTACTCTGTTGTTTCTCTGTTCTGTTCTTCCCTGATGCTTCCCTTCTGTATTTCTTTATTGTTTTCCTTCTAGCTTATATACCCCAGCAAAATCTTTCAAGCAATATAAAAATTACAATATAGTTACATTCTATTTTTTTGGCTGGTATATTCTGGTTTTATTGTTTTTTATTTTAATTTATTTATCTATTAAGGATTTCTGCCTCCTCCCCACCACCACCTCCCATTTCCCTCCGCCTCCCCCGATCAAGTCACCCTCCCTTGTCTGCTCGAAGAGCAATCAGGGTTCCCTGACCTGTGGGAAACCCAAGGACGGCCCACCTCTATTAAGGTGAGCATCCAAACTGCCTAGGCTCCCCCAAAGCCAGTATGTGCAGTAGGATCAAAAACCCACTGCAATTGTTCTTGAGTTCCCGTACTCACTCATATTTGGTTTCTAGCCATAAATAAAGGACATTGAGCTTATAATTCATGTTCCTAGAGAAGCTAAATAAGAAGGTGAATCCAAAGACAAACACATAGGCATCCTCCTGAATGCCTCCTGAATTTCAGGCGATGAAAGAAGACAGAGACAGAGACCCACATTGGAGCACCGGACAGAAATCTCAAGGTCCAAATCAGGAGCAGAAGGAGCACGAGCAAGGAACTCAGGACCGCGAGGGGTGCACCCATACACTGAGACAATGGGGAGTTCTATCGGGAACTCACCAAGGCCAGCTGGCCTGGGTCTGAAAAAGCATGGGATAAATTTGGACTAGCTGAACATAGTGGACAATGAGGAAGAATTACATTCTATTTTTTAAGTGAATGATTACAATGATTACAAGTAAAAAGAAATGTTTCCCATTTCCTTACATGATTAAACACTTAACATATTACAGGTGAAAAACAAATTATCTCCAAGAGCCCACATCCAGTTAAACATTTATCTTTAGACTTCTCATAAATCGGGAGCCGTCCAGCCGTAACTGTTTACACAGGCAGCAGGTTTTAACAAATACCAGAAAAACAGGTTTCTGGGTTCACTTTTCATATTTTAGAGTCCTGCCAATTATCTTAACTAACCATTTAATTCTTTGTTTTTTAGTTACATGAAGTGACCATTTAAAGCTTTGTTTTAGCTATGACATACCCCAAAATCCATGAACACATTTCCTAACATCAAGATCAAAAAAAACTTGAGCTAACCTTACTCCTGAGACTCCATTGCTTTCCTTAACCATTAACCTAAACAATAGTCTCTACTCAAGGAAAACCAGGAAGTCTTAGCTGTGTGACACTTCCTTGTTCCTATTTCTATTTTTTATCCTCTGCAGTCCCTGCTCTATCAGGAAGGAGCAACACTGCATCCTACATTTACCTATATTAATTTTCCTGCCAAACTAACCTCTACCATATTTCTTACTACATTTGTTAGAAGTCCTTAACCATCAAAATTCTACTTTAAAAAAATCATACTTCAGTTAAACAGTAGAGCGTAAGAGGAAATCATCTTCATTCACAGGTAAAAATATCGAACAGTAGAAAGGATATTTCCATGAGATAATCACACTACCTTAAAGGCAGTGGAGATGCCCCTGGACCCACTCACACCATGCCAGATACCAGAGAAAAAGGGCAGCAGCAAACATGTAAAGGCACAGCAGCAGCAAGAGCCATTCTGGAGCAGGAGCCCTGGGGGCCTTGCCTATCTGAACTCCACCCATCAGTGCCTTGCATCCTAGTGATCTGAACTCCTGAGGCTCATCTGCCACCTGCTGCTCCCCTGAGGGGGCCACTGCAGGGTGAAGAGACAGCTCAGCCGTTAAGAGCACTTTTTGCTCTTACAGAGGACCCACGATTAGCTCCCAGCACCCACACAGTGGCTCACAATCATCTGTAATTGCAGTTTTAGGGTATCTGATACGCTTTCTGGCCTCCGCTTTCATACCAGTCATACACATATGTAGGAAAACATTCTCATGTAGAGATAAATTAATCTCTCAAAATAAAAAGAATACATGCAAGAAAAAAAAGAAAATAGGGGCCAAGAAGAGGTAGGGAGTTGCCCATTCTAACTGAGGAGGGTGTAGGTCATGTCTAGACTCTTGTCACAAACATAAATGGGCATTTTCATTTTAGGCGCATGCTGGCACAAGCCTGCAACCCATATATCCTGTATCCTGCCACGGATCTCACATCCCCTGCAACCCTGGCCCTAAAGTGGACTCAGAGATCCCTGTCATTTCAATGCAGCCGACCTTTGGAGCTCACATTCCTACTTCCTACACACACCTTGCAAAAATAAAAATAAAAAAATTTCCATTGACACCACAGGAACAACTCAAAGGCTTTTGTGTCAAATGCAGAGTCAGGCTTGTGCATGTACTATTGTAATTGTGTGCAGAGACATATTTACCACAAAATTTTGAAGAGCTAGTCTCACTATGAAACCAGGCTAACCTTGAACTCTCAACCACCCTGCCTCGATCTCCCAAAGCATAGGGATTACAGATGTGCGCCACCACAGCTGACCTAGCTTCCCATTCTGAGAAAACCACTGAGTGTTTGAAAGGGCAAAAATTTCCAGTTCTTGGAATTTTCCAACTGCAACAGTGAATGGAGACTGGCCACGAAGTAACATTTGAACCCAGGAGTTGAACAGCTTAGAACCTGGACCGTTTCTGTGAGTGAAGGGTAAAGCGCTGTGAACGTGTTCTCAGGCATAGGACTTGTGAGACCTGTGATGGGTTTTTTTTTTATTGAGAAAAGGAAAAAAAGTATCCGCCTCCTCCCAGCCTCCCATTTCCCTCCCCCTCCTCCCAGCCTTCTCCCCCTCCCCCCCACTCCTCTCCCCCTCCCTCTCCAGTCCAAAGAGCAGTCAGGGTTCCCTGCCCTGTGGAAAGTCCAAGGTCCGCCCCCCTCCGTCCATGTCTAGGAAGGTGAACATCCAAACTGGCTAGGCTCCCACCAAGCCAGAACATGAAGTAGGGTCAAAACCCCGTGCCATTGTCCTTGGCTTCTCAGCAGCCCTCATTGTTCGCCATGTTCGGAGAGTCCGGTTTTATCCCCTGCTTTTTCAGTCACAGTCCAGCTGGCCTTGGTGAGCTCCCAATAGATCAGCCCCATTGTCTAAGTGGGTGGGTGCACCCCTCGTGGTCCTGACTTCCTTGCTCATTTTCTCCCTCCTTCCGCTCCTTATTGGGACCTTGGGAGCTCAGTCCAGTGCTCCAGTGTGGATCTCTGTCTCTATCTCCATCCATCACCAGATGAAGGTTCCCAATGCTGGCTCTCCGGGCGCCCAGATCGGAACTCCATGCTGCTTGGGTAGCTCGCAAACAAAGGGCCTACTTGCTTGCTGCAGGCAGGCTATGGAGGCAAAGGAACTACCGCCCTCCCGTTTGCCCTCCCAATTCGGATTCGGTCCCAGGGCCAGAGAAGGCTGAGCTGGGAGATGTTATGCCGCCAAAGAGGGGAGGGAGGGAGGGAGATGAGGGGAGAGGTGTTCTGGATGTAAGCTGGGTGGGATCCTGTGATGGGTTTTGAAACAGTTGAGACAAACATCAGTAGCAAAAAGAAAGACAGTTGCAGAAACGGACAGCAAAGTAGACCAAAGGTCACAGCAAGGGCTACTGTATCTTTAATAGATAACACATGCTAAAGGCAGAAAATGTATCCACAGTTACCCAGAATTAACCGTTGTGATGCTATCTGCGATGGATTTGAGTGACAATGACGAGAAGCTGCAAAGGTTGATAAATGTGTTATCTGAGTGGGAGCCACATAGCTAGAGATCTAGAAGAAAGGTTTCCAAAGAGAGAGAGGGGCATAGAAAATGACTGAAGGATATAAAGAAGCATTAAGGGTCCAGTGTGGATACACCAGTTTTTCTAATAAACTCAGGAACAGCTGTAAACAGCCAGAATACAAACAGCAGGCTGAGGCTGTCCCTCAGTGGTAGACTGTTTGTCTAATGTGTTGAGGCCCTAGACGCGAGTCCCGATGCCCCGAAAATAACTAAACTAGTTAACTGATTAAAATAAACTAGTAATAAGATATAAATATTGACTGTATAAAATAAGTCCAGATATATGCTGTTATAGGAAAAAAAGGTGAGCGTTTGTTCTCTCTGGAGAAGCCAGAGCCCTCTCTTAAGTGCATGGCACCCTCTCCTAAGTGCCTCTTTGTCTTTCTCCCCTAATGTCCCTGCTTAAATCTATGGTAATATTTTTTTCATAATAAACTCCAGTTTTGCCTCCAACAACAAAAATAAGATATTTAACACAAGTCTTAAGCAGAAGATTATTTCTTGAAACTTCAGTGAATCAGATTTCATCACATTCAAATCTAACTCTCATCAGAAAACCTCAAGAAAAGGAAACGCAGCCGGATATAGTAGCTCTTGACTATAATCCCGGCACTCAGAAACTGAGGCAGGAAAGGCTGTGCAAGGTCAAGGCCAGCCTGGGGTACAGTGAAGACCTGAAGACTCTGGATCAAAGAGAAAAATAAAAGATAAGAAAGGAAGGAAGGAGCCGGGCGGTGGTGGCACACGCCTTTAATCCCAGCACTCGGGAGGCAGAGACAGGCGGATCTCTGTGAGTTCGAGACCAGCCTGGTCTACAAGAGCTAGTTCCAGGACAGGCTCCAAAACCACAGAGAAACCCTGTCCCAAAAAACCAAAAAAAAAAAAAAAAAAGGAAGGAAGGAAGAACGTGTGATAAATAATGAATAAATAAATATAGCCGGGTGGTGGTGGCGGCACATGCCTTTAAACATAGCACTCGGGAGGCAGAGACAGGTGGATCTCTGTGAGTTCAAGGCCAACCTGGTGTACAGAGTGAGTTTCACAACAGACTCCAAAGCTACAGAGAATTTCTGTCTCAAAAAGACTAGATAGATAGATAGATAGATAGATAGATAGATAGATAGATAGATAGATAGATGTGATTTAAAGCACAAAAGAAGCAGACAATTCTAGTGGCCAGTGAGGATGAAGTTAGACCTCCACTCACAGGGGAAAGGAAGCTTGAACAAACACCTGTATGCAAGCATTTATATTGACTTTATGCACAGCCCAAACCTTGGAACAACACAGGGCAGATTCTGGTTTGTGTTTGGTTTTGTTGTCAGTCTTTTTAAAAGCAACCAGATGAACAAACAGTGGTCCATTCAGTGATGGAAAGAATCAAACAATGGTAGCAGCAGCAACAGGAGAAACTCAATCTGCCATGCTCAATAAAGCATCCTGACTTCCAGTCAGGCATGGGAACCTGGGATCCTGGTACAGGGTTCTAAATCTCTGCCTGGGGACAGCCAGAGCCAGCACCACGGTCCTCCAGCTCTGTCTGCTTTCATCTGGTTTATTCGGCATTCAAGGCCGCCATTCTACTTGCACGTCTATGACTTTGGTTTCTCTAGATACCTTGTTACGGTAATCATATGGGTTTTTTGTTGTTGCTGTTGTTTGTCATTTTTTTTTTTTTTTGATTTTCGAGACAGGGTTTCTCCATAGCTTTTGGTTCCTGTCCTGGAACTAGCTCTTGTAGACCAGGCTGGCCTCGAACTCACGGAAATCCACCTGCCTCTGCCTCCCGAGTGCTGGGATTAAAGGTGTGCGCCACCACCGCCCGGCCTGTTGTTTGTCATTTTTAAGTTCTATTTTATTCTTTTTGAGCATGGTGATGTATGTCTTTAATCCCAGCACTCAGGAGGCTGAAGCAGGCACACAAGGTTCAAAGCCAGTTTGGTCTATATGAGTTCCAGGACAGCTAAGGATATAAAGTAAGACTGTCTCCAAAACTAAAGAAACAAAAGTTAATTATGTGTAGTGGGGGGGGGTGGATATGCCACTTGAGTATGGTGTACTTAAAGAGACCAGAAGAGGCCAGGCAGTGGTGGCACACTCCTTTAATCCCAGCACTTAGAAGGCAGAGGCAGGCGGATCTCTGTGAGTTTGAGATCAGCCTTGTCTACAAAGTAAGTTTCAGGACAGCCAGGTCTGTTACACAGAGAATGTAGAAAGAGGAGCTGCGGGCTGCTTCCCACCACCCGGTTCCCAGCTGCCGGCTAGCTTTACCCAAAACAATTACATGGAAACTGTATTCTTTTAAACACTGCCTGTCCCATTATATCTATCCTCTTCTTGGCTAACTCTCATAACTTGATTAAACCATTTCTATTAATGAGTGTAGCACCACGAGGTGGTGGCTTACCAGGAAGGATCTTAACCTGCATCCATCTTGGAGAGGAGAGCTATGGCATCTGCCTCACTTTCCTTCTTTCCAGCATTCTGTTCTGTCTACTCTGCCTATCTAAATTCTGCCCTATCAGGCCAAGCAGTTTTCTTTATTAACCAATGAGAGTAACAGTATTTTGAAAACTGAAGAAGTATGTGAACTGCCGTGTGGATTTGGGAAGCCAAACTCAGATCTCTGCAAGAACTGCAAGGGCTCTTAACTACTAAGCCTTCTCTCCAGCCCCATTTCTTGTCACTTTGTGACTTACTTATGTCACTGAGCTAGCATTAGCACCAGGGATAAGGATAGGCAAGGCTGGATTCCTGGAGTCTCTCAATGGAGCCAGCCAGCACCCACACATGCTTTGCTGCCTCCAAACAGAGCTGCAGAGAACTGCATTGGCAGCCACAGGACCCAGAACTGCTGCTACAGAAGGCACTGAAGATTCCATCATTGGGCAGTCTCCATCAAAGCAATTCATCCAACATGGCTGCCTTTCCTAACTTCAGCTCACCATGCCCCTGACCCTTACTTCTGACTCTGATCTCCCTCCAGCCAGTCACCGAGCACATCTTCCCCTGGAACGCTCTCAGGGAGGTGGTTAGGATAGAAACAGGATGTACTCAGACAACAGCACAGAGTTCTCCAGTCTCCAAAGGGCAGTGTCTGAGCCCACCCCGGCAGACAGGTTCTCATTGTCCTTGGGGACAATGTTTTCTTCAGCTGGTAAGTTTTGTAAAACTTCCATTACTCTAGCTAAACTCCAAAAGTGCAGGCTTCCAGCTCCTTCATGGAGGACAGGTGCCCTTCAGGGAAGATGGAAGATAGAGAAGCCAAGCTCACTGTAGGCATAGGGATGCCTCCAAATAGGGATTGTGGCTTCTTCTGCAGCCTAGGGAGGATCTCAAAAATCCTCCATCCAGGACTCTGCCCACAGGACACCACCCTCCCTTCCCAGCCCAGCCTGCTCTCTGCCAAGGGATATGGGGGAGCCATCATCCGTGCAGCTGCTTCAGAACCACCTTTCTTGCCTCCATGGATGGGTACCCATGCGGTTAGTAAGCCAAGAAGTTCTTTGGTTGCTCTGGGGGAAGGAACTATGGTAGAATCACACTTTGATTTGTTGGGACCTTAGGAGTAAGAAGTAAACCTTGTTCATGTCTTCCTCAGGGAAGGAAGTTTATCAATCCCTCCCTGAACCAGTGTCCCCAGGTCATCAGGATGCAGTTAGAGACGACTGTGGCTCTGTTAGGTCCTGGTGGGGAGACCCACACTAAGTGCCCATCAGTCTCACCCACTGCCTTCTTTGGCCCTATTGGATACTGCGTCGCAAACACAGATTAAACAGATGATGGGCACTCTTGGGCATCACTGATCTGAGCCACAGCTCTAGGTCTCCTGCCTCACCCACACTGCATCAAGGCTTAAAGGGAGGGGCCATGTGGGATTCATGCAGTCTGAGGTATGAGACCTGAACATCCAGGCCAGCCTGGGACCCAGGGTGAGTCTTTCTCTTCTTGGTCAGGTCTTCAGCGCCCTCCACTGGCCTGCAGGGTTCAGTTAAGATAGGACATAAGGGATCAGTTAAGACACCAGCCCTCTGGCAGTGTGGACAGGATGGGGCCATCCTCAGCTGCCTCCTCAGCTTTCTATCGAAACCTCAAGCACAACTTGCAGGAGATGCCTGGTCCCTTGTTCCCATCTCCTAGGCAGCATCTTCCAGGTCCATCAGCCAAGAGTGACAGCAAGACAGGCTCTTCAACCCAACGCCATAGCCCAGGCAACGCCACATCACAGCCCAGGTGAACACATTTCCTAGCTGAAACTGCCTTCCTCTGAAGGCCCTGGTCAGTGCTATGAGACTGCTTAGTCTGCAGGTCTGAGGTTAAAGGTCAGGAGCAACTCTGTTTCTTGTGCTTGCAGATGAGAAGGCACACGTGTTTTCTCTATCAGGGTCTCTCTGTGTACCTCAGGCTGCCCACAGACGCTTTCTCCTCCTCCTCTGAAGTTCATCTAGCTTCTGAGACAGTCTCTATGGGATTAAAGGCATATGCCACCACAACCAACCTCCCCTCAAACTCCTAGTCCCTCTGCTTTAGAGTGTATCACCGTACCCAGTTTGCTTCCAGGAAATTTTAATTTAGTTGTTAAACAGCAACCTTAATAAAAATTCAAATCACATCAACTTTTTAAATCTTTTTTATTTTTTATTTTTTTTTTTGCTTCCCCTCCCTCTTCTCCTCCCTGCCTCTCACCCCTCCCTATCCACTTTTCCTCCTAAGAATATCAATCAGCTATGGTATATCAAGTTGCAGTGAGACTAGGCACCTCCTCTCCGATGAAGTATGGACGAAGCAATCTGGTAGAAGGAATAGATCCCAAAAGCTGGCAACAGAGTCAGAGACAACACCTGCTCCCACAAGAAGACCAAGTTGCACAACTGTAACACACGTGCAGAGTGCCTAGGTTGGTCGCATGCAGGCTCCCTGGTTGTGGGTTCAGTCTCTGTGAGCCCCTATGAGTCCAGGTTAGTTGATTCTGTGGACTTTCTTGGGGTGTCCTTGACCCCACTGACTCCTACACCCCTTCCTCCCCCCTCCCACAGGATTCCCTAAGCTCCGCCTAATGGTTGGCTGTGGGTCTCTGCATCTGTTCCCATCAGATGCTAGATGAAGCCTCTCTGATGACAACTGGGCTAGACACCAATCTATGAGCACAGCAGAATATTATTCTCAATCATTTCACTGACTTTTGAAATTTTTTTGCTAGTCGTGTTTGGTTCTAGCCCGGGTCTCTGGACTGTGCTACCTCTGAGTCATGGCCCTCAGGGACGAGCTCACTCTCACAGTGTGGGTCTCAGCTGGGCCAGTCATTGATTGCCACTCCCGCAATTTCTGCGCCACCTTTACCCCAGCACATCTTGTAGGCAGGACAAATTGTAGGTAGAAGGTTTTGTGGCTGTGTTGGTGTCCCAATCCCCCCACTGGAAGGCTTTCCTGGTTACAGAACAGGACCTAGTTCAGGCTCTGTATCCCCCATTGCTAGGGTCTTAGCTAGGGTCACCCTCAGAGACTGCTGGGAGTTTCCATTGCATTAGGCTTCTATCTCATTTTGTGATGAGACAAGCAGGTCTGCTTTTCATCCTGCCCGGCTTCCGCACGCCTGGCTAGCTTATGCCCCGAAATAACAACACACAAATTGTATTCATTTAAACACTGCCTGGCCCATTAAGTTTCTGTCTCTTATTGGCTAATTCTCACATCTTGCTTTAACCCATATTTAGTAATCTGTGTAGCACCACGAGGTGGTGGCTTATGAGGAAGATTCTAGCCTACGTCCATCTTAGGTCGGAGCTTCATCGTGTCTGCCTCACTGCCTTCGACCCAGCATCCTGTTCTGTTTACTCTGCCTACCTAATTTTCTGTCCTATTAAAGGGCCAAGGCAGTTTCTTTATTTCTTTTTTATTTTCTTTTTTTTTCTTTTTGGCTTTTCGAGACAGGGTTTCTCTGTGGCTTTGGAGCTGAAAGACCCTACAGACCCCCTCCTCAAAACCCATAGCTAGCATGCTCCCGGGGGAACGTCCTGTTTGCTTTTAAAAAATTCTCCGGATCAGCAGCCAGCCTGCTCCCATAAGAACATCCCATGTGCCTGAGAGAGCAGGATATCTATGAGATAGACATAGGAAGACTGCAAGGCAAGATGTCAACAAAGCAGGTTAGCTATAAGATAGGAACAGGATGATTGTTGCCAGGCATCCATGCTGAGAGAGGAAACCATTCACCACCATCCCCCCCCCCCCGCCGCATTCCAATAACCATGCTTTTGCTTCTGTAAACTTGCTTTTTGCTCTTCCCTATAAAAAGCCTGCCCTCCAGTTGGCAGGTGCGCAAGTCCTCCGAAAGACTTGCTGCCCGCAGGTACCTGTGTTTACTCAATAAACCTCTTGCGATTTGCATCCGTGCGGTCTCGGCCTGTTCCTTGGCGTTGGGGAGGTCTCCTCCCGAAAAGAGGTCCTCGTCGAGGGTCTTTCATTTGGTGCATTGGCCGGGAATTGAGACCCCCCACCCACCCAGGGACCACCTCAGCCTTCTTAGAAAGGCTCAAGGACACTTATAGGATGTATATCCCCTATGACCCTGAAGATCCAAGGCAAGCAACAAGTGTATCCATGTCTTCCATTTGGCAGTCTAGTCCGGATATTAGAAGCAAATTGCAGAGGCTTGAGGGTCTCCAGGGATATACTATACAAGACTTACTAAAAGAGGCAGAGAAGATTTTCAATAAGAGAGAGACTCCAGAAGAAAAAGAGGAAAGATTATGGCAGAGAATGAAAGATCGGGAGGATGAAAGAGACAAGAGGAGAAACAAGGAATTAACTAGGGTGTTGGCCACTGTGGTTCAGGGACAGACTAGAGAGGGAGACAGGAAGGGAGAACGACATAGGGCCAAGGTGGACAGAGACCAATGCGCCTATTGTAAAGAACGAGGACACTGGATTAAGGATTGCTCCAGGAGGAACAAAAGACCTAGGAAGCCCAGGCCCCAAACCTCCCTGATCACCTTAGAGGATTAGAGAACTCAGGGCCAGGAGCCCCCACCCTGAGCCCAGAATAACTCTTGATGTCGGGGGGCAACCAGTCACCTTCCTAGTAGACACCGGGGCCCAGCATTCAGTCCTGACTCAGACTTCAGGGCCACTCAGCAAACGATCTGCTTGGGTCCAAGGAGCCACTGGTGGCAAGAGATATCGATGGACAACTAATCGGAAGGTTCAGCTGGCTACTGGTAAGGTGACGCATTCCTTTCTGCATGTTCCGGACTGTCCCTATCCCTTGTTGGGTAGAGACCTCCTCACCAAGCTAAGGGCCCAAATTCATTTCGAGGACACGGGGGCTAAGATAACGGGCCCAGATGGAGGTCCCCTCCAAATTTTGACCGTCCAGCTGGAGGATGAATATAGACTTTACGAGCCCCCAGGGCACAGACAATTGACATGGCCCCTTGGCTCAATGACTTTCCATTGGCATGGGCAGAGACTGGGGGAATGGGGATGGCTATACAACAACCTCCACTCATCATTCAATTGAAGGCAACAGCTACTCCTGTTTCAATCAAGCAGTGCCCCATGTCCCATGAAGCATATCAAGGCATAAGGCCCCACATAAAAAGACTGCTGAATCAGGGCATTCTCACTCCCTGCCGGTCACCATGGAATACCCCCCCTTTTACCAGTAAAGAAAGCGGGGTCTGGGGACTAACGGCCAGTGCAGGATTCGAGGGAGGTCAACAAAAGGGTGGAGGACATACACCCCAAGGTCCCCAACCCCTACAACCTATTGAGCAATCTGCCGCCATCCCACGTTTGGTATACCGTATTAGATTTAAAGGATGCCTTCTTCTGCTTGCGGCTGCATCCGGAGAGCCAGTCCCTTTTTGCCTTTGAATGGAAGGACCCAGATCTTGGACTTTCGGGTCAATTGACCTGGACACGGCTCCCCCAGGGGTTCAAGAACAGCCTGACCCTCTTTGATGAGGCCTTATACCGTGACCTGGCAGACTTTCGGGTTCAGTACCCTGCCCTGACATTGCTCCAATACGTAGATGACCTCCTTCTGGTGGCTGCTTCGGAGAAAGAATGTCAGGAGGGTACAAAGGCCCTCCTACAGACATTGGGACAAGCAGGATATCGGGCATCAACCAGGAAGGCTCAGATATGCCAGAAGCAAGTCATTTACCTAGGTTATCAGCACATCATAATACCTCAATGACCTTGATGAACCCGAAAGAGGCCCCAGCCTCCAGTTCGCTACCCTATAGTACAGAGGACATTGATCTCCTAAAGAAAATGGGGGCCACATATGACCCTAGAAAGCAACATTGGGTTTTTAAGGAAAAGATTGTTATGCCAACAAAACATACTTATAAAATAATAGACTACTTACATAAATTGACCCATTTGGGGCCAAAGAAGATGAAGACCTTGTTGGACAGACAGGAGTCAGGCCAACACCTCCTGAACAGGGATGGAGCCCTGCAAAAAGTGACTGATGAATGCCAAGCCTGCGCTCAGGTAAACACAGGCAGAACCAAGCTTGGTCCAGGAGTTCGGGAACGGGGACATCGTCCCGGAGTACATTGGGAGATCGACTTTACGGAGGTTAAGCCAGGTCTCTATGGGTACAGATACCTCTTGGTGTTCATAGACACTTTTTCAGGATGGGTGGAAGCCTTTCCCACCAAACACGAAACTGCAAAGGTGGTGACCAAAAAGCTCTTGGAAGAAATCTTTCCCAGGTACAGAATGCCTCAAGTCTTAGGCACCGATAATGGCCCTGCCTTTGTCTCCCAGGTAAGTCAGTTGGTGGCCAAACTCCAGGGGTCGAATGGAAATTACATTGTGCGTATAGACCCCAAAGTTCAGGGCAGGTAGAACGCATGAATAGAACAATTAAGGAGACCTTATCCAAATTAACGCTTGCAACTGGCACTAGAGACTGGGTGCTCTTCTTACCACTGGCCCGGTACAGGGCCTGCAACACTCCGGGGCCTCATGGACTGACACCTTTTGAAATCCTATATGGAGCTCCTCCCCCATTTATAAATTTCTTTGATTCAAACATTGCCGATTTTGCTGACAGTTCTTCTCTGGAAGCCCATTTACAGGCATTACAGATTGTGCAAAGAGAGGTCTGGAAGCCACTCGCCGCTGCTTACCGAGACCAACTGAACCAGCCGGTGGTACCGCATCCCTTCCAGATAGAAGATACTGTTTGAGTCCGCAGACACCAGACCAAAAACTTGGAACCTCGGTGGAAAGGCCCTTACACTGTCCTTCTGACCACCCCAACGGCACTGAAGGTTGACGGCATCGCAGCCTGGATCCACGCCTCGCACGTGAAGGCCGCCCATACAGCTGAGAAAGCGGAGCCTGCTGCGACCCCAGCATGGAGAATCCAACGCACTCAAAACCCCTTAAATGTAAGGCTTACCCGTGGGGCCCTTTGACCATTATATGGGCCCTACTAAGACTGGGGATGGCGACACAAGAAAATAGCCTGCACCAGGTTTTCAATGTAACCTGGAGGGTTACAAATCTCATGACAGGAAAAGTAGCCAATACCACCTCCCTGTTGGGAAGGATGACGGATGCTTTCCCAACCCTGTACTTTGACCTTTGTGATTTGGTGGGAGAGTCTTGGAACCCCTCAGATCAGGAACCATTCCCGGGATATGGCTGCCATCATGGGGGGGGGGCGGCATGGGACCAGGAACAAAGACTTCTATGTTTGTCCAGAACAAAACACACAAAAGGGGTGTGGAGGGCCGGGGGAAGGTTACTGTGCCCAATGGGGTTGCGAAACAACGGGGGAAGCTTACTGGAAACCCTCCTCCACCTGGGATCTAATCACGCCCAGACGAGGAAATACGCCTGGGTACTCGGGAAGGGGGCCCTGGACTTGCGGAGGAAAAGCTTGTGGCCCCTGCTATGATACCGCTACCGCTACCAATGTCCAGGGCGCCACCCCAGGAGGTAGATGCAACCCCTTAGTCCTAGATTTCACCACGCAAGGGAAAAAGGCCTCTTGGGACGGACCCAAATCATGGGGATTGTGCCTATACCGTTCTGGATATGATCCTGTCATTATGTTTTCATTAACCCGACAGGTGATGAATGCAGGCCCTCAGCTATCAATAGGGCCAAATCCAGTCCTACCAGAACAAAAATCCCCTTCTCAGCCAGCACAAGCCTTACACCCAGCAGCACATCATAATACCTCAATGACCCCCTTAGCCAGCAATAGTACCCCTAGCACACCCACCTACTACCACTACCCTGTCTCCCCGTCAACCTGGAACAGGGGATAGACTACTCAACTTGGTACAAGGGGCCTATCTGGCTCTCAATTTCACAGATCCGAACAAGACCCAAGATTGCTGGCTATGTCTGGTCTCAAGACCCCCTTACTATGAAGGAGTGGCCATTCTAGGTAACTATACCAACCAAACCTCTGCATCCACCAGCTGCACTTCCATCCCCCAGCATAAGCTGACCCTGTCTGAAGTATCTGGACAGGGACTTTGCATAGGGACTATTCCCAAAACCCACCAGGCCTTATGTAACTCTACCCAAAAGGTGTCCAGAGGAACCTATTACCTAGCTGCCTCCAACGGGACCTATTGGGCATGCAGTACTGGATTAACCCCATGAGTTTCAGCTGCTGTGCTCAGTGAAACCTCTGATTATTGCATTCTAATTGAATTATGGCCCAAAGTTACATACCATGATCCTGAATACATCTATAGTCATTTTGAAGGGAGACTCCGATTTAGGAGAGAACCAGCCTCCCTAACTTTGGCCTTATTGCTGGAAGGCATCACTATGGGGGGAATAGCGGCAGGGGTGGGCACAGGGACCACCGCTCTTATGGAGACCAGCCAATTTAGACAACTTCAGGCAGCCATGCATACTGATATCAAGGCACTGGAAGAATCGGTTAGCGCACTCGAAAAGTCATTAACCTCCCTCTCAGAGGTAGTCCTACAAAACAGGAGGGGGCTAGACATGTTGTTTTTGCTAGAGGGAGGGTTATGTGCGGCGCTCAAAGAGGAATGCTGCTTCCATGCGGACCACACTGGGCTGGTGAGAGACAATATGACAAAGCTTAGAGAGAGGTTAAGACAGAGACAAAAGCATCTTGTCTTTTGTATTGTCTTCTTTGATGGGTCCCTTGATTATCCTCCTTCTGATACTCCTGTTTGGGCCTTGCATCTTAAACCGCCTGGTCCAGTTTATAAAAGACAGGCTGTCAGTCATCCAGGCCCTAGTACTGACCCATCAGTATCACATGTTACCACAACAAGATACCGAGGTTCTGTAATTGCTTTGAGTAAAAGATTTAACTCAAAAAAAAGGGTGGGGGGGGAATGAAAGACCCTACAGACCCCCTCCTCAAAACCCGTAGCTAGCATGCTCCCCGGGGGAACGTCCTGTTTGCTTTTAAAAAATTCTCCGGATTAGCAGCCAGCCTGCTCCCATAAGAACATCCCATGTGCTTGAGAGAGCAGGATATCTATCAGATAGACATAGGAAGACTGCAAGGCAAGATGTCAACAAAGCAGGTTAGCTATAAGATAGGAACAGGATGATTGTTGCCAGGCATCCATGCTGAGAGAGGAAACCATTCATGCCCCCCCCCCCGCCGCATTCCGATAACCACGCTTTTGCTTCTGTAAATTTGCTTCTTGCTGACACCCATGCTGAGAGAGGAAACCATTCATGCCCCCGCCTCATTCCGGTCAACCGATAACCACGCTTTTGCTTCTGTAAACTTGCTTTTTGCTCTTCCCTATAAAAAGTCCGCCCTCCAGTTGGCAGGTGCGCAAGTCCTCCGAAAGACTTGCTGCCCGCAGGTACCTGTGTTTACTCAATAAACCTCTTGCGATTTGCATCCGTGCGGTCTCGGCCTGTTCCTTGGCGTTGGGGAGGTCTCCTCCCGAAAAGAGGTTCTCGTCGAGGGTCTTTCAGGAGCCTGTCCTGGAACTAGCTCTGTAGACCAGGCTGGTCTCGACCTCACAGAGATCCGCCTGCTTCTGCCTCCCGAGTGCTGGGATTAAAGGCATACGCCACCATCCCCCCCCCAAGGCAGTTTCTTTACTAACCAATGAAAGTAACACATAGACACATGACCCTCCTCCATCAGGTCATCCTAGAGATTGCCCCAGATTCCAATTGTCTCTCCCAGTACTCTCTCCCTCCATCCTCCCCATCTGATCCCTCCTGTTCCCGTCCAGACCACCCTACCCTGTCCAACAGTGATGTCTATTCTATTTTCCCTTCACAGTGAGTGAGATTCATGTGTGTCTTCCTCTCCCCCACTTAGAGCCCTCCTTGATACTTAGTTTCTCCAGGTCTGTGGATTGTAGCATGGTTATCTTTTACTTTTCAGCTAATATCCATTTATAACTGAGTACATACTGTGTTTGTCTTTCTCTGTCTGGGTTACCTCACTCAGGATGATCTTTGTTAGTTTCATCACTTGCCAGCAAATTTCATTATGCTTTTGTTTTTAAGAGCCGAGAAACACTCTATTGTGTAAAAACAAAACAAACAAAAACAGGGTCTGTTGTAGCTCAGCCTGGCCTTGAATTATATGGCCAAGAAAGACCTTGAACTTTTTTTTCCTAAAGTTTTTTTTACCTTTATTTATTTATTTATTTGGTTTTGGTTTTTTGAGACAGGGTTTCCTGGTAGCTATAGAGCCAGTCCTGGAACTCACTCACTCTGTAGACCAGGCTGGCCTTGAACTCACAGAGATCCACATGTCCCCATCACAAGCCTTCATGAAAGAAGTCAGGGTAGGAACCCAAGCCAGGAACCTGGAAGCAGGAACTGAAGCAGAGACGTAGAGAAGTGCTTACTGGCTTGTTCAGCGTGCTTTCTCATACAGCTCGGGAATACCTGGCCAAGGGAGGCAGCACCCACAAAGGGCTGAGCATCACCACACCAATCACTTACCAAGAAAGACTTGCCTATAGGCCGGTCTTTATGGAGGCATTTTCTCAATGACAATCCCTCTTTCCAAATGACTCTCACTTGACAAAACAAACAAACCAACAAAAACTAGCCAGGGTGCTGTCCATAGATTGTTCCGTATAGTGCACCTGCTCCTTGTCTATCTATCAGCTAGGACCTAGTGAGTCTGATAACCACGAATCTGGTCACCTCACTTGATGTAGAAGGAAGGCAGTAGGACACTCTGCAGTTCCCAGCCTTCCTACTTGAAGTATGGCAGGCAAGTTCTGTACAAGGTGAGGTCAGATGCCAGGACCCAGACGGGATATTTGAGAGGTACACCAGACAGACCACTGAGGACAAATGATCCCATAAAAGAGATTGGAGGGTGTACTAGTCAGGGTTCTCTAGAGGAACTGAACAGACTGTATGTATGTATGTATGTATTATATGTATTATGTATGTATATGTGTGCGTATTATATACATATGTGTATGTATACATTTATGTATTGCGTGTGTGTATATATTGACTATATGGTTATCATTATATACATTATATCAATGTGTATACATTATATATAGATAAGAATCCCTAAGACTGTCAGCCTCACAGACTGAACAACTACTGGATTCTTGGCCTTTCCATTAGGAGACAGTAAAAGCTTCCTTCTTCCATGTCCTTTTATGTGGACTGCCACCAGGAGATGTGGCTCATATTTAGGGTCTTTCCATCTCAAATGCTTCAGATTTAGGGTGGGTCTTTATGGTGGTTAAATGAGAATGGCTCCCATAAGCATATATATTTGAATGTCTGGTTCCCAGTTAATGGAATGGTTTAGGAAGGATTAAGAGGTGTGGCCTTGTTAGGTATGTCACTGGAGGTGGGCTTTGGAAGTTTTCTTTCTGCTTGATACCTGTGGATCAGGTTGTAAGCTCTCAGCTACTGTTCCAGGGCCATGTCTGTCTGCCTGCCTCACTCCATGCTCCCATCATAGACTAGGTTTCCTTTTATAAGGTGCCTTGGTCATAGTGTTTATTATTTCACGCATGTTTTTATGTATGAGTGCTCTGTCTACATGTATGCTACAGACCAGAAGAGGGCATCAGATCCCATTACAGATGGTTGTAAACCACCATGTGGTTGTTGGGAACTTTGGGAAATCAGCCAGTGCTTTTAACTGCTGAGCCACCTCTCCAGGCCCTGGCCACCACGGTGCTTCACCACATCAAAAGAACAATAACTTAGACAGTTTTCCCACCGCAAATAACCCAATCCAGAAAACTCTCTCAAAGGTAATTCCAGATCAAGTTGACAACCAAGACTGGCCATGACAGAAAGGAAAGGAGCACCTACTTCTGCATCTTCTGAGTCTCAGTCCAGCTCAGCTGGGACACCCTCTGGTCAGGGGTATACTTTCAATGTGAGGAGAAAGCAAAAGGCACCCAGGCCTGGGCTAGAAAAGAAGTTCTTGTCCAGTAGTAGTCCTTCCTATGCTCTGAATATTTGCCCTTAACAGATAGAAGCAAGTCAGCAGAACTGCTACTCCGTGGGTGGCCTATCACTCAACTGACAATCTTTTATTTTTCAAGACATGGTTTCTCTGAGTCACTTGGGAGCCTATCCTGGAACTTGCTCTATAGACCAGACTGGCCTTGAGCTCAGAGAGATTCGCCTGCCTCTGCCTCCCTGCTGCTGGGATTAAAGGCCTGCCTGCAGCATCACCGCCTGGTTCAACTGATAACCTTTAGGGTACACTTTTTTTTTTTTTGAGACAGGGTTTCTCTGTGGTTTTGGAGCCTGTCCTGGAACTAGCTCTTGTAGACCAGGCTGGTCTCGAACTCACAGAGATCCGCCTGCCTCTGCCTCCCAAGTGCTGGGATTAAAGGTGTGCGCCACCACCGCCCGGCAGCGTACACTATTTTTGTTTATTTGTTTGTTTTTTGATTTTTCGAGACAGGGTTTCTTTGTGGTTTTGGAGCCTGTCCTGGAACTAGCTCTTGTAGACCAGGCTGGTCTCGAACTCACAGAGATCCGCCTGCCTCTGCCTCCCAAGTGCTGGGATTAAAGGCGTGCGCCACCACCGCCCGGCTAGCGTACACTATTTTTAAAAGCTTTGTGTGCATGAGTGTATCGTCTGAGTGTATGTATGTGCACCAAATTCATGACAGATCAGAAGAGGACATCAGATTCCCTGGACCTGGATGAACTGAAGTTACAGAGGGTTGTGGCCACCAGGTAGGCCCTGGGAACTGAATCTGGGGCCTCTGCAAAATGTTACTACCAAGCTGTCTCTCCAGCCCTGATACACAAGTTCAGATGAAATATAATTTATCTGTTTGCTTTTGCTGTCTGTGGGGTTTTTGTTTTGTTTTATTGTATCACATCCAGAAAAAAATTATTGCCCAATACCTCGTCAAACTTTCTCCTTGTTTCTTTCAAGAGTTGTACAGCATTGGCTCTAAGTCTCCAACCCGTGTTGGACAGACTACCTTTCATATATGGAATGAGGTAGGAATTCAAATTCATACTTTTGCTTGTAAATCCTTTATTGAAACCAGACCCGAATTCATAACCTTGTATGCAGAACCAGGCCCCAGCAGACCAGAAGGGGGTGCTCAGGAAACACGAGGCCCTGTTCCTACATCAGGCTGTACTCCACCTACTGATTCTTTTGCTTTTTGGTTTTTCCAGACAGGGTTTCTCTGTGGCTTTGGAGCCTGTCCTGGAACTAGCTCTTGTAGACCAGGCTGGGCTTGAACTCATAAAGATCCGCCTGCCTCTGCCTCCCGAGTGCTGGGATTAAAGGTGTGCACCACCACCGCCCGGCACCTACTGATTCTTATAAGGTGATTGGGCAAAGAATGGGTGCGCACAATAGCCAGAACCCTTCACTGGGATTTAGATTCTCCACAAACCTCTTATCACACTTCAATCTTGGTTTCTCTTTCATACCTAGAGACTTGGCCCCAGTCAAGACCCCTGTCCACAGAGAACACATGTACCAGAAAGGAGGTTTCTAGGCTGATATTGTCTCCTACCCCAGCTCAACCCCAGCCCCTACCACCACCACCACCACCTGACATTCCCTCTAGCACAAAGGCCTTGGGGCCTCACGCGTCTCTGCTGGTTGGAACTTAGCACCCAGGACCCATGGGCTCAACACCCAGGACCCATGGGCTCAGCAAAGTGGTATGGCTTATATGGCTTTACCTTTGTCTTTCCTGCTCTACAGCCTTCTGCAGCTCCTGTAGCCCACAGGTGGCCCACGAGCACAGCCCTTCCAGGTAGCCTCTCCACCTCCCAGCTCTGCCCTCCCCTTTGCCTCCCTCTGATGTTGGGCTTCATTCTTGCAGAAAGCCCAATAGCCATGAGTCCAGATCAGGCTCAACTGTGGTGCTGAAAATGTAGATTCCAAAGTAGACGTGGTGTTACTTGGGCAACTGGGGAGTGGAATCACTTGGAACAAGAGGTCAAGGTCATCCTTGAGTTGGAAGCCAGCCAAGGCTAATGTATGAGACCCTAAGCTAAAAACCTCAAAATTAAAAAATTACTGGGTCACTCCGAGCCACTGGCCCCGTGGTGGGCCACCCAGAGGTCCCAGACAATCTGCTGATGACTTTGGTCCCTGATGGCACACAGGTCAGGGGTGGGCTGGGTCAACAAGTGGGCCCAGGAGCCATCAGTCTTGGAAGCTGTTGTGTAGGCTGAGACAGACCCAAAATCGATACCTTCTATTGAGGGGGACAGGCCTGCTGGGGTCACCACCACTACAGCTGGGTGGCAGGGGATTGTTTCTAAACAGACCTTGTCCACAACTCAGCCCCAGTGAGACCAAGGTCTCTAGGATCTGGTGTTCATGGTGATCTTACTCTCCCTCCAAAACAACAGGAGGAATTTACAGGCTGAGCTCCAAGAAACACTGGGCAGTTACGGGCAAGGGACATAGGCCCGGGGTCCTGTTCCGGTGCACCTAACAGCCTCAGAAGGCAAGAAAAGGAAAAGGAATAAGGAGGGAGAGAGTGGTGAGTACACTGGGGACACCAACAGATGAACAGATGAGGACTGGTCACTCCTAGAGTTCCCAGGACCCCCGGATACATAGTTCAAGGATCTCAGGAAGCTGGAACTGGCCCCGGAAGGTCTCGGCACGTGCCAAAAAGTAGAGCAGGCGCCAGGGTGGCCACCAGGGGGCCAGCTGACGGTTCTAAGTACCCGTCCCGTCGGTGAGGAGGCATCCGGGTAGGGAGCTGGGTTGCTGAGGGCTGGCCGAGGAAACTGGACCAGGACACAGCACGACGAGAACGTATCCAGCAGGGCCAGTAGAAGCCGCGCAGGAATTTCAGGTGGAACTGAGGTGTTGGCTGCAGGGTAGTGGAGGGGGTGGGGGTGGGGGTGTCCCGGCTGCTGCCCCTCCCCCATGGTTCAGACCTGTTCCCCTCCCCCACCAAGGGCCAGCCTGTAAGTTAGGGAGCATCCACATTTCTCTTCCCGTCGGTTTTGCATGCGTTTGGCCCTTTGTATGAGGCCAGTTCATTGGGTAGATTCGAGATACGCCCCGCCCAGGTCCTCGAGCCTGCCAATTACAGGAAGTTTCACAAGTGTTGCTGCTCCAGGGATTGCTACCGTCCTGCGACGTTTCTTAGGATGCTTAGGCCTCAGTAATCTTTGCTCCCAGAACCTGGGCCTTAAGCCCAAGGATACCTCCAGGGCCTATGCCCGAAAAGGTGCCCTCTGAGCATCCGGACGACCCTTGGGAATCTCGACTTCCTTTCCTCCACACGGCTCGCCGGCGTGTCCTCGAATGGACGCGCTTATCCCGAGGAGGAGTTTGCAGACGCTCCCTCGAGCTTAGTACGCGTCCCCTTTAAGACTGCGGCCGTTCAGGGAGCCGCCTGCCTGGACCGGTGCCCCGCGCCCGGGGTCTGTAGGCGGTCGCGGGCAATTAGAGCTCGGCGGCCGAGCGCGGGCGGCGGGAAGCGCGTGTCTGCATAGAAGGCGTAGGACACGAGACAGGAGCCACCGTACGTGGAGCAGGCGTGCGGCGGGCAGCCCAGCTCAAGCCCCGCCCCGCCCCGCCCGCTGGGGTCCTGCGCTCCGGGCTGCGCGCGGCGGGCGCGGAGGGAAGTCCCGAGACAAAGGAACGCCGCCGCCTCTGCCGCCGCGACGGTCCGGGCCGTGGTCGCCCAGGTGAGCCGCCACCGGCCCGCGCTCGCACTCCGATCCTCGCCCCGCGTCGCCGCCGTTCCCTGTAGGCTTCCTGGAGGCGCCGAGCTGAGCCGCCGCGGCCCTTCTAGCTCACGGCCTCCTCCCGCCTCCGAGCCTCGGCCCTTGGGGCACTGGGGCCCAGCCGCTGTGCCCCGGGCGAGTGCGGGGTTGGGAACACCGTCCCCTATTCCCCCTATTCCTGGCGGACTGAGTTCCGCTGACCCCACAACAGACGATCTGAGCTTTGCGGTAGCTACCAGACTCGTTCTGGGCGGTGCTGGGCCCGTGGTTGGGCGAGCGGGAGTGCAGGAAGGCCGTGGGCACTGGGCCGTGTCGCGGCCTGTAAGCACCGGAGTCGCAGCAGAAGGCTTGCTTCACTTCGTCCGTTGCCCAGACACTGGATCTGTCCTTTGGGTTTTGTGGGTGTTTTGTGCAGATTCTCTGCCCCACTGTCCTTTATTCTTAAGGAACTGTTGCTTTAGTGGGTGAGTTACCTGCCTCCGCAACAGAAAACAGGCATCGAAGGGGAATTTGTTCTGATTCTAAAGATGTTTGGGCTGTGAGTGATGGCAGTCCTGCCTTCCTCTAGCTGACTCTGCCGCTGGAAACTTAAGAAACAGCCTAGTATCCTAAGTGAAGGGTCCTTAGGGCCTGCAGTATGCATTCAGGTGGAAGAGGCAGCTTAGCTTTATCCGAGCCAGCCGTAGTACCTGGTACTCCGTGTTGCTTATGAGTGAGTCGAGGTGGGTGGAAATAAGCAACCTTGCACATGCTCTCTGGCCGGTAAGTAGTTCTGTATTTGTTGCCAGACAAATACAGCGGATTACAGGAAGCCTGGTATGCGAAGAAGACCTAGCCCTGTATTCCCTGCCTGGCTCTGGTCTGGTAGCTGGGGGTTATTTTGTCTTTGCCTCAGAAAACTTTCCAGCTCACGAAGTGGCTGTTAACTCGGGAAGGCGAGATGTACTTAAGGTGGGGGAGGACCAGGTTTCTGCTTAGATCATTACAGATGTGTCCTAGGGCTCCTTTGCTCGACCGTGGGGCAAGAAGGCCTTTGTAAGCTTTTGTAGAATCATCTCTCACTTCCCTGTAACTCCTTTTGAGATAGCATCCCAGGCTGACCTTGAACTAACTCTTGGTGGTCCTTCCCCTGCCCCCCTTCCAGCCTCCTTAATACTGAGTGTGCGAGCTTGAGCCACCACGTGCAACTCCTCAGTTGTTTTCACACTGGGATAGTCACATTTGGATGTTAGGACAGAGTTCTCTGGCCGGCCCCTTTCTCCAGAGCAGTGGCTAGGGGTTTGGGAACCTGTTTGGAAGTCCTACCCAGCCTTGCTTGGGATCTTGTGCCATCTGATTTGCTGGGTGGGGATGGCAGCTCCTTTACAGCCTACCCTCAGTTGGGGAAGGTAGAGTGCTTGTGCTCCTAAGCCTGAGGGGGGCAAGTTCCCAGGAGCCGGGGTGCAGTTAGGCCTGTCCACTGAGGACTAGTTGAAAAGTGGGACACATTGGAAGTGAAGCCCTAGGCTTCCAAGCTCTGCTCCAGCTGTTGACTTCCTCAGGTCTGCCCCCCCCCACACACACACACAGAGACAGCTCAGAGCTAGTCCTTCCCTGCCATGTTTCTCATGGCAGTATCACCTGGGTGTTGTGGCTCCTCTCTTCCCAACAGTGAGTCCATGTGGGCAGCAACCTGTCCTTCTGTCTTGGATGAGTGCCACCTGGATCTTCTGTTTGCTAAGATATGAATATTCAGGCGGGTCTTGGGGGTTGGTGGTAGAGCCTTGGTGATCATGCTTGTTTTGGACAGTCTCTACTCCTGTGGTGGGGAGGGACAGGGGTTTGGGCTTGAGCCTTTGTTTTTTGACTTGAGGTCAGGTAAGAGAGGAGTCTTTAGTTTGTACACTTTGGACTTTGACTGGAGTTTGTGTCACTTGATGGTTCTCTGTCACAAGCTTGTCTGGTGGCTTGTGCTTCTTAAAGAGTTTCTTCGTGTTGACTTTGAGTGTATAGGATATTAAAAATACCAATACTGGGTGTCTATGGTTTTGCTTTTTTGTTTCGAGACAGGGTTTCTCTATGTGGCCCTGGCTGTCCTGGAGCTCACTCTGTAGACCAGGCTGGCCTCGAACCTGCACATCCACCTGCATCTGCCTCCTGAGTGCTAGCTAGATTAAAGGCGTGTTTCACCACCGCTTGTCCTTGCGTTTGTTTTATAGTGACCTCACCCGAGTTCCTGAAAAATGGGCTCCTAGGTGATGCTCCACCCCTGATGGCAGTCCTAGCCCTTTTCTGCTGGTGTATTTGATGAAGTCATCAAGAGAAATCTAGGGCCAGGTGTGGTAGTGCATGCCAGTAATGTCCAACACTCAGGCAGGCCAGTTTGTTAAGGCCAGTCTGCTCTACATAGTGTGTTTCTGGGCCAGCTCTGGCCACATGGTGAGACCCTATCTCAAAAAGGGGTGGGGAAAGGAAAGCTGTCTAGAGACCAGATGTGGTTCATGCCTATAATCCCAATACTAAGAAGCTAGCCAGAAGGATTGTTGTGAGTTTCAGGCTAGCCTGGGTTACAGTGTGAGACTCTTAGCTCAAAAACAAGCCATCTAGGACCTCAGTGCAGGGCTCTACCAGATTGCTTTGACCCAGTGGGTCTGTTTAGGAGATACCAGAGAACTATGCTCACACAGGTGGAGGTGCATGTTTATAATCAGCCAACCTGTAGCGCAGGGAATGAGGCCTTTGAGCTGTGGAGGGCCCTCCTCCCCTCCCCCCCACTGGGTCAAGAATGCAGGGCAGTTCCTAGGGGAGTCAGGACAGTGCAGGTAAGATGGGCAGCCTGAGCTAAGTACAAGCTAGCAGGAGCTCTAGGGAGGTCTGGTTGAGATGTGTTAGAGGCTGTAGCAGGAGCCTATTCTAGCAAGAATCTTGCTCTTGTCCTGAGAAGATTGAAGACTGTGCCTGAGAGAGAAGACTACAGGATATCCCAGTGCTTAGAGACCACTTGGAGATGAAAACAGGCTGAGTTGGTGCTGGTTCTGCTGGGAGATTTTGTCCCCGAGCCCAGTGGAGCCCCACATGAGAATGGTGGAAGCCTCAAGTTGGAATCAGCTATGGGACTTTTGTCCTGAGAAGCAGCTCAGTGTGAACCACTTTAGAAAGATACCTTTTTATCTGCTAGATCCTTGCTCAAGGGGCCGGCTTGCTTCCACCCACCCCTTGATCCCATTGCTCTGTAAGTTTGGAAGTCTCTGGGTGCTGTCTCATGTGAGACTAAAAAGAGGGGAAAAGGAAAAGGTGAGCAGGTGGCAGCCAGTTTGGAGCCACAGTCAAAGTGGCTGTGGGCCTAGGTGGAGGCGGTCCTTTACCCTTGCTGAGTGGAACCTAAGGGCCTTGTCCAGGTGTGCTGATAACGCCCTGGCAAGTGCTCCTGGCCTGGGGTTTGCGTTCTTCTGCCCTGTGCTGCAGATTTTTCTCGTCGGTGCTTTCAGGAGTAGTGATTGTCCTGTCGAGAATGATTCTAAGTTGTGCCAGAGTTCCTGTATCTGGTGTACCTGGAGGGCAGTACCTCCTTCTGCTCCCAGGCTAGCACTCTACCTTTCGGGGGAGTGGGGTTGTGCTGAAGAGAGCCATTGAGCCATATCCTGGCCATAGGTGAGTGCTTCCGGTGCCTGTAGGCCCTCCCTGTCCTGAGAGTTTGACTGTGGAGAGGTGACAGCCTTTGTGCGGGCTCTCCTCACTGCCCTCCCAATGGTTGGGGTTTGTAAACCACAGGAGGGACAGCAGTTGTGCCCTGCCTACCTGGGGGGGGGTTTCAGGAGTAGTGAGGAGTGCCTATTGAGGGTTATAATGTCAGCACTTGCTCAAAGGTAGCTTGCCCAGCTTGGAAACAGCCTTCTCTGGCTGAGATGGGGGGTGGGGAGATGGCACAGGGGTGTGTGTGTGTGTACACGTACACGTGTATACATGTATGCGCGCGCGCTTCACCTAACCATCCCTTTATGCTGTCTGTTCCAGGGACTTTGAATATGTCGGGGATTGCCCTCAGCCGACTTGCCCAGGAAAGGAAAGCTTGGAGGAAGGACCACCCTTTTGTAAGGAGCGTTCTTTTTCTGATCTACAAGGAGGGACCTTCTGTTGGATTGTGTTCCCTGCTGCTCAGCCTGTAGCCGCTGGGTGAGATCTAGGCTTGTTCTCTGAGCTGGTTTGTTTTGTGACTGTTCTTTCTCAGGGCTTTGTGGCTGTCCCAACAAAGAACCCTGATGGCACGATGAACCTGATGAATTGGGAGTGCGCTATCCCTGGAAAGAAGGGGGTAAGGGCTGCCGTTGGCTTTGTACCTCGCTGTTTCTAACAAGAGATTTGAGGGAGCAGAACTACTAGAAGGGACTTGGGTTTACATATCTTTAACATCTGACCACAGCCAGCCTATCAGGTCACAGCCCTCACCAAGCCAAGGAGTGGCTGTGGTGGTAGGGAGGCTTGGACCCTGGCAAATCATTGGAAACCCTGGGGTGAGGAGCAGGCGAAGATAGCTGGGTACAAAGTGGTAAGCCCCGGTGACAAGGTGTCCCGGAGAACACAAGCTGTGTGCACATTGGCCTCGGTGTTGCCAGTTTGCTGTCCTTGCCCAGAACTTGTAAAGCATGTGAGAGAGAAGGCATTGTCCAGACTAGGGCCTCCAGGTTCAGCTTAGCACCTGAGCGGGTTCATCTGTCACAGTATGGGGGTGGGTGGGTTCTGGCCTGTCAGAGTCCGAGTCAGGGTTGAGCAGTTCCACCATGGTGCTTCCATTGCATGAGCTGGGGGTAGGAAAGCTGCTGGGTTGGGAAATAGTACCCTGTCCCTCCCGGGGTAGGCTCCAAGGTGCAGACTTGACTAATACAAGTATAAACTGCTGGGCCCAACTTTGTTTGCTGAGCTCTTTGGTGTTCTCAGCCACCCAAGAACTCTGGGGGTCCTGAGCCCTCCAGCATCTGGCAAGCTCCCCTACTTGTTGTGTTCAAGCCAGCTTCTGCCCCCATTCTATCTGAGGAAGGCTGTTGTCTAGCTCCCATAGGCACAAGTGGGCGTCATCTTCAGCCCTAGAGGTACAGTGATGGTGTGGGGCTGTTAGAGAATCAGCCCAAAGCACCTGGGTTTCGGGAAACTTCTGGTCTTACTTGGCATGTGAGCTACGTATCTAACCTTAGTTCCCTTCCCACAGACTCCATGGGAAGGAGGCTTGTTCAAACTGCGGATGCTTTTCAAAGATGACTATCCGTCCTCACCACCAAAATGTAAGTTCTGCAGAGAGCTTGCAGTCCCCTTCCCAGAGCCTCCCTTTGGGAGCCGGATGCTCTGCCCAGCAGGCAGGTGTCAGTGCTGGGATAAAAGCATTTTTGGTGAGTCGCCTTGGATCACAAGTCCCAGGATAGAAGAGCATGTAATTAGTGTGGTCTCTAATCCCAGTCAATCAGGAGGTACCACATTTCAGAGGGAAAGTTGTGAGTTCCGAGTGTAAGCTCCTGGATGATTTGGTGCCCGCAGGTGTAGGAGAGCAGGAGTCTCAAGGCTTTCCTAGGTTGAGTGAGTGGTTAGCATATGTATTAATTCAAAGCACCAAAGGAGAGAAGAATCTCCTTCATTCCAGTCTGCTGCTGCTGCTGCATTGTTTGTTCCCATTCATGCCTCCCGTCCCAGTGAGAGACTGTGTGGCCTGAATGTTGAGCCTTCAGGTCAGTAGGTGAAAAGTGAAGGCTGGACTGTGTCCAGAAGGAGAAGGCTAGACAAGCTCAGCAGAACTTGCTTGGGGGTGCAGTGCCCACCACCATCATTCTGCCCAGGGTATGACCAGGTCTGAGCTTTCACAGTTGACTTGTAAATAGAGATGCAGTGACTTAAACATACCTTATTGGGAACCACTGGGTGGACTCTTACTTTGTCAGTGTTTTCTGCAGTCCTATTATTAGTGGGATTTGGAGCAGTGGAGGGGTTCAAGGCAGGGTTTCTCTGTGTAGCCTTGACTGTCCTAGAACTGGCTCTGTAGACCAGTCTATCCTTGAACTCAAAGGTCTACCTGCCTCTTTCCAAGTGCTGCGATTAAAGGCGTGCACCACCACTGCACAGCCAATTAGTGCTTTCATTTAATTAGGGGGTAGGGATCTAAGGTTGAGACAGACACAATTGCTTGTCTCGTTGCTTTCATGTGGTTCTGGAATCCTAAGCAAATATAATGAAGCGAGAAGTTTCTCAGCTGACAAGGAAAACCAAGATGCAACTTCTTTTTTTTAAAAAAAAAAAAATATTTATTTATTTATTAAGTATGCAGTATTCTTTCTGCGTGTATGCCTGCAGGCCAGAAGAGGGCACCAGATCTCATTACAGATGGTTGTGAGCCACCATGTGGTTGCTGGGAATTGAACTCAGGACCTTTGGAAGAGCAGGCAGTGCTCTTAACCTCTGAGCCGTCTTCTCAGCCCCAATGCAACTTCTTATAAGGGAAAAGTGAAGAAATGGATTGTAGCATATAGGAGTTTGAAAACTAAGTAATTTTCTGAGAGAGAACTCTGTGCTGGAAACCATGGGCATTTCTAAGAAGCCCAGGATACCCTCATTCTCCTAGCTGATCTCCACATACCATAGGGTGTCCACTCAGGCAGTCTCCAGAGTGCATGCAGAGTTGTGCAAAGGGCAGGGGCAGTTAGTCCCTTGGAAGTTCCAGGGGCGCTGAAAGACCCAGTGTGAAGAAATTGTCCAGACCTGTTAACAGGGTGAATCACCAGTTACATGGTTAAATGTTGTAGGATTGGTTCAAAGACAGGCAGCCAGACCATGAAGCAGAGTGGATAGTCCGGAAAATCCATACACACTCACTGGATATGGGATGAAATTACCAGGGGTTGCTTGGGAGATGAACCTATGGGTTCATCTCAGCCAAGTGAATGGGGAATAGGGCAGCTTTGGAGAAGGTTCCAGAGGTTTTCCATGATCTTGGGGTGGAAGGTATTCTTCACCAGAGAAGTACAAGAGGCCCTGGACTCTTGTCCCCTGGACAGGGACTGGCTATCTGTGTGACCTTGGAGTTGAGACAGTCTTAGACACCAGCTAGTGAGAGAGATGCAGGGGTCAGAGCATACCTTCCTGGATCTCAGGTTTTTCTAGGTTACCAAGAGGAGTTAACCAGCCATAAAGTAGAGTAGACCTTGGGGAGGAAGGCTAATGCAGCCAAAAACTGAACAGCAGGAACTCTTGGGCACTTGTTGCAGGGTGTAAAGATTGGACATTTCCTTGAAAGATCCCTGCGTTGACCACTAAAGCAGGCCGCTTGCCACTGCTTTCTAGGACTGTGCTGTAGGAATGCTGTGGAAGCCTCATTGGTGATGACCAGAGTCAGATGGTGCAGGTGTGCGGTAATAGCAGCCTGGGAAATACCTAGGGTGAAAGGAAGCAAGGATGTGGCTTATAAATCCCCCAGACAGCAGAATAGTAAAATCCTTAATGTCTGATCCATGCCTCTCAAAGCAGTTGCTGCCAGAGTGAGGCTAAAAGTAAGACGGGGCTGGGAGCTAGTAGGAGATTCAGGTTCGCTGAGATTCGAATGCGAGTCATCATTAGTAGAAGAAAATACAGTTGCCAAATGAGATTAAACTTGCGTTTACTGGAAAGTACAATTTAAAGAATAAAAAGATATGTCCTGGATTGGGAAAGAAGCCTGCTGGAGAAGGGCTTATATCGAGACCACGCTACCCTTCTGAGCAGTAAGGGATACAAGATAGACATGCCTTTAAAGCAGCTTCCAGGAACTGGCGTTGGCGCTGTAGTGCAGAACATTAGCAGCTCTTCTAGAGGACCAAGGCTGGATTTTAGCATTCCATGACAGCTCACAACTGGCTATAACTCCTGTCCCAGGGGCTATGACACCCTCCTGACTTCTGTGGGCTTTACACATACATGCAGGTAAAATACCCACATTCATTTAAAAAAAAAAATGGGGGTTTAGACGGGGTTTTCTCTGGCTGTCCTGGAACTCCATCTGTAGACCAGGCTGGCCTCAATCTCAGAGATTCACCAGCCTCTGCCTCTTGAGTGCTGGGGTTAAAGATGTTTGCAACACCTGGAGATCTGTGGAAATGGGAACCAGGACTGGAGACCCTGACCAGCTGTGAGACAGCTGAGCTAGAGAACCTGATAGGATTAGTTTTAAGACCTAGGCACCCACCACCCTCTCCATTCGCATATTGATATATCTGGGGCACAAGTCTCGTTCTAGTTCTTTCTCATAGCATTGCTTGGAGTGGCATTCAGTAACCACAGTCACAAGGCACACACTGAATCTCAGCCCCTCTGGACAGACCTTGTGTTTTCTCTGAACTTTCAACATTAATGCCTGGTGTTCATTCTCTCTCATCTTCATTTCTTCATTAATTTAGTATTTATTTTTGTGGTGCTTTGGTTTGAACCAGGGCCTCATGGGTGCTAGGCAAGTATTCCATCACTGATCTGCAGTCCTGCATTTTTTTGTTGTTATTTAAAGCTCATGGACAATTAGAGTATAACAGAACTAGCTGGGCAGTGGTGGTGCATGCCTTTAGTCCCAGCACTTGGGAGGCAGAAAGGGGTGGAACTCTGAATTGAGTCCAACCTATCTACAGCGCAAGTTTTGGGGAAGCCAGGGTTACACAGAGAAACCCTGTCTCAAAAACAAAAAAATTACTATGAGTATTATGTGCACCAGCATGCACATATACAGCAGCAAATGTATGGAAGCCAGAGTATAATTTGTATGCGTTTTTTCTCACATTGTGTGAGTCCCAGGGATAAAACTGAAATCATCAGGCTTGGCAGCTAGTGCCTTTACCCAGTGAGCCATGTTGCTGGCTCTAAAACATTACAGTAACTGAAGCTTAACAGAGTGCGCCATTTTTTTAAATTTTTTATTTTATGTGTACATTTGTCTATGAGGGTGTCATCTCCTGGAACTGGAGTTATAGACAGCTGTGAGCTACCATGCGGTTGCTGGGAATTGAACCCAGCTCCTGGAAGAGCTGCCGGTGCTCTTAACCACTGAGCCATCTCTCCAGCCCGCAGGCTATACTATTTATCTAGTTTGGTCCTCAACGTTACATTAACAGCGGCAGTATATCCACTAAAAACCTTTCTGTGAGGGGCTAGAGAGATGCTCAACAGTTAAGAGCATATGCAGCTCTTGCACAGGATTCAAGTTGAGCTTTCAGAATTCACATTGAGTAATTCACAACCATCTGTAACTCCCGCTCCAGGAGGATCCTCTGGCTTTTGTGGGCACCTCAACGCTCATATGTGTAAGACACACACACACTTAACTCTCACTCTTCCCTGGACCAGAAGCAGCTACTCCCCACATCCCCACGGTGGTGGCACACACCTTAAATCCCAGTACTCAAACAGCAGAGACAGGCAGATCTCTGTGAGTTTGGGGCCAGTCTGGTCTACATAGTGAATTCTAAGACAGTCAAGGCTGTACTATACATAGAAACCTTGTCTCAAAAAACTTCTAAAACAAAAAAACAAAAAAAAAAACTCCTGGGAATTGAACCCAGATCCCCTGGAAGCACAGTGTTCTTAACCTCTAAGCCATTTCTCCAACCCTACTCCTTTTTTTAAAAAAATAAGACTTCACTAAGATGCCTAGGCTGGCCTTCAACTCAATCTTCTGCCTAGCCTACAGAGTAGCTGGTATAGCTGTGTTGCTGCCACAGCTGCCCAGCCCATTCCAAAGCCTTATGTACATAAGGGAAGTGCCCTGCCGCAGAACTCCATCCCCAGGCCCCTTCATGTGCTGATAAGCCAAGCTGCTGTTAGACTTGTACTTTTGAGTATACATTTTTGAAAATAAGTAGGAAGTTTGCCTGGGTCAAGGTGAGGCACATCCTAAGTATCAGCTGTGGAGCAGAGCCGAGTGGGGCTCGTGGCAGACTTGTCTACTGTAAAGAAATATGCTATGCTTGACGCCTGTACGTTAAGGTGGTTTACACACTGGGGTGTTTACTCTGGCTAGTTCCCTCCAGCCTTAAAACTTTGTCCCCTCTGACTAGGGACTTGGGAGAAGGTCATAGGCTCAACTGCCTCAGCTCCTGGCCATGATCTCACCTTGGCTGCTCCAGTCTCCTCAAGCAGAGCTGTCTGGTGTGTCCAGGCTTGGCTCAGGAGGAAGAGGTGTATTCTCATCCTCCTCTTTCTGGCCTCTCTGCTACTGAGTTTGAGTTGAGGTGCATCATTGTCAGGAAGGAAAGCAAAGGTAGCGTGGGCTGGGGGACAGCATCTGCCTCCAGAAGTATTCCTTTCTTTCCCTGTTGTCCAGGTAAATTTGAGCCACCACTGTTTCACCCAAACGTGTATCCTTCTGGCACAGTGTGCCTGTCCATCCTGGAGGAAGACAAGGACTGGAGGCCAGCTATCACGATCAAACAGGTATGGGTAGGCAGCTGGCCAGCCTTCGTGGTGTGCCCTGTTGACGGTGTCCAAGGCCTCTTTTCAAACCTCCCCCCCCCAGCCCCATCAGTGTTAACTGATTATGTTTCTCCCACAGATCTTATTAGGAATACAAGAACTTCTTAATGAACCAAATATCCAAGACCCAGCTCAAGCAGAGGCCTACACAATTTACTGGTTAGTAGCAACCACCCACTGGCTAACCTTCCTTCCCTGGAAGTTCAGACTGGCTGCCTGTAGAGAGGAGCTCTGGGGTGTTAGACTTCCTCAGGGAGGCTCTGAGGAAGAGGCGCAGGCTCCCACTTGGTGGCAGCACTACACTAGGTGACCATGGAATGTAGTCAGAATCGTCAAGGAAATTGTACATGTCTGACAACGTACATAGCAACAGAAGTATGTGTGCAAGGAGCTTACCCTGAACAGAACAGGGGACCAGAGCGTGGTGTGCGGTAAGATGACAGGTGCAGAACAGGTGATGTGGGCACTGGTGGACACTAGTGTCTGTGGCCTGCTGCATGATAGCACAGTCTTCTTGCTAGGACAGTGCTCTGAGCTCTGCATCTGCTGAGGAGGATGACATCACGTAAACATGAAGTTAGAATTTGAATGGCAGTTGAACCAGTGCTGTAGGAGCAAGGAAAACCCTGAAAATAGAGGTTCCATGTTTTTGGTGTCCTGGACTTCTACCCCCCACCCCGCCCCCTCATCCTCTGGGCTAATGTGTGGGGACATAATGAAGCTAGGTTGGGAGTCTGGTGACTGCCAGGGAGGTAAAAAAGAATTCTCTGCCTCTGAATTAAAATGACACCAAAATGAGAGCTGACAGAACTCGCTGTGTATGCTTTATCTTCGCTGTCTACAAGGATCCCGCTGATCTAGGCAAGCACTGAAGTAATTCTGGCTGAGACCCCAAGATTGGTTCCATTGCAGGGACCTTGAACGCTGCTCTCCCTGTGTCTTAGGCATCAACCCCTCTACTCCTCCCAATGGGAGTAGAGTCCTAGGCACCTCTATTTTAGCCTGTGACCCTAATGAGATCCATCTCCCCACTGGATCTGCTCTCCCAAGAACTAAGCAGGAAGAGGGAGGAATGGTATGCGCTGTATCTTCAGGGGAGAGACCAGAGGAAAGTAGGGCACGTGCCCAGCCTTGGTGCTTGTGTGCTGCCGCCTTTGGTGACCAAGGCAGGCCTGCCTAGAATTGTCACTAGAAACTTGGGAATGCAGCTTACACTCGATGCTTTGCCTGCTCTGCACTTACCACCTGTGCTCCAGGCTCTTCGGGGCCTGACCCTTGTGTGGAATGCTGTTACTGGCCTATGTGCCTCATGAAGCCGATATGCTCCTGCCAGACTCTTTGAACCTCTCACTGAGCTAGTGCTTAGCACTGCACTCTGCCTTGGACCTGGCTCTGTTCACAGCTGGCCTGAGGGTTTGGTTCTCACCTAGGTAACATGGGCTCTGTTCTTCCAGCATTTAGTTCACTTTTCAGTAGAGGGCTTACTTTCTGCTGCATCATCCAGATCTCTCCCTGGCTTGCTTTGTGTGCTTGTTTTAACATATATGGAGAAGTTTCATGTCCCTCTTCCCTGAGTGACTGTTGCCTTGCTGTCATTGTCTAGTGTCCTTGTTTAGTGAATAGCGGTGCTGCTGGATGAGTGCTGGGCTGCTGTCCCCATGGTAGCAACAACCCCCTCCTGGGACTAGCATGTGCTACTAAGTATTATGTCCTCCCTGCTAGGGTTTTGGTACTGAGCCTTTCTGGGGTGACCTTGGCACAAGAACCTGTCATTTGCACCTTGGCTATCCTGTCTGAGTTTTGGCAGTGTCTGTAAACTCTGGGGCTGGGCAGTGGGCTCAGGCTTGCTCTAGAGGCACTTGGCTATTGCAGTTCATGCAGATGTCTTGTTCCCATGGTCCTCAAGGTCACGTTGTTCCTTATGTCAATTTTCTGTTCCTACACACTGTGCAGGCCAGCCTAGGTCTGAAGTCTCAGCAGTGGGTACATGCCTTCCATATTGAAAGCCCTCACATGTTCTTACTGAGCAAAATCTAGTGTCTATGGGCTGTTCTCCACTTGATAGCCCTGTCTCATGCTTGCTCGTTATAGCGGATTAAGACCGGTTGTGCGGGCTGGAGAGGCAGCTCAGTGGTTAAGAGCACCCGCTGCTCTTCCAGAAATCCTGAGTTCAATTCCCAGCAACCACATGGTGGCTCACAACCATCTGTAATGAGATCTGATTCCCTCTTCTGGCCTGCAGGCAAACATGCAGATAGAACAAAGCATTTTTTAAAAAAAGAAAACCAGTCTTGCTAAAAGTTGCTAGGTGGAGATGCACACTTGTGTTCCTGGCTGTACCGGGAGACTGGGGTGAGAAGGTCACTTTAGCCAGATTTCTAGGCTATGATGTGCTGAGTTCACCATGGTTCTGGTTTCCACTGGCAGACTGCACTTAGAACTCAGTGGTGGGAGTGTTGTGAGTGCCATTGTTCTGCTCCAGCCTGAGGCTAGACATAGCACAGGCAGTGACACTACAGGAAGCCAGGGCCACTTTGTCTTCTAGGTGATAGTCTGTTCTGTCCCTAAGGGGTTGAGGTGGCCACAGAACTTCTCAATGGAGGTTGCTGCCTCTCCTGTCACAGTGACCACCAGGTACAACCACTTTACTACCCTGTCCCTGAGTGGGTCATGTTATCACCCTGTCTAACTGTGTTTTCTCTCTTGACCTCCTCAGCCAAAACAGAGTGGAATATGAGAAAAGGGTTCGAGCACAAGCGAAGAAGTTTGCCCCCTCATAAGCAGCGGCCCTGTGGCTCCATGACGAGGAAGGGATTGGCTTGGCAAGAACTTGTTTACACCTTTTGCAGATCTAAGTCGCTGCGTACAGTTACTAGTCGCCTGGGAGGGTTGAGCGGGCGCCATTTTCCATTTCCGCCACTGGCATATACAGTCTCAATTCGCTGAATTGCCCCAGTTTTTCATACAGGGTCTCTTCCTTCAGTCTTTTGTATTTTTGATTGTTATGTAAAACTTGCTTTTATTTTAATATTGATGTCAGTATTTCAACTGCTGTAAAATGATAAACTTTTGTACTTGGTAAGCCCCTAGGAGCTAGTTTCTTCGCGCTCGGATGCAGGCATGCTTCCCACTGTTCAGAGCTCTGGCCTCCAGCTGGCTGTATGACAGAACCACACTGTCCCTCCCTCCCCACCCTCAACCTCCTCAGAAACCTGGGCTGTTGCTTATGAGCCTCAGATCCAAAGTTGGCCAGCGTCTCCATTCTGCACCACTTCCTTTGTGTTTATATGGCGTTTTGTCTGTGTTGCTGTTTAGAGTAAATAAACTGTTTATATAAAGGTTTTTTGTTGCATTATCATCATTAAACTGTGAGGAGGGACTTCAGTATGCCTGGCCCTCCTTATGTGGCTGCAGCCCTTGCCAGGCACCAAGGCTGAGCCCCAGGACCAGCACCTAGGAGTTCTCCCAGCTTCTGCTAGAGTTGTGCCCAGGCCACATGCAACTCCATCTTCATCTGGTTCTTTGTAAATAGGACTGTGTACAGAGGTGTCTTCTGTTCTCCCCACCTGGGTCTTTGGGCCTTAAGGTACCAGGCGGCATGAGACCCTCAAGAAGTCGGAATCCGCACACAGCCTTCGTAAACCCAGCAGGGTGAAAGACTGGCTGATCCAGACCAAGGCTGTGGCCAAGTGAGGGCCAAGGACACAGTGGTCTGCATTGATCTCCCTGCCTGCCAATTGTACTGTGAGCCCCACTGGGCGCTGGTAGCTGGCTTCAGGCCTTTTGATGTCCTGCCCTTGCACCCTGGAAGAGGCAACCCCACCACCGTCTCTGGCAAACAGCAGGTCCTTGTCTAGAGCACCTGAGCACATGACTCCTGCACCTTCTGGCCAGCATTCAGTCCCACCCTGCAACCCAGGGGACCAGACCGGTTGTGGCCTCGGCACAGGATGACCGCAGGGACCGCTGTCCACATACTCTGTTGGACTTGGTCTAGGGAGAAACTTATCAATGGCCTATAACCCATGCCTGGGCCAGTCTGGATCTGTGATCTTGGGGCTTACAGAGCACAGGGAGGTGCAGTGGACACAGCCAGTGATCAGTCTCCATCAGACTTGTTCCTGAGACCCCCTGGAAGACCCTTGGCATGGGAACCAGTCACCAGGGACCAAGCAAGGGAGGGCTGGGCCCATGCCCAGGTCTGCAGCCAGGAGCCTTCACTCTGAAGTTGGAGGGACTTGTACTCCCACAGCTGGTGGTGCCCGCATGGACTGGGTTACCAGCGCCTTGTGGGTATGTTTAGCCACCAGAACAGTCTGGAACTGAGTTTGGATGGACGGTTGCAGTTGGTGGCACGGGGCCTCACCTGGGGAGTTCAGGCTGATGTGTGTGTGTATGGCCTGCTTTCCCAGAATGTCTTATTTTTTTTGTAACAACTGACTACATTTAGTAATAGGTACACATGTATATGGTTAATATATGGAAATTCAATATATTTTATAGTTAAAGTATTCTAAAGTAACTGATGTTTCTAGCAAGCTGTAGTGACTGGCTATGGAATGTTCCTTTGTCCCACAGTCCTTGGCTTACCAGAGATGTGAATTTTGTAACATAAGAACATGGTCTATGACCATCCTATGTTCAGGTGGTGGGGAGGAGGGTATCCCAGCATGAGGCCTCATTGGTAAGGAATTGTGGGCAACAGATTAACCACTGTATCTACAAATCTCCAATTAAAACATTTCCACAAACGGCAGCCCTTAGGTTGTGTCTGTGGCTTCCTCGTGCCTGCCTCTAATCTCTGCTAGTCCTAGTGGGGTTCTCTTGCGCCCATTACCAGTCTGCACCTGTTAAAGATCCACATCTCACCAGCATCCCCCCAAGCCTGTTGAAGTGAGGTGTGCTTGCTCCCTGGGTGGCTCTGTTGGTGAGGGAAGTGAGTGTTCTTTGAGCGCTGACGGAGGTGTTGACTGTGGCTGAAGAGAGAAATACAGCCTCTGATCAACTCTGAGATTTGTGAAAACAACTGTTTCCTCCTGGGCTCGCCACTATTTCAGAAATCCCTCAAATTAGCCATAGTTGAGGCTGAGGGCCTGAGATACTAACTTTGTGCCAGAACTGATGCTGAGAGCTCCGTGTGGACCACCTCCTAGCAGCCGTATGAAACGAGTAATGGTGGTGTCCCCACTAGACAGACAGGGAAACTGAGGCACGGAAAGCTGGTGCATTTAGCAAGCATCTAAGCTGAGACATGAGGCAAGGCAGCCAGAGTGTCTGCTCTCCTGTACCCCATGTTCTCCCTTGTAGCAAGTGTTTAGTGCCTGCTGGACACAGCTGCCTTCAGCCAGGTCTCCTCACACACTTGCTACTCTGCTTTTGCCTTTCTTTGCTTTTTGAGACATAGTTTCTCTGTGTAGCTTTGGAACCTGTCCTGACACTCACTCTGTAGCCGGGGCTGTCCTGAACTCAGAGATCTGCGTGCCTCTGGCTCCCACATAGTGGGACCACCCAGCTAGCTATTCTGCTTCTAATGGTGCAAACCACTCAGGACTTCTCAGCTTGTAGCTCTTATCAGGTGGGAGCTTCCAAACACCCTTCAGGAGCCTAGTTTCATTGTCCTAAGGGCCACCCAGTCTCTAAGTCCCTGTTGAGCTGACTAGAAACCATTCTTCATGGTTGAAGGGGCAGGGGGGGGAGATGACTTCACATTTGCAAGTCACTCTGGTCTCATAATTTACATATGAAAGACATGAATTCCAAAAATACTTACTGCCCATTTTACAGATGAGGACACTCAGGTCAAGACCACTTAAGAGTCTCATGCTGGTGTAGTTGGTTGCTGTGACAGAGCTGGCTCAGTGATGAAGAACTCTGGCAGAGAAATGGAGTTGGTTCCCAGTACCCATGTCAAGCTGTTCTATAACTGCCTGGAACTTAGTCTCCAAAGGATCTAATAATCTAATAATGCCTTCTTTTGGCCTTCATAAGCACCACACAACACACAGTTTAAAAAGATTTTTTGTTTTGTTTTTCAAGACAGGGTTTCTCTGTGGTTTTGGAGCCTATCCTGGAACTCACTTTATAGACCAGGTTGGACTTGAACTCACAGAGATCCGCCTGTCTCTGCCTCCCAAGTGCTGGGATTAAAGGCGTGTGCCACCACCACCACCCAGCAAAAATCTTTAAATAAATAAAGTCTTTGACAGGGTTCCAGGAATGCTAGTGTCCAGGACTGGCTCTGCCGTCAGGTTCCCGAGCAGCTTGGGTCTTGTGTTCTGTTCATAGTGTTCATCATTGTCTTTGTCTCAGGGTTTCTATTGCTGTGATGAAACACCATGACCAAAAAACAAGTTGGGGAAGAAAGGGTTTATTTGGCTTCTACCTCCACATCACTGTTCATCAAAGGAAGTCAGGACAGGAACTCAAGCAGGACAAGGCCCTGAAGGCCTGAAGGGGGGAGCTGATGCAGAGGCCTTGGAGGGGTGCTGCTTGCTGGCTTGTTCCCCATGGCTTCTTCAGCCTGCTTTCTTAGAGAACTTAGAATCACCTGCCCAGGGATGGGACCACCCACAGTAGGGTGGACCCTTCTCTATCCATCCCCAATTAAGAAAATGCCCTAGAGGTTTACATGCAGCCCAATCTTATGAAGGCAGGGTCTTTTTTTTTTCTTTTCTTTTTTTCTCATCTGTATTTACCTTTTATTTATTTATTTATTTATTTATTTATTTTTTTTTTTTTTTTTTTTGGTTTTTCGAGATAGGGTTTCTCTGTGGCTTTGGAGCCTATCCTGGAACTAGCTCTTGTAGACCAGGCTGGTCTCGAACTCACAGAGATCCGCCTACCTCTGCCTCCCGAGTGCTGGGATTAAAGGCGTGCGCCACCATCGCCCGGCCTGTATTTACCTTTTAAAGCAGAATGTGATTGGGCACTGTATTTCCACTCACAAGCCTTGTTGAATTACAAGACCTAGGGAAGCTTAGGATTTTGTTCTTGGTACTTTGGAAAACAAGCCACATAGGGAATTCCTGTTGTTTTAGCTTGTGTACTTACTTCTAAGACTAGTACATGCAGAACTATAGGGGATGAAAAGTTTTAAGATGAAACTTAAGCCATCTTATTTTTTTTTCCTTTTAAACACGAAGCTGTATCTCAGAACACTTCCAAGTGAAATTATTTGGTCTAATAAGGAATCCAGCTCGACAGCGAAACACTTCAGACCACAAAGTTAACAGGTTACATTACGTCTTACAACAAACATCCTGCCAACCTATTGAATCAAACCTATAGTATCACAGTATCACACAAGTAGAAAGAAATTTTATCTTCCCCTTAGTTTTCATGCCACACAGATGTTTTAAATGTTAACAAAAATAAACAAAAATCCTGGGAAATATAGTATCAGAAGGAATGAAAGAAAGCATCAAACATATAGTTCTGGTGAAACTTAGTCTACTTCTTCCGTGCATGATGTGTCCTCATCTCCTTCCAGGGTGGCTTTTCTTCAGTTACAGCAGCGCTGGTATCATCCACAGTAGGATCATCTTCTTCAGACCAAGCTTGATGACCCTGTGTCTGGGGATCTTCCAGACTGAAGCCAGGTGACCAGATCCTTCACAGATTTGTCGTTCTTGCCGGCCTCTGCCTTTTGCTGGAGGGTTTCGATAAAGGAGTGATCAGGGTTTATCTCCAGGTGCTTCTTTGCGGCCATGTAACCCATCGTTGAGTTGTCTCTGAGGGCTTGAGCTTTCATGATTGTTTCCATGTTTGCTGTCCACCCATATGTGCTTGTGACAATAGAGCACGGGGATGTCACCAATTGGTTTGATACAACCACCTTTTCAACCTTTTTCTCCAAAATAGCTTTCATAATTTTACAGAGGTTTTCAAATTTTCTCTTTTTTTCTTCCTGCTTCTTTTTCTCCTCTTCATCTTCGGGAAGCTCCAGTCCTTCTTTGGTAACTGACACCAAGGTCTTGCCTTCAAATTCCTTCAGTTGCACACAATATTCATCAATGGGCTCAGTCATATAGATTACTTCTAAGCCATGCTTTCAGAGGTGTTCCACAAAGGCCGAATTAGCAACTTGGTCCTTGGTCTCACCTGTAATAAAGTAGATGTGCTTCTGGTTTTCCTTCATTCTGGTGCAATAATCTTTGAGAGAAACTATCTCATCTCCAGAAGCAGATGCGTAGTATCGCAACAGCTCAGAAAGCTTCTTCTGATTTTGAGAGTCTTCATGAAGACTTTATATTTTCATGAAGCTTTATATTTTTTGAGAACTGCTCACAAAACTTTTTGTAGTTATCTTTATCTTCTGCCAGCTTGGTGAATAGTTCTAAGCATTTCTTGACCAAATTCTTTTCTGATAACTTTCAAATTTTTGCTTTGCTGCAACATTTCATTGGAGATATTTAGAGGAAGACCCTCAGAATCCACCACTCCTCAGATACTCAGAGATTAACCCCTCACAGTTATCCATGATGAAAACTCTGCATACATACAACTTGATGTTGTTTTTTTTTTTCTTTCTGTTTTCAAACAGATCAAAAGGAGCACGTCTTGGGACAAAAAGGAGGGCCTGGAATTCCAATTGTCCTTCAACAGAAAAATGCTTTACCGCCAAATATTCTTCCCAGTCATTGGTTAAGCTCTTGTAGAACTCTCCATATTCTTCACTAGTAATGTCATCAGGATTTCTGGTCCAAATAGGCTTTGTTTTGTTGAGCTCTTCCTGATCGATGTACTTGTCCTTTATCTTCTTCTTTTTGTCACCGTCCTTCTTTTCTTCCTCTTCGTCGTCGGAACCGACTTCTGTTTCAGGCTTGTCGTCAGACTCCTTTTCTTCTTTTTCCTTCTCTTCCTCTTTGTCTTCCTTTTCTTCAGCTTCAGCATTACTGACTTCCTTATCACGTTCCTTCTCCACAAAGAGAGTAGTGGGATAGCCAAGAAACTGAGAATGTTTCTTCACGATCTCTTTTATTCTCCTTTCCTCCAAGTACTTGGTTTGGTCTTCTTTCAGGTTCCAGGACCCATTGGCTCGCCTGTGTCAGTTCTCACTGTGAACAATCCCCCTGCTGCAGATTCCCAGGTATACTGTTCATCATCATTATGTTTGGTGATCACAGCCACTTTCTCAGCGATCAAATATGCAGAGTAAAAACCAACACCAAACTGGCCAATCATAGAAATATCTGCACCAGCCTGCAAAGCCTCCATGACGGTTTTGATGCCAGACTTGGCAATGGTACCAAGGTTATTGATCAAGGCAGCCTTGATCATTCCAATGCCAGTATCCACAATGGTGAGGGTTTGATCTTGTTTGTTGGGAATGAGATTAATGTGCAGCTCCTTCCCAGAGTCTAGTTTCCTAGGATCTGTCAGACTCTCGTATCTGATCTTGTCCAAAGCATCTGATGAATTTGAAATGAGTTCCCTCAGAAAGATCTTTTTGTTCGAATAGACATCAACTGGGCAATTTCTGCCTGAAAGGCAAAAGTCTCAACCTCTTCCTCCTCCATTGGTTGGTCCTGGGTCTGGGTTTCCTCAGGCATTTTCACTGAGTGACCACACACAACGTGACTAGCCGCACTATGACACCGAAGCAACTCCTCCTCCTCCTTCTTCTTCTTTTCTTCCTCTTCCTCCTCCTCTTCCTCCTCCTCCTCCTCCTCCTCCTCCTCCTCCTCCTCCTTTTTCTTCTTTTCTTCTTTTTTAAAGAGGGGGTAGTTTTGAGACAGAGTTTCACTGTTTAGTCCTGGCTGTCCTGAAACTCACTCTAAAGACCAGGCTGGTCTCAAACTCACAGAGATCTGTCTGCCTCTGCCTCCTGAGTGCTAAAATTAAAGGTGTGCACTGACACCACCCGGCCTTGGAGGTATTTTCTTAATTGAGGTTCCCTCTCCTTAGGTGACTTTAGCTTGTGTCAAATTGACAAAACTATCCCTGCATCTATCAAGCCAGCTAGAACACCTAGTTACTGATGCCCCCAACAATGATGGTTTGGAGCTTATTGCTCCCCTGGCCTTCCCGGACCCACAGACCAAAGAGGAAGCCCAAGGACCTCTAGGTAATCCAGCAGACAAAGTATCCAAAGACATCTCAATCTGTATTCCATTTTGAGGTTGGCATGTCCCTGTAGGAACTGACTTGAAGGGAAGGCTCAAGAAGTGTGCTTGGGCACCTGTCCCACCTGATCCCGACACTGAGTTGGGGATGGGGGTCATTTGATAACTCTTGAGACTCTTAGAGGCTTCCAGATATTGTCAGTGCCTCTGAGGAGTTGTTGGACCTGGTTGGGGGGGGGCTGGCTTGGGGCCATTGTGTGTCCCTGGCCTGGCCTGGCCTGGAGGCCATACCTGAACTCTAGAAGGATAAAAGGGGCAAACACCAAAAATGTAGGAGAAACAGGTCTGAGCTTACCCATCTGGGCCCCTGCCTGCCCAGGCCAGACCATCTGTGTCCTCATTCCAGGACAACTTAGAAGAAAAGCTCTCACCCCTCCAGGCTTTCCTGTCTCAGGAAGGTTCTGGTCCCAGAGATGAGAGAAAGATGATGCCTCCAAGCCCCAGGTTCTGCAGAGATTGATGGGCACTTCCAAGCCAGTTGCACATGGTGTTCAGCTGTCCCCTGTTAATAGCCCTGACCTCTATCTCTACTCAGTCTTTGGCCATAGTAATGGGCCTTTATGGAAAACGGGCCCTGGCACACTATCCCTTACTCATCTGAGACAGGACAGATGCCAGGAGCTTGTATTCCTCAGCAGGCCCTCATCTGTGAGACTCTTCTCACAGATGGGCTCAGACCCACCAAATAGTCTTTGTCTGATCAAGACTGCTTCTTTTGCCTCCCCTCTAGCTGGACCCCACAAACACGGTATGTGAAGCGAGGGGTGCTCCTTGGTGGTAGAATGCTGGCCTAGCTGGGCCCCACAAACACGGTATGTGAAGCGAGGGGTGCTCCTTGGTGGTAGAATGCTGGCCTAGCTGGGCCCCACAAACACAGTATGTGAAGCGAGGGGTGCTCCTTGGTGGTAGAATGCTGGCCTAGCTGGGCCCCACAAACACAGTATGTGAAGCGAGGGGTGCTCCTTGGTGGTAGAATGCTGGCCTAGCTAGCCTCATATCCTAGGTTAGGGCCTCAGTAGTGCCCTACACAAAACAAACAACAAAGACTGATAAACCAGTCAACCTCTGGCCTGCTGATGTAGCTACTGGTAGAGCACTTGCCTGGCATGCACAAAGCCCTGGCTTCAGTCCCCAGGACGGCACAGTACTGGGAATAGTGGCACATGCCTGTAATTCTAGCACTTAAGGAGAGGCGGAAAGATCAGAAAATCAAAGTTAACCATAGCCACATGGCAAGTCTGAGAGTTGAGGTCAGCCTGAGCTTCATGAGAGCCTGGTTGGTTTTTGGTTTAAAACAAAAACAAAAAACAAACAAACAAACAAAAAACCTTCCCATGCAGTAGCACGCAGACCTGGGCTTGTTCTGAGTGCATGGATACTGACTGCAAGAAAATCACGAGATACTTAGTGTGGCCTGCAGTTCAAGAACCAGCTTCTCAGGCAGAAGGCTATCCAGAGCCACACACCCCTAAAGTCACTCTCTTCAGCAGGTGTATAAATTCATGCAGGCCTGGGGGTGCTTGGCCAAAGCCTCAAAGCCCCTGGTCTCTGACCCTATGAGCTCTCACTGGGCAGCCTGCCTTTCCCTGCAGCAGGAGGAGCTCGGCCCTAGGTTCTAAGGTGGAGCCCAGGAACTAAGGTTCACTAGCAGTGTCTAGGGTCAGTTGTATTCCCTATTACAGATGAGGCCAACCAGGGCTCTGAGCAAAGGAGGACTATACACAGGAGACCCTGTAGCCTTAGGATGAGTCAAGAAAGATGACAGCATGAATCACTGGTGGCTTGTCATTCATTCGGCACCCCCGCACCCCACACACACTCACACACTCACTCACACTCACACTGAAGGTCTGTAGAGAGAAGAGCCCAGGGAAAACCAGACTCGTGGGGCTGGTTTGGCACTCAGTCTGTTGCTATGTGACTCAAAACCTCTTTCCATGTTTGGATCTCAGTTTCCCTGTCAAAGGCAGGAGCAAGTCTCACCCAGCAAGTCTCCAGTCTCTGTTGGAGCCCCTGCAGTGAGGCTGCCCCCCCACTTCCTGTTTACAGCAGCCTCTAGCTCATCCTTTTACCCCAAAGCCATTACCATCACCATGGCAACCAGACTGCGTTTGTTCCAACAGGTTGGCAAAACCTGACGCAAGACTTCACTAGTGGGCGCAACTCCAGGTCCTGGGAGGTAGGTCAGCTGTCCTACTCCTATTCCTGTCCCTCACAGAGGGGCAGGCAGTATGGGGCACAAAGTCTAGGACCCCTCCCTTGCTCATCTGACATCCATGTCCCGGCAGTGGGGGTCACACCTTTTAGCCCTTTTGCCTGACCTGGCTGGGCCAAGCTGGAGGTTGGCTGTGGAAATTGAACATCCTGCAGGACAATATTCTGTTCCGTCTCCTGGCTTCACAGTGAGGGGTGTAGGATTTGACTGGGATACAGTCAGGTGGCAACATCCATCTCAGTGTATGCTCCCTGGGAAGAAGGGCTAAGGCCAGGTTGTCACCTCCCAGACGTTTCCTCCCCAATTCCCAGTAATGAGGAACACAGGCCCCTACCCAGCACTCCTTTGGAAGCCTGTTCCAGTTTGGCCTCCCCACAGGGGATGGTCTTTGTGGAGGATTTTCAGGCCTGCTTTTCTGATTCTCACATTGGTTGGTGTCCTTCCAGTAAGAATGAGATCTTTGGGATAAACTCCAAAATAAGGTGGCCAGCAGGAGTATCCCAGCGAGGTCAGCGCTGGTCCCCAGAGGCCTACTGAGGCACGGGACAGGAAAGAACAACTCGGCAGTTTTCCATGGGTGGCTGGGAACCCACTATGGTAGGAACCCTGTCAGGTACGCCCTCTGCCCCAGCTCCAGAGCTAACACGTTGGAAAAGGACAGGCACGTGTTTAACAAAGCCTCCATCCAGGTGACCATCGCTCTGCTCCAAGTGGTGGAGGCTGGCTGAGGAGGGGGGGGGGTCTAGGGAATAAAGCGGGCTGGGAACAGCAGTATCCAGCTACTAGGGCCTAACCCAACCTTCTGCACACACGCGGATTACAATGACGTCATGAGATGGCCCAGGTTAATGACAGAGCTGACTTCCCTAGAAGAGAGCAGCTCCAGACAGTACTGAGGGGCAGAGCTTTGGTGAGTGGGTTGACTTTGGATATGACTGTACAGAACTTCAAAAAACCCAGGCACTTCGTGTCTCCTTTGGGCGACTGTAGCTTCTTCCCTGCGGCCCTGGGAAGGAGACCCCGCGACAGCCTCCTCCCTTGGGGCGGGGTGGTGCTGGAGGGGCTAGCACAGCCCAGCGAAATCCAACGCAGCGCCCCTCTCTGTACCCACCTGTAGGTTACTGAGCGCCGCACCCGAAGCGGGGGCTCTCTGGCCAGCACCCGGTGGGCAGGAAGCCCTTCCCGACCCCAGACGCACAGGGTGGGGGAGGACAGGGCTGGAACCTCTGACCAGCAAACGAGGCCAGGCCCCGCCTCCGCCCGCCCGCGCCCCCCGCCCGCCGCTCCGGCTCTGCAGTGCTCAGTCTCCAGCGCGCGCGGCTGCTAGCGGTCGCTGTGCCTTGGTGTCCCCATCCAGTGCGACAGCGACGCCAGCAGGGACCCCCGACCCCGTGGTCCCCCGAACCCCTGTCCACGGTGAGTGCTGTAACTCCTTCCCGGTGCCGTCAGACTGCCGTCGGGGATTAACCTGCCTCCCACCCAGAGAGACAGACAGACAGATGCGACCGCCCCCTCGGGCTCAGGCCCCCTGGCTTCTACACTCCGTTCCCCATGGGGTTCAGGGATTGAAGGCATTGGGGTAAAGGGAAACTGAGGCCCTGGGGAAACGGGCCGCGCGTGCTCAGAGGGGCGGGGTCGCACAACAGGCGTCCTTGGCTCTGAACGCCGAAGAGGACGCCCCGGGGTCGCACTGCGGAGCGCGGAGCAGGGTTGAAGGGCGGGACCTCACGACCCAGAGAGTGCGCGCCTGCGACCACAGTTCCCACGGTCGCCGGTCGCCGCTGCTGAGCCGCCAGGCTATAACCCCTCTTCCCAGTAGAGGCCGCTGACTGAAGCGGAGCTGGGGGTCGAGCTGGGGACCTCGGAGACGCCCCGCGGGGCTTCTCTGAAGCCTTCCTAGCTGGCTGAATCCCATCAAGTTAGGGGGAGGAAAACGGCCCCCAGCGCCCGTGCCCTTCCCACTTTGCGACGACTGTGAGACCCTTGCCCTAACGTGAATTTCCTGCCAGGGTAAGCCTTGTTCCTCCCTGGTCGTCCAGGAATTCAGGCCCCACCACTTTTTCTGGGGTGTTGACGTTTTTTTTTTTTATGTGTGTGTGTGTGTGTGTGTGTGTGTGTGTGTGAGAGAGAGAGAGAGAGAGAGAGAGAGAGAGAGAGAGAGAAACAGAGACAGCGAGAGAGAGAGAGAGAGAGACAAAGAGAGAGAAACAGACAGACACACACAAACATGCACGCACACACAGAAATGTCGCAACAGACCAGCTCCCATACTCCCCTCGGACCTCCTACCTTCCAGGGGGAGAAACCGCAATAGAACCGGGGAGGGTAACCACAGTTCCCCCTCCCCATCACCAAAAACAGCCTTCCAGGAGCAAATCAGCAGAGACAGGTAAGTAGCAGGTAAGGCACCTGGGAAGAGTGGACCGTTCCCCATCGGTAGGACATGGAGAGCATCCATCAGCTGCCTGCTGCTGACCTCTGACCTGAGAAGCTCTCATTCAATTATAGAGATCAAAGTGCAGATACCCTGGCTCCCCTCTGGGAAATCAGGGGGAAATAAACGCCTGAGCAGCATGCGTAACTGGTGGACAGGATGAGCTGTGCTTGGGCACTGTCTCTTGAGGAGTAGAGGTTGAGGAGATTCTGAGGCCAGGGGGAGATCTGGGAATCCAGGAAGACTTGGGAAGGGTCTGAGAGGTCAGGTGGGGACTGGCCGGGAAGAGGAGGGAAAAGCAGACAAGACCAAAGAGATCCCGGGACGCCACCCTGCACCCTGCACGTTAATCTGTCCCAGTTTCTAGAGGTCCCTAAGCCCTAAAGGTGTCTCCTTATCACTCTAGGGTTTGAGAGCCTAGGAAGACCCCTCTAGCCCTCTCCTAAGCTGCCCTGAAATTCTCTGCCTCACTGCCACCAGATCTTCAAATGGCTGTCTAGAAGGTGACAGTTTAGGATGGACATCCTGGCTTAAATCTTACAGCTTGCCCCAGTCACAGATAGGAATGAAGTGGCTAGCTTTAGCTCAGCCACCAGTTCATATAGAAAGAACTTCCAGACTGGCTCTTCCTTTGCTTACTGGACAGTTGGGAGCTATGACTCTGGCCCTAGTACCTGGGTGTGAGCGGGGCTGTGGGCACATCCTGCCATTCTACTATCCAAGCCCAGGAGGGACAGAGTCTGAGCTGTGGCCACCAGAGACTGGGGTAAAAGGTGGGGGATTGGGGGTAGCGTTGCACTTAGCTCACTGCTGCCTTCTACAGGTTGAGGTTTCCAGAAATTCATGGGTAGCAGTCAAAGGCATGCGCATGCAGGCTGGTGATGGTGGAGGTGAATGATGAGGTCCCTGGATGAACCTATCCGAGGCCTCTTTGACAGGTGTCTCTCGGGGCCTGGGCTGGTGGGTCAGAGACGTTAACAGCTGCTGAGAACTGTTTCTGGGCATCAGGATGAGCCGACTCTTACAGAGACTGCACCGGCATACTGCTGTTAGCCTCATCCTAGCAGCAGACTCGGGGTGGGGGGACACAGCTGAACCCAAGCTTAGGACACCACAGGACAATATAGTGTTTGCACAGCAGAGCCTTACATCCCAGGATACCACCTGCTGGTAGTGACGCTGGGCAAATTCCCAAGCCCACACCTGTTTCCGTGTTTGAGGTAGAGCAGGGTTGTATCCCTTAGCTCCCGTGCTTTCAGGTCACTTTCCTTCTGCGTCACATTTGTCTCTGGGACTGCGAGCCCCTGTAGCCCTGTCACACAAAGATGCAGTTGGTGGTTGCCTTGGCAACATCTCAAGAAGCAGCTGCTTTCCTGGCTCGAGGTGCAGGGGGAGCAGCTCCTCCCTTTAGTTAGGAAGGCACTGGGCCTCTGACACTTGGCCACCTGGGACCTCAGGACTGGCCACGTGTGGCGAAAGCTTGCTGGGGCCCCCACATTGGGGAGGAGGTTTGTGGGGCTTCCCCTCGGTCCGCATTCACATCTGCAGCTCTGGGGTCTCACCGGATAGGAACTGGTTAGAGCAAAGGGGTCAGAATGCAGCACCCACCTGGAGTGCTGGCCTGAGCCAGTGAGAATAGTGGAAATAGAGGCAAGATGGAGAGCTTCTCACCACAGACAGACTCCTAGACAGGAAGAACCTCTGTAACCTCCAACCACCACTGAGACCCTGGACCAGGAGCAGAACCTGCTGTGGTGTCCATTTCCTGTCTTACGAAATGAAGTAACAGTCTCCCTTTGCTAGGACTAATGAAACTATGAAACTGTGTCCTGTGGTGAATGGCAGGCAGAGAATATATATATATACAGAGACCCCAAGGGTGGGTACTGTGCGACAGAGATGACCTGGATGGGAGATAGTGTTTCTCAAGAAAAAGAGGAAACCTCTCTGGGGTAGTGTGGGGAAGGACCCGGCCCAGAAGTGGTTGTGTGACCCAGAGTGGGGGATGACAGGGTGGTGTTGCAAAAATGGATGGGATGCCACCGTATCCTAGGTACCACACTGCCCTTCAGTTTGTAAGGGTAAGTGAGCAGCCCTTGCTGAAGGCTACACAGATATGGATAGCACCAGCTTTTCCTCCCTGTTGTGGGTCAATGGGGTCTGGGAACTCATCAAACATAAGAGAAGCAGAGCGTCTTAGATGATCCTAAGCCTAAACCCCAAAGAGAAGGCTGCCTTCCTGGTATTCTGTCTCAGAATTGCCACTGTGATCTCCGATGTCCCAGTCACCTACCAGGGCTACAGATGTGTTCAGTCCATACATTTCTACACCAAACCTCAAGTTCAGAGTGGAATGGCAGAGGGGAGGCCAGAGGGTCAGGGTTAGCATCAGCCTGGACTTGGACTCCATTTTCAGTTTGGAAGACCATTCTCCTAGAGATAACAGCCAGACTGCTTTGGTAGGATGCAGCAGGACGGCTTGGTTGCCACAGCAACAGGCAGGCAACTGATTCAGTGGACTAATAGGCAGAGAACTTGGGATGCAGCTGAACGCTTCCAGCCTTCTCCAAATGGGACATGAACTTCACGCTCTTTTTATTGATTGTAGGGTGATAACTCTGTTATGGGGGACATTGGCCCCTTACGTGTGTTGGATGTGTGTAAGGACTGTAGAGAAGTTCCCTCCTGGGCATTCTAACCTCAGGGACAGGTGCCAACCCTACCCTGGACTCATAGATTAGTGTCCTGCCTTGCTGTTTTAGCCTCCTGTGTAGAAGACCTGGGTAGTATCTGTCTTGGCTCCTATTAGACAAGGTGTTGGTGAGGACATTGGAGTCAGACACATTCTGTCCCACTGTCCTAGGTGGCTGGGGCTCAGCTGGGGAACCAGCTGCGGATGTGGGCGCAGAACACACCTGTCTCCACTGAGACCCCAGCAGCACTTTCCCATAGAGAACTAACTCTGTGCCTGGCTCCCATCTGCAGGTATCTGTCACCATATCCCAGGGCCACTGTACACGGGCACAAAGGCTATTAGGTCACTTACCCAGTGCCTTTGGACTGCCGCAGAGTCCATAAAGTCCCCTCCAAGGACTCAGCACAATGCAGGGTGGTGTCAGGCCCCTGGGCCTTTAGCCCCACCCCCTGTTAGCGTCAGCGATGCAGTGATAAAGCAAGGGACAAACCGATGTGCTTGCTGCAGGTGGCTGCCATGTCAGCCTTGCTGGACATCAAGAGCAGTGTGCTCAGGCAGGTGCAGGTGTGCCCATCCTTCCGCTGGAAGACCGAGCAGGAACCTGAGAACACAGACACACAGGAGCCCCCCACAGGGGCCTGGTGGGTACCCTAGGGTTGACTTCGCAGGGTATGTATGCCTGGCCTCCCTCCCCTAGCTGGCCTGTACACTTGTTGTCCAGCGTCAATCCTCTTGAGTGGGAAAAGGGACCAAGAGGGTCTGAGCACAAGGCCAAAACCACTGTGGTTGTCCCTTGATTCATTCTCTCCACGGTTCCTTGAATCGTGTTCTGATCCAAGCTTCCTTCTAGGAAACCTGGGGATGGTGTGGAGTTTTTCGCCCACATGCGCCTCATCCTGAAAAAGGGGGATGGCAGACAGGGCCTTCCATGCCCCGAGGTAAGGACTCCATTTCTGAATTGTCTAGGGACTGCTACTCAACCCAGTCTACTGTCCTAGGTTATCTGGCCCTCCCCCCTCCTCAAAGTTCTCACCTCTCCTCTTCCTGGAGTGCCTTCGTCCAGCCAGCTAGAGGGTCTTGGGGCAGCTACAGACTAAGGGGCCCTTCCCTTCGCACACCTTCACTCTAACCCTCCCTCACAGGTTCTTTTGCGCAGTGGTTCCCCCGCCCCTGCTGAGCCTGTGGACCCCAACCGTGGCCTGAGAGCCCTGACCCAGGAGGAGGTAATGGGTGTCAGGAGTGTCTAAGCCCAGGTCTGGTCACAGGCGGGTAGTACAGTTGGGTGAGCAGGAGCAGAGGCGCGAAGGCTGGGGATCCACTCAGTAGCAGGAGCAGCTGCTTGGGGCTGGTGCATGGGACCAGCAGCGCAGGGGCTGAGAGACTCTGCCGCGGCTGGGAACTCAAAGCCTGTTTCCTGAAGGTGGAGATGCTCTACGAGGAGGCCTTATACACAGTCCTGCACCGGGCAGGCACCATGGGCCCCGACCAGGTAGATGACGAGGAGGTCTTGCTAAGCTACCTTCAGCAGGTGAGCAAGGCCCCACCCACCCTGCCTCACTCTGGGGGGGGACTGAGATGTGTGTGTGTGTGCCTGTACACACCACACACACACACACACACACACACACACACACTGGTGCCAGTATCACCTAGATGGCAATACAAAATACACACATCAGTGTGCATTGGGGAATATCCACAGTGGGTGGAGACCTGGTTAGACATGTAGACACAATTGCAGTGGATGCAAGGTGGACACCCAGACATGTTTAGAAAGGAATGGCTACTACTCAGAGGAAGGCAGAGTAGCCACCGGGTATGTTTCCTTCCCCTTGAGTTGTGCCCTGAATTGTCCTGTTCACTACAGCTCCATTTGTGCCAGGCCCTTACCTGCTCACTCCTCTGAATACTCATAACTGTAGCACCAGCTGGGCAGTGGCCCTCCACATGGTAGGACAGATGAACATTCACTCCTATGGACAGTTCTTGAGACTCCCAAGACAGTGCCAGCCTCCCCCAGGCTCCTACTTACCCACTCACCACCTACAGGTGTTTGGCACCAGTTCTGAAGAACACATGGAGGCCATCGCGCGTGTGAAAAAAGCCAAGGTGAGTTTGTGCACCCACAGGCAGGTGCTGGCTGGCCAGCAGCAGTATCTGGGTGGCAGGAAGGGATGCCAGGGTGGCAGCAAAAGTGGGGACTGCAGCATGCATGCTGAGGCTGCTTATTCCTGCACCCTTATATCTGCAGGCTCCCACATATGCCCTGAAAGTCTCTGTCATGCGTGCCAAGAACCTTCTGGCTAAAGACCCCAATGGTGAGTGGGTATCTGGCAGGCCCTCTGAGTGCCTGGCAGCTGTTCCTGGAAGCTGTGCACAGTGGAGAACGTGAGGGCCAAGGACTGAGACACCTGCTCCGTTTCAGGCTTCAGTGACCCATACTGCATGCTGGGCATTCTGCCAGCCTCAAGTGCCCCACAGGAATCGAGTGGGCAGAAGGAGCAGCGCTTTGGCTTCCGCAAGGGCAGCAAGCGTAGCAGCCCACTACCTGCCAAGTGTATCCAGGTCACTGAGGTCAAGAACAGCACCCTGAATCCTGTCTGGAAGGAGCACTTCCTATTGTAAGGCTTCTATCCCGACGATAGCCAAATATCCCAAATGATGACCACTCATTGCTGCCCAGGCAGCTCTTAAGAGGGACTGGTAACACACCCACTGTCCAAGGGAATAACTGAAGGCTCACAGGCAGATGTTGTATCCCTGTGGCCACACAGCTGGTAGCAAGTGGAGGTTAGGATGTGATCCCAGCAGTCTGTGTAGAGAACATGACCACCACCAATTGCTCCTGGACACCCCCCTGCCTCACCCCTGTTCAGAATATGGTCTAGGAGTTTCATAGACATTTCTCTGTGTTTTCTGCAGTGAAATTGAGGATGTCAACACAGACCAGCTGCATCTGGACATCTGGTAGAGGACCCTGAGCTTGGCAGGGCTTGGGGGGGTCACACCCCTGGTTTGGGCAGGAATGAGGGCTGGGAACTCCAGTCAAACCATCTTCCACCTTTAGGGACCACGATGATGACGTATCCCTGGCAGAAGCATGCAGGAAACTGAATGAAGTTATTGGCCTGAAGGGCATGAGCAGGTGTGGGGTAGGGGGAGTGGGGAGTCGTAACCCTAGGCCTGTGCATTCAGCTTAGCTGCAGGGGTCAGTGGCTTTCCAGGACCACCAGAGTAATACCACCCTGCTATCATCCCTGCCATGTCCAGATACTTCAAACAGATTGTCAAGTCAGCCCGTGCAAATGGGACAGCAGGGCCCACCGAGGACCACACCGATGACTTCCTAGGATGCCTCAACATCCCTATCAGGGTGTGTGGGGAGGGATGGTGTGTATGGGTTCTTAGGATTCTTGATGGGGGTGTGGGGTGCCCCAGAGCCCTTAGGCATCTCCAGTGGCAGTGCCCTATGACTCCCATAGAGCATCCCACTCTCTTGGGGCTGGAGGAGGTGGGCTGCACTGGGCACCTACTCAGCAATGCTGAGTAGCATTCCCTTCTCCCCAGGGTCCCAGAGAGCATCTGTTTTTATTTTGTCTTTAATGGGATTTGAAGCACCCTACCACTGAGCCCTTTGTGGTTGTGTATGAGGGAGAAGGGGCGGAGTCTCGAGGTTTATACCTTCCCCCTCCCTCCTCTCAGGAGGTGCCCGTGGCAGGTGCTGACCGCTGGTTTAAGCTGGAACCCCGCTCTAGTGCCTCCCGTGTGCAAGGAGACTGCCACCTGGTCCTCAAGCTGATCACCACCCAGGTGGGAAGCTACGGGGAACCTGCACCCCTGCCTGCAGGGCTGAGGTGGAACTGATTATAGACCTCAGGTTCTGCCTTCCAGAGGGACACCGCTATGAGCCAGCGTGGACGCTCCGGCTTCCTGTCCTACCTGATGCTCCTCAGCCGTGTGCTGCGGTTTGAGCACCGAGTGGAGGAGGTAGTGGGTGCCCCTAGGCTGCTGAGTAGAGAGTAAAGGGCCCAGAGCAGGGATGGAGCTGCTCTCTGGCCTATGCCCACCCTGGCTTTCTTCTCCAGCCCAACTCCAGCAGCTGGCGTGGCGAACTCAGTGGGCCTGGGACCACAGTCCTTTGTCTGCATGGAGCCCAAAGTAATCTGTCACCCTTGCAGCTGGCAGTGCTGTGAGTAGGCAGGGTGGCCCTTGTGGGTAGACCCTTCTGAGAAGGCTGTAAGTGGGTGGAGCGTGGGGTGGGACCTATTACACAGAGCAGACCACAAGCCTGGACTCCTACAGGCACTGGCAAGTCAGTAGCCGCCACCATCAGTCACGCACCCTGGACTACCGCTACCTGCTGGGGTTGCTGGAAGATGTGCAGGCGCACTGGGAAGAGGCGGCTTCCCTACCCCAGGAGCAGGTGGGCACGGGCATGGCGACAGGTCTGTAGAGTTCACTGGGACCTAAGGGACAGAGCCCTGACCTCATAGGGTTTGAAAACATGAACTGCATAATAGGGGAGAGACAGCTGTGCGGTAAGGAGGTGGCGGTTGCAGCGGAGTAACTGTGGAAGGATGTCAGGAAGGGTCAGCCTGGGCTGAGGGCAAAGCCTCTGAGGTGGCGAGTGTCTAAGCCGCAGGAGCAGGTGGGCGCTGGCAGAGTGAAGCAGATGAGACAGGAGCTATAGAGGCACCGCGGCTGTAGGTGCAGTGAGGGGAGAGGGGCGGAAGCAGAGAGTAGGGCAGCTAGTTGGGAAGAGACTGGGCTAGCCACACGAAGCAGTGGTGTTTCCGTGTCTTATGAGCAAAGCTGCCTTGGACCCTGTCCCTGTCACGACTCTGAAGAACCCATTCCCCACAGGAGGAGAGCCTAGCCGACAGCTTCTCTGCCTTCTCGGAGTTTGGGCTGAAGCTGCTGCGCCAGCTCCGAGATTACTTCCCTGCCACCAATAGCACGGCTGTGTATCGCTTGGGGCTGCTGCTGAAGTGGGTGTCACACAGCGGGACGAGGGGGCTGCAGGGCTGGGGGTCGGGGTGGCCTCCTCAGCTGGCTGTCCTCATCAGGTGCCTCGAGAAGATACAGCTCTTCCAGCCAGTCTTCGCCGTCTGTCCCTTTGAGACGGAGCTCAACGTGGACATAGTCGCAGCCCTGAAGGTGTGTCTGGATCCATCTCGGCCCTCCCTCCCTTGGCCCCTGCCAGGGTCTGCTGCCCACAGCCACTTAACCTGACTCTTACCTTCAATCCACTGTGTTGTTTTACTGGCTGCTGCTACAGCGGGGCAACCGGGAGTGGTACGACCAGCTCCTGAACACCAAGAGTCCTCGCGAGCAGGTGTGGATCTGAAGGGCATGGATTGGAGACACAGGGCATTCGGGGGCTCACTGGTCACTCCAAGCCTGGCTTTCTTGCAGCCTGGGCCACAGCGCCTAGCGGGGCTTGTTGAGCTTGCAGACATCATCTACGAGGACTTGCAGGCCTGCTTTGGGGTCTACGCCAGTCTCTTCTACAGGTAGGCCCTTCCCTTGGGTGCTGCCCTTGGGTTGAGGGAGTAGGGCTGGCTGGTGGGAGACGGGTGGCTGAGACATGTTTTTTGCAGTATCCTTAAGGTGGACTTCTTCACCCTTACCTTCCGGCAGCTGGAACGTCTGGTGAGGGGGAAGTCCCTTATTCTGGGTGCTTGTGGGAACTGGAGATCAGGGAGAAGCCCCTGGTTAAGAGGGTCCCTAGGTTAACTTGGGAAGTTGCCTAACTCCACAATCTGAGGCAGGTGGCTGAGGAGGCATGGGTACTGACAGAGGAGCTGAGCCCCAAGATGAACCTAGAGGTGGCCTCGGGGCTCTTTGAGCTCTACCTGACCCTGGCAGACACCCAGCGCTTCTGGAGCTGCATCCCTGGACGGTGGGTACCCACCTGGAACTGGTATCCCCTTAGCTCTGAGCCTGGAGACCTCTGGGTGAAGGCATGTGAGTACCAATGGGCTCTGAGTGAATGTTCACTGCAGGGAAAGCCGCTCGCTAGCCCTTGCTGGCATCCACACCCCGTTTCTGCCAGCCGTGAAGCTCTGGCTGCATGTGCTGAGGGACCAGGCCAAGTGGCGCATGCAGGGAGCTGTGGATGTCGACACGGTGAGTGTGTGTTCAGTTGCCTGGTGCTGGCTCCTCCTGTACCCCTGCAACATCAGCCCTCTTCTGCCTTTGTAGCTGGAGCCTGTGGATGCTTCCTCCAAACACAGCAGCTCCGCAGCCACCGCCAGCCTCTGCCTCACTCACATCCAGGAACTCTGGGTTCGCCTGGCCTGGCCTGACCCTGCCCAGGCCCAGGGACTAGGCACTCAGCTCAGCCAGGTACGTGGGCTAGGGATAGGTGGGGACCAGATCTGGAGATGGGGCAGGGGCCCCACGCTCCCAGCCCATCTCTGCCCCAGGACATGTGTGAGACTTCCCTCTTCTACACGGCACTGCTGAGGAAGAAGGTGGACACCCAGCCCGGGGCTGCTGGTGAGGCAGTGAGTGAGCAGGTGAGTGACTGGATGTCAGGTGAGGCCAGCAGGTGGCTGGGTGGGGTCACCCCCCACTCCCTTGACAGCTGCCCAGCCGCCCCTGGCTATACCTTCCCATTCCCAGCTCTGTGTGGTGCTCAACAACGTGGAGTTGGTACGCAGAGCTGCAGGACAGGCACTGAGAGGCCTGACATGGCCTGAAGGGGCCAGTGGGCAGGAGGGAGGGCTCCCCCGCCCTCTGCTCAGCTGCATGCAGGCCCTGGATGAAGACCTCCAGCGGGAGGCCCACACCGTGACAGCACATCTGACCTCCAAGGTGGGCAGAGGGGTGGGGCCCGGGACTTGAACCTATGTGGGGACTATTTCTGAATCCCTACGCTTGTTCTGAGCACCACCCCTCTCTCAGATGGTGGCAGACATCAGGAAGTATGTACAGCACATCAGTCTGTCCCCTGACTCCATTCAGAATGATGAGGTAAGTGGAGGGGATTGGCAGGAAGTGCCAAGGCCAGGGGCAGGCTGGAGTCCAGTTTGGCCCACCCCGAGGACTCCTGCCTACAGGCTGTAGCCCCGCTCCTGAAGTACCTGGATGAGAAGCTGGCCTTGCTGAATGACTCGCTGGTGAAGGAGAACCTGAGCAGGTACCAGCTGGGTAGTGGGGGGTGGGTAGGACGGTTGCTGGCCCAGGGAGTCACCTGGGTGATGTTCCTCCAGGGTGCTGGAGGCCCTCTGGGAGCTGCTTCTGCAGGCCATTCTGCAGGCACTGAGTGCAAACAGAGACGTCTCTGCTGACTTCTATGGACGCTTCCACTTCACACTTGAGGTAGGGTCCCAAGGAGCTCTCCCTGCTGCCCCTCGAGGACACTAAGCTTGCCAGGGTACACGACAGCTCCATTGGCAGCTCTTCATCCCTACGTCCCAAATACCTCAGGACACCAGTTCCCACAGCTGTCTGGCCTTAGATGCTGACATTTCCCAGGTGCCTCAGATTTGAAAAGTGGCTTTGCCTTGGCTCCTAAGACCCAGGGCTTCCTGAGCCCACAGGTCTTCAGCACAGGCCAGCCCTCTGACAAGCCCCTCTTTCCCTGTTGTAGGCTCTGGTCAGTTTCTTCCATGCTGAGGGCCAGGGGCTGCCCCTGGAGAACCTGAGGGATGGGAGCTACAAGGTAAGCTTTTGGATGAGCTCAGCCTGCCGCCCTGAAGTAGGTATCCTTGTGCAGGTGAAACCTGAGGCGGCTCAGACGGCTCTGTGAGGGCACCTGGCTGCCCTGCCTGGTACCAGAGTTACTAGTGCCAGCTTCCCTTGCAGAGGCTGGAGGAAGAGCTGCGGCTGCACAAATGCTCCACCCGAGAGTGCATCGAGCAGTTTTACCTGGACAAGCTCAAACAGGTGGGACGACATGCCATTGTCTAGCCGCGGGCCTGCCCTGAGACCCCGAGGCACTCACTGGATTTTTCCACTGGCCTTTCCCACAGAGGTCTCTGGAGCAGAACCGGTTTGGGCGCCTGACTGTCCGGTGCCATTATGAAGCGGCTGAGCAGCGGCTGGCTGTGGAGGTGCTGCACGCAGCCGATCTCCTGCCCTTGGATGCCAATGGTGAGGCGCAGCAGCAGCACCAACAGGGGCAAGGGGCCGGGGAGACGTGTGGCTCACACTGTGTTTCCTAGGCCTGAGTGACCCCTTTGTGATCGTGGAGCTTGGCCCACCGCACCTCTTCCCACTGGTCCGCAGCCAGAGGACCCAAGTCAAAGCCCGGACATTGCACCCGGTGTATGATGAGCTCTTCCACTTGTGAGTGCCTACCTGGCTTGCTGTACCCCATGCCTGTGCTGTTTGGCTGCAGCAGGCTCCTGACTGCCTTGTCTATAGCTCTGTGCCTGCAGAGGCATGCCGCCGCCGCGGGGCCTGTGTGCTGTTCACGGTTATGGACCACGACTGGCTGTCCACCAATGACTTTGCTGGGGAGGCGGCCCTTGGCCTAGGTGGTGTCAGTGGCATCGCAAGGCCACACGTGGGAGGGGGCATGAGACCTGGGCAGCCCATCACATTACACCTGCGCAGGCCCAGAGCTCAGGGTGAGTGAGACTCCGTGGGGTTGAGGGAGGTGGGCCTGACCCATACTGCCTTCCTCATGCCCACCCTCGTATCCACCTACAGTGAGGTCTGCACTGCGGATGCTGGAAGGTCGCTCCAACAAAGAGGCCCAGGAGTTTGTCAAGAAACTCAAGGAGTTGGAGAAGTGTATGGAGGCTGACCTCTGAGCCCCAATGGTCAACAGCCTGGCCCTCCTCCGTTCCCTGTGGGGTCCCTCCCTCACCATGTGACCTGCCTGCTCTGGTTGTACCCTGTGGCTTCTGTCTGGCTGTGTCTTTTGGTGTGTGCTGTGAACCCTTTGTGCCCCAGCATGCCCCACCTTGAATATGGGCAGTCAACTCGGAGGGACCTGGCCAGCATCTGCCCATGGACACAGAGCAAGATGGATGGATGGGACCTGACCCTAGTGGGCTCTCCTCCCTGGAGCAAGGGTCATGTGCCCTCTGCGTACTCTGCCCCCTAGAGGCCATTAGGTGGTATCTGGAGACATTTGTGGTCACAACTAGGGAGTGGAGAGTACTGGTGCCAGGGGTGGAGGCCAACGTTGTTCACACCCTTGGAACCATCAGTCAGCCTGATGAGTAATGATTTGTGCCTCATGAGGGCAGTGCCAACGGGGAAGCCTCACTGGGGAGGCCCTGCCCTGCACCCCCAGGATAGGTCTCCATTGGCAGAGGCAAGGTCAGGGAACAAGTGGGAAGTCAGCAGCTGCCAGGACCCCAGGCAAAGGGTGAGGGTCAGGGTTTCTCCCACCTGCAACTTCTCTCTCCTGATCTAGATGCTCTACCCACAGCAGGTGAGCAAGGGGCCAGTTGAAGGTTACTTGCGTTCTGGTCCCCACCTGGCTCTGGGCCCAGGAGAGTTTCTCCCATAGCCACCATGAGGAAAGGGGCATTGCCCACGAGTGGAGATCAGGGTGAAGGGCTCTTGCCAGCTGGTCAGATATCCTTTTAGACATCTGTATGTGACCATACCAGACTTACCCCATTGCTCAGATCCACCCAGGCAGATGTCCCCAACCCTTAGCCAAGTATAAAGCAACAGAACTCATATTGGGAGGCTCCTTCTTGGCTTTATCAAGAGCTCTAAGGTAGGACTCCAAACAAGGCTGTCACAGAATTGTCCCAACAGCCCTGTCCACCCCCAAGTCCCACCGCCACATCTGGACTAACGCACACCAGCTTCAATAATGTGTTTGCAACCTTCAGTCTCTCCGTGGTCTCTTGATTTCTTTCCAGCGTTCAGTGGAGTCTCTGGCCTAGCCTCTTCTTCTGTGTCTGCCTCTTGAGAGCAGCTGCTATCTCCTCCATTAGCACCAGCTCCTTGTTCCTCACACTCATCACTGTCCTCCCCAGAATCTTCACTGTCGTCCTCAGACTCATCAATGTCATCCGAGTCCACGGGCAGCCTGGAAGAGAGGGGTGTGCCGTGGTACAGACACGGGCCAGTACAAGGTTACTTGTCCCACGACACTCAACCATAGATGCCCTCAAGCAGGGGATGCTCGGGGGCCCCACCGCCTCCAGCAGCAGCTGCTTTATACTTTATAATCACCACCAGGCCTCGCTCAGAAAGCCACACCCACAAGGCAGTAGGGACTGGGTCAAGGCTCCAGGAGCACACTAGGCTTGAGCCACCACTTAAGCACTTAGCGTGGACCCACAGGACCTACCGGGTACTAGCCACAGGCCTGTTGAGGTTTGCAAACTCTCTCCCGGAGTCCACATCAAAGGGATCTGAACATAGAGAGGAAGGTGACCTCTTAAGTGATTTCAGGGCAGAACCAAACTGGTGGCTCCAGGCTCCGAAGGGCTTGGTTGGTTTCACAGCTTCCCGGGGACTCCCAACCATCCCAGGCCTCACCAATCTCCTCCTCCTCAGGGGTGTCCTTGATGCTGGCCAAGTACCCCTGTTCGGCCTGCAGCACTTCCTCTGGGCCATGGCAGGCTGCGTACTTTTCCAGGAGCTGTTGGTTCAGGTCCAGGAAGCCCTTGCCCCACTTAAATTTTTGAAGCAAAATGACAGCAAGATCTGAAAAGCCTGGTAGAACAAAAACTAAAAATATACCTGGGACCCCTTTAGAGAGCACAATTATATCACCCCTTCTTGCCATTCTAGGAAGCTGTCACCTCCTCCACAATTCCCAAGGTTCCTCTCATTTACTGAGAAAGAGTCCTACTATGCTAGTCCCTATGTCTTATGGGGTCTCCATCTGGGCCTCTCCTTGAGTCCTACATTTCCTTCAGATACTGAGGACAGACTCTTGGGGCAGTGCTGTCCTGACAGTGACGACCCATACACCATCCCGGGAAGACAGCTGTCCATTTCACCTCTACCTCTGCTTCACAAGGTCAAAGCTGTATGTGGGCACTGGGCCTGAAACCAAGGCTGTCCTGATGGCTCCCAATACATTCTCACATCCCCCTGCTCAGAATCTGCCAGAAGAAACGGCAGTCAGATCCCAGACCGCCAGGCCAGGCTTCTGTCAGTCTGACACTCACCTACAATGCAGAAAGCAGCCGCAAAAGCTTCCACGCAGGAAAGTCTGCAGGGCCGGCCATAGTTTACAGGGTTGGCAGCCAGGAGGTAAGGCAGGAGCCGCAAATGGCTCCCTCGCATCTTCCCAAAGGGTGTCTCATCCAGTCTGGCCCAGGAGCAGTCTATGACAGCGACCCCTGACTGTGCCACCAGCTGTCTGCCAGAGAGTGTAGGGAAGGTTCTGGGGCCCCAAGTAAGACATGTCCTTGGAGACCGGCTTCACTACAGACGAGATGGTCTGGTATTTCCAAACTATGGTTTATTGTAGGGGTACACTACAGTACTCACTACCGAACTTAGAGCAGTTGCTGGGGGTAGCTGGACAATGTTTACTTAACTTTTTCTCCTAAGCTCTTCTACACTCTAAGCCTCGCTCTATGATAAGGGTCAAGTCAGCTATAACCCTGCCCATGTGAAAAGCGTGGACATCCAGGACCAAAAAGCAAGGCTTGAAGAAAATGACCTCCACAAGGGGCAGTTTAACAAAGACAAGATAATGGGGGAGGCACTCCGATCCGTCCCCGGCCCCCCAGGCCTCCGGTGCCTACCTGTCTGCGGGAGACACGTACTGAGTGCCTGCCGGGCTGAGCACCAGACCGCCAAATCTTTGGCCCAGTCGCAGGCAGCGTACCAGACCTAGGCGGGCCAGTTTACGGCCCGTGCAGCGCCGGGGGTCGCAGTGACCAAGCTCCCACATAGCCAGGGGACAAGGCAGTACCGCAGGGCCCGGTCCGTCCTGGCCCTCGGCCTCCTCAGGCTGCACCGATGCTGTAGGGAGAGAGAGAGAGAGAGAAGAGCGGATGCTCAGCGCCTGCTTCCTAGCCCGAAGCGCTGCTCCAATCGCTCGCTCCAAACTCACCGCGCAGGGCAGCGCCCACCTCCTCAGCGAAAGCATCCAGAGAGCGGCCGGGGGGACGCCGAACCCGACCGCTCTCCGCCCTGGACCCCCGCGCAACCTTCCTGCGGCCCATAGCCCCAGATAAAACTCCCGGCCACAGGGTTTGTTCGTGCAGTGTGCGCGTGCGCGCTCGCGCAGCTTCCGGTTTTGAGTGCAGGCAGTTCCTGCCGTCGCTCACGTGACTGTGCGACCCGGGGAGCGATGGCGGTGCGGCTGGCCGGCGTCCTGCTGCTGCTGGGGCTCACGGCACGCGGTCAGTGGCTCTGCGCACATCCCCTCCGCACTTCGGTGTCGCCCCCGCCTCTGCTCCCTGCTCATCGCCTCGCTCTCCGCAGGGCCCGCGCCGGCACGTGCCGGGAAGATGAAGGTGGTGGAGGAACCCAACACATTCGGGTAAGTGTCTCGCGGTCCGGCGGCTTGGGTTCCGGACGTGGCGGGCTCCCCTGACATTTTCTGTCCCGTAGGCTGAATAACCCGTTCCTGCCCCAGGCGAGTCGCCTTCAACCTAAGAGAGAGCCTTCGCCTGTGTCTGGTGAGCGCGGGAGGGAACGTGGAGCTGACCGAGGTGCTGACCGAGGGACGAGGAAAGCCCTCGGCTGGGGGTGTGGGGGGCAGGATAGGGTACCTCGGATGAAGGACACCGATAATGCATTCGCTGGAGGTTCATGCATTCGCTTGTCAAAATGTGAGTGTTTGAATGCTCGGGAGTATATGCTGGAACTGCAACCCCCTTTCGATCTCCCTGTTGGCGATTATCTAGGGCTAGTCAAGCTCTCTAGCGTTGAGCTACATCCCTAGCTTCTGTGTTTGTAAGATGGAGTTTCCCATATGTAGGTTTAAATTGGCCTCCGACTTGGGATCCTAAAGTCCCCGCCTCCCACAAGTGCTCAGACTGTTTAGGAGCTGCAAGGGTGTTGGATGTGAAGCGTCCACTCCAGGTGTGTTTAGCCTGTCTAGATCTAAGGGAATCGAGAGAGCATCACACATCAGAATCCTTTGCCCAGGGAAGCTGGGAGGGAGCTGAGATCCCAGGACTACAGAGAGTGGGACATAGCCATTGAAGGAGGCTCAGGGCTCCTCAGCATGAAGGGACCTTGGCTAGCTGAGGGCTGCATGGGGATTTGATGACTTGCTATCTGAGGTGTGCTGGACATGCTGGTTTGTAGCATTGATCCCCTGGAGGAGGAGAGGTAGCCCAAGCTGGAGCTTCTGAAGCTGAATGCAAGGAGCACCTACTAGCCTCCTCCAGCAGTGAACCAGTCAGGCTCAGCTGCCAACACAATCCTTTTCATGGGAAAAGGACATGGCTTGTGACATTCCTGATAGACACAGGAGTCCAAGGGCCTGCTGCCATCACACTGTGAGCACATGTGTGAGGAGGTGGTATAAGATGGGGGTATTTCTCCATCGCTCTTTCAAACTAGCTGGCAGCTCCTTGGTTGGCTAGGAGGAGGGGCCAGACATTGCCAGGAACCCAGTACTGCAAATATGTTCATTTTAGTAGAGAGTAATATTGGAAAGAAAAAGCGAAGAGTAGAGGTAGTGTGCATAGGCCCTCCCAAGACTATAATCTCAGCACTTGGGAGGCTGAGGGAAGAGGATCATTAGTTCATGGCCAGGTCTCGGCTACATGGTGAGTTCCACGACAATCGTGGCAGGAAAGAGAACAGCGAGGAGATGGGGAGAGGGGTGACAGAGACCTACTTGGTTGGAGAGTCATTCAGCCTAGGAGACAGGTTGTATTAAAATGCCTAGGTTTACAGGTGTGCTCACTCACATGCCTTGTGGGCATACCCTGTGTTTGGAGAAACTTGTCAGTTTCATTTATGTCAACGTCATAGTTGTATTAATTGTTCATAGTGACTCAATCCTTTTTATTTCTGTAAAATTGGTAGCAAATGTCCCAACTTTCATTTTGTTTTTCGAGACAGGGTTTCTCTGTTTATCTTTGGCTGTCCTAGAACTCACTTTATAGACCAGGCTGGCCTCGAACTCACAGAGATCCGCCTGCCTCTCCCGAGTGCTGGGATTAAAGGTGTGCACCACAATGCCCAGTCTCACTTCTGGTTTTAATTGAGTTTTTGCTTTTCCTGGTCATATTAGCCACTGGTTTGCCTGTTTTATTTATTCATTTTTTCTTAAACTTTTACAATTTTATGTATATGAATGTTTTACTTGCATGGATGTCTGTGTACTGTATTGTGTGAAATGCCTGTAGATGTCAGAAGGCATTGGCTCTCCTAGAATTGGAGTTACAGACGGTTGTGAGGCACCATATGGGTGCTAGAAACTGAACCTGGATCCTTTACAAGAGCAACAAGTGCTCATAACACTGAACTCTCTCTCCAGCCCCCTTGTTCTTACTTTGCATGTTACGTATTTGTGTGTGCCCGTGTGGAGGCCAGAGGTCAGAGTCGGGTGTCTTCCTCTATTGCTTTCCACCCTATAGAGAATCAGGGTCTCTCACTGAATCTAAAGCTCAAGGATTCAGCTAGGCTAGCTGACCAGCAAGCCCCAGAGACATGCCCCTGTCTCTGCCTCTCCAGCACTGAGATTATAGGTATCCAGCTTTTTTTTTCTTAAGATTTATTTATTATGTATAAGTATTCTGCCTGCATGTATGCCTGCACACCAGAAGAGAAGGCGCTGGATCTCATTATAGGTGGTTGTGAGCCACCATGTGGTTGCTGGGAATTGAACTCAGGACCTCTGGAACAATAGCCAGTGCTCTCAACCTCTGAGCCATCTCTCCAACCCCAGTATCCAGCTTTTTACGTGGGTGCAGAGAGGACCCACACTCAGTTCCTCATGCTTGCACAGCAAACACTTTCCTGAATAACACCCTCCAATTACTGTCTGCACCACCACACCCATCCTGCTACAGCCTCCTCATGCTGTAAAACCACCATGCTCAGCTTCTCATGTGTCGGGACTGCTGATCTTTTCAGAGAGCCAACTTTTGTTCTTACCTGTCTCCCACAGCTCATCCCGTGTGTCTGTTCCACTCCTTCACTTCAGCCTGGCTGACCTCACAGCTAAGGTGCATTTCTTATGAGAAGCCACACAGGACTTGAACTCTGGAACAGATGCTTGGGGCCCTCAGCTGGGCCTCAAAAAGGCAGGTCTTAGGCAGAGGCAGGCGGATCTCTGTGAGTTCGAGGCCAGCCTGGTCTAGAAGCGCTAGTTCCAGGACAGGAACCAAAAAGCTACGGAGAAACCCTGTCTTGAAAATCAAAAAAAAAAAAAAAAAGGCAGGTCTTTTTCTAAATAACAAAACATGCAGGAGAATCAACAGACCTGCCCTAGCAGAAAGAGCAAACCACTCAACATGAATTGAGAGGACACCATACAGTAGCTGGGTGAAGATGGGAAGGAAGATCTCCTATAGAGTAGCTGGAGACACAGGGATGAGAAAGACCCATGCTACCACTTTGGTTGCCAAGGCTGCAATGAAAAAGATCAATGCATGAATGCATGAAAACTGACCGTACATCTGGATCAGTGAGCAGCCAGTTTGAACATGCAATCAGAAACAGGAATTACAAGCCAGGACCGAGGGCGCTTCACAGCAATCCTTTCTATGTGGGACTGTGCTTAAGTGAGGTTTTTTGTTTGTTTTTTTCCCATTTTTGAGACAGTGTCTCACTATGTAGTCCTGGCTGGCCTGGAGCTCACTCCTTAAACCAGACTGGCCTCAGACTTAGAGATCTACTCTGTCTCCTGAGTGCTGGAATTAAAGGTGTGTGCTATTAAACCCCACATCAATTTAAATTTCTAAATCCCCATGGTAGTCACATTAAATAATGTAAAAATTTGCTTAAAAAATTTAAAAGTCTCAGCCAGTTGCGGTGGCGCACACCCTTTAATCCCAGCACTTGGGAGGCCGTCAGGTGGATCTTTGTGAGTTCGAAGCCAGCCTGGTCTACAGAGCATGTTCCAGGACAGCCAGAGCTACACAGAGAAACCCTGTCTCAAAAAACAAAACAACAAAAGCAAACAAGATTTCGCATAGCATGTGTGGGCCCTGGGTTATGTGTCCAGTAGGAGGGAGGAATTAGGCACAGTGGTATGCACCCATAGTTCTAGGTACTCGAGGCTGAGGCAGGAGGATAACTGTAACACAGGAGTTTGAGGCCCGTCTGGGTAACAAGACAGCTCCTGTTTAAAAGCAAGCACTGAAGAAATGGACTAAAAGCTCAAAGGCACACATCTGTCATCTTACTTGTTGATGTAAATGAATTAAACTCTCCATTCAATAGGCAGAGAGTGGCAGGATTGTTTTTATTCTGACACTCTTGCTAGCCTGCACCTCAGAAATCTGCTTGCCTCTGCTTCCTGAGAGCTGGGATTAAAGGCATGGACTACAATGCCCAGCTCAGAGACTAGAAGCAGTTTTTGTTTTGTTTTTGTTTTAGAAAGGATAGCCATCATATGTTGATAAACAGTATATTTAGCAAGATGTAACAAGCATGTATGACAATGTCTGAATTCCAAAATCTATAAGCAGACACTCTGAGTCTCACAGCCCCCTCATAGGTGAAGGATGGTTTCCTTGAGCATGGAATTCTCTATTGGCCTATAGATTTTTAAAAAGAATTTTATGAGCATTAGTGTTTTGCCTGCATGTCTGCCTGTGTGAAGGTATCGGGTTCCCTGGAACTGGAGCCACAGATAGCTATGAGCTGCCATGTGGGTGCTGGGAATTGAACCTGGCGTCTTCTGGAAGAGCACAACCCCGAGCCATCTCTCCAGCCCCCTGGCTTACGGACCTTTAAAAACATTGTGTGAGGTTCTTTCTACAGAGTCCTGGCTATCCTGAAACTCACTAACGTAAACTAGGCTGGCCTTGAACTCACAGAGATCCACCTGCCTCTGCCTCCAGGGTACGGGAATGAAAAGTACATGGCACCACATAGGGTTTATCTTACGAATTTAAAAATGCTCCTTTGAATGGAACATGTATTCCTGTTTCTTTGTATGCCTGTGGGCTTTATTGAAAATTGGTTCTTAGAAAAAAATAGAATACTCTGTCCATCTTTGCAAACTGGTCCTAAGCTTTGGACTAGTCAGTCCTGTTTTTCTGAGGATGCCACGTGACTACTGTCTGAACTTCCCCAAATTGCACTAGCATGCAGACTTGTGTACACACACATATCCGTACCTTTCTTGGCTAGTGGCTGGTTTTGCCAGTGGGTCTGCGGTCCAAGTCTAGGTTCCAGAAACCGAGGGCCCCCCTCCACAGGAACAGACATGGGAGTCCTGCCACAGATAACCAGTTCTGTGATCAGGAGATGGATTTATCAGTCCCAAGGGATTAGGTCAGCCAGCATCTGACCATTCCTAATCCCATGCGGAAAGGAACTTGGTGCTTTCTGGCCTTGAGGGTTGGTGCCCCCTGCCTCCCTTAGCTTCTAGCTCTAGGGGTAGCAGAGGTTTATGCTTAAGTTGAACTGCTGTGGTGTTCTCCCCCAGGGCCCCTGCATCTCTTCAGACTTGCTGGCAAATGCTTCAGCCTAGTGGAGTCGACGTGAGTGCCGGGCTAGTGGGAGGAGTGGGTCCGGTCTACAGAGCTCCTCATGCTCCTGTGTCCCCAGGTACAAGTATGAGTTCTGCCCTTTCCACAACGTGACCCAGCATGAGCAGACCTTCCGCTGGAACGCCTACAGCGGTATCCTTGGGTAAGCTGAGCTAGGGCAACAGTGTCAAGTCTGCTCCTGAGGCCCCCACATCATTGCTTTGCCACCCTTTTTCCCCAGCATCTGGCATGAATGGGAAATTGCCAACAATACCTTCAAGGGCATGTGGATGACTGATGGGGACTCCTGCCACTCCCGGAGCAGGCAGAGCAAGGTGAGGCCCATTGGAGATGTGGGTGGTAGAGAGCTTCCCACCCCCAGCAGCCACTGAGGCTCTCTTCCTTCCCAGGTGGAGCTCACCTGTGGAAAGATCAACCGACTGGCCCATGTGTCTGAGCCAAGCACCTGTGTCTATGCGCTGACATTCGAGACCCCCCTTGTGTGCCATCCCCACTCTTTGTTAGGTAGGCCTCCGGATAGGGCTGGGTCCAGGGAAGAGGAAGGTAGGTAGGAGGCTCTGCAATGTTTGGCTCCTGTTGGTCTGTAGTGTATCCAACCCTGTCGGAGGCCCTACAGCAGCGCTGGGATCAGGTGGAACAGGATCTGGCAGACGAGCTTATCACACTGCAGGTGGGTGCACACTCAGGGGTGTCCCCTTGCCTGCTCTACCAGGTACTCCTTCTGCCTCCTCCACCTTCAGGGCTATGAGAAGTTGCTGAGGGTGCTTTTTGAGGATGCTGGCTACTTAAAGGTCCCAGGAGAAACCCATCCCACCCAGCAGGCAAGAGGTTCCAAGGGCCTGGGGCTTGAAACCCTGGACAACTGTAGAAAGGTAGAGTTTAGGGGCAGGGGGAAGGTTACAGGGTCCCTAGTCCTGGTAGCCCCCCACCAGGGTTTGACTGGGTTGGCATTCTTGTCCAGGCACACTCAGAGCTGTCACAGGAGGTACGAAGACTGACCAGTCTGCTGGACCAGCATGGAATCTCCCACACTCAGCCCACAGGTCAGTCTGTCTGCCCTGGTCAGCTGCCAGCCACCCTGGGGCCTGCAGCAGTTGGAGGACAGAGTCTCACTTGCCACCCGTTCTAGCAGAAATCGCCCACTCTAAGCACCTGGGTCAGCAGGTCCCCACAGGTGCTACCTCAGAGCAGCTGCGGGGTGATCCAGGACTACGTGGGAACACCCTGTGATCCAGGCGGCAGGAGAGATAAAGAAACATCCAAACATCCTCAGTGGCAAATGTCCTTCCAGAGAGGACAGGTGTGGTCTCAGCGGGTGCACAGAACTGGTGTGGTGGGGACATGACTTCTTTTGGCATCTTCTAGGTCAGGCAGGGTCACTGACAGACACAGGGACCTTCTGGCTAACCGTTGTTGTGCCCAGAAACACAGACAGAATAAATTTCAAAGTTTTAATCTCATACTGATAAAAAATAACTCCATGAATTCTGTAAACCATTGCATAAATGCTATAGTAAAAAAATTTAAACAAATGTTAACAACTTTAAACAATTCACTAAGTAAATGGGTATGTATTATAAATATGACCTTCTGGATTAAGAAGATTCCATTCACATAACATTCTCAGCTAACTTCTGAAAACAAATGCACACAAAGGCTTCCATAAGTTAATCCACATGCGCATCCACACTGGGGAAAGGTCTGCCAACCAGGTACACAAAACTCTGACACCATCATTTACTGTTAATATTTAACACTAGAGAGTTAAAAGACAATAGGCAACAGGACAATGGTGAGCCTCAGTTCCTAGACCCACAGCTTCACCTCCAGTACACACATGTGGGCCTTAAACACATCTCTCTCCTCCTTGGCTCTTCCCACCCAGGATAGACCCTAGGAGCCTTAGCTCACAGGAGGTCTAGGATGGATGGGAGAAGTAGCCCCTTCTTTGGTCTTCCCCCTGCACACCTGTCCTCAGAGCCCAGCCTGATTCCAGAAAAGCAGATGCTCAAGAAAACTCCTGTCACTGGGTGGGACCCCGTAGACATCACACAGCAGTCCCATAACTGCCACAGCCCCAGCCCGGAATGTCAGCCCAGGAGGAGTTGGCCAGAGTAGCTTACACACACAATCTAAAGCTTAATGCTTGTAACTGTTACAGCTTGAATGTCCAGATGAGCTACCAATCACAAACATTGTCCTGTTACCACAGAGACCAAAGGCCAATATGGGAAACAAGTGCATAAATATGAATAAAAATAAACAATCTTAAACCATGGTAACAGTAGCACGAAATACACATGATCTAGGTACTGAGCTAATAAATCATTACCACTATAATTAAAAATGAAATATCACTAAAACCAGTTCTATAGTTACCTTATTAAGTAGTGGGCTAGCTGCGGAATGTTGAGGATCCACTTCCTTTAAAATGATAGAGCTTTTCTACCAGTTTGTCTTGTATTAGAAAATGCTTTTCAATCTCCTACTATATTAAATACATTCTAATTTGGTCACTGATAAAAACGTTTTACCTAGTCACTTTGCACTTAAAAAATGCTATTAAAAGTCTTTGGCAAAGCCATGGGAGAGGAGAACCACTTCTAGGCCTGGGCAGAACCTGCAGGTAGGATACCTGCCCTGCCTAGGTCTGCCACCAAAGGCAGGGGTTGCCTGGACAGATGTCTCCTCCCTAGATTTCCAGGAACAGTCCCAGTCCTTACTATAGAAGGCTGAAGTCATCACCCTAGACACATTCTCAGCAGGATTTTAGCCATGGGCCTGAGGCCAAGCTGTGAGGGTGCTGCCTTCTCCTTGGAAGCTGCCGGGTGAGCTGCAGCAGAGCTGGGGCTGCTCGTCATGGGATGGATTCTGATCATAATTGGATGCACAGCTCAGGTACCAGATGTCTGCTAAAGCTGTCCCAGAATCTCTGGATCAGCTAGCGGTAAGTGAGGGTGATCACAGGGGCAGCAGACTGAAGTCTCAGGTTCACAGCCCCTTTGTTCAGCACAAGCTAGGGTGCCCCGGGCGACTCGGGGTACAAAGCACCGTTGCCATTTACAGACAAGACATCAGAACACAGCTCCTTCCGAGTAGATCTTGAACTCCTCTGAATGTCTGATTCCTTTGCTGCATTTTTCATTAGCATGAAATTTTCTTTCAAGGGAGAAGAAAAAAACCAAATGAACCAATTCCTTCACTTCTTTTGCAAGGCACAGGCACTTGGAAGTGGCCACGGATCACATAAGTGCATGACAGAGCTCTGGATATCACTCTGTGATAATGGAATATAAAACTCCATCTACATGTGCACCTGCACATGCTTAGGAAAATTAGTTCCTTTCATAAAATTAAGAACATCTAAATGTATATGTGTCTCTCAATAACCACTCTGCTTATAAATACTATTTGTCTGCACTTAATTTTAAATGTAAAAATCCTAGGTCTTCTTCACTACTAGATAAATGTTCATTTCCTAAATAGTTTCAGAATATGAAATCTAACGTAGTTACCATTACTATGAGTTAACAACAAACTGATAGGAAACTTCAAGTTCACAGTACACTTATAAAGCTTCATGTTATCGCATATTAAAAAACATGGACCTAGAAAGCAGCTTATACAACTTATAATGTCTAATTAGATTCCTCGGTTTACAAAGTGCTTTGACAAGGCCTGACCTCCCACTGGCCTGGCCACAGCAGCGTCATGACTAGGGGCACCAAAAACATGCCACCTGCCCAGGGGACGGGTGGTGGTGCTTCAAAGGTTTTCTGAGAATACCTTGACACCGTTGGTTGGTAGGAGATGGTAGGGAAGAAAGAGTAATATGAGAGGCTGTTGGACAGTGGGCATGAACTCACATCCTGGCGTGGGTGGGACTGGAGGCAAGTTTCGACACTGAAGTGGCACATGGCATGCTGAGGCCTTTGCACTGCTCACCAGGGAAGGAATAGGTCTCACTCTGGTCACCATGGGAGGGGCTGGCCCTTGCAGTAGGGGCACTCAGGGGTACTGGCTGCACACAGCTCGCATAAGACACGGTGCTGGCAGGGCCGGAGGACAGTGCCATGGGCCCTCTCCTGGCAGCCCACACACTGTTTGGCACGAAGCTGGAAGATCACCTGTAGGGAAGAGGTGATTGGTGAGTGTGGGGAGCCACAAAGGAGTAAATGTGTACAGCTGACATGGATATGCCCAAATCAGGGAAGGATAATACCTCAGACCCATGGAAAACTGGAAAAGCCTTTCAACAGAGGTCTGCTCCAAGTATGACTGTTTTAAAAACATTTGACCAGTATGTGCAAAAAAAGAGCAACTGCATGTAGCTTCCTCCTCTGGGACTGCTCACGTAGACTCCCCCACCTAGACGAGCTGCCCTGCTGCCTCATCTGCACACGCAGTAGACACACTAAGCTGCAGGTTGCTTTGGTAGCAGGTACAGCGCCACCCGAGCATACACAGCCTACCCGTGCCTAGCTTCTCTTTGTGTATGTGTTGTTTCTGCAGTTTGTCTTGTCTTCATTCTCTTATTGCCCCTAGTCAGGTCAAGGCACCAGGCTGGTGTGAGTCACACTGGGTAAGGCCAAACAAACGACCGTATCCCAGGACAGTGGCCACCAGCTACAGCAGCAGTGTCACAGAAATCCTTTGTGTGTCAGGCTTGGGGTGGACATTTTGGCCAGGGGCCCACAAGGGAACAGTCAGTAGAAAAGAGTTTCCCTTGGAAAACCCCACCCCTGCCAGAGTGCTGGGTCCTGAAGCACAGCCAGTCTAGCCACAGGCAAGGCTGGCAGCTGGGTACCCACAATGGGTGCTAAGTGGGATCCCATGGCTGAGAGTGGCCAGAACCCAGGAAACTATCTTGGAGACAAGGTATCCGTGACCTTGGCTGTAGTCAACAGGACACATGCAAAAGGCACCAACCAGAGTTCAGGCAAGGAGCCAGTCCTCTTTGCCCTCCCCGGAAGTGGCAGCAACTGCCCAGCAGGACTTACCCCATCCACAGCCTCCAGGTCCAGGCGCAGCTGGTTCTGCAGGGAATGCAGCTTGGGGAGAGGGATGTCGTTGATGTCACCCAAGCTCCGTAGCCCTGGCAGTGAGGACAAACCCAGGCCCTCTAGTTCTTCCTGCAGCTGCTTTACCTGGGCCTCCACTTCCTCCTTCTTCTGCAGGGCCAACTGCCGGTCATTGTCCGCTACACGGGCTCTCTCCTTGGCCTCCTGAGCCTCTCTCTGCCAGGCATCACAGGCCTAAAACCCAAGACAACATACAGGAGGCAGCCATGCCTGGCCTTCCTCAGGCTTAGCTGCCCTACCTATGTATCCAATGCCCTCTCTTCCCTCCCACGTCTGGCTTCTTCTTCCCACAGGCTTACCTGCTTCACTTGCTGCCAAGACTCTTCCCACTGCCTGATCTTTCTTTTGGCTTCATCTAGCTGTCGCCTGACCCGTGCCAGCTCAGCACTGTTTGGACTTGCACTTGAGGAAGCCGAAGGGCCAGAGTTCAGAATGGGGGATGGGCTAGGAGAGAAGCTGCCAGAAACAAAGTCCCAGATGCTCCCAGGGACGCCGTTCAAACCTGAGTTTAGGAGACAAGGATGATACAGTCCATGCTGCACCCAAGGCCTGAGGTGTCTGCAGGTGTTCTGCCCTTCACCTGGCCACCCACCTTGGTACCCTCATGACGGCTGAAGATTCAGCTCCAAGACTGCCTCCCCTAAATGAGGCACAGTTGGCTCAGGAAGATAAGAGTGTGAACAGAAAAAAACAGAGTTCCTAACCCCAGCAGTTCTCATTCTCTAGCAGACCCTGGAGGTTCAGAAGAGCTCTAGTTCTGAGGTCATCTCCTGTATGTTAGCTGTCTGTTAAGATGGACATCTGGAGACAGGCACATTTCTAAGTAGAATGTTATGAAGATGTGAACAGCAGAAGACAGAGTCCTGCTGACCTGACATATCAGTTCCCTCTCATAGTTTGGGTCATACAATGAATCCTAGACAGTGCCTGCGGGGACCCAACGTAGCTCCATGTATGCCCCACCCAGAGCCCTGAGTGAGCTGGCAAGCGAGACACTGATCTGGAGCACTGTGAGAATGCCCAGCTGTGGGTACCAGCTGTCCCATGGTAGACATGTCTACCGTGTCTGTCCACTCATCTACACCACACAGGCTGCAGGGGGTGGTGTCTCTGAAGACACACAACTATGGAGGTGAGAAGCCCTGCAGTCAGAAATACCCAGGACTAGATTGGACATGGCCTGTTTCAGGACCCAGAGCCGGCGGGGAGGGACCCACGCCCAGGCACGCACCTAAAGAGCTGTAAGATGAGGCTGCAGAGCCCAGCGTAGCCGGCTCCGACCGGAGGGGTGGTGGCTGCTGGGGGGGCGTCATAGCCGAGGAGACGAGTGGCCCAGACAGGGACTGGGAGAGCGAGCTGAGTGGGGAGGTGGACAGGGATGAGGACGAGTGCAAGGATGGCGAGCGGGGCAGGGAGCCCGGAATGGTGACGGGTGCTGAGCCTGCCAGCGACCTGGGACCTGGTGGGAGGAGGGAGGCTGAGTGAACAAGGACAGGCAGGGTTTCTGCCACACAGCCACTTGCCAATATGCCTGCAGGTCAGTAACTAGGCAGCTAGACACCAGGGAAGCCTAGGGACGGGGCACCTCAGAAGATACCAGAGGAACCAGGCCAGCAAGCAATACCACCCACAGGGGTGCAGCTGTCAGGCGCCGCCAACTCAGGGCAGCACTGGTAGTGGTCCCGGCAGAGCCAGGAACCCACCACTAGCAGGGCCCTCACAGAGCCACCAGGGCTCGAAGATGGGTAGACTTTTTTTGAAACAGAGAAAATAACTTTCAGGATGAAGAAAGTGATGTAATAATAGGAACCTCTCTATGCCATACAGCTGTAAGAATAATTTCTTGTGTTTCCTCATGAGAGGCTCCAGCCAAGTCTAAAGGGCTGCTTTGTCACAACAGAGGTAAACTGAAGAAGCAGCAGGAAACCGAGTCACACAGGCAGGTAGCAGAGGCAAGAAGAGGATCCCAGCAGATGGCTCCCCTCAACCCTTACAGTAAGCCAGGCAGCATGCACGAAGATAAAGGAGCCACTGAGCTCACCTGTCAATCCAAGGTCCTGCTCTTCCAAGTCTTTATCTAAGGACGCGATATTTATGTCACTAAGGTGAAGATCTAAGGCCGAACCTGCAAGATAAACCTGGTGTTACCCACTCACTTCTCACCCAGCACAAACACAAAATCTCTCAGAAGGAATCCCTGACCCCATAACATCAACACCCACCTAGCTAGAGCAAAGCAGCCCCTGCCAGCCTCTACTGGTCAACAGGGCTGCTTTCTCCTCCACAGCCAGGGAGGGGTATTTCATCTGAACAGCCCTTGCTGCAGTGAGACACACAGCTCTGGTCCACAAACGTCCTACTTTGTGGTATGGCTGTTTCATTTTCTTTGCTTTTTGGATATCATGTAGCTCATGACTGGCCTCAACTCAATGCAGCCAAGGGCAACCTGAACTTCTGATCCTCTTGCCTTCCACCTCCCAAGTGCTGGGATTATACAGGAATGTATCAGATGTGCTCAGTTGTGTCTCCTTTTACTTCTAACCATTTGTTAAAATTTGACCAAGAAACTACATTTAACTATTAAAAATTTTACAGGAGGTTAATTCCAACAGGCAAATGGTTCTGAGGCTGTGTAGGCTGAACACACTAAGATAATGAACTCTGACACCTTGAGGACCACCACACTCACCCCAGAAACTGCCTCCCTGTCAGGGGCAGAGGTTGCTGGTATGGCAGAACCCTATAATTCTAGTACTACAAATGCTAAGGCAGGAGAATCACACTTTGAGGCCATTTGGTCTACATAGTGAACGTCAGGAGCAGGATGAGACTAGGACATGCCTCCATCCCCATAGCCAGAACAGGGCTGCCATTCAGGGACCACGTAGTGGAGAAGATAGCAATCTGTGTCGATAGCCTGCATAGCCCTTGGAGGGAGGAGAGACAGGAGCTGGCTGCAGGAGTATGCCTGTGAGTGGTGTCGCATTCTCAATACAGGCACTGTCAAACCTGAACATGCAGGAAGTTAAAGGAGCCACTGAGCTCAGCCAGCACTCTCACCTGTCAATCCAAGGGTCCTGCTCTTCCAAGTCTTTCTCTGAGAAGCAATGAACCTTTAGCTCTACTGCCTCTCTCACCCACTCCTCCCAGTACACTGGTGCAGTCTATGCTGTGTGGTTCAGTCCTGTCCCCACTGCGGACTAAGGCCCCCCAGTTCCCAAGAACTCTGACTTCAAGATAATATATATACTGGGTGTGGTGGCATATGCCTGCAATCCCAGCACCTGGGATGCAAAGGCAGAGAGAATTGTGAGGTCCAGACCAATCTGGGCTATGCTGTAAAACTAGCCTATTCTCAAAAATAAACAAATAAAAAGATGCCACAGGTCACATAAACTGGTCACATAAACTTTCCCTGAAGGCCCTGGTCTTCCCTTGCTGGTTATAAAGGGCCTCCCCCCCCCTCTTTTTTTTGATAGGGTTTCTCTGTGTAGCAGCCTAGCTGTCCTGGAACTCGCTCTATAGACCACACTGGTCTCAAACTCACAGAGATCTGCCTGCCTCTGCTTCCCAAGTACTAGGATTAAAGGTGTGTGCCACCACTGCCTGGGCATACAAAGGGCCTCTCTAAAAGGGTGACAGCACACAGGCTGTAAGGAAACCTCTCTGTAGCGGGTCAGGATAAAACTCTAGAAGCACAGCTGACACTGTGACAGAGTACCATGCAGGGCTTAAAACTCAGCATGTAGGCAGCAAAATGAAAACAGATACCTAACCCATCAGAGTTGCTTCTGTAGTTCTGGCAAAGTCCCTAAATGTACTACCTTTGCTTTCTGGGCTCTATAGTTTTGCTTCTGGCTAACTGTTCCTGCTCCTTAGTTCTTCAAACTAAGGTGTAACCTAGGTGTGTCAACCAACCCAGGTGTGCCAACTCAGGATGAATATTTTGTGCTCAAAAGCTCACCCTGAGAAAGGCTCGGGACTGCACTGGATCCTGAACAACCAGTGTAGTTCTAGCTGGCCAAGAAAGACTTTCTATTGGCCAGGCAGTGGTGGTGCACACCTTTAATCCCAGCACTCGGGAGGCAGAGGCAGGCAGAACTACGAAAGTTTGAGGCCAGCCTGGTGTATAGAGTGAGTTCCAGGGCAGGCTCCAAAGCTACAGAGAAACCTTGTCTCCAAAAAATAAATAAATAAATAGATAAATAAATAAAGGACTTTCTACTGACTTAAACTCTTCTCTCTGGTGGATACCTCACAACACTACCTGCTCCCTTTCTTCCCCCAGCACCACATGCCATCCCCAGTCTCATCTCTGTCTTTGGGGGAGAAGAGGTGTCTCCCAAGAGTAGGCATGCTTCAGGGTCCCTTCTCCAGTGACAGCAAGCTAAGCACAGCTCTCTCTCTACCTCACACCCTTCTTTATAGTCCACTAGTCCAGATCTCATCAGTCTCCAAACCCTGTGTGCTAAACCAGTACATCTGGATAGAGCTGGCTGAAGTAGGCAGACTGAGGATATGTTCCCATCCATCCACACGGCAAACCTGCCCTCTCCTGCCTCTGTTGTGCCCAGTGCAGAGGCTCCACCCCATCCTTTACACCTGATCTGGAGCAGGGAGGTGACAGCCTGGACTGACAGCCTCTGCACCTAAAACCTGGAGAATTAAGTGAGGGACAATTTCACTGCTCTTGTGCGCCTGGAATAAATGCAAAACCTCAATTTGAAGAACTAAGGAACAAAGAAAGGCATGAAAGTGGGAACCTGTCTTCCCTGGATTACTCAATCTGAGCATGTTCTCTGTGGCTCAGCACAGGAGTCCAAGGTGCAGTGGCAGCCTTAACTACACAGCAGAGGGGCCAAGCTGGGATAGAACCATACCGCAATCAATCCCAAAAAGAAGCCTAGCACAGGGTGTGAGCCACTGTACTGGAGCCCAGCAAGGTTTCAGTTAAAAGGGATATCTGGGGAGCCTCTGGGCCCTGTCAGCCCTATTTCTGGCCCAGGGGCTCCCCAACTCTTCTGATTGCTGTTCAGGAACCCACCCTACACCCTAGCCCACCAGGTTTTGTCTGTCTCCAATCTCACTAACCTTCATGGTCCTGATGATCAGACCCAGGACTTCTGAATCATACCTCAAGAACCACCTTGGAAATCTAGGTGAGGAGCCTCCTTTCACAAACTTTATAAGTGCTTGAGGGCCAAGCTATACCGCCTGGCTCAGAATTGGCTCCACCAAATGACCTGAAGCCACCTGGACCTCACCAGCTAGTGTCCCAGGCATCACCAGTTCCCAATGTGACACAGCACATTCAAAAGGTGCCATAGTCCTCTAGGGTCAGGGATACACGAAGGGACAAACCACACAGACTGCAGGAAGGAGTTAAGGGCAAGACAGGATGGTTGGTGTCTTCCCTATCTGCTGCTAGAGAACAGAGGGGCACCAAGCCACCAGCATACCTCCACTCTTAACTGGGAAAGTTAGGAGGAACTGGGGGGACCTGACCAGGACTCTAGGGACAGGATGCAGGATGGCCACCTTTTGAGAGCAATAGGGCCCTGGATAAGCAGCACCAAGAAAAGCAAGTTTGTAAGTGTAGGCATGTGAGTTAACCTCCTTCTGCAGTCCCATGATCTCACTGCGAAAGAGGTACATGGCTTCCGGGAAACATGCACCTGGAGGGACATGCATTTTGAAAGGTACCGGCCTGAAGGAGTGAGCACCAAGACGGAGGAGTGCACTCAGAAGGAAAACTACCAGGGGTTCTTCACCTGGGGGTACGCTGGCCGACCAGGACGATCTCAAGGGAGATGCCAGTCAAGGCGGGGGGGGGTGGGGGGACACCACCAGGGAGGATTTGAGTGTAGGACAGAAGTCCCCTGGAGGACACGCACCGGAGAAAGGGACTCACACCTCGGTTCCAAAGCGCTGAAAATGAGGACTCACAACTTGGTGCCGCGCTGACGCGAGACCTGCCGGGATCTGCCGTAGCCACTGTCAATGCTGACTCACATCCTCCGCAGCCCCAGCAGGGCTACCGTCACTGAGGATTCAAACCTGCCTGGTTCGCGCTCCGCCCTCACCAGCCGCTGGCCACGCCTGCGTGCAGGCCCCGCCCACTCCCGCTGTGCACCCTGCCCCCGAGCACCGGCCACGCCCCCACAGCACCTGCTTACCAGGCGTGCTAGGGAAGGAACCGTTTAGGCCTAAATAGGGGGGCAGGAATGGACCATGGGGGAGCAGGGCAGGTGGAGGAATTGGGAGGGTGCCGAGCAGAGGGAGCACTCATGGGCTCAGTCCCCCATGGCCAAGAGCTGGAGGCGGAGGCGTGTTCACTCTGACTACCAGAACAAGCTTCCCACTTCCCTCCCCCGCATCTCTTAAATGTGCAGGCCCTGCACTTGATTTAAATAGAAGGAAACCCCACAGAGACAGTGCCCTCCAGTCTACCCCTCCTCCCCATCAGCCCTTTAACACCGAAAAAGAACCAAAGTGAGGGCCAATCCCATGGGGAGGAAGCATGTGGGTCAGGCTGGCTATTGGGTAGAGGCAGGGATTGCCCCCCCTATGCCTAGGAACCATGAATTCCCATCACTGGGAAGACAGCCCACTGACTCCTTGTGTCTTGATATATAGTATGGGGGGGCCTCAAAAGTGATCCTCTTGGCTGGGCGGTGGTGGCGCACGCCTTTAATCCCAGCACTCGGGAGGCAGAGGCAGGCGGATCTCTGGGAGTTCGAGGCCAGCCTGGTCTACAAGAGCTAGTTCCAGGACAGGAACCAAAAGCTACGGAGAAACCCTGTCTCAATCAAAAAAAAAAAATCCCTTCCCAGCAATACAAAAGAAATTTTAAAAATGAATTTCGCAACTTCCTGACTCTGTGGCTGAGGCCAGCATTGCTAGAAGAACTACCGCAAACACGCTGACACCTGCCAGCCTGAAACACCCCGCAACTCAGGACTTCCTGAGAGACGTCCCATGTTTGTAGCACCTGGTCAACCTTACACCTTGGTGAGCAAGTGTCCACACAGTCTGCTTGTTCCGGGATGGGGATCTAACTCCCCTCAACATTCTTCTGTTGTGCACCCTCTTTACTATTAGAAACACAGAGGGGTGAGTGGAGCAGTCCCCATGTAGTACAGGACCGTCTTTAATGTCCCCCGAGGAGGGTGGAAGGAAGCCTCCTCTGTCAGCACTAGTGACATCATTCCCAACCTGCATCCGATGCAGGACTCTAGCAGGTCTACATGGACAGAGCTTGTGCTGTCTTGTGAGACGGTTAGTGACACATGTCTATGTCCTCTAGGTAGGGCTTGCCACTTTGGTTCTTGTACATCAATATGGACAACTTGACTCTGGATCCCTAGGCAGCACGATCTGCTTCAAGACAGAGGGCTTAACTTTCCAGTCCTACATCTCTGAGTCACCACAAATGCCGTTCTGTGTATCTCTCATGGTCAGGAGAAGATACAGGCTTTGGGGCTGGAAGGATATCTCAGTGGTTTAGAGCACCGGCTACTCTTCCAGAGGACCCAGGTTCAATTTCCAGCACCCATGAGGCAGCTCACAACTGTCTCTAACTCCATTTCCAGGGACACCAATTCCCTCCTTCTGACATCCACAGGCAATGAACACATGCAATGCAGACATACATTTAGGCAAATTCTCTTATTCATATATATATAAAACAAATAACATCTTAAAAAAAAAAACGCTGGGTGGTAGCGGCGCATGCCTTTAATCCCAGAAATCAAGAGGCACAAGCAGGCAAATCTCTGTGAGTTTCCGCCTGGTTTACAAAGAGTTCCAGGCAAGCCTTGACTACACAGAGAAACCCTGTCTTGAAAAACCAAACTGAACCAAACCAAACCACAATCAAGTCAGTCTTGGGCCAACTAGGTCCTGGTGACCACGGATGCAGCAGCTCAGAGCATGCTGCCTGTGACCACGGAATGCAGCAGCTCAGAGCATGCTGCCTGTGACCATGGAATGCAGCCGCTCAGAGCATGCTCCTGTGACCACGGAATGTAGCAGTTCAGAGCATGCTACCTGTGATTCACAAGTACCTGTGTACACAGGAGTGCCAGGCTCACTCACTCCTCTTGGTCTCAGCCCATTTACTTAACTCATCCTGACCTTTGTGCCCAGGTTCTTGGCTCCTGTTCAGGCCCTGACATATCACTGGTGCTCCCGCAGTGAGTGACTCCCAGGCACTAGAATATCCACGAAGCTGGCCACAAGTTGACAGCTAGATGTTTACTTGCTCCAGGCTCCACTACAACTCTCCTCTCGACCCTGTCATCCCCCACCTTCAGTTCATCATGGTTTCCATCTCCACTTCTCACCAGCCTCCTCATTTCCCCGTGGCCTCTGGGACAGAGGGTCCACTTGCCATGACTCTTAGGTGTTTTGTGCATTCTGTGACGTGGGTTCCACACATCCTGCAGTCCCGAGTAACACAGTGACCGTGTGAAAAGCTGAGAGGAAAGAGTGCTGTGACTTACCTAGAACTGCTTCCACAGTGTTGCCAGCTGGATCCAGTGGGAGGGCACGGGCAGGGAGGGTAGGCAGAGCGGTGGGGGAGGAGCTACCTGAGCCAGTGCTGGATGCCAGGCTAGATGCCACACTGGAGCTTATGCTGGGGGCCAGTGGGTGAACCACTGAGAACACAGCAAGGTGGTTCTGTTCAAAAACACAAACAATATGAGCAGGTGCTGCTGGGAGCACAACAGCATAGACACTGCAGACAGACGGACTGCCCACATCCAGAGCGGCACATGAGGACAGCAACATCTCAGGCTGCTGCAGACGGGTGGGAACTGTTCGCCAGCATGCACTGACCATGACAGGCTGTCTTGCTGTCACTCAGGCAAACAGATCTGGAAAATGTCTGTTGACTCAAAAACCTGTCACAGGCCAGGGGCTGGGCACCTGGCGATCCTTCTCCCCAACATCCCAGGAGCCTCTCACCCCTCCCCAGTTCTTACCCACCCAGTGGCCAGAAAAGAGAAACTGAGGAAAAATGGTAGGTAATAGATTAAAAACAAGCCATATGATAGCAAACAGGTGCCCAGGCTAGATTCGGGGAACAAAGCAGCAGAGCTGGGGGCCCTCAGCATGTCTCAGTACTACAGACACTTTCATCAAATGTGCTGAACCTAGGATCTTCACATCAAGAAAAAGCAGCCCATGCATCCTGGGCCTCACCAAACCTCCCTGAGACATCCCCATGAGTCCCACAACGGTAGCCAGAGAGCCCAAACTCAGGAGTGGCTGAGGTGCCTGGGCCAAAGAGAGGGCAGGTGTTCTCTATCAGCAAGTCACAGATACTGGCCATAGGCAGGAAGAAACTGTTACCAGCATGAAGGGTACCAGTTCTCTATAAATGATAAGATCACACATCACAGCTGGAAATCAACAGCTTAGTGGTAACCCCATCACACAGGTACCAGGTACAGACGCTGTAGGCACCTGTTGTCAGTATTCAGGCATCTGTTCTGTCCTGCCCTTGGGGTCCCGACAGGGTATGTCCTTAGCTGCAGCCACTAAGAGTACCTCCTGTGCACATTCACTAGGGTCCCTTTTAAAAGCTGGGCCTGCCCCTCTCCCCCTTCTTTCTCCTTCCCCCTCTCTCTCTGCCCCACCTCTCCCTCTTTCACCTCTCTTGCTCCAAGGGACCAGTCTCTGCCTCCTTCTCTGCCTCTTCTCTCTCCTCTTCCAATAAACCTCTCCTATGTGAGCCTTGCTGCATGGCATGACTTCTCCTCATCGTATTTTTAAATTACAACATTGGGTTCCCTGACCAGGAGGAAAGGCTCTCCTGCTGGCAGTCTGGGGCACGCCAGGACCCTGGTACCTGGTTCACATACAACAGCCTTGATGTTGAAGTGGAGATGGAAACTAATGGATCACTGGGCCCCTCCATCTAACACCAGCATGACTGGTGAGCCCCCTCTTCTTCACCATTTCCCAAGAGTGAGGACTTATCTCTCAAGCTTGGCTTCTCACCTTTTGGCCTCGTTAAGCACTGGTGCCAGGGAACCATGGCTTTTAGGCTCAGAGCCCTTAGCCCCTGCTCTGCTTGACAAATCACTGAGGCAGCCTGTGCCTTCTTGAAATCAATCCTCTCTGAATTCCTGGACACTAGGAATTATAGGCCCTTGGGTCTCACTTATCTGCCTCACTCATGGGAACTTTGGCATAGTCTATACCTCCAGCTTTTGCACTCAGTGCCCAATTTAAGGGCTTCTAAACTCATCATCTGCCTTTGCTGTTAAGATCTGGCCCAATTATCCCTTAGATATTGCTTTCTGATCTGCTCTCTTCCACCTTCAACAAATCTGCTTTCTCATTCGCTGATAGCTTTGCTTTTCATTCAGTACCAACAACTGGATCTCTGGTGGGGTTATCCACCCTGGATATGAGGCTTCCTTTCTCGAGCACGGTCTTCTCCTCACCCTCTAGCTTTTCTTAAAGTCCTGGTACAAGGTGGACTTTGCCTCTCTCGGGCTCAGAGCCCTTAGTCCCTCTTCTTGCATGACGATGTATTGAAACAGCTGTGCCCACTCAGTTTGATCCTCCCTGGTCCCTGGGATGCCAGTGTACTCAGGCCTATGGATCTTTCTCTATCTTTCTCTGCCTCATCATTGGGAACTGTGTCCTACACCTCTTCACGTTCATTGGGATGTCTTTTGAGACCCACTGATACTGATCACTCCTTTTAAATAAATCTGGCCTCAGTATCCCTTGGGCCAGACAGTCGGGGAACAGAGAAAGGATTCTCCACTTTCTTTTTCAAAACCTGCTCGAGTCTGTTTGCTCTCCCTCTCTAAACGTCCCGTTTGTTCGCTGCACATGCGGGTCAGAAGGAGAAGTCAGCTTCCTCTTGCTCAGCACACACCGGTTCTCCCCTTCTTTCATTTACTCAACTCCTGTTCCCACTTAGCCCTGGTGATCTTTCCTGTCACTTTTCCTTGCCCTCTCAGGAGACAGCAGTACCAGCATCCCAGCTTTCCTAGGTTCCTCAAAGATTCTAACGCCTCCAGGTCAGCATGAAGCAGTCTCAAGAACACAGCATTCTCATGCCCACCTCACCTGTGACCTCTTTCTAACTCACCTTTTCATAATGAACAAAAGAAAGAATGTCAGTGTCCTGTGTCTTTTCACTCTCTCTCTCTCTCCACCCCCTTCTACCACTCTTGTCCCTAGGGACCGATCTCTGCCCCTTCTCTCTACTCTGCTAATAAACCTCCCATGTGAACCTTGTTGCATGGTGTGACTTCTTTTTGCGGCATTTTTAAAAATTGCAACATCTGTGCTGTCTGCCTTCACCACCCCTTCATTAGTGGGCCCAGCCCAGAGTTGAGCAGGTGCCATGAGCTGGTCAGGCTGAGGTCCATCCCAGACAACTGAGGCCAGCATCCTGAATCATAATCACTACTGCCCACTTCCATCCACCTACCTTAAACTTCAGAGCTCACCTAAGTCCAATACCACCAAGAACACATGCACCTCTTTCCAAATAACGGGGAGCATGTCACCCCCAGAGTCCTGGTTTAGTAGAGAAGAGACTTCAAGGTCTGTTGCCTGGAATCCCAGGAGAAACCTGTGCTGTCACTTTTGGGACTTTAATACTTTAGCAGTTAAGTGTTCTTCCAAAGGAACAGGTTTGCTTTCCAGCACCCACGTAGTTCACAACCATTTGTAACTCCAGTTCTCAAGGACCCAACTGCCTCTTGTGGTTTCTGTGGACACTAGCTGTGCACGTGGTACACAGACATGCACGCAGACAGAAACATCCATACACATACAATAAAATACTAAAACTTAAAACAAAACCTCCCTAGACTGTAAACCAGAGACCAAGAATGCAGAGAACTTGTGGCTGCCAAGTCATCAGCACAGCTGATCCGAGGGAGCTCAGGCAGGTAATCTCACGCCCACACAACCAACAGGACACCAGTGCTCCATCTGGGAACTGACAGCCTGAGGCACTGAGGTGCCATCCTCTTCCTTCCCGGATGTGTTTGAGGGTGGGACAACCATACCTCAGCCTCTCATCTGTGCATGTGATATCACGGTCTTCAAGGTACCGAAACAGTCCTGCCTACAGCAGAGGATGCTCCCCTCTTAACCATGTAAGGATGCTAGACTGCTTGACTCTGAAAATCAGCATCATCATCCATGTCCTTCCTATTCAAGGTCAAAACGGTCACAAATGTACAACCACAACGGATCAACCTAAGGGTCTGCATTAATGAGAAAGTCAGACACAGCTAGGGTCAGAGAGACACCACCAAGGGATACTCCTCCTCTAAAGGCCAGCTTTGTCTGCCTGGCTTTTCTCTCTCCTTCCTTTTTTCTTTCTCTTTTTTGTTAAAATATACACAGGATAATAGTAATCATTTAAGCTGGGCGGTGGTGGTGCACACCTTTAATCTCAGCACTTAGGAGACAGAGGCAGGTGGATCTCTGTGAATTGGAGGCCAGTCTGGTCTATAAGAGCAAGTTCTATGACAGGCTCCCAAGTTACAGAGAAACCCTGTCTTGAAAAAAACAAACAAACAAACAAAAAACAGTAATCATTTAACTGTTCTGGGTTTTATTGACGTTATTTATTGAGAGTGTATGTGTGTGTGTGTGTGTATGTGTATGTGTGTGTGTGTATGTGTATGTAGATGTGTGTGCACTCCAAAGGACAACTCTCGGGAGTTGGTTCTCTCCTACCTGTGGGTCTCAGGGACCAAACCCAGGTCAGTATGCATGGTAGCAACGTCTTTTACCACTGAACCTTCTGGTTGGCCCTTAATCAATATTAAGCATACACTTCTTTGTGGTATTAGGGACTGAACCTAGGATCTCACATACTAGGTGTGCTGGCTAATTTTATGTCAACTTGACAAGCTAGAGTTATCTGAAAGGAGGAAATTTCAATTGATAAAATGCCTCCATAAGAGCTGGGTACATGGCATTTTTATTATTATTATTATTTAAATTATTTACTTTTATTTTATGTGCATTGGTGTTCTACCTGAATGTATGTCTGTTAGATTTCCTGGAACTGGAATTACAGACAGTTGTGAGCTACCATGTGCATGCTAGAAAGTGAACCCAGATCCTCTGCAAGAGCAGCCATCTCTCTAGCCCTGGGCATTTTCTTAATTAGTGACTGATGGGAGAGAGTTCAGACTATTGTGGGTGGGGCCACCCCTGGGCTAGTGGTCCTGAGTTCTGTAAGAAAGCAAGCTAAGCAAAGCAAACCATGATGAGCAAGCCAGTAAGCAGCACCCCTCACAGCCTCTGCCTCCAGGTTCTTGCCTTGCTTGAGTTCCTGTTCTGACTTCTTTCAATGATGAACAGTGACACATAAGTGTAAGCCAATAAATGCTTTCCTCCCCAACTTGCCTTTGGTTATAGTAGCCCTGACTAAAACACTAAGTAAGTATTCTATCACTGAGCAACATCCCCAGCCCTTTATTTTAACCTTTAATACAATATTTTACTACCGAGCCAATGCTGCTCTTAAACTCACAGAAATATTCTTGCCTCAAGCCTCTCAAGTAGCTGGGATTTTATGTGCCTGCACCACAAGACCTGGCTCCCAGTGTATACTTCTGTGGCATTAATTACATTCACTCTTGGAAAAACACTATCACCACCAATTTCCAGAACCCTTCCCTTTCCCAACTGATACTCTGTCCTTGTGACCCAGGAACACCTCATCCTCCTTTCCTTGCCCTGGCTCCATGAGGAGAGCAGAAAACAGGGGAGGATAGAAACTTTCCCACAGGCCAGGCGGTGGTGGCACACACCTTTAATCCCAGCACTAGGGAGGCAGAGGCAGGTGGATCTCTGAGAGTTCAGGCCAGCCTGGTCTACAGGGCAAGTTCCAGGACAGGCTAGGCTCCAAAGCTACAGAGAAACCCTGTCTCTACAGACTTGGTAGGTTAAGATAAGGTCACTGACTGGGGTAAATGGTGTCCCTGTAAGACATGAGGACAGAGACATGCACCAAGAGATAATCCTGTGAGGCCACAGAAAGCACACAAAGTGTGGGCCTGACCCCACCTCGACCTCAGTCTCTGACCTCGGGACTGGGAAATGGAGCTGTTGCTTAAGTCTGTGCCTAAGACACCGCTACAGTGGCTGTAGCTGCTGATTTCCCCAGAGAAAAATGCCACAAGGCTTTAGTTTTGTTTTCAAGGACACATTTTTTCTTTTTTGGGGGTGGGGAGAGGGCTTGACATAGGGTTTCTCTGTGTAGCCCTGGCTGTCCTGGAACTAGCTCTGTAGACCAAGCTGACCTCAAATTCACAGAGATCCGCCTGTCTCTGCCTTGCGAGTGCTGTGATTGAAGGTATGCACCACCACCACCCAGCTGTATCTTAAATATTTTTTAACAACAAAACAAAGGACACACAAATATGAGCCAAAAAAAAAAGATAATTACAGAACACAAGCCATACTCTGTAGCTGCAGTCACACGGCCCAGAACTGTACCTGCTTGCTGTCCTCACTAGTTTTCTGGTTTCCTTCAGAGGGAGAGTCTTTCCGTTTGGCCTACAAGAGAAGGGCTGCTCAGGTTGGAAAGGCAAGGGGGAGATATTTTCTGAAAACACACAGACCCACACTTTGCTTAGAATTTAGAAAATGCTGGAGCTGATGTGTTGGTGCAGGCTTGTAATTCCAGCACAAAGCAGGCTGGAGCAGGAAGATCATAAGTTTGAGACCAACCTAGGTTATATAATAAGACCTTGCCTCAAAACAAAAATTAACAAACAATCCCAAAAACAAAACATCACAAAGTGCAAGTCCTCAAAGACACGAGAAACCGAGTTGTTCTCATGGCTCCTGTCCATTGGTACCAAAGCCCCTTCCACACTTGGATCACTCGGGACTGACAGTCTGTGACACACGCACCAAGAGCCAAGCAGTTGTTCAATAAAAAGGGCTGGGCATGGGCTCATGAATTCATCACACTAAGCAGGCCCTCATATGAAGGTCAAATACAAGGGCATCATGCTGGGGACTAGAACTAAGAACCCTGGTCTCCTGTTTGACCCAAATAGCAGCGACACTGACAGCACAGGAGTGTGAGTACTGCCCCAGGGAGACCCAGCTGTACCTTGAGGGAGGATAGCTCCAGCCATTCAAGGTGGTCCTGTGAGGGTTTTGTGACAATCCCAAGGGAAAAGTGGCAAGTTCTGGGTATACAGAGTGCCAGCAGTGTTCCGGACACTAAAGCAGGAATGAATGCGGAGATGCTGCCTCCACAGGCATCTCGGTCCAGTGGTCCACCACCACACATTTACACTAGCAGAGGATGCCTGCGGCACCCACGACAGACTCAGACGCTGTCCACAAAGGACCATCCTCAGGCAGAAGGGGCAAAAGAGCAATAGTGACTAAGACCTAGACCATGAACAGACATTTCCTGAGTCTCAGGGGCCTGCCAATAGACCCAGGGTCCACCCAAGTGGCCTCGGCAAGAGAGTGAAGTGACACACAAGTGCACGAGCTAAGCAGAGTGGCTCTGTTCAACAAATTCAAGAATTTTTGTTTTTTCTTTAAAGATTTTATCTATTTATTATGTATACAGTGTTCTACTACCTGCATGTATGCCTGTATACCAGGACACCAGATCTCATTATAGACGGTTGTGAACTACCATGTGGTTGCTGGAAATTGAACTCAGGACCTCTGGAAGAGCAACCAGTGTTCTCAATCTCTGAGCCATCTCTCCTGTCTCTTGTTTTTGTTTTTCAAGACAGTGCTTTTCTGTGTAGTCCTGGCTGTCCTGGAACTCACTCTGTAGACCAGGCTGGCCTCAAACTCAAGAGATCCACCTGCCTCTGCTTCTTGAGTGCTGGGATTAAAGGCCTGTACCACCATCGACCAGCAAGTTCAGGAATATTTCAATGTTACTCAAACAGTTTTAGAAACAAATACTAGCTTCAGTCCACTTTTGAAAAGCCTGTCCCCACACTGGGAGCCCTCCTCAGGATTTACTCTAGTGGCCGACCCAGGCACAGACAGGAAGTGGTTTCTAAGTAGGATGAGACCATTCATTCTCATCATAGCCATCAGATACACAAAGTCCTCATCCAACGCCTGGGCATGCCACATCAGATACCATTTATTGATGACCTCCAACTGCCTAGGAACCTAACAGCCCAAGGGATGGCAAAGATGAGGAAGGCAAGGCACCGGGTGCCTGCTAAAGCAAGATCCCACCAGTCAGCATACCAGGGGTGTGTCCTGCTCCAGCCCTGGCAGGAATAGAGTCACGATTTTTCTAGACTCTTTTAGAAGGTACCACAATGTAGGCTGCCTCCAACCACACCACCCAAATGCCAAATGTCATCTCATCTCTGTCCCCAACAGTGTGATTAAGCCAAGCAATGTCCACTTACACTTCCAGGCTGGCTGCTGTAAGTCGAGGCGCTGTTGGAACTGAGGTCACGGCAGCTCCAGTCATTCACCATTCCCAGGCTTTCTACCAAGAAGAAAGAACAGCTGGCATGGCATTGAGGAACTGACAGCTGGCCCACGGAAGAGATGGAGAGCACAGGCTGGTTTTATAGCCACTTCCCCTTTCCTGGATGGCAGGCCAGCCCTCACAGAGTCTTTTAACCTTTCCTTTTTAATTTCTCTTTAGGAGCTGCAGATACTCGATGGTTAGGAGCATTTGCTGCTCTTGCAGAGGACCTGGGTTCAGTTCCCAGAACTACACGGTAGTTCACAACCATTTGTAACTCCAGTTCCAGGGAATGCAACACTTTTGGCTTTTGCAGGCACCAGGCACGCGTGTGGTGCATGTAAACATATGCAAACAAAACACATGCATAAAAACAAATAATCCTATTTTTTAAAGTCTATTATTAAGTATGTGTACAATATGCATCTCTGTGTGGGTATGAGCATATGAGTGCAGGTACCCCAAGACTGGTAGTTGTGGGCCTCCTGATGAGGGTGCTGGGAACTCAACTCTCATTCCCTGCAAGAGCAGTACCTGTTCTTAACCACTGACCCATCTCTCTAGCTCCCAAACAGTACCATTTGGATTCAATAATTCTAATATGAAAATCACACTTGAAGTGTGAACAGAGCAGCAGCCATCCCAACTGAGACAGGAAGTGAAGTTTGCACTTTGTAACTATTTTATAAACACCAGAACCCACACTCCAGAGCAAGAGACAGCTTTAGAGCATCTATTATGAGCCTAATGACAACTACTGACTACTAGGCTCTGGGGCAGCAAGTCAAGCCTAATTAAGAGACCTCCGAATCTCCTCCAGCTACACGGACAGACACTGACTTCAGAGTCACTGCCACTCAGTCCCACTAGAACAGCAGTTCAGGGAAGGTGTAGGTGAGCAGATGAATGACAAGCAGATCTGGATCTCCCTGAGGTACGTGGAGCCCAGTAATCTGGCCTGTCCCTGATGTAAAGGGCAAAGCAGGTCCAGCCATGTAGCGTGAGCCCCACCCCAGCCATCTAAATGAGCATGACCTCTGTATAGATGTGGCCAGTTCCCAGGTCACAGTGCTGAGCCACCACTCAAAGCTGGCTTTGGATGAGATTCTGTGGAGCTGCTGAGTAAGGTTATGTGGCCACATGGTGGCCGGGGTGGCCCTGGGAAACTGAAGGTTGTCTACTTACTCTCTACGTGTGCAAAGGCACAGAAAGGGCCCCGAGGGCAGTAGCCAGTCTGGCGCATATCGTTGCATTTTGTAGATTTGTAGATCTAGGAAATAAGACAAAAAGATGGACGCTTATTCATCTGGGTTCCTGTGAGAAGAGCACAGCTGGTTGCTCAGAACACACCAGCAATCAGACTGTGTGGGCTCATCCAGCTGCAGAACGGATATGCAGAGTCTCCAAGAGTTCACGGAAGGTCTGGTTCTCAGGACTAGAAGATGGTGAAACCTGGACAAGTCAGGGCCTAGTGGGCAGTCCCTAGAATAATAAGGCATGCTCTCGTGGGGGCAGAGCAGGCCCAAAGCTATGGGGCCATGTAATCATAGATAGGAACCTCCAGAACTTCGAGCTGCACAAACCTTTTCTTTCCAGTGATGGAAGGTAGCCACCACACTGTTTGCCCCTAGATGCCCGTGGACCTGAACACCCTCCTCCTCCCAAGACACTGGCCAGGGCCAAACCTGTCAATCAGACCTCCATGCAAAGGCACTCTTCTACTTGATATCGCTGGAAGAGGTGTCTAACTCTAAGATACAGCAGAAGCTCAAGCAATGCCTGCTCAACCTTGTGACTAGACAACTCACCATGGCGACCTGGGAAAGGGCAGACAAGCCTCGGAGCCAGGAACTCTACCCCAAGGGGCAACATTTGCCCAAATACCAAAACCATACCATCCATTCCAGAGGCTCAGGAAAGGTCATGATGACAGCACCCCCTGCACTAACAGACTTAAGCCTACATAAAGAACCATTTCCGCCGGGCGGTGGTGGCGCACGCCTTTAATCCCAGCACTCGGGAGGCAGAGGCAGGCGGATCTCTGTGAGTTCGAGACCATCCTGGTCTACAAGAGCTAGTTCCAGGACAGGCTCCAAAACCACAGAGAAACCCTGTCTCGAAAAACCAAAAAAAAAAAAAAAATCTGTTAAAAAAAAAAAGAACCATTTCCTTCAGGTTCTCCAGCCTAGCCCTGGCTCCCTGGAGTCTCAGGGCTCCAAAGACAGTCCTTTTGCTTCATTTTAACTTAAATCTAAGTGTGTTCTGCTTGGTGACTGAGTAGTCAAGGTGAACTCATAAGGCAGGGCCAAACACCTATCTAGACCATTCCATGGGATAGGCAGTCCTGACCGTCCTGGTGGTAACCTTTGAACCCCTGGAAAACCCTCACTAGTGAGAGCCAGGGCTAGGCGGTTCATCTCACATGGCACGCAGGGTGGAGCTGTGGGCCACACAAAATCAGCTGGACCCCAATAGGCACTGGCAATAGAGCAGCCATGACCAGGGGGGTGAGTGGAACCCTCTAGTAAAACTGTCCCTCCCTGGTCAGACCCCTTGTTCTAGGAGAGGGAAGTGCTGTCCTCACTCCCTGAGTGTCGTTCCTCATGGCTCCTCCCGACCCCATTCCCCAACTCCTCCTAGGATGTGTGCACTGAGTAGCGTTTCTGAGTCCTAAGTGCCCTTCCAGTGAGGGTTCCACACACAGCAAGCCCTGTTGAGCTGCCCCACCCCCACCTGCCCAATGCCTACCTCAGGATGGAATTGTTGCTCCGTGCGGGAATGGCAGTACTGACAGCTGTCCCCACCCTCACACCGTGAGGGCTCGCCCCACTCATCACCATGTTTCACACTAGGGCAAGGTGTAGACCTAGAGTAGGAAGAATGCACCGGTGTGCTCAGAACCTGGCTCTCAACAGTGATCGTGCTACCCCGCACTCCCCATCTGAGTCAGGGCTGCCCGGGTGAAGGGATGAGGAACAGTGGGTGCAGGGACCCACAGCGGGTGTTGGCCCAGGGCTCTGCCTTCTGCAGCAAAGCAGAATCTGAGACTTGAAGCTTAAGTGACCCATATTCCCCACACTTTCCACACTTTCCGGCAGTTCATGACCACTCATTTGGGGTTTATAGTCAGAATTCCCACCTCTGGGGCTTTTAAAAGCCTGCAGTAGTGGCACACAACCACTAATCTGTATTATTCCTGGTTTGTTACTCAGGTCCCTTGACCCTGAAGCTATTCAGAAAGCAGTGAAGTCACAAATCCACCATCTTCATCTATCAGAACATGTATTTCTGGGCACTCAAAGGGTCATGGGATTATGATTACAAAGAGGAGAGGTTGGCCCTCTGCAAAGAAAAGGTGCAGGCTGAAAGAGGAGCCTGTGGGGACTGAGGCATGGGCCACCGGGAGTGCTGACTGCAAACCCAAAGGGAGGCCAGCAATACAGACAGGGGCGGCTAGAGGCAGAGTGGATAATGCTTTGGAAAATGGGGGACCACCAGCCTGCTGGGACCCCAACCCAGATGCAGGTGAGAATCAGAAGGGCAAGAAGTTGAGCATCCCCCAGAGTTCTCCATCTCCAGACTCAGTGCCCTGCTATATCAGCCTAGAAGGTGAACTCTGTCTCACATCCCAGGAAAGCCAAATGTGCAGTGCCTGCAGGGCAGGACGCAGCCCTGACATTGCAGAGGTGCAGGGGTGGTGCATTACATTGTGCAGGGGTGATGCATTATTACCAGAAGTGCCAGTGGAAATACACAGGCTGCAGGGGGGTGTCCCAGCTGTGTTCCCTACCCCTTGAGGGCTATCAGTGGGCAGATCATGTGGGAACCACTGTGCCTGAATGCAGTCTGTCCTGGAACTAGCTCACGTACACCAGGTTGTCCTCGAACTCAGAGAGATCCACTTGCCTCTGCCTCCCAAGTGCTGGGATTAAAGGCGTACGCCACCACCGCCCAGCACAAGCCTAGCCCCTTTAAGACAGCTTTCTTGCCTATGGGCTGACAGCTTTGCTGAGCAGGAATCCTCAAAGGGAGAACTCGAAAAGTGGACATCTCTATGACAACAGTATGGAAAATGCTCCTCCTCCCCAGCATGGGGTGCAAGGGTCACAGGAAAAAAGTAAAGAAGCCTCATGACCCTGCCTCTGTCAGATGAACAGAGGCAGCAGGAGCTGCAGAGCAATCAGGCCAGTGGCTACAGTGAAGATGGATATTCTAGAGCCAGAGCAGGGTCCTCCTGTCTGTGATCCCTGAACCCACCTGTACTGGAACCTCCTGGGGTTCCGACGGCGGTCTCTGCTGTTGTGGTAGTGTGGACAGGCGTAGCCCTGGCGACATAGGCGTGGTGGCTTTGGGCACTGCTCTGTCTTATAGCTGCCCAATACGAAGTTACTGTCTGTAAAACAGATGCAAGAAAACCTGGCCTTGAGTGCTCAGTTACATCAGGCATAGCAGTTTAAAGTCCAGACACATCCATCACCACTGAGTAGATAATCAAACACAGCTCACCTGTCAGGAAGGACCAGCCCTGATGGACTTACTATGGATTGCCCCCAAAGACACTATACACAGTAGGAGATGCCAGGTACAAGGCTATAAGTATGACCAACATACATAATATGTACACAGTAGGGAAACCCGGAGATGGAAGGTCACCAGAAGACAGGGATCAAGGCCAGTCTTAGTGAAATGAAGCCCTCTCTCAAAAAGGAAAAGAACTGAAATGGCAGTGAAGTGACGATCACACTTGTGTGACCATATTAAAGTCACTGACAGGCTGAGGACATGGTTAGTGGTCTTAAGCACTTGCTGTGCAACCATGAGGATCAACTCCAGATCCCAGAATTTATGTAAATCCCACACAGGCATGAGAATCTGCCTATAATTCCATCACTCAGAATGCAGACCCAGTGAGCTGTGGGTACAACTCAAAGACGTTGTGTCAATGAATAAGAAGAGAGAGTGACAGAGGATGAGAGCTGATGAGAACCTCGGGCTTCTGCACATAACCAGACACACAGCATCTGCCCACAAACACATATTCACAGGCACGCACATGCCCCCCCCCACAAGCCAACAACAGAAACAGCTTTTCTGAGAAAATGCTTGTCCCCAGCTCACTGACCCACTCCCATTCTCAGGAATGTCTTCTTTTTCTTGAACTACTTCTATCACCTTAGGCAACAGTCAGCTTTCCGAGATGTAACCCTAATCTTGACAGGCTTGGGTGACAACGGGCCAGTGTAGGTCTACCCGAGGCACCTGCTATTTGGCTCTACTGTGGATGCTGTTGGTAAGGCTGGGGTGCACAGGAGCACAGGCCTGGGTTTCCTCCTCAGTCTGCTGTGAACACAGTACTCTTAGGCCAGCAAGATAGCTCAGCTATCTGCATAAACTCGGTCACCTGAACACAGACTCTGGAACCCACAGTGGAAGGGGAGAACTGATCCCCACAAGTCATCCTCTGACCGCTACCCAAGACCACAGCATTTGGATGCCACCCCCACCTCTAATGATGATGATGGAGGAGAAGAAATTTCTACTTTCAAAAACGCTTAACATTTTAAAACAAAACAAAACAAACACATTACATGTAATCCAGGCTGGCTTCAACCTCCCATGTCTGTCTCCCTGGTGCTGGGATCAGAGATGTTAGCCACCATGCTCCCTTGGATTGTGCTGGAGATTAAACCTTGGATCTTTTGTTAGGGAGGTGCTGGGAGTGAACCTAGGACCGAGCCCAGGCAAGTGATCTTATACAGAGTTACACAAACTCAACTCTCTTTTTACTTTCTATTTTGAGACAGGATCCCATTAATTGATCAAGTTGGCCTAGATTTTGCAATCTTGCTCAGACCCAGACTCCCAAGTGGTAAGATTACAGGTATATACCAGCCAAGCCCAGCTCAATATCTATGTTAAATCTATGAAACATTCTTGCTATGTAGCCTAGGTGGGGATTCAGTTCATAATCGTCCTTCATCAGCCTCCTGAGTGCTGGACTCACAAAGTGTGTATCATCAGCGTTCAGTTTAAAAATGATTTAACTTCATGCTGGGTGGTGGTGGCACATGCCCTAAATTCCAGCACCTGGGAGGTAGAGGCAGTTGGATCTTTGAGTTCGAGGCCAGTATGGTCTATAGAGTTAGTTCCAGGACAGCCAGGGCTACTCAGAAAAACCCTGTCTCAAAACAAAAGTTAACTTTGAGGCTGACTAGGGTAGTACACACCTTTCATTCCAGTACTGGAGAGGCAGAGGCACGCCTATCTCTATGAGTTCACGGTTGGCCTGGGCTACATTAGTGAGACCCTATCTTCGAAACAAAACAAAGCAAAGCCCCAAGCAAATAAAAACGTGAATAAAGATCCATAAAAATCACCTCCTTTCTTTCCTTCTTGCTCAGCTAAGTCCTCAGCTAAGTCTAACAGAGACAGGGGGTTCTCGCCTCCCACCTGTGACACTGGATCAGATGCCCACTTGGCGGAGAACATACCCTGCCAACAGGGAGGCTGCTGAATAGAGCAGAAAGGAGCTAAAAACAAAGCCAGACATGAAGCTGCTGCCACACCTTGCTCTAGCTGAACATCCCACTCTGTCCCCGACTCTGGGACAGGCCACTGGAGTCTCCCTCTGCAACAGAGACTGGGCAGGCAGTGTCCCCTCTCCTCTCCAATGTAGTAACAGGCCATAGCTTGTCAGCACTGAGCCAGGTGGGGCATGAAGAGAGCGCAGTGTGAATCTCAGTGCTGCCAGCCAGCATAGCGGGAGAACCACAGTAAGAAGTGGACATGGAGTCAGAAACAGCTCCACAGTCATGCTGTTAATTTATCCCAGCCTCTGGCCCCTAGCCCAACTCACTTTATACACGAGGGAAGAAAAGACTGCAGGAAGACAATCCACAACTGGACTAGCTACAGTCTGAATGCACTAATTACAAACTAGAAAGCCCTAGGCAGACCAAGTCGGAAGGGGTGCATCAAGACTGAATATATTTCCCAAAATATCACAGACTGGACATACCCCCCCCACAGATATGCATAATTAAGAAAATAATAAAAACAAATCTTAAAAAACAATAACCATGTATGCTGACAGAGGTCTTTGATCCCGGCACTCTGGAGGCAGAAGCAGGATCTCTGTGGGTTCAAGGTCAGCCTGATATACAGAGCAAGTTCCAGGACAGCCAAGGTTACACAAGAAACCCTGTCTTGAGGAACCAAAACCAAACCAAACCAAACCAAACCAGAACAACAACAAACAGAAAAACCTTCACAGACCATGGGTAACACACGACCACCCCTTACCATGGAATTTCTTTGTGTGTGGGTACACGTCCTTGAGAGCACGCGTGGAGCCAGAGGCTGAGTCAAGTGTCTTCCTTTAGCACTCCCACCTCAGCACTACTTCATGTGTAGGAGTGTTTGTCTGCATGTGTGTCTGTGTACCATGTGTGTGCCTGGTGCCCATGGAGGCCCCTGGAACTGGAGTTACAGGCTGTTGTGAGCAGCCATGTGGATGCTGGGAAACACTCTGGTCCTCTGCAATAGCAGCAGTGCTCTCAACTTACCATTTGGAACCCAGAGCTTACCAACTGGCTGAACTGGCTGGGTAACAAGCCTTTAAGATCCTCCTGCCTCCAACTCCCCGGGGCTTGGCCTGAAGGCCTGCACTGCAGCTCTCAGGCTTTCTAAGGGATCCTGGGCATCAGACTCAGATACCAACACTTATACAGCAAGCACTTTCCTACCATCCCCCAAGCTCCTAAAAGGCTGATTTTTATGCCTTTTATCTTTTTTTATCTTTTACCACAAAACTAGACTTTTACTCTTCACGACTATCATTCATGGAGCCTGCAGGGAATATGGATTTCACAGCTCCAAGGGACAAGGACAGACAAACATCTGATTTAAGCTCCAGACATACAGAAACCCAGGTTTAGGCAGGTGCACCCGACTTTAATGGGTAGGTTAAGAGCAGACAACAGCTAGCAATGTGTTGGAACACGCTGCCTGGAAGTTACTGTGGTCCCTGAACACTTCCCTCAACCCCACAGCCAACCAGCACCACCCACAAAGACGCCAGGTGGTATGACGGGCCAGCACAGTCGGGGACCAGATGGCTGGGTTCAAATCCCCTTTGGCCATCTGTTTCCTAAATGGCTGACGGCTAGCAGTGGACTGAGGAACCTGATTTTCCATTCGATCCTCCTGCAGGTTATGTACCAAGTGAAAGGTCACAGCTCTCCCCTTACCTTGCCACCGAGGATCCTCACCCAGGATCTTCTCGATCATGGCCTGGCTGGCCAAGACTCCAGGCTGCAGATCAGGTACACCATCCCCACTGCTGAGTTGGCCATTCTGCAGGGCTTCCTGAGCCTGAAGCTCCCTGTAACCAATAGCATAGCACAGCAGTTACAGCCTGAATGTCCCTAGAGGTGGGGAAAGTCAGCAGAATCAATGACTCCGAAGTCACTTGACTGTCACTTCACTGGCACTACCTGGACGTTTAGGGCCAGACTACAGTGGCAGCAAACACAGGAGCAGTCTTAGGACACCAGTTCTATCTCAAATTGCAATTTTAGAGCTGGTTCATTTACAAAAGATCTGCCCCCACTCCTTCTATTTCAGACAGGGTCAATGTAATCTTGGCACTCCTAGAACTTGCTAGGTAGACCAGGCTGTTCTGAAACTTAAAGAGATCTGCCTGCCTCGGCCTCCTGAGTGCTGGGATTAAATGCATTTGAGGAGTAGAGGGACTCGCTCTGCTGTAGCCCAGAACTCCCTGGTATTTACTGTTGCCCTATATTACAGACAGGGCTTGAACTTGTGGCAGCCTGAGCCTGACTCAGTCTCCCAAGTGTTAGGACATTATAGGCGTGAGCTCAGATAGGATATACTTTCCACAGCAGCTAGGCACACATGGTGTTCATCCGTCTAGACGGAAAGCATTAAACCACTGTCCCTAATTGTGGCTCACAATACACAAGGAAACAGTGAGAACAGATTGGGGCAGCCAGGGACAGGCCTCCGTGGGTAGAGTGCTTGCATGGCATGCATGAAACCCTGGGTTTGACCCTTAGCCACCATAAACTGTAACAATGGCAAACTCTGTAATCTTAGCACTCGAGGAATGATAGGAGGACAGTTTGAGGCCAGTGTGGCATACACAGGAGATCCTATCCCCAAACTGGGGCTCAGAAAGAGATGCTTTAAAGCAAAGATGCCAGAAGCGGCAAGGGAGGAAGCTGGTCCCGAGGAAGACACCCTACTCACCTGATATCACACACAGGTGGCCGCAGGTCCAGGGGCCCATGTGCGAAGGCACAGTGCAGGCCATTCTTCACACAGTGGCCCCGTGCATCTGTTTCATGGATACATGTGCCTGTCTTGTAGTAGCGCAGGTGGTACTTGCGCTCAGTGTCCCCAGTTGTTCGATGCAGGTAGGGGCATCTGGGAAGCAGAGGGGTGAACACACTGACTAGTCCTTGTAGACTTAGAGCTGACCCTGTGGTCCACCGGCCTCCTGCTGGACCTGGAGCAGCTGCTTCTCTATTCCTGCACACCAAGGCCTGCTCTTACCGAATGAGTACCTGTCCTCTACCCTATGGCGTAGACCCCTCCTTATTTTACCATGTATTGCTACTGGTGCTGGTCAATTTTCTGTCAACTTGACATATGGGACCAGGGAACCTCAGCCAAGAAAATGCCTCCATCAGACCGACCTTTCGCAAACCTGTGAGGCATTTTCTTGATTGATAGTTGATGTGGGAGAGTCCAACGCTGGGCAGGTGATCCCAGTTTGTACAAGAAAACAAACTGAGCTGGGTGGTGACAGCACACACCTCTTAATCCCAGCACTGGGGAGGCAGAGGCAGGTGATCTCTGTGAGTTCAAGGCCAGACTGGTCTACAGAGAGAGTTCCAGGACAGCCAGAGCTACACAGAGAAACCCTGTCTCGAAATAACAAAAAAGAAAGAAGAAAGCAAAGTGAGCAAGCCAGTGAGACTGTTCGCAGAGTTCTTCTAGGGCGTCTGCTTCCGTTTCTGCCTCAAGTTCCCTCAGTGACGGACTGTGATGTGGAGTGTGAGCCAATCAAGCCCTTTCGTCCCCAAACTTCTTTGGGTCAGAATGTTTTAGCACAGAAAGAAAAAAGCAAACTAAGACATTATCCTTATTATCACTAATTACTATGCCAAAATTAATAGACCACATAAAGACAGAGGCTTTTGACTGATGAGAACGTTACAGGCCTACATAACCAACGGCCTTACTTCTCTGGTCTCCCTCCACTCCATCCCCAATGCTAAGGTTACTGCCACGCCCAGTTTATGTGGTGCTTGGGGTTGAACCCAGGGCTTCGTGCACACGAGGCGAACAATGAGCTCCACAGTCACGGCCTTTTAACTGATTTTATTTTATTTACTTTTTAAAGTAGTGTTCAGTCAACAGTTTACTTTTGTTTCCTGGAAGTTCTGGGAATTGAACCTGGGACCGCGTGCACGCTAGGCAAGTGCTCTATCACTAACTACAGACTTTTAGTTAATGTAGTAAAGTTTAAAATAAAAATATCTCCCCAAGAAAAGAATGAATTTTATTATAAATAAGCATTAAAGCACAGACCATCACACAAAAAGTCTGGAATGACAGAGTGGTATCTTCTCCCTTTTGAAGTCACAAAGGAAGCAAGCAACTGCCAAAGCTGCGCCCATCAGTTCTCTCAAACTGAGAGGTAAACTATCCTGTCAAGTTTGTATTTTGAGACAGGTCTTATGTATGCCAGGCTGGCCTTAAACTTGCTATATACCCTAGGATGTCCCTGAACTCCTAATTCTCCAATCTCTACATCTCAAGTGCCAGAACTACAGTGGATGACATACCTAACCTTTGCTATTTTTTCTAAGAAATGTTTAAATACATTATTTTTGTCTACGTGTTGGTCCAACAACCCCAGAAGTCTGTTCTTTCCAGGACTTAACTCATGATGTTATTTGGTGGCCGTTACCTTTATCTAAGCCATTCCATCAGTTCTGGATCTCACTACATAGATCTGGCAGGCTCAAAATCCCTATTAGACCAGGTTGGCCTCAATCCCAGAGATCTACCTGGTTCTGCCTCCTGAATACTGGTGTGCCACTACTTTCAGCCCTGAATAAATTTTTGTTTTGGTTTTCAAGACAGGGTTTTCTCAATGTATCCTTGGCTGTCTTGGAACTCTCTCTGAAGACCAGGCTAGTCTCGAACTCACAGATACCTGCTGGGGTTAAAGGCGTGCACCACCACCACCCAGCTTAAATAAAATCCTTAAATGTGCTTTCTTGTCACACACACAAGTCATGCTATCTTTCTGACAAGTTATTATCAGAGAAGGTTAAGGGTGACTTCTGAGTCCACATCCTGTTGTTTTCAAGGACCCCAAAGAGGGAAAGGGGTCAGGAAGAGCTAAGGCAGAACCTGGGACAAAATCGAAGATAGAGCAATGTAATGTCACAATCACACAGCAGGCACGTGGCTATCTGCACCCAGAAGAGTCATAAACCAGAGAAACGGGAACAGAGCAAAGAGGCCTCAGACTGCAGGGTGTGTGAGTGATGACAACACTACAACACGTCCTTACGCAGGATGGAATGGGCCTCACCCCCATTTACAGCCCACATCTACCTTGTAGTGACCAGGGATGTGCCCGTTCCAGTGTTCATTCATTCTAACTGCCATCCAATTAGAGAAAACGGTGGGACACAGAAAAACATCACTCCAGAGGGGTAGGGAGAGAGGTCCCTACACTGCAGCGGCAACTCACCAACCCTTATCCACTCCCTCAATTTCACACTGAAATTTATGTCCATTCCCATGGGGTTTGCTCTGACTTGTGCTGAGGGGCACCTTGCTTCTCTGCTCCAGGACCATTGCCATGGCAACCAGAGCCCAGCCTGAGATCTCTCCACAGAACAGCTGTGTTTCCATTGCCTCACACTTTTCTGCTTGGCCAGGCAGTCACTGCCCACTATGTGGCCTCAAAGCCTGACCTCAGATCAAATATAAATAAAATACCTTGATGATGACATGCTTGTTTTTAACCCGTTTAATTTTTTGAGACAGGGTTTCTCGTGTAACAGCCCTGGCTGGCCTAGAACTCGTTTTGTAGACCAGGCTGGCCTTGAACTCAGAGACTCGCAGAGATCCACCTGTCTCTGCCTCCTGAGTGCTGGGATTAAAGGAACGTGCACCACTGCACAGCTCGAGCTTCCACTTCTAAGACTTACAGCAGTCTGTCATGTGTCTTGATGGCGGTGGCATGTGTCACATAGTTCTTACCTGCGATGTCTCTGTGGAAAGACCCTTACACGGTGTTTCATATAAAACTCATGGGGGATCAGGCCTGATGGTGTACACCTTTAACCCGGCACTAGGGACCTAGAGGAAGGCATATCGCTGTGAGTTCAAGGCCAGCCTGGTCTACAAAACAAAATACATAGTGAGAACCTGTCTCAAAAAATAAATAAAAGTAAAAAGTTGTAGGGCCTAGGGCTTAAGTAAAAACTGAACTCCCTGGAGGGTGAGTGTGAGCTGCAACTGTGCAAACTTCTGCCATGAATGGAAGGCATGAGCAGCCCAGATAGCTGGAGCACCATATGTGAAAGGCAGAGGCAGGAAGATCTCTGAGTTTGAGGCCAGCCTGGTCTAGAGAGCCAGTTCCAGAATAGCCAGGGCTACAGAGAAACCCTGTCTCAAAAAAAAAGGGGGGGGAAGAAATGGAAACCCAGCAAGTTACCCCAGTGTGGTGGTTTGACTGAGAATGGCCGCCATAGGCTCATCTATTTGAATGTGTGCTCATCAGGGACTGGCACTAGTTGAAAGGGATTTAAGAGGTGTGACCTTGCTGGAGGAAGTGTGTCACTGAGAGTAAGCTTTGAGGTTTCAAAAGCTGAAAGCAGGCCCAGTGTCTCTCTTCATGCTGCCTGTGGATCCAGATGCAGAACTCTCAGCTACACCTCCAGCACCATGTCTACTTGCCTGCCACCACGTTTCCCGCCGTGATGATAATGAGACTAAACCTCTGGAACTGTAAGCCAGCCAGAGATAAATGCTTTCTTTGGGAAGAGGTGCTGTGGTCATGGTGTCTCTTCATAGCAACAGAACACCGACTAAGATAAAGCTTCCATAAGGATCCACAATGAAAAAGGAGCCCCCTTATATCCTGAAGTCCACCTAGGCAATATCTGTTCCCAGATGCCCCAAGTATCTTTAGATGGGAGAGAGACTGCCCCGAGAGCCAAGTAGGAAAATGAGGCCTGCTGCTCAGAAAAGGGAAAGAAGCAGGATGTGGAGGCTCTTGTCTGTAATTCCAGCAACATGGAGGCTGCGGCAGGAGGACTGCCAAAAGGTCAATCCCACCTTGTATTCCTGAGTGAAAGCCTGTTTTAACAACAAAACCACGCCTAACTAAACTAACTAAACCAAACTCTCAGAAGAGTTGCATCAAATTAATGAATTCAATTTTTTTTTGTATAAATAGGACAAACTGAAGTCTTTAGCCAACTACATCACTAGGGACAGACTCTAAGTCAACAACAGTTAGTTGGCACACAGTGGGGGCTACCTGAACCTTCTCCATCCAAACAACCATAGGTACGGTACACATTCCTGGTTCCCCAGAAAGGTCTTTGCCTCCTAGAGTTCAGGAAGGCATACTTCATGCTAAGAGGTACCGCACCTGGTCTCAGGTAAGAACGGAAGCTTCTATCCTGTGAGCTAGTCTCTTTTTCCACCCCAGAAACTACCTCAAAAGAGAGGTCCTGGGTGTGGTTACACATAACTTTAATTCAAGCACTTGGGAGGCAGAGATAGGAGATCTTGTGGGTCTGAAGTCGGCCAAAGCCACATAGTAAGAAGATAAATGGATGGATGGATGGATACAGACTGACTGACTTACTGTGCTTGCAGCCCCAGGAGCACCCATGCTGGATATGCACAGACATGAATCTAACCCCACTGCCTGCCCTAGATGCTGCTTAATGGATGTGGGTCGACATGGATCCACTACTAACTAATTAGTTGGTCAACCTAAGCAGGCCATGTGAACCCTGAAGCCCAATTCCCATGAGGGCAAGGAACATCACACATGACCCAAAGCAACCAATAGAGGCCAATGTTGGAAAAATGTCACACCCACCAAAAAAAAAGGGCAAGATGTCAGCCAGGGATGAAGCAGGCAGTACTGTTTGGGACCAACCCTCAAATGAAGTAGTTGGCAGGGGTCCTGAAGTTGCCCAAGGAGTGTTAGAGGAAAGGACAGGCTGAATAGGGGTCTTAAGAGGAAGCGGTAAGGGGGTGACCACCAACCAGGAAAGAGTGCAACAGGAATCTTAACGAGACTGTTTGGCAGCAAGCTTTCCCAAAGTGTGTGTGTGTGTGTGTGTGTGTGTGTGTGTGTGTGTGTGTGTGTGTGTGTGGACAAGGGAGCGCTGGAAGGACTCCAAGGGGAGAGATGGTACCAGGGAAGGGGGGTGCTCATCGAGGTTGGTGACAGTGCGGAAACCAGAAGGAAAGAGAAGGGCCGAGAAGGGCTACCGAGAAGTGCCCGCAGTGCTGCCATCTAGAGGTGCCCACCCCTCTGGAGCAGACCCAGAGCCCTGGATGGGCCCAGCCACCATCAAGACTAACTGGATGCTCACTTTACCACACACTGGCTAAAGAGGCTTTGCACTAAGAAATGATGTTTTAAAATAATGGATTTGTGGGTCTAGGCATGAGGCTCAGAGGTAAAGCCTAGCTTTCTTGAGGACACGGGTACTATTTCCAGCACTATAATAAATACTTACTGTTTGATAGTACTATTCCAAAAATAAAGGATTTCAAGACCCTGAGATAGAGGGAAAGCCCCACCATCAATACTCTGGAAGGTACTATCTAATTTACAATTTCTATGGCAACCCTGCATGAACCAGAATATGCAATTACTAATAAGATAAACGACAGCCCTTCCACACATACAGCGGTGGGGAAGTCCTTCTCAGTAATTGCTAAGCAGAGACTCCCAGCAGAGGCAGCCTGTCAGACACTTCCTGAAGAGCAACTCATCCCATGTGCTTGAGATAAATTACAAACAAAAATCTTTCCTAAGACCTATCTGACCCTTTTTAGGCACACATGCCCACAGAACACATCCCCAACTGAATGGCAAGCATCTGGACAAGTCCCTCTTAGGTTTCCTAATGATAAACTACAAGCTACTAAGCCTAAACGTTAGCTGGCATGTCAGTAACGACTGCATATGGTTAATTACCCCTTGGACACAACTAAAGAACACCTAGAGGCTGGTGTTCACTGCAGCACACTTCATTCCATTAAGAATGAATGGACACACCAGCCAGGAAGTGGTGGCACACACCTTTAATACCAGAACTTGTGCGAGGCAGAGGCAGGCGGATCTACAGAGCGACACACCCTGAGTGCCCAGCAGTGACATGCTCCAATAACCAAGACCACCAAATTGCCCGAGACAGGCTTTATTTCTCTCTCTCTCTCTCTCTCTCTCTCTCTCTCTTTTTTTTAAAGGTTTATTTATTTATTCTGTATGCATGCCAGGAGAGGGCACCAGATCTCACTATAGATGGCGGTGAGCTACCATGTGGTTGCTGAGAATTTAACTCAGGTCCTCTGGAAGAGCAGCCAGTGCTCTTAATCTCTGAGCCATCTCTCCAGCCTCTATTTCTCTGCTTTTTAGATTTATTTTATTGTATGTATTTGAGTATTTTCCCTGCGTGTATATCTGTGTACCATGTATGTACCTGGCACCTGCAGACTTCAGAAAAATGTTGATTCCCTGGGCCTGGAGTCATAGGTGTGTTGTTGGCTGCCATGTGGGTGCTGGGAACTGAGCCCAAGTCATTTGTAAGAGCAACAAGTGCTCCTAACCAGGAAGCCAACCCTCCAGCCTAAGGCATGCTTTCCTTTTACAAATTAAAATTATCACTGGTGAATTCTACAAGATATCCCCAGGCCGTACTCTAGAGTACCATTTATCTCATGAATTCCAGCTCTAAACTCAGGTAGCTGCAGCCCCGAGGTGACCAAGAGATCATGGAAAATTGGGAACTGAGGCTACGTCTTAGCCAGAGAGTCACCTGTCTTCTGAGGACATGTTCGAAGTTCAAAAGAAATTAATTTAAATACCACAGGTGTCTTTAAGCAGGTAGATTCCTGTGAGTTCAAAACCAGGCCAGCCAGGGCTACACAAATTATGTCTAGGAAAAAAAATTACTGCTGGGTGGTGGTGGTGCACACCTTTAATACTAGTACTTAGGAGGTAGAGACAGACAGATCTCTTGAGTTTGAGGACAGCCTGGTCTAAGAGCGAGTTCCAGGAGAGTCAGGGCTACACAGAGAAACCCTGTCTCAAAACAACAACAAATTACTATACGTATTTAGAGTGTGTGCGCCAGCATGCACATATACAACAGCAAATGTATGGAAGCCAGAGTATAACTCGTATGCGTTTTCTTCTTCCATTATGTGAGTCCCAGGGATAAAACTTAAACCATCAGGCTTGGCAGCTAGTGCCTTTACCCAGTGAGCCATGTTGCTGGCTCTAGAACATTACAGTAACTGAAGCTCTAGTAGGCTGTACTATTTATCTAGTTCACCCCTCAAGCTACTTTAACAACAATATATCCACTAAAAATCTTTCTATGAGGGGCTGGAGAGATGGCTCAGCAATTAAGATCATGTAATGCTCCTCCTAAGTTCAATTCCCAGCACCCACAAGGCAGCTCACAAGTGTCTGCAACTCCAGTTCCAGGGGACAGGACGCTCATGGCAAAACATCAATACATATAAAATGAAAATAAATACATTTAAGGAAAAAACTGATGAAAAAAAAGAGCATATACTGCTCTTGCAGAGTAGCTAAGTTGAGCTTCCAGAACTCACAGTGAGTAATTCAACCATCTGTAACGCCAGCTCCAGGAGATCCTCCGGCCTTTGTGGGCATCTGAATTTTCATGTGTACAAAACACACACACACACACACACACCCTACCCCTACCTCTGAGCAGGAAGCAGCTAGCCCCAAACTGCCCAAAGGACAAAGGTGGTAGTGCACGCCTTTAGGTGGCAGAGGCAGGTGGATGGATCTCCATGAGTTCAAGGTCAGCCTGGTCTATAGAACAAGTTCCAGAAGAGCCAGAGCTACAGAGAGAAACCATGTCTCAAAGAAAAAGAAAACAACAAAAACCAAAACCAAAAAAAAAAAAAGAAAAGAAAAGAAAAAGAAAAAGAAAGAAAAACAAAGGATGGGACTGAAGATGGAGAGATGGTTCCGTAGTTAAAAGCACTAGCTACACTCCCAGGGCACCCAGGTTCAACTCCCGGCACCCAAAAGGCAGTTCACAACTCTGTAATTCCAATTCCAGGAGATCTGAAACCGTCACACAGACATGCATGCAGGCAAAACACCAATGCACCACAAAAAAGAAAAAAAGAAAAGCTGAGCAGTGGTGAGTGACGCTCGCCTTTAATCCTAGCACTCAAGAGACAGAGGCTGGTTGATCTCCGTGAGTTTTTGAGGCCAGCCTGGTCTATAAGAGCTAGTTCCAGGACAGCTAGGACTGTTACACACAGAAACCCTATCTTGAAAACAAGACGAAAAAGGAAAAGAAAAAAGAAAGGAAAAGCACAATGCCAAGTATGACAGAACCTGTAATCCAGCCTTGGGAGAATAAGGCAGAAGAATCAAAGTTGAAATATCAGCCTATATTACATAAAAAGAATCCTATTAAAGGAATAAATAAGTAAAAAGCCCAGTACGGTGAGCATGCATGCTTTTGATCCCAGCACTCAGGAGGCAGACTCAAGCAATTACGGCAAGTTAGAGGCCAGCCTGGTCTACACAGTGAGTTTCAGGCCATTTGAGACTTGGAAGGAAGCTAGGGATATGGATCAGTGGGAGAGGGTTGGTCCTTGGGTTCTTTCTCTCCCTAGTCACAAATATATGAAAACAGCCACATTTCCCCACATCCAACAAAGAACAAAAAAGAACCTCCAGCACCACAATTCTGTATGACTATTATGATGACTTCACGGGTGCCAGATCCTCTGACGTGTCAAGAGATTAGGTCTTCGAGACAGAGACTGACCTCACAGGCAGGAAGCGGCTACCCTGCCCCCACATCCCCAAACTGCCCAAAGGATAGAGGTGACACCTCCTGATAGATACTATGTTCTCTCTGAACACAACGAAGACATTGGGGCTGGAGAGATGGCTCAGTCAGATATAAAGAACTGAGTTTGATCCCTAGAACCCTAAAAAAAAAAAGAGAGAGAGAGAGAGAGAAAGAAAGAAAGAAAAAAGAAAAAGATAAAAAAGGAAAAAAAGGCGGGGCACAGTGGTATACACTCACAATCCCAGAGATAGGGAGGCAAAGACAGGCAATCCCTAGGGCCTGCTTGCTAGCAGACCAGCGAGCATAACCCACTTAACCAGCTCCAGGACAATGAAAGCCTTTTTTGTTTGTTTGTTTGTTTTGTTTTGTTTTTGTTTTTCGAGACAGGGTTTCACTGTAGCTATCAAGCCTGTACTGGAACTAGCTCTTGTAGACCAAGCTGGCCTCGAACTGCATCTGCCTCCCGAGTGCTGGGATTAAAGGCTTGCACCACCACTGTCCTGCTGAAAGACTCTTTTTCAAAACAAAGTAATGAACACCTATGAGACTGACCCGCGAACTCCACTCTGTGAATGCCCAAGAGTGTGAGTACCCACAGACACTCTGCACCTGCACACATAAGCACACATGCACAGACACACAAGTAAAGACATCTATTCATAATACCATTAGAAACCTATAAAATATAAACCAACCCAAGAAAAACCTTGACTTATTAAAATTTGAAAGTATTACATAAATGTCAACGTGCAAATAAAATAATTTTCCTTTTTTTAAATAAAAAGAATGAGCTGAGAAGGTAGCTCAGTGGTAAAGGCCTTGCCTAGCATATGCAGGGCCAAGGGTGTCATTTCATGCCCAGTACATTATTAATAATAAAAGGTAAAATCATCCCACGAATCCTTCTCAGAGTAACAATTCTGCTCCCCTCCTTTAAAATACACAGGTTAAGTGTTCGCTTCGGCAGCACATAAACTAAAATTGGGATGACACAGAGAAAACTAGCATGGCCCCTGTGCAAGGATAACACGCAAATTCATGAAACATTCTGTTTTTTTTTTGTGGTCGGGATGTAAAACAAAACAAAAATGCACAGTGAGCAGCAAGGAAACATTCCATGCTTATGTGTAAGCAAGTACTTGACTGAAAAGCAACCAGCCACACAAAACCCTTTAGCTGCGAAACTCTGGCCAATTTTTAAATAGGGCATTGGGAGGGATAAGGGTGAAATCAAAATAAGGGATAAGAAAGTGGATCAAAATCAGCCTGAAGCCGGGCGATGGTGGCACACGCCTTTAATCCCAGCACTCGGGAGGCAGAGGCAGGCGGATCTCTGTGAGTTCGAGACCAGCCTGGTCTACAGAGCTAGTTCCAGGACAGGCTCCAAAGCCACAGAGAAACCCTGTCTCAAAAAACCAAAAAAAAAAAAAAAAATCAGCCTGAATTACCAAAGATTTCCCCCTACAACACACATAATAGTACAGGGAACTAGTTTAAAAATGGGGAGAAACACACACACACACAGCAAAGCCCTGGAAAACCTGCGTAAAAATGAGGTTCCCCTCTACAGGTAGCAGATATTAAAAAGAACTAAAAAGTCAGCATAGTGGCGCACATCTTTAACCCCAGGACTTGGGGAGTGGAGGCAGGTGGATCTCTGAGTTGGAGGCCAGCTTGGTCTACAGAGTGTTCTAGGACAGCCAGGGCTACATACAGATCTTGTCTCAACACAAAAACCAGGAACCTCAAGAACCTGTTGACCTGTCCTGGGGAGAGGCCAGCAGCCACCCACCGGAGCCCCACTTACTCGTCGCCGTCAGGACACAGGCCGGTGGCCTCATCGTACTTGGAGCAGTAAACGTCCGGGCTGTAGTTGAAGGTGCCATCCCGCCGTCGGAGCGGTCTGCGCCGACGCTGATTTAGGAAATGCCAATGGAAACAGGTGAACGGCCTGTGCTGGCTGCACTTATGCTGCAAAAACAGGGAGCACTGCTCTGTCCTAAACTCCTTTAGATACCTAAAAAGACAAACAGCGTTGCGGGCCGCAGCCGCCGCCGGCTGGAGGCCCCTGGGACGCGGCGGGGCAGGGTCCCAGACACGAAGCCCCCCCTCCCCCCGCCCACCTACCGCCCGAGTCCATCTGACTTCCACGGCCTGGTACCCTCCCCTTTCCACGGGCACAGTCCCTGGACCCCAGGCGCCACTCCCCAACTCAGAGACCAGGTAACTCCAAACAGATTTTCAATCCCTTGACCCCAAATACCACTTCCCAGTCCCCAGATAAGATCTCCCAACTCAAGACGCACACCTCCTCGGAGCGTGTCACCCCAAGTCCGAGCCCAGATAACTCTACACAACTAGACTCCATTCTCCGCCCCCTTCGATACAGTCCCTGACCCCAGGCGCCACCTCTCAATCCCCAGACCCCATCAACCGACTCCCGCGCAACTCCCTTCTCGGTTCCAGATGGACTGCAAGCTCCACCCGCCCACACCAAGCGCAACCCCTCTTCTGCGCCGCAAAAAACGACCCCCAGGCTCACAGCCCAAGCATCCATCCGACCCTAGGTGCGACTCCGCCTCCAACCCAGAGGCCACCCCAGACCCTGGGCGCCGCCTCTCAAGCTCGGGCGACGACTGCCCGCGTCCGGGTGGTCGTGCGTCCATCTCCAGCCCAGGCGCGGCCCTGAGCCCGGAACGCAGGCGCTGTTCCCAGACTCCAGCCTGGCGCACAGGGTCGCGGGAGACCAGAAGCAAGCCCAGCCCCCAGGCCGGTGGTCACCTAAGACTCCGGGCGCCACCTCTCCACCTCAGGCGGCGGCCCGCGCCCGGACGGCGTGACCCGCAAGGGCTGGTGGCGGGGGCGCGGGCGGGGCGCACCCTCAGCGGCGACACCCGGGCCCGGGGCGCGCGCGAGGCGCTCCCCTGCGCCGCAGCGTCCCGGAGGCCACGGGCCGCAGCCCAGGCACTGACCTGTAGTGGGTTGGTTTCTCGGTCTGCGGGGGGGACCCGCTCAGCGACGCCGCCGCCGCTTTCGAAACCGACGGCATTTTCAGTCAAAACAATGCAGCGCGCATGCGCCGCGTCGGCGCCCCCGGATCTCCCCCCGCACCGAGCCCCCTGCGCCCCCCGCCGCGCCGGCCACACCCCCGGGCACGCCGCGCCGGCCACGCCCCCGTCGACCCCTCGCCCACGCGCGCTGTGCGGCGGGGGCGACACGCAGAACCTACGGGCCCCCTACGGCAGCAAGTTATGGGCGCAAAGCAGGACACGCCCGTTGTTGTAGAGTCCCTTCGCTGGCCTTTGGGTCCAGCGCCGTGGGCCGGTGTTGGGACGCGGGGGCTGCAGGTGGGCACAAGCTTCTTTTAGCTAGAAAAAGTGTATAATTAGACCGTGGCGATGGCCGCCCCTATATCAAGACATTGTGAGTTTAAGGATGGGCAGGGTGTGAATTCTCCGAGATGCTTTTTAAAAAAAATCATTGTGTTTTAAAAGGTTGGCAGATGAGTGCCTAAGATAAAGGATGTACAGAGTGGTCAGGAATGACTGAACTAGGATTCACGGTGCTGGATGCACGTTGTGGGCGGGGCTCCGCAGGTGCTCGGATGAATTCGGAAGGGAGAACTCAGGGATAGCATTCATTAGCCTGTAACTGTGTGGCAGGAGACATCGTACATGCAAGTCCTCTTAAAGGAAAAGCTGGAAAGCAATTGATCCTCCTGCTTACAGAAAATAATCTGTCCCATTTCCAGGAACACCGATCTGAAACATGAACAAAGATAATATGGCCCAAATATGTAAGCTACATTTAAAAATCCGGAAAAGGTAAAATTATCACTTGTTGGTAGGGTGACTGACTTCTTCCGTGGCATTCTGTAGACAATTTGTTTGAAGCTTTTGGTAGCTTGTTTTGGTTGTGGTGCTAGAGGTAGAACGCAGGGCCTTATGATTGCTAGCCAGGTTCTCCACCCCTGAGCATTAGCCCTAGCCCACAAACCCTGAAATTAACTTTTTTGAAAAAAGGAAGGTGATGTGGTTGCACAAGCATGTAATCCTCACACTCAAGAGGTGGAGATAGTGAGTCTAGGCCAGCCCTGGCTATACCTGAGACTGTCTCAAAACAAAAACAAAACCCAGGAACATAGTCATTTCAAAATAGATCAAACAGAACAAAGAGGGAAGGACAGACAGGGGCACCTACAGAGGAATAAACACATCTCAAAGATTGCTGCGGAGTGGGAATTGAAAACTGGATCACCTGTCGTGCCCACATAAGATCTAAAAGTTTCCTTTTTTTTTTTTATTCATGGGGGCAGGGGTTGAGACTGGGTTTCTCTGTAACTTTACAGCCTGTCCTGGAACTAGCTCTTGTAGACCAGGCTGGCCTCGAACTCCCAGAGATCCGCCTGCCTCTGCCTCCCGAGTGCTGGGATTAAAAGTGTGTGCCACCAGTGCCTGGCTAGAAATTTCCTTTTTATTGAAGCTGTTATGCAGTGCTAGAACTAATGGGGGGGGGGGGGAGGAAAACCAAGTTTTTCTCTGTGTGTAATAGCTCACTTTTTGAGAGACTGCCCAACACTACTGAGACTGTCCATTTTTAAGAGCTTACAAAAAAGTGGCTGTTGGGGCTGGAGAAATGACTCAGTGGTTACTGATTCCTCTTCCAGAGGACCCAAGGCCAGTTCCCAGGACCCATATATCGACTCACAGCCATAACTCCGGTTCCAGGGACTGACACCCTCTTCTGACCTGCATGGGCACCAGGCAAGCATGTGGTACTCATACATATATCATACACATAAAACAAACCTAATTTGGGCTGGAAAGATGGCTCAGTGGTTAAGAGCATTGCCTGCTCTTCCAAAGGTCCTGAGTTCAATTCCCGGCAACCACATGGTGGCTCACAACCACCTGTAATGAGGTCTGGTGCCCTCTTCTGGCCTGCAGACATACACACAGACAGAATATTGTATACATACCAAATAAATAAATATAAAAAAAAACCTAATTTTTAAGTGGCTGTTAGATTAACTTCTTTCCCTTTGAAAGAACATGTTGTATGTAATCGTTTCTTCCCGCCTAACGGTTTATCTACCTCGTGTGCATGCAGCAATCGCCTGTGCTGGCTCATATTTGCAGGGCCTCTCCCTAGCCGATGTTTACCCAGAGAAGTCACTAGGCTGAGCACCTAAGGGAACACAAAAGCTACAGCCAACCTGGTCTACAGAACAAGTTCCAGGACAGATGGGGTCCCTAGAAACCCTGTCTCAAAATACCAAAACAACAACAAACAGCACAAAACAAAACAGATGTTTAAGTGTACCGACTGTGTCAAACAGCCAAAGCTCTCCCCTGCTCGTGAGCTCAACTACGCACATCACCGGGGAGAAGTGACCAGCCTAGCTGCACTGTGGGCCTGCTGCATGGAATGTGACCTTTTAGAAAAAATTATTTATCGGGCTGGAGAGATGGCTCGGTGGTTAAGAGCACTGCCTGCTGCTCTTCCAAAGGTCCTGAGTTTAATTGCCGGCAACCACTTGGTGGCTCACAATCATCTGTAATGAGGTCTGGTGCCCTCTTCTGGCCTGCAGACATACACACAGACAGAACATTGTATACTAAATAAATAAATAATTTTTAAAAATTATTTATCTAATACATCTATGAGTGTGCTATCTGCATGTTCACCTTTACACCAGAAGAGGGCATCGCCTCCCACTACAGATGGAGGTGAGCCACCACCACGTGGGTGCTGGAACTTGAACTCAAGGTCTCTGAAAGTGTAGCAGAGCCATCCCTCCAGCCCCTGACATTTTTTTTTCCTTCAAAAAATAAAAAGGCAGAAACAAAAATTCACTGTGTCATTGAAAAATCATTTTGTTTCTTGAGACAGGGTCTCCCTATGTAGCCCAGGCAGACCTCAAACTTAGGATCCTCCTGCCTCAGTCTTCTAAGTGATGGGATTACAGGCATCCACTACCACTTCTGGCAAGCACTGGTTTTTGTTTTGCTTGGTTTTAAGTTCTCAAATGGAAGGGGGAAAAAACAGAAAAGATTAACTGCTTGGCCTAAAAAAATTACTCTTTTTAAAAACAAGATGTCATAGGTCCTGGTACACATCTTTAATCCCATCACTAGAGAGCTGAAGGCAGAGACAGGCAGATCCCTGGCTGAGGTGAGGTTAGTCTACACAGCTAGTTCCAGACCAGCCAGAGCTATACAGGGAGACTCTGTCTCAAAACAATCAAAAATCAATGATCACCACCACCACAACAACAACAACAAAAAACCACTTGATGCAAGGGGAGGGGAGAATTGTGTTCATTAAGCTTTACCAAATGTATTTTCCACTTGTTTGTATTTAAAGTAGCTTCAACGGATGTTGTACACACCGTGGCACAATACAAAGTGTAAAACTTCTGAAGTTACTCTGTCTCGGAAAGCAATGACCTGCAGGTAACACCCCCACCGGAACTGCTCTGGAAACATGATTAGGCTGGACAAACACATCACAAATTCAACAGCGCACGGTGCAGCCAAAACCTTTTCTATGAACCTCAAAAGTCCTTTGGACGTAAGCACTGGGCATTCGTGTCTGGCAAGGGTCAGATTTCGAGTCCCCAATTCCGTGCTGTGTTCTCGCGTTTCAGCACCATCCAAGTCCCTTAAAATCATCGAAGACGCACGCAGTACCAGGTCAGAAATCGCCAAACTTGACAAAGGAACAAGGACGGCTGCCTGTTTCCTTCCTCAGCAGGAACCGTTACGTTCTAGCTCCGTAGAAAGTCGGAGCTTCAGTTTCCTCCAGACGATCGTCTGGCTCCTCCTCGTCCTCCTTGTCTACCTCTCCCAAAACTTCTCTCAACCACTGGTCCGTGCTGGTCTCCTGCCTCAGATAGCACCAGATGATCAGAACTGTGAGGCTGAAGGTGATGGGCAGCACTTTCCACCAGGGCCGTTGCTGCTGCTTCCCCAGGGTGTGCTCCACCGTCCAGCGGTCTGGAGTGGCTTTGCTGGAGGAAAACTGGATGGGGAGGTTGGGGTCTTCCTCCTCCTCTTCTCTGTCTGTGGGTCGGGCTGGAGACCGGCCATGGGGCGGCAGATGCAGGCTTCGCGAAGCCCAGCCCACGAGTCGCAGAGCCCGGACCGCTCTGGAAGAGAGTCAGCAGTAAGCGTCCCGCCGCCTCGGCCGCCTCCCGCCCTAGCCCACCAGAACCTCACAGCGCTCACCCCGCAGCCCGCGAACACAGGACACCGTTCATAGCGACCTCGGCTCGCACTCTGCGGCGCACGGCGATTTCGTTACTTCCGTCGCACAAAACCGGAAGCCGAACTTCACATCGCCTCTTTTGCACGACTACACAACGTGTGTCCCACGCCGCACAACGGAAATGACGTGTTTTTTTCCGCGAGCTCTTCCGTCCCGGGTCCCGCCCAGATGGCCTGCCTGCTTTCGCGTTTGTCTAGTTCTCAGTCTCTCCTTAGGGACTTGAGCCTACGGGGACGCTCTCGGAAGACCCAAGGGCTCGTCAGTCTGATGCCCGCGATGCTCACAGACTTGAGAACCCTTGGCATCTGCTGTCTTCTTTCCAGGACCATCTTACGGAAGTGACTTGGTCCCTTTTCTCCAGAAGCGCGTCTTCCATTCTTAGCGCTCCATCCGGGCTCTCAGCCTCTTGCTTGGCCAATGTCTCCGATGCCAGCTACAACCGCCTCAGTTATGCTCTCAGGCCCGAAGCTGGGAAGCCTTCGCACCATAGACTCCACCGGCCAGGCCATCCCCTCGAAAGGACATGTCAGGGCATCGCATTCGCCTACACTGCCCCAGGTCCCCAGACTCCATTTGCCCTCAGGGAGAATGGAAATGGCTCTGTGTGTAGACCACAGGATGTCCCAACCCTGAATAACGTACCAGCCTACAGGGAGGCGCTTCTGGAACGACACCCCATGCCTCTCTTGTGTGTGCCTGGCATTTTGAGCTGGGAGCTGATTGAGGCTCGATGTATCTTCAGAATCAGCGCTAGCCAAGCAAACTTGTAATCCCAACACTGGAGGCAGAGACAGGAGGATCACTGGTTTCAGGCCAGGTTGGGCTACATAGCTAGAACACCAACCCAATTTAAAATACAAAATTAAAACCAAGAAACAGAATCAGCCCTAACAGTGTCCTCTGTGCACCTACTACCTGTCACCGGGGGTGAGGAGTTTGGGGTGGGGATACAACACCCACTAATGACAGTCACTCTGGATATGTTGTTTTGTATTGTTTTTCAAGACAGAGTTTCTGTGTAACAACCTCGGATGCCCTGGAACTAGCTCTATAGATCAGCCTGGCCTTGAACTCACAGAGATCCACCTGACTCTGCCTCCCAAGTGCTGGAATTAAAGGTGTGCACCACCCCCACCCCCACCCCCCGCCTGGATTTCTTGATCTGTGAACCAGTCACAAAAAATGTCAATGCCTCCCCTTCTGTCTCATGGGTCAAACAGCTGTGAGTCCCAGAAATCTAGGATCCTTTCTGGGGGAGCAGAGTCCCCATGCTTTTATTTGACTCAGGGGATAGCGTCTGAAGGCACCAGAGCATGGGAAGGGAGAAGTTAGGAAGATGACTCTTCAGCCACTGGCTGCTAGCGATGCATCCTGCTGGAGGGAGCCCCCCCTTTTTTTTTCTGAGACAGTCTCTGTAGTTTTGGTGCCTTTCCTGGAACTAGTTCTTATAGACCAGGCTGGCCTCAAACTCACAGAGATCCACCTGCCTCTGTCTCCCAAGTGCTGGGATTAAAGGTGTGCGCCACCATGGCCCAACTTGGGAGGCCCAGTCTTACACAGCAGTCCCGAGGAGGTGGAGGGTGCCTTCACTGGGCTGCAGAGAAGGAGAGCCACAACCCCTCAAGCGCAGCAGCCTAGTTCCTGAAGACACAGAGATCACCTCTAAACACTCAGGCCCACTAACCTGTCTTCACTTGAAGCTCCTCTGCTAGAGGGTTGAACTTAAACTTTTCCACCCAGGGAAAAAGGGACCTGAAATAAGTTAGATCCAGAACATGGAGGGAAATTTGCACCTGTTCCAACCAAGAGATTAGTGGGCCACCTGTAAACCTATATGCTTTGTTCTCTCCGGATAAGGAAGGCTGGGACCTTGTGGCCTGGTTTTGCCCTCCCTTTGCTCACAGTCTCCCTCCTTGGGCAGCACACTCAATCTTTGGTGCTGAAGGAGAGCGCAGCTTTTGATTACTTACTGTTTTATGGGCGAAAGAGGGTCCCGGGAGCTGTAATCTACCCCAGGACAGAACAAAATCAAGAGCCTCCTTGTGACCTGAAGTACGCTGTTTTCCTGTGCCCACTTAGCAGTGGGGAAAGCCTCACACTCATGTTCTTGCCCACGGCACTCTGTCTGTGTTAGAGCAGGAGCAATACCAGAGATGTTGGAGCCCAGCAACACCTGTGAGTCCTCCCCACGCCGAGAGGCCCAACCCAGGACCCTGGCTAAGAGCTGCTATGTCAACAGAGGCACCTGTCCGCCTAGGTCCTCCTCCCTGTGTCCTGCCCCACCTGTTCCATCACAGAACCCCACGCTACGACTCCACTCTCTTGGCAAAGACCTAGCAGCACCTAGGGACTTAACTATAGGTAATGTGCAAGCTGAGGGGTGGGATGGGGTGGCCTCCCGAAGGTAGTAAAGCTCTAGAGGCCCTCAGGTGTGAAGCCAGGGAGCCAGGCTCCTGGATGGATCTCTACAGGAAAGCCAGACATGAGCTGCCTAGGATAGCCCATGGGACCAAGCAAGGAGGTGGAACAAGAGTTAGAGTTTCACCCTAGAGTGAGCCCATCTCAGTCTCAGTGACTGTCTCAGAACAGAGACAGAAGTAGACATCGTAGCTGGGGGGACAGCTCAGTCTGTAAAGTCCTTGCCGTGCAATTATGAGGACCCAGTTTGAACCTTACCAGCCACATAAAAAGGTATATGTAAGCCAGGTGGTGGTGGCACACCGTTAATCCAGACCATAGGAATACATCCTTTTTTTTTTTCGAGACAGGGTTTCTTTGTGAAACAGTCCTGGCTATCCTGGAACTCACTCTGTAGACCAAGTTGGCCTCAAACTCATAGAGATCCATCTGCCTCTGCTTCCTAAATGCTGGGATTAAAGGTATGCACCACCACCACCTGGCCTTACATCCTCTTTTTTAATTTTAAAAATTTTAAATTGGGCTGTGATGGTACATGCCTTTAACCCCAGCACTCAGGAGGCAGAGGCAGTCTCATCTCTGTGAATTCAAGGCCAGCCTCATCTACATAGTGAGTCCCATAAAACCAGGGCTACACAGAGAACCCTGCCTTGAAAAAAAAAACAAAAAAAAGTCTATTTTATGTGTATGTGTTTTGCAGTGAATGTATGTATGTGCACTGTGTGTGTGTGCCTGGTGCCCATGGAAGCCAGAAGAGGATGCTGAGTCCCCTGAAACTGGAGTGAGGATGTTTTCCAGCCACCATGTGGATGTTGGGAACAGAACCCAGGTCTTCTGTGAGAGCCGCGAGCACTCTGAACTGCTGTGCTGGCTCTGCAGCCCCAAGTGTCTGTTGTTCCAAGCCACCAAGTTTATGGCGCTCAGTCACAAGACCCCAGCCACGGATACAAACACCACCTTCACATTACCTGCTCCTGAAGGCTTCTAGTCCAGGGCAGTGACCCCATTCCTCAGCCGCCTGTTCCTGGAGCAACCATCCCCCAACACACTTCTTTGGAGGAACCACTCTTTCAGGCAGGTTCTGCTACAGGAGTCTGGCCAGGAAGCTGGAGAAGCAGCAGCCCTATAGTAGAAGCTCCAAGATGTGCTATGCCACCATACTGTGTGTGGAGCCTTTGCCTCGCCCCTCAGGGGCATAAACCAACACCTCAGCCCTCATTATTGCAAAGCACACAGAGAAATTTCACAGGAAACCTAATGTCTCCCTAATGGGGAGGCAGAGGCGGCAGCCGCCAGTATGCCTAATGGCAGGGTAATTTATTGTAGCTCCACTTAAGAGCTGACATATTGGAGCTATTGATTTTCCCAGGAAAATAGATACCAGGTGCCGGGAGCAGGCAGGTCTGTGTCTCTGTAAGAGCAGAGTCCTGCTCTCCCAAGGTCTGAGGCCTGACAGTGGGTGGGGACTGGCGGGGCAGGGGACAGTGGGAAAAGACATTTGCTGGGCCCAACCCAAAACACAGCCCAGTTAGGGAGCAGATGCTAAGACATATGCTTTAGCCCCGGCCTCTCCAGGGTCCCAAAATGGCAGGTGATTAGGCCAGGGTGACAGGGGCTTGGCCTGGCCTTATCTACCCACTAACTGCCAGCTAGGCACGTGAGGCTACCATTCTAGGAAAGTATGCAACCCACTGATCCAGAGTCCTCCAGCCAAACCTAACCAGAAACAGAAGCAGAAGCTGGAGTCCAGCCGCAGCGTGCAGGATACCTACCGGGTCTCACAACTCAGCAGTGGAAAAGGGAGTGACTCCCTAACCATGCCCTTTAAGTCTCCAGTTCTTCCCTCCATTGGCACGCTTAGTCTTCCCTGTGAGATCCATTCCTTCTGCTTGGCCTTGGGCAGAAGCGCCTTCCCTGACTTCCTCCCTCAGGCCTCCCATCGCTCTGCCAGCCCCATAGGCCCATCTTAGGCTTCTCTTCATAGACAACTATCTGCTCTGGCTTCTCCGCATTTTACAATCTTCCATCCTAGCTTGTATACGTGTATGTATAATTTGTATGTGCATGTGTAGTGGGGTGTGCATGTATGTGGGAAGGGCACTTGTGAGTGTGCACATGTATGCAGAGGCCAGGGGACAACTTTAGGTGTGGTTTGTCGGACGCTGTTTACTTTTTAACTTTTACTGTTTGATATTTTATTGTTGCATTTATTTTGATTTTTTTCATTTAATTTTTTTGAGACAGGGTCTCTTTATGTAGCTCTGGCTTTTCCTGAAACTCACTACATATGCCAGGCTAGCATGAACTCAAAAAGATCTGCCTGGCTTTGCCTCCCAAGTCCTGGAATGAAAGTCTTGAGCCACCACACCCGCCTTACCTTTTTATTTTCTGACAGTCCCATACTGGTGCGAAACTCGAGAAGGCTAGGTTAGCTGGGCAGTGGTGACACACACCTTTAATCCCAGCAATCTGGAGGCAGAGGCAGGCGAATCTCTGTGAGTGTGAGGTCAGCCTGATCTTTAAAGCGAGTTCCAGGACAGCCAGGACTGTTAAACAGAGAAACCCTGTCTCAAAAAAAACAAAACAAAACAAAAAACCCACAAAACACAAAAAAAGAAGACTAGGTTAGCTAAATTCCAGGGTCCTCCTGTCTCTGGCTCCCTAGAGATAAGATTACAATCATGGACCCCACCATGGCCAGCTTTTGACTCTGCAGTTCTCTCTCTTTTCCTTTTTATTTTTTGGTTTTTCGAGACAGGGTTTCTCTGTGTTGCCCTGGCTATCCTGGAACTCACTCTGTAGATCAGGCTGGCCTTGAACTCAGAGAGATCCACCTGTCTCTGCCTCCTGAGTGCTGGGATTAAAGGTGTGTGCCACCACATCTTGGTGGCTCTGGAGTTCTTGGCCTCACTTGAGCTTGATCTCAACTAGGACATTGGTACAGCGGCTCCCCATGCTGTGAGTCACAGGCTCCGAGAAACCCACTCGTTCCTATCTGCAGTCATGACTCTCACTGTGGTGTTCCTGTTCTGCCAAAGCTTTTGATGTTAGCTGTGTGGCTTAGGTGGGAGGTCCAAGAATCCACCTAAGTTTGGAGTCCAGGAGAGTTTCACCAGCCCGAAATTGAGGTGTCAGGTGACATTCCAGAGACTGCAAGAAAAACTGGATTGTTTCCCAGATTCTGAAAGTCCCAGAATCCCTCAGTTCATGGCCCCATTCCTTTATCTTCAAACCCACAGTGAAGCATCTGCTAGCCTCTGCATGTGTCTGACCTACCCCCTCTGGGATGACCTTGGGGGTTCTAACTCCGACTCTTTCCTCTGCTGGGACAATCTGCCTGCCTCAGTTTTCCCATCTGCATCCCCCTACCTCACACCAAGCTCTTCCAAAGTCCAGTCTTTGATCACACAGGTGGGCCCTTCTCCAGGGCAGAATTGTGTCCTATTTCCTCTCCTTGAAGCCCCCAGCCTGAGGCTCAGAAAGCGCAAGGGTTTTAACCAAGTGAGCCAGTGGCAGTCTGCACCCACAGCCTCAGTAAGTATGTCTTCCTGTCTCCAGGGCTGGTGGGGTGGAATGCAGGCCACAACTCACATGCCCTTCTGGGTACTCTACCCAACTCCCTGAGGCCCTGGCTACCTCTTCCCTGCTTGTCCCACAAGGTGCAGGTATGCAGCTGCAGTCCCCAGGCCCACCAGTCAGTGTTACATCACTCACCTGTTTCCATCCCTTCCCTGGGCCAGCACGTTCTTCTCACCTCCAGCAGTAGAGGGTGATGTGGCTTCAGCTTGGAGTAACTGCAAACACATACCCCAACCCCATGCCTGGTTCTTCGGTGGGTTTAGGCTTTGGTGGATGAGAAGGAAGCTGACTGGGGCTAAAGCGGTGCCACTCACAGCCAAGACTAGCGAGTGTTCTTAGCCCCTGGAGTCTGACAGAGTCAGAAGTGGATGAAATCCAGAGCAGCATGGACACCTAGAACCGGACCTAGCCAGAAACACTTCATTCCATGGGGGAGTCTCATCTGGTACTCACTGGGGATATGCCCACGTTTCCTGCCTGAGAAGAGGTCAGAACTGGCTATGCCATCACCTTCCCTGAGTCTTCCAGTGTCCTGTCAGGTCTATAGGTGACCTGCTCCATGCTGCCCTTCTCCAGGACCCAGGTCCGGGCATACAACCCAGTCTTTAGACGTGGGCAGCTTTCCAGACATTCATGCCAGGTGTCAGTCTTGCCCACAGGTTGTTTTGTCACAGGGTCTGATGTAGCCTAATGTGGCCTTGTTCTTGCTGGGGTTATGGGCATGCACCGTCAGGCCCAGTTTATATGGCATTGGGGATCTAACCCAGAGCTTCGGGCTCATTAGGCAAGCAATCTCCCAAACTCAGCACATCCCTAATTCAGCCCAGCCCTTAGAGGGTCTCATCCTTAGGACTTTCATTTCCCTGTGGTTTGCCTATGCTGGGTGAGGGTCCTGACTACAGTGACCAAGTGTACAGTATCTTCAGGGTTGGTTCCCCTAATCTCCTACTCTCCAGGAGTCACAGACCCACTGAAGTCATCACGTGTGGGCTCAGGCGCTGAAGGCCAATGTGCTGGAGTGTCAGAGGACATAACCTCAGCCTGCAGATTAGAGCCCCAAGGGTACCAAGAGGGTTACAATAGCTTGAAACCAAGGTGATGTCCTTGCCCAAAGTGGGAGTGGTGTCTTGGAACAAGGAAGGACCCAGGGGCGACTTCAGGACAACTGAGTGCCCCGGGGTCACAGACTTCCTAAAGGGTACCTGGATCAGCTAGAATAATGTCCCCACTAAATGCATGTCCACGCTAAGCCACAGGGTGTGAAGATATTTGGAAAAAAGTCTTTGTTGGTGTGACTACTGAAGCTAAGAACGTGCAGGACTCAGGTGCCAGGGTGAACACCCTTGTAAGAGTTGCCAACCATGCATGGTGGTGCATGCCCACAATCCCAGCACTCAGATGGCCACCAGTTTATGGCCAACATAGGCCATATAGCAAGACCTTGTCCTGAGGTTTTTAAAAAAGTGAAAGCCTGTGTGAAGATGACAGCATTGATGGCCATGACAGCTTCAAGACAAAGAACACCAGGAGGCTGGCAGCCCTAGGATCTCAACTTCCTACAAGAAACCAGCCTGGCTCACATCTCAGTTTGGATTCTGGCCTCCAGGAGGACAGAGAATAATTTCCTATTGTGATCAGCAATTAAAGAAGCCTGAGGAAGCTAATACACCACCAGAAAGGCCGAGGGCATTAGGAGGACCAGAGAGGACAGGCAGGCACTGGAGTCCCCCAATTCCACTGAGGTGTAGGAGCAGCCAGGAGGCTTAAAACCAGAGAAAGGAGGTGCCTTCTCTGGGTGCTCAAGACACAGAGGGTTCAATCGGACTGACTACGATTACAGCTGGGTTCTGGGCAAGTGGGTGGCAGCCACCACATGAGAGTCCTCCTCACAGTGCTTACTGGGCCAGTTGATCTCAGCTGCACAAATAAGGCCCAGAGGCTGGAGGAGCTTGGAAGGGGTTATGAGGACTGCAAGTATTAGTTCCTATCTTGGACCTGGTGGGTGGCTGCATAGTCTCAGTTGCTTCCCCTTGCTCTAGGCCCTGTTGCTGCAGAGCATGGTTTATAGAATGCACTGCAGGCAGGATGTCCTCTGGAGAGGCGTACTCCAGAACTCAAAATAGCATGAAATTTAATTTTCCGCCTATTTGACAAGGCTTGGATGGGGCCCCAATCAGCAGCACAGATAAGGGTCCTCGGATCCAGGGTGTGGGCCAGCTGGGCCTGAGGCAAACACTTCATGGTCCCCAGGCAGGCTGCGTGCAGGTGAGGCGGTCTGCGGGCACTCCCCCCGCGGGACTCTGGTTGCTGGGCGCTAAAGCAAACGGGATCTGTTTGCCCAGTCTGCGATGACAATGCCGTTGCCAAATATTTGCCAGCCTCAGGGAGTTGTGGAGCCCAGCTATAAATGCTTGCACCCCAGGTGGAGGGGCCTACTGATTGAGCGCTGCAGTCCCGTCAGGTAGGAGCCTGGGTGTATGGGTTGGAGTCTCCTGGGATGGTGAGGAGGGATAAGCGGGGAATTCCTCCCACAGGGAATATGTCTGCACCGAGCTCTCCACTAGCAGTTATCCTCAAAGGCTAGTGTCAGGACCACGGGACACCTCCTGAGACAGAGGGACCCAGCAATGTAGGACACTGCTAGTGGCCAGTCTCTGCTGCCCAAACTCAGGGTTTCAGGACAGCAGGGAGGGGCTGGGCTCTGACCAGACCTCTCAGAGAGCCATCATCTCCTGATACACTTAGGTAGATACTTTCTCCCCTATCTCTGTGAGGCGCCTGGTGACTCTAGGATTCAGATTCAGCCGGGAAGAGCCACATTACTCCCCAGCCACCGCCTCTTCCTTAGGCTCTTGCGCCTTTTGGGACCTGCACAGCAATCTGTGGGGTCCACTCCTTTAGGGATCTTCCATCTGTCCCTCCCACCCTTCACAGGAGGTCTGGGTGGGGGGCACTCACATTGTGGTCAGGTATCAAATTAAAACCCAGGGCTAGCTGGGTGTGGTGGCTCATGCCTCTCATCTCTGCTTTCAGGAGGCTAAGGCAGGGTTGACACAGGTTCTCCAAATGAGACTCCTTCCTTCCTTTCTTTCTTCCTTCCTTCTTTCCTTCCTTCCTTCCTTCTTTCTTTCCTTCCTTCCTTCCCTCCCTCCCTCTCTCCTTCCCTCCCTCCCTCCCTCCCTCCCTCCCTCCCTCCCTCCTTCCTTCCTTCCTTCCTTCCTTCCTTCCTTTCCTTTCCTTTCCTCTCTTCTCCTCTCCTCCTCCCTCCCTCTCCCTTCTCCCCTTTTTTTGTTTTTTAAGATAGGGTTTCTCTGTGTTGCTCTGTAGCCCAGGCTGGTCTCAAACTCACAGATATCCACCTGCCTCTGCCTCCTGAGTGCTGGGATTAAAGGCACACACCAACACTGTCCAGCTAGACCTTTATCTTAAAAAATAATCCCTTCCCAGAAATGGTGACACAGGCCCTTAATCCCAGAACTCTGGAAGCAGGGACAGGCAGACCTCTGTGAGTTTGAGGCCAATCCAGTTTACATAGCAAGTTCCAGGACATCCAGGGCTATGAGAGAATCTATCTCAAGACAAAAGAAAACCAAACCAAAGCAGAAAAAAAAACTAAACCCCCAAAATGTCTCTCCTCCGAAAAGAACTCCAGAGCTGTGACTGTAGCTAGGGAGGAACTAAGCTGGGTGGGGCTCTTTGGCCACCACAGCCCTTCTTTGGCCACCACAGCCCTTGAAGCTCCCCACAGTATCTGCCAGAGCGCTGGGCCTGTCTCCACCGGAATCCATGCTGGGACAAAGTAGACTCCTTGTCCAGTGCCTGTCCCTGCCTGCCTAGGCAGTTCTGATCTCTAGGTCTTCTGCCTCCTACCCTACTTTGTGGCCTGCCTGATCACAGCTGTGGTGGGTTCTAATGGTTCCTCTGTACCATGATGGCCCCGCCCTACACAAGAGGATCCTGTACGCCTCTCTGACTAAGGCAGGTCCTCTCTGAGCTCACAAGTCCAAGAGCCAGCCAAGGCAGTTTTTTCAGGACCATACATTCAGGCTGTATCCAGTGGGCACCACCAGCCCTAACTTGCCAACCTGCCCTTTTACTTCCCTCCCAGCTTGTGTCTGCTACCCCAGGACCACCCCACCCTGTTTTGGAGACCTCAACAAGATGGCTGCTGGTGTGATACGGTCTGTCTGTGACTTCCGGTTGCCCCTGCCATCACACCAGTCCTTCCTGCCCACAGACCTGGAGGCTCCAGAAACTTCCGAAGAGGAAGAAGAGGAGGAGGAAGAGGAAGAGGGAGACCATGAGCTGCAAAATGAGGGGCCACAGGGCTGCAGCCCAGATTCCCAGAGCTCAGGGGTGGCCCCCCAGAGTCCCAGCAGGCCGGAGACCCCAATGCAGCTGCTGCGCTTCTCAGAGCTCATCAGCGGTGACATCCAGCGGTACTTTGGACGCAAGGACACAGGGCAAGACCCAGATGCCCAAGACATCTATTCTGACAGCCAACTAGCCAGCTGCTCTGCCCGGGATCTGTACTATGCTGATCTGGTATGTTTGGCCCAGGATGGGCCCCCAGAGGAAGAGGAGGCTGCTGAGCTCAGTGTGAATTTGCCTGGGGGGTCTGAGGGTCAGATGCACAGGTTGGGCCACAGAGGAGACAGGGTACCACCACTGGGCCCCCTGGCTGAGCTCTTTGATTATGGGCTCCGGCAGTTCTCCAGGCCCAGAGTGTCAGCTTGTCAAAGGCTGAGGCTAGAGAGGAAGTATAGCCACATCACCCCCATGACCCAAAGGAAATTGCCTCCATCCTTCTGGAAGGAGCCTGTGCCTAACCCACTAGGCCTGCTGCATCCAGGCACACCAGATTTTAGTGATCTGCTGGCCAGTTGGTCTGCTGAGGGTGGCTCCGAACTGCAGAGTGGAGGCACCCAGGCCCTGGAGGAGACACCGATGACTGAGATCTAGTAAGTAGGTGGGTCAGGTGTGTGCTGGGGCAGCAGTGGTCCTCTCTCAGGCACCCAGCCTCTCCTTGTTGCCCAGGTACCTCCCTAGTGGGTCTCTTTAAGCAGCCATGCAGTTGGCTCCCCCAGAGGACCCGAGCTTATCCCGAGCCTAGAACTGCCACCGCCAGCACTGTGAAGGGAGAGCAAACGCTTGTCTAGACCCAGCCACACCTGGCTACCAGTTCTCGGATGACCCCACTAAACACATCAGGTCTCAGAACTCTGCCCACAGGAAGTGGACAGAACTCGGGCAAGAACAATGAGTCGCTTGCACACATCCATCTGGGGAGACCCATTCTTTACCAAGCCAGCACCAAGACTCAAGTCAGTAGCAAAGGCCAGCCCTCCCTGCTGTCTCTCCCTGCCTTGCCAGAGCTGATGATTCCATGTGCCATGCCCTGTGCTAGGCTGGTGGCAAGGGCTGGGAGCTGTGTGCAAAGTGCAGGTTTTCTTGAGAGGCCAGAAGAGGGACACAAGGGACACACTGCTTAATCACACAGAGGAGCACAGACGCTGACTCTCCGGATTCATGCTCACAAATGGCTTCCTTGGGGGCACTTCGGTGTTAACGACGGCTGGGCAGGGATGAGGATGATCTGAGGACCCTGTGTCCTTACTCCTTACATTTGTCCTCAGAGGCAGCTGGGGTGGGTCCCAGGCGTGGCGGCCTGGGTGTCCCTGTATAGAAATCCCAGGAAAAGTGATAAAAGGGCCTGAGGCTAAGCAGGGCAGAAAGGGTCCTTCAGGGTCAAATAACCTGGGCCTTGTGACTTTGGTCCCTCTCACTACTTGACACCCTTGTCAAGCCTTCGAGCTGCGGAAAAGCTGTTCCATCAGACAACAGGAGACTCTGGCTCCAACAGGTACAAGAACTGGCATCTTTATTTCTAGGACAGGATCTTGGGTGCAGGCTTCCAGTAGGTCATCGCAGAGATTGCTCCAGGCCTTTGGTGGGCCACCAGGTTCAAGAGGATTGTCTTCCACTGAAGCCACCTGCGCAGAGACACAGTTCATCCATAACACAACTCCTCGAGGCTGGGAGACCCAGGCTCTCAGCTGCCTACCTCACAGCCTGATACACGCCCCAGGAGTTCACAGGGACCATCTCGCTCAGGGCTATGTCCTTGATGAAGAACCGCTGCCTCACCAGGGACATGAACACCCGCTTGCTGCCCAGTGTCAGCGGCCAGGGGCCCTCCTCGCTCCACAGGCTCAGCATGCTCTCACGCAGGGTTGCGATCTCTTCTGCCCGCTGCAAGTGCAGAGGTATGGTGTTAACAGGACCCACAGGGGATGAAACAACGGCAGAGAAATGGGGACTGGATCACAGCGGCGGGCAGAGGATGTGTGTATGTGGGGATATCTTCTATGGAGGAAGCCCAGCAGTAGGGCCCGGTATCTAGGAAACACAGATCAGCACCACCCCACTAGTGAAGTGCCTGGGGCCCCATGGAGCAGACAGGAGCAGAGGGACTTGGGGCAGACTGGCAAGAGGGTGAGGAGTCAATGGTTCTCCCAGAATTTCCTCTCACCAGCTTGGTCTCGTTATTAAACTTCAGGTTCTGGATGGTCTTGTTGGCCTGGAGGCTGTTCTCTAACTTGATTATTTGCTTCTGAAACTAAACACAGCTCCAATCATGGGTAGACACGGACTGCTGCTGTCCAGATGCACCCACTACTACAGAATCACCAAGACCCCGGAGTTTAGGGAGACAGATGCAGGTGCCTTCCTGGGGCCCAAGGGATACCGTGGCCAGCTGGCCCTGGATCTCCGCAATCTTCCGTCCGGGATTCTCCTCCTTCAAAAACTGCACAGACATCAGCAGGGTAGCTAGCTCCTGTCGCACAGCCTCAACCTCAGACTCTCTGTGGACACCAAGGGCTGGCTGTAGGGGGTCCCAGAGCTCAAGGCAAAGGCTTAGTCCTGAGCTGGGGTTCCTGAGGCTGTCACAGGGTTGACAAGCTATACCACAGGAGGCAGAGCTCAGGGTGGGACTGGCTGGGGGCGGGGCAAGCACAGGTGCAGAGGGGAGGGGCCTGGAAGAATCCTGTGGGGACCAGTGACGATCAGGAATTCCCAGGGGCCTGGGAGGCTTCAAACCTCACCTGGCCTTGCCCTCGGCGGAGATCCTCAGGTCCACATCACTCTTGTGAAGAACACACTTGTTGGAGACATTTTCTATCTGAAGTGTGGAAAATGTAGGTGCCTAAGGTGACTCAACACAGCCACCTGGGAGCACCAGGCTAGCTCAAGCCAAGCCAAGGCCTGGATCTTCAAGAATAGGTGCACCCTGGCCTTACCCACCTGCTGGGGCAGGTTGTTCACTTTTTCCTGCACCTCCTGCAAGTGAGCTGAGACCTCTTTTAGCCACCGGACCAGATTCTGCAGGGACTCCCTTTCTACACCTTCCCATGCAGCCTGCACCTACAATTTCAATATCCAGTGAGGAATGGTACACAGGTGGGTGACAGGAGGCAGAGTGGCCTGGACAGCCTGGCCAGACACTGCAGAAGACGGATGCTAGACCTATGGCAGCCCTGGTGGTCATCCAAGGCAAGGTCATCCAGCTGAGCAGAGCCATGTCCTTGAGGGGGTGACAGCTAGTAGTGACAGGATAGAAAAGAGACTGTCACACTGCAGGAGGGATACAGACATGGTGGTCAAAGGCTCCTGTCAGCAGCTGCTCTCTTTGGCCATACATGCCCAGAAAGGATGCACAGCCAGCCAAGGTTGGGGATCCAGCTGCCATATCAGGGGGTGTGTTCACAGGAGCTACCAAAGAGAACAGGCCCTCATGTCAAAGCATGGCCTGCCCACATGTGGTAACACTATCCAGCTGTAAGGAGATGAAGCATGGGTCCTTACAACAGGGGTGACCCATGAAGGCAGCTCAAGAGAGAAGAGCCAGATGAAAGGGTTGGAATTAAGGGCCTACAGCCCGCAATTCAGAGCTGGATGGGGGAGAAGAGAGACTGTTAGACCCTGGGGTTTCTCTCTGAAGTGCTGAGAAAGCTCTGAAGCTGACTTGGCTGATAACTTTTCTAGGAATGTACTAAAACCACTGAGTCTTAGTTAGGGTTAGGGTTGAGCTCAGACGTGTGATCCCAACACTCAGGAGGATAAGGCAGGAAAATGAGGAGTATCATGTCAGACTAGGCTACGTGGTAAGGTTCTCTCTTTAAAAAAATCAAAGCAAGAGGCTGGAGAGATGGCTCAGAGGTTAAGAGCACTGGCTGCTCTTCCAGAGGTCTTGAGTTCAATTCCCAGCACCCACATGGTGGCTCACAACCATCTGTAATGAGGTCTGGTGCCCTCTTCTGGCCAGCAGGCATACATATAGGCAGAACACTGTATACATAATAAATCTTTAAAAAATGGTTGTGAGTCAAATTAAGAGAAAAGAAAAACAAAACAACGATTAAAAAAAACAATAATGGGCTGAAGGAATGGATCAGCAGTTAGAAGCACTTGCTGCTCTTCCAGGGGACTGGAGTTTGGTTCCTAGTGCCCATGTTGGGTGGCTCACAACCACCTGTAACCTCAGCTTCAAGAGACTGATGTCCTCTTCTGGCCTGTCTGAGCTCACACACAGGTGGCATGTACACACAGACACATAAATAAAAAATATATAAAAGAACTCAAATAAAACATAAAACCAAACAAAATCCACTGAAATGTATGTTTTAAAATGTGTTTTTCTTTGTTTGTTTTTTCAAGCAGGTTTTTTAGCTGGCCTGGAACTCACTTTATAGACCAGGCTGGCCTCAGACTCACAGAGATCTACCTGCCTCTTCCTCCAGAGTGCTGGGATTAAAGGCGTGTGGGATTAAAGGGGAATTGCTGAAAAGAAGGGAGGGAGGGAAAGAGGGAGGAAGGAGAGTGAGATAAAGAGAGAGAGAGAGAGAGAGAGAGAGAGAGAGAGAGAGAGAGAGAGAGCGCGAGCGCCAAGAGGCTGAGAGTCCTGCAGGAGCTGCCCTACCTCGTGCAGAGATCAGGTCTCTACCCTTGGCCCCATCTCCTTTACCACCCTTCCGTGGGGTCTGCCCACCTTACCTGGGACAGCTTCACGCCTAGTGTTTGCTCCTGTAGGTCTAGCTTCCAGCTGAGAGCTAGACAATGGTCACTCAGGTCCTTCAGCTGCTGGTCCAGACCTGCCACTGACCCTTCTAGGACCTGGCTCTTCTCTTGAAGCTGCTTGAGACAATGGAGTCAGAGAGGCTAGCTGATGCCTATGTACACAAGGATCCCCGCTGACCTCCACCTCACTCAGCCCCTTACCAGTTCCAGTGCACCCTGAGTTTCCTGCTGGGCTAGCTTGCCAGCCATCTGCACAGCCTCCAGATTCTCCTGGATGTATGAGGCCAGCTCTCCGGCCTGGCTCTCCTCCAAGCTCACCTTGGCCTCCCTGCATATAGATGCTCAAACTGTCCCTTAGTGCTACCCAGTGAGGGGACATGCTCGCTAGCTCTGGGACCTTCCAAGCGATTCCATGGACCAGAGGATGGGTGCTACCAAGAAGGGGCTGTGAGCGAGGATCAGGGTGGAGGGACAGGAGCTCCAGCAGAGGGCTGCTAGTCTGTCCTAACATGCCCAACTGGCCTAGTGTTTAACTGACAGCTGCAGGGGCTGAAGCAAGACATTCCCCAGCTGAGCTCAGTAGGGGTTAGCTGAGCAAGGGACTGGGTGGCCCACTGTCCTGACACGACACCCACCGGGCCTTCTGCTCAGCCATCAGGACACGATTCAGTGACACCTGGTTCTGTCGCACAAACTTGGTCAGGTAGACTACAGCTTTGTCCAGGCCCCGGCACTGCTCCAGTAGGTGACCCTCCTCCTCCTGCTGTGGCAGAAGTGGCCCTGAGCCTTGGTGCCAACCCCATCTCCCCGCCTTCTGGCCACCCAGGCCCACCCACCTCACGATGTGCCCGCAGGGCCCGCAAGCGCTCCTCTGTCAGTTCGTGTAGCTTCTGCCAGCGGCTTTCCAGTTCCTCTCGAAGGCTGCTTTCTGCCATTAGACGTGTGCTCTCTGAAGACTTCATTCTCTGTGGAGACAGCACTAGCTGCTGTGAATCTGGGACTGCCCCCCCCCACGGGCAATCCGTGAGGGACTGGGCCCCGCCCAGGCTCTCACCTGCTCCATGGCCAGGAAACACTTCTGAAGAAAACTGCACAGTTTGGCCTCCCTCTTTAGGAAGCGGATGCTCATATCCTCGCTGAATTTAGTCACCTGGTCCTGGGAGGGGGGGTCACATGGTCACCTGAGGCCTCCTCACTGGTTATCCTTCCCTGCCTGGTATATCCCTCCCTGTTTCCAATCCCTGCACAGCCAGGCTGCATGCACTGGGCAGGAAGGAAGGTAGGGCAGATAGGACTCACTGTCCCTCAAAATGCTAGCTCACAGGCCAGAAGGGGCCCTAAAGGTCAAGGCCACAGGAGTCCAGACAGTTCAGCACACATTCAGAGCCCCGGATGCATCCAGGGAAGGTTGTGCAAGGGGCACTGGATTCCATGCCGAGCTGGAGCCTCAGTATGAGGAGGCGTGAGAGTATCCCCATCCAAGTAGGAGCACCCCACGCACAGGCCTCATCAAGAGGGTAGGAGGGAAAACTAGACGGAACCCTTTGGGCTTTGCCTCCTCTCTATGCTGCATTCCTGCTGCTCTGAGGGTCTAAAGGCCCAACCCAGCCTCTGGCCTCTCTACCTCACACTTTTAGGACTTGACGTAGCCAGTGCCATTATGGAGTTGAACAGCTGTGGTCACCTCTGAGAATCTTGGTCTGCAGTAATGGCCATGAGAAATAGCTCTGAGCAGGTAGCTTTGTCTATGGGAGTGGGGCTAATAGTCCCTCTGGGCAAGAGGGGGGAGTGTCACAAGACCTTTCTGTGTCATTACAACCACCACTCCCCGTTACCCAACTACTCCATGCTGGTATAGAAGAGGGAACTTTTTTTTTTTTAAAGATTTATTTATTAATTATGTATACAGTATTCTGTTTGTGTGTATGCCTGCAGGCCAGAAGAGGGCACCAGATCTTATTACAGATGGTTGTGAGCCACCATGTGGTTGCTGGGAATTGAACTCAGGACCTTTGGAAGAGCAAACAGTGCTCTTAACCACTGAGCTGCCTCTTCAGCCCAAGAGGGAACATTTTGACAGTGAGGTCATGGAAGCTCTTTGGCCTTGCGCCGCCTGTTACCCATGTGCCTGTAAGAAGCCCCACAACGCTTATTTATTTGCCAGGCTGAACTTAGAGCCTTTCTTTAACTCTGTTGGCCCCTTCCCTACTTGTAGTGAGAATGTGTTTCTCTTAATCTCCCCAGGACTGCCAGGATTTAACAAAGCCGAACATTGTGGCACAGGCCTGTAACTGCAGTACTCAGGAGGCTGAGGTTCACAGGGGGTTTCTGGGAGTTTGAGGTTAGCCAGAGCTTTACAGTGAAGCTCTCACCTCCCTACATGTACCAAAGAAAGGTCTTAAGAAACCTTCTACTTCATAATATCCATTTACCTAGCACCTTCTTCATGGTCATAGGGCTCTCCTGACAACAGGCCTAGCTCTCAGGCCCTGAGTCTGGGAGAAGATGGTTCTCAGGGAAGTTTTCACATCGTCTGAGCCACTGCTGATCTCCTTGCCTTGTAGGAGGGAAGCCTAAAACAGGGTTGGCTACTTTTTTGGGGGGGTGGGGTGGGCGGGTTGAAGACAGGGTTTCTCTGTCCTGGAACTTGCTCTGTAGACCAGGCTGGCCTCGAACTCAGCGATCTGTCTACCTCTGACTCCTATGTGCTGGGATTAAAGGTGTGCAGCACCCACCGCTAGTCTTTATTTTTCTTTTAAGATAGAGTCTCATGTAGTCCAGGCCGGCCTCACATCTGTCATGCAGTGGATGATACTGAACTTCTGAATTAGCCTCTATCTGCCAAGGGTTAGAATTACAAGCGTGTACCACCACACTCAGTTTTAGGGGTGCTGGAGGTTGAACCCAGAACTTGGTACATGCTAAGCCAGTACACCATCAACTGAGCTATACACCAATCCCTCAGCCACGTTTTCTGCATGACCAGACAGCAAACATTTCAAGTTCACAGGGTCTCCTGTGCAGAGTCCCAACTCTTGTCCAAAGTTGCCACTGTCACTTTGTTAAACAAATGCTCATGGCTCTGTGCCAATAAAACTTTATTATAAAAACAGATATTGGGGCCGGGCGGTGGTGGCACACACCTTTAATCCCAGCACTCGGGAGGCAGAGGCAGGCGGATCTTTGTGAGTTCGAGGCCAGCCTGGTCTACAAGAGCTAGTTCCAGGACAGGAACCAAAAAGCTACAGAGAAACCCTGTCTCGAAAATCAAAAAAAAAAAAAACCTAAAAAAACAGATATTGGGGTGTTAAGTCTTGACACCAATGCTGAAGAGCCCTCAAAGGGCCTGGGCCCTCCGTGCCTAGCCTACGAGGAACCCTTCTCCCAAAGCTCTTGTACTCTTGCTGATGTCAGTGTTAGCTTCCCAGCAGCTCGGACAGAGATGCCACTACCCCTGGGCAGCAAAATGATGTTGGGACAGCTGGAAGCACCCAGTATGCTCAGCCCACACTGTCCTGTGAGGAGACTGGACACACAGAACAGCAGCTGTAGTCCCTAGTGTCTATTTATAGAGCCCAGGAGCTGGGTGGCAGGCATGCGTAACCGTTCTTCAGCCCCATGAGGAAAAGAGGCCCCTCTTAAGGGTTCCAAGTAGAAGGGAGAACATTCTGCCCTAGGAATTTGTGACTCCTACTTGAGGGAAAAGCTGAGACTGAATATAGCCACAGAAGGGGCTTTAGGACCGGATGTTTCTTTTCTGATAGCTCAACTGAGATAGTCAGTGAGAGACAACACAGCGTTTGAAACGTGGCTATGCGACGGCACAAGTAAATTTTCAATACCCAAGAACGCAGCTAATGTCAGGGAGTGGGCAATGCCAGGGGATGAGAGGCCACCACTTCAGGCAGGGCAGCACTGGTGAGCCTACCTTTGTGTTACTGTATACACTGATAAACAACCGCAGGTCACAGGCTAGGGACACTGGAGCTCACTCAGGGACTTGGATGACTCCTGCCTAGGCTAGCTAGGTTTGGCTTTCAAGAGGTACCTGCATCTTGGACAACCCACGGTCCACTTTTTCGTTGGTATCCTCTTGGTTCCTCTGCAGGGTGCTATAGGCTGCTTCCCGGCCCTGCTCCTCTTGCCTCAGCAAGTCAGTCAGCTTGGTCAGCCTAGAGGCAGTAGGTGTGGTAACACTAACTCAGCTGAGGAACCACAGGGAGCCTGGTGGGCTTTGGGACCCTGGGTCCATCTTAGGCTGGGGTCCACAACCTGCCCAGGTCACACATGGAAGCGGAAATAGACTTTGGAGTCCCTAGTGAGGGCAAGGCACCAAATAAAGGAGAGCAGGAAGGCGGGGTTCCCAGCAGTCAGCAGTGCGGCACTAATGGCAGAGGACAGCCTACTGGCGGCACTAGGGGCATAGGGCAGGGCAGGCCTGAGACTCTCAACGTGTACACAAATCTGGTTTGCCGATAATCCAGGGAATTGGCCCACCTGAGGTTCATCTCCTGCTCAGAACATTTCCGCTCTGTGTCCTGTAACACCTGTGTTCTTCGGATCTGTGTCAAAGCCTCTCGGACCTCCACCAGCCTGGCATAAGGAGTTTCTCTGCCAGCCCCAGAGCAGCTAGGCAGCCTTTGTTGCTGCAGCTGTAGCCACGGGGCCTGACCACCAGCCTCCCACCGCCTGGACAGTCGGTCCCACTGTATGCAGAACCTAGTCTGAGTTGGACTACTATAGATATCGTTTAAACACTACTACCTGGGGGAAGGGACACCCACGCAGGCCCTAACACCAGCTGCTGCAGGGAAGCAGTGGTCCCAGCCCTTCCCACTGAAGCTTATGCTTGTCTCTCTGTGTTACCTTTTATCCAGGGCTTGTATCTGGTTCTGGCTCTGGGGCCCAGACAGCTGTAAGGAGGAAAGGAGGACTAGGCAGGCCAAGTCTGCTGCCTACAAAGTCCCTCCAGCACCAGGGCAGGTGGATGTGTAGGAGCCAGAGCATGGAGCCACGGGAATCAGTAGGGTCAGGGTCCAGTAAGCTGTTCCAAGCACCAGGAAGAGTTGCATGCCTGTGTCTGCTGCTCTGCCCAATGTCTCACCTCTAAGGCCTCCTTCTCGGGGCTCCAGGCCACTTGTTGCACTTCCTGCCTCAGCTGGCGCAGCTCTGAGGCCTGGAGCTGCACACGAGCACGAACCTGCAGCAGCTCACGAAGCAGGCCCAGTGTGGCATGCTCACAGCGTTCCCTGTGTGCCCTCAGGCGAATCACCTCAGCCTGCAGCTCAGCTACCCTGGTCAGGGCCAGAGCAGCTGGGTCAAGCTGTGCTTCTCTTGGAAGTTACCCCCGCCCCCACGTGTCATCTCCATTCCTCATACTCTGCAAGGCTCACCACTGCTCCAGCTGTTTCCGCTGCTTAGGGGTGTCATGTTCAGGGACCACGCAGCTGGACACGGGGCCACTGCACTCATACCTCTCTGAGGTATCCACACCCAAGGGCTCGGGACTGGCTAGGCCTTCTGTTATGAGAAGCTCCAGGTCCTCGAGCGTGACAGTGTTCAGTTGTGAAGGTGAAAGCCCCAGTGAGGGGCTGTCCGCTAGCAACAGAAGGAGGCACCTAGCGAGCTCACGCACAGGGACAGAGTAGTTCCTGTAACCTTGCTCAGTGCCATCCCAAGCTCCTGCTGGGTCAGAGAGCAGCCCTGCTAAAGGTTCACCCCTCCTCTCCACTCACCTGACATAGCTTCACCAGTAGTCACTACCTGTAGCCCAGCTTTATGGCATTAGTGCCTCTGTGGATGTCCAGAGCCAGACACCCAGGCCAGGATGGCTGAGATTGGCTGGAGGGAGGCAAGTATTCCCAGGCCAGAAAGCTGCAGGGACTGGGGATCAGTTGAAGGACAGAAGAGAAGGCTTTGGATCAGAGGAGGAAAGGATTTAGAGAGGCTGTAGAACTTAGGGAAGTGAGGGTCAAGAGGAAAGGTCTGTATCTTGGGGAGAAGACAGGGTCAGGAGTGGAGACTGTGGCCCTTTGGGAGAAGATGAGTCGGGAGAGGCTGTGGACCCCTGAGAGCAGTTAAGTATGAAGTAGTGGGCTCCTGCCCTTCCACCCACCTCTTCAGTGAATCTTGTTGAAGGAGGCAGGTACAGCTGAGTTAGTCTAGAACCTTCTTTTTCTCACAGAACCCTATGACTTCATGGCCAACTGCCAGTGGAACCTGAGTCTTCATCTACCCTGTCCTGTGGCTTCCCTAACTTCTGGCTCCTGGAAGGATGTGGGGGGACTATGAAGCATCCATCTTGCAAAAGGGCCTCCTCTGGCTCTGGAGTTACTGGGTTATGATCATGATGAAAAGGTTGTCCAGGAACCTTGTGTCCCACACATAGAGCAGAAAGTGAGGGTCCTAAGCAAATGAGACACAGCTAGCCAGATACCCAGAGGGTAGGATGGCAGTCACAGACGAGGCCACTGGGGTTTCAGCCTTCCCATGAGTCACAATGAGAATATTGGGAGAGATAAGGTTTGATTATTTTATTTAACCTAATATATCCAAAAATATCATTTCAACATGTAGCCAACATGTAGCCACATGTAGTGGACAGATTGCACATGCTTTTTTGGTACCAAGTCTTTGAGGCCCTGTGCAGTGCTTTTCATCTCCTTGGGTCAAACTTAGATACGGCCCCTCCCAATCCAGAGCATCCCTGGCTTTGTCACGAAGACCTACCCACCAGGGCCAGTGGAGCAGGCAAGGTGGGTCAGTTACAACTTCTTGTTATGCAGAGCCCAGCAAGCCCAGGCTTGATGACAGGATGTCATCCAAGCAGGTGACAGAAACCACACTGTAGTGAGCCTGAGAGCAAGGCTGTGAGAAGGGGATGAGGTCAGGGTCCCTGAACAACCCTTCCACTGGGCCCTAGGCTACTGTGTATAGAGGTGCCACCTGCACTAGTTTATTACCATACTGCATACTGCGTGCCCGACTCCCCAGAATGCTGAACCCTAGGCAGACGGGAATCTCTCATTTCTCATATCCAAACTCAACAACATACTTAGTCCATCTGCTCAGAGAAGAAAGAGCCACTCCTTTGGAGGGATGACAACTGAGAGGCAGCAGCTGCCAACTTTCCAAAGAAGGACCCATGCGGCCTTGTGACAGACATGTGCCAGAGATACTGCAACTATCTTTACAAAGTGTCCTGGGGAGAAGACTCTGAAGGTGACTGATGCATGTCAGATCCAACTTGGTTCAGTGGCGCTAGCTTTGACAATACAGGGTTTAGAGGTGAGGCTCCATGGCTCTGGTGCTCACAGAGCCACCACCCTAGGGAGTCTGAGGCTCATCTTAGGGCCACCTTTAGCTGGCCAGGTCCTGGGAGGTCAATGCCCAGGGTGTATACAGTACAGTTACAAGCAAGTCACTATGGACAGCAGGGCCCTAAGTGATGAGGAAAGACCTGCCTTCCGGTTGTGGTCCAGTGTCATGACCCCCAGCTCTGAAAGCCTGGGGCAGATGTGGGTGGACTCAGATTCAATCTTCATGGGATTTTCAGCTCTCAAGCCCCAGGCACAGAACCAGTCTCCCCATCTTCTAGACAAAGACATGAGACGGCACATGTGGGTTCCCCAATAGAGCCTGCTCCAGGCTGTACAGCTCCTCATGCCCTTGCTGCTGAAGCTCTTAGCTCTTGGCTAGTGTGGGCAGCACAACCACAGCATAGGTGCTCAGAGCCAGAGAAGAAACAGCAATAGGTAGTAGCTCATGTCTGTCTGTCTGTCTGCCTCTCTCTCTCTCTCTCTCTCTCTCTCTCTCTCTCTCTCTCTCTCACATACTCACACACACACACACACACACACACACACACACACACACCAGCTTCTATCGGCTCTGAAAAGTGAGCCACAAGGGGTGCGATCGCACATTTCATCCTTGGAACCCAGGAGAGGGGCAAGTCCAAGGGGTGAAGGGTTCAGGGAACAAAGAAAGTGCTGACGATGTAAACCAACTGCCCAAGACAAAGGGTCTGGCCTCCACACCAGCCAGGCCCAGGGAAGGCATTTGCTCTTGCTGTTGCACTGCCCAGGGGGCAAGGCTTTGGCTGAGACCAGGGACCCTGGGAGGAGGTGCAGAGGGGCTCGGGTGCCACTGCACAAGGGTAGAGCCAACCCTCACGTCTGGGCCAGGGAAAGCTCTTCAAGGCCTCCCTTCCCTAGGCGGTATCTTGCCAGGTCCTTCCTAGTCACCAGCCCGACCACCTGCGGAAACAACACCTGGTTACTTCTGCTCCATATGATGGCATACTCTACATACGGTGCTAAGTAGGTGTGCAACACCAGGCTAGGCCATAGGCTCACTGTTCTGAGACAGACAAGACAAATGCCCACCCACAACCTACTAGGGATACAGGAAGCAGAGTGTGAGCCAGCTCCAGCACTCTAGCAGAATAGAGAACAGCCTCACCTGATTGCGGTTGTCTACTACCACCAAGTGCCTCAGGCCCAGGGCCCGGAACAACTTGAACACTCGAGGAAGAGACGCCTCCTGCAAAGTAGACAACTGCCATTAGCACACTTACCCACTGTGGAAAAGAGGCTCAACTCCCCCAAACCGGGTGTTTCCAGGGTCCTAAGCTATCCCTTCCCCTCCATGCCTGACTCCAAGCCTCTGTGTGCTGCTAGGAGGGTTCTCTTAGGCCCACTGCTACTTGAAGCCCAAATTCTCTGAGGCTGCTCCTGATGAATTCTGGCCAAATGGTCCACCCTAGGCAGCAAGGTCCACATGCACAACCCCTGGAAGCCTCCTATCTACCTGGCAGCAGTTATTCCAAAGATTCCAGAGGCTCTTTACCACCTTTTCAAAGTGTGCAAGGCATCGAGCTGGGACCCTGGAGGTCAATCATACCCCAGCCCTGCCCCTGCTTCCTTCAGGTCAATAAGTACCTGGGGCACTGTGTAGGGAGAGGGGTTCATGAATTCAGAAAGGTCCATGGTGCACTCCCGCTCATCCTGGGATACGTGGATGGACTGGATTGGGGGGAAGCGTGGGTAGGCATCACGGAAGTCCTTCAGCCTCAGGCGCCGCTGCACAAGACCCATGTTGGACCTCTCCACAAACACCTGCAGGCAGCAGCCAGTCACGTGTGTGTCACTGTGAAGGATGGTGCCCAGGACATGCCCACCCATGGACTGCTGGACACACCTTGTGCTTCAGGAGCACGATGAGCTGGGAGCGCAGGATCAAGCCTTGGAGTCTGGCTGGCTGCAGGAAAGGAAAGAGTCAGAGGCCTTGAGACTGCAGTGGGAAACTCAGGCCAGAGTCTCCACTGGCCCATGGTTGCTGTTTAGTGGTCCACCTCGAAGCACAGGCCTTAAAGTGGGCATCTCTCCAACATGCTCCTGCTAATCCCTAAAGTATCTGAGACAGGGTGAACTCTGCCAGCAGAGCATGGAAGCCAGCTGCTAAGAATGGAATCAACAGGTAGCAAGACATAAGCCAAGTATGTTTCTCACATTTCTTTCAAGCCCTTCCAGTGCCAATATCCAACACAACCCAGCAGAGTAAGAACTGGGCAAGGGGATAAACATTAGCTGGGCTCACATCCCAGCAGCACCTCACGACAGATGCCACAGCCACAACACCATGACTGAGAAGTCCAGTCCAGTCAGAACTACACGAGGCCTGTAGTCTGTGGAGACTAAGAAAGGGATTTTACTTTACATGCAACACAAGATTTCCTGTTCACGGGCTGGAAAAACGGATTAGTGGTTATAGCACTTGTTGCTCTTGCAGGAGACCTGGGCTTGATTCCAGGCACCCACATGGTGGCTTACAACCAACCATCCATAATGCCAATTCCAAGGGGATCTAATACCCTCTTCTAACCTCTGCAGGCACCAGGAATGCAGCTGGTACACATGCAGGCAAAACACATAAATAAAATGAAAATAAATCTTTTAAAAAAAAAAGGTATCTTGTTCAGGTGAACTACAAGATGAACTCCCCCAACATATGCTGCTCAGGGTACAAAATAAAAAGAAACTGATATTCAGAGAGATGCCCACACTACCTGGGTGTCTCCCACATCTTCCACCACGGGGAACCCATTGTGATTGGATGCTGTGTCGCTTAGGACATCCACGATGACGCCAACCTTCTCTCTCCTTCTCAGGCAGGTCACAGGTGTGCTCATTACTTCCCTGCCAAGAGGCCCAACCCAAAAATACGATCTCAGTGGCATTTATACTACATGCTGTCGAGGTACTTCCTTAAGAGCTTTTTTATCATATCAATACTTGACAAGCTGTAAGACTTGGGACCCCAAGACCCCTTTTCCCAGGCACTGGGAGAACAACCATGGAAAGCTACAGTGAGAACCTGGTACCTGGGCTCTCCACAGGCAGTGTTTTCCCTGTCCATGTCCTCCCACAGTACCCAGGAACCTGAGAGCTTAGCAGGTCAGCTGACCATACCTGGCAGTGAGCGAGTGCGAGGTGACTGGGGCCTCCCAGTGCAGGAAGGGCACACTTTGCAGCTGGATGTGCATGTCATAGAGACCCTGGGTACAGAGTCATGATTCAGGACACTGCCCAGGGTACCTTAAGGCACACTGCCTCCCTCAGGGCCCCACCACTGCCCTACTCCTGAAGAAGGGAGTAGGCTCAATGGGCCCTCTTCCTTCTGCAGGTCCCTCAAACCCCAGTGTCTACAAGGTCGGCATCCAGAGTAAGCAGAGGACAGACCACCCCTCTCATGCTGCATACCTCAATGAAGACATCGCCCACAATCTTGGCAGTCATCAGCACCAGCATGATGGGAAAGCCGTAGGTCACGTTGCTGGTGGCCTCCATCATGATGACTGTCAGGCTAAGAGTCATTCTCACGATGCCACCTGTAGGGGTAGTCATAAGCCCCAATCCCTCTAAACACAGGATCCCAGCTCTGCTATGTCTACAATCTTTTTACCCACCCATCTTTCCAGACCCCAGAGCAAGGATCATTACTGCTGGGCCCTGACTATCACCATCTGGCTGTGCTATGGGGCTGTTGACCTCACCTGCCTCACTTCCTATTTTGCTCACATGAATGGCAAAAGGTAGCCTTGGTGGAACTCAAAATGGGTGAGCAGGGTACAAGTGAGGCCCACTCACCAAACAGGGCAAGAGCTGGGGCTTACCAAGCTGAGCAGCAGCTCCCATCAGGGCGTATTTACCCGGGTCTGCCCAGATCTGTGTAACACAACATGGATAGGTATCAGAGGCAGTGGCAACCATCACCCAAATCTGCCGGAGGAGACCAGTGAAGATGCTATGCCTGGGTCTACGGATCCACACACAGCAGTGAATTCCATGGCTCACATGCAGAACACCTACTCCAGTGTACTCCGCTACAACTTGTGTGTTAACACTCTAGCTAGGTGTACTTTGTATAGGGACAAGGTATACAGACTCTACCTACCACCTGCCCACACCCATGAGTTCACAAGTCTGGGCTTGCTTTGCGCTGAGGAACCTACACGAAGAAGGACAGCAGGGCAAAAGTATGTATTGCCCATGCAGACACACTGGATCACCCAAGGAAAGACATTCCAGATGTGAAAAAAAAAAGATTCTTGGACAGGGGCTGGAGAGATGGATCAGCGGTTAAGAGCACTGGCTGCTCTTCCAGAGGTCCTGAGTTTAATTCCCTGCAACCACAGGGCAGCTCACAGCCATCTGTAATGAGATCTGGTGCCCTCTTCAGGCCTGTAGGCACACATACAGGCAGAACACTGTATACATAAATAATAAGCAAATCTTAAAAAAAAAATTCTAGGACATGTTACAACAGAGATGGATTAAACGGACATCACAGTCAGTTGAAGATTGCAGAGACACATGAGGGTGTACACTGTGTGTCTAGGAAACGCTGGTAACAGGTGAGCCCAGACACAAAAAGGAAGCTAGAGGCTACTGGAGCTGGGGAAGGGGAAACAACTGAGTAACAGTGGGTGAAGGAAGAGCTCGGGATGCCCCTAATAAATTGCACTGAACTGTTGATGTTCGAAGCCATCACTCTTATGAATCACACCTTCAAAGACAGAACCCGACCAAAGGAGATCCAGGATGGGGGAGGGCAGGAATAGGAGTCCTGCTGCTACCCCGTCTTTAATTACTCAAATGACTCAAGTGAGAAAACACAGATTAAAACCCCAAGCTCCACCAGCAGCTAGGGAGAGGGAGGGCTGAGAGGCCTCCATGCAGCTCAGTGCTGGATGGACCTGGGCTCCTTTCCCATATATATATATATATATATATATATATATATATATATATATATATATATATATATATATATATATATATATTTTAACTAGCTCTCGTAGACCAGGCTGGCCCCGAACTCACAGAGATCTGCCTCCCTCTGAGTGCTGGGATTAAAGGCGTGCACCACCACTTCCCGGCCCTTTCCCATTCTTCACACGTCTCCAATTACGTGATGTGGTTATTCGAGAGCATCAGAACTTTTGTCTACCTGCACTAGGTACCCTGATGTCCCCTGTTCTAGCCCATTGGGTCACCAGAATACTTGAGCAGTGGGGCTCTGGGATGTTCCCCCCCAACTTACTGCTGCCCCTGTGAGGTAGGACAGGGAGATGCCAAAGAGTCGGCCCCAGGCAGCCCCAATGAGCAGTGATGGGATGAAGACACCAGCAGACACCGTGAGGCCATAGGTCCAGCAGGCCAGGAAGAAGTAGACCAGGGTGAATAGGCCTAGCGTCATGGGATTGTAGGAGCCTAGGGAAAAGAAAGGTCACTGAGCTTCAGCTGGAATTCAGGTCTGTGCAGGGATGTCCTGCCTGCCATGTGCTTCCATCCTGAGAACTAGGCCACCAGAGCCCCGATTCCCAGTAGTCCCAGAAAGCTCTGCATTCTCAGCTTCTCCAGGTGAAAGGTAGGTCCCCAGAGTCAGAAGTGATGGTGAGAAGTAGAGCAAGGTGGCCTCAAGCTGGCAGCATAGGTGTCAAATTCTGGGCCCACTCAGGCCCCAGGTGAGCATCACATTCCCCAGAACAACTGTCAGCCTGAAGTGAATGTACCCTGCCCCATGTGGAGGCCCTCGTCTGGGACGAAGAGGAAGCCATGTTCCTGAGACCAGCAGCAGACTTCCAGCTCAGCTGGACCCCGACTGCTCTACTTCACATATGCCAGCTGCACTGGGACAGCCTCCCTGAGCCTGAGCACGGCCTGAGTCTGGGAGCCTTGCAACAATGAGCAACACACCAGAAGTGAGAGGTGACTAAGACGTGTCCCTTTGGGTCCCCAAACCACTCCCGGTGATCAGTGATCAAACTCCAAGACCTGGGAGGTATGTCCTTCCTAGACAAGATGCTGAGGTGTGGATGCAGAGAAGGCCAACTAGAAAGGAACCACGTGGTCTATGTGAAGGCCAGGGTGGGAGGATGCGCCATCAGTCTGTGTGACTAAGAGCACCACGGCACAGATTACTGAGATTAGCGGAGGTTCATGTGCGGCTTATTCTATGCCAAATTTATCCATTAACTTTCATGATACTTTCCTAGAGACAACCCCCAATAGGGAAGTTCCCAGTAGCCTTATGACAGGAAACAATTAAAAACACTGTCCCCATGGGTAGGGTGGATGTCATGGTTAACTTCAGTTGCGAACATGACACACTTGTGAAAAGGGAACTAAGCAACTGCCTCCATCAGACTGGCCTGTGGGCATGTCTGTGGGGGCATTTTCTTGACTGCTAATTGACGTGGGGGTATCCGTCACATTGTGAGCAGTGCTATCCCTGGACAGATAAGACTGAATGGTGTAAGGCAGGTAGCTGAGCAAGCAGAGAGCAGTGTTCCCCCATGGAACACTTCAGGTCCTGCCTCAGCTTCCCTTGAAAATGCAGTGTCATCTATAAGCTAAATTAAACCCATTCCTTTCCAAGTTGGTTTGGTCAGTGTTTTACCACTGACAGTAACAGAAAGCAAACTAAAACTGAAGGGGAGGGGCCGGAGACACAGGCCTAAGGCTGCTTAGCTCGGCTTGGGCATGGTGTATAGGGCTTGGCTGAGGCCAGAAAGGTCTGGGCATGGAGTCATCAGGCTAGGTTTTCTTTTGGAGAGAGCGATGGAGGTGACTCAGGTGACTATCCTTAGGAAGAAAGGAGAAGATGAGGATCCCAGTCAGTCCCTCTCCAGGTGCTTGGCCACCGGGTACCCTACAGAACTGTGTAACCCCATGTCCCCAACTCTGCGATGTTGGTTCCTGCACTCTAGTACACCTCACTATACCAGAGATGATTCCTCAGCCCAGCTGGGCCAAGAACGTGCCCACTGTCCTTAGTAGGTCCCAGACACGTTACTGCACATACCTGGTGGGTCATGGAAAAGGCTGACAACGCTCTTCTCAGGGGTGTTAAAGAAGGCTGCAGCCATGGAGTTGTACTCGCCATCTGCACAGAAGAGCTGCAGAGTTGAGAGAAAGGACACAGGGGGAGAGATGGCACAGGGCAGACTCTGTGCTGCTGAGTGCCCATGTACCCTGAGTCTGGAGAGCACAGACAGGATCTGGCCTCAGAACACAGAGCCCAAGTTTAAATTTGGCTAGTATGACCACCTCTCTGGAGGTCCATCTGTCCCTGCTATCCAGAAGCTTCATGAGCTATGCCTCATAATCAACGGTTGGACACTGACCCTGGGAATCAGTAGGCCCAGTCTTCTCAGATGAGTGCATTTACTACATGGAGGGACAAATCATTTGTTTGCCTAAGGAGAGAATCAGCTTTTGTCTGGGGCTCTTATGAGCTGCCACAAATATCCCTATAGGGTTTCTATACAGTTACTTCTCTAATCTAAACTCGGTCCCGTTCTAAAGCTCTCTCCAGGAGGTGTCTGGAAACGACTATGTGAGATCAGTCTAGTACCACCATCCATTCTCCAGGCATCTGAAACAGCCTCAGCTTACTATGGGACCCTACATGTATAACAAATCTAAAGTCTACTAGTATTGTTACCTCGGGGAAACTAGAGTTCAGGAGAGTTGGTCCTGTTCACAGGGCCAGCCAAGGCCTATGCCTACCTGAAGCGGATAGGACATGGAGCTCCCCTGCAGGGGCTGGCAATCTCGAGATGAGTAAATCAAGACGAACGCAACTGTGGCTGTAACAGCAGCCACCAGCATGGCCTCAATCACTTGGAGGCAGGGCCGGTGGATGTACCTAGAGACCAAAGCCAGGGTGGACTTTGCTGCAGGGATGATCAGGGGGTAGCCTCACCTGTCCTGCCCCTGGTAGTTACCATGACAAACTGACTCAGACTCCCCTGATAAGAGGGCAAAACAAGCCAGGTTTAATGATCCATCAGCCCAGACTCCTGGGGTTCTCTTTCTTCCTATGGCTGTAGATTTCTCAGTAACTACCAACCCTGCTACACCGACACAGCGGCAAAGGCCAGTGCAAACATCAGGAAGACACTCGGTGCCTTCACTTCTTCTCTAGCAAAAGGCCGCACCCCAGGCAGAAGGCAGGCTCTGCTCTCCAGGACAAACTTCATCTGCTAACTTTCACAGACCTCAAGACCCGTGGAACGTTTCTCAGGGGAGGAACACTGTCTCTGAACCTCCTCCAGCCTCTTCCTGACCCCTATTTTCCACTTCTTGTCCTTCTACCCCAGGCCAAACATTCTTTTTTTTTTTCTTTTTCCTTTTGGTTTTTCGAGACAGAGTTTCTCTGTGTAACAGTCCTGGCTGTCCTGGAACTAGCTCTATAGATCAGGCTGGTCTCGAACTCACAGAGATCTGCCAGCATCTGACTCCGGAGGGCATCACCACCGCTCATCCAGGCCACACATTCTTGAGACTTTCAGGAAAGGACCCTCACTGACAAGGCCATACAATTTGTCCATTTCCTGCACCCAGTAGGATTGCACCTATCAATCTGCTACACAAAACGGGCTTCTTTCTCACCTGATTCGAAACATGGTTAACCAGTAATTCAAAGCATTGAACACAGCTCCAAGAATGCCACCTGTGACCAGAAGAGACTAATGTTAGTTTCACAGGGAGGGCAGTGGAGGCCCCCAGAAGTGGGAAGGCCTGGTGAGGGTGCACTATCAGACGGCTTCCCAGGCATTACCACTAAGGCTGCTCTGCCTTCCATTCAGCTTCTTACAGAGCAGTATGAGCTGAGCATGGGAGAAAAAAAAAAATCTAGGACGGGCAAAAAAAAAAAAAAAAAAAAAAAGGAAGGGGGAATGTGAACCATTCTGGATAAGAACACAGATGTTGTAAAGTCCCCATTGGCCACCAGGGAATGCCACACCAGGTCTCAAGCTTTACCTCAGTAAAATTAAAGCTCTGGGGTCTTTCTGAGGTGCCCACCCTGCATGCATCTGCATAAGAACTCTAGCAGGGCAGTGCCTAAGGGTGAGGACTGGAGACCATGACAAGGCTACTGCAGACCTGCGCCACTCTGGAGCTGGGAGTCCATCCTCCCCAACACAGGCTGACTCTGGTCCATGCTACAGGGAGGGGTCCTTACCCACCACACCCATGGCGATGAAAACAGGAATCTCATGGATGGTGTAGGCCATTTTCTGTACAGAGGGGAAAAAGCAAAGGCTTTGAGAAATTACTGCTTAAAGTGCTGGACTGGATAGAACTCTGTTTATGTGCAATGAATCTGCTAGCACTTTTGTACAGAACCAGAGGTTCCATAAGTAAGATAAATGGTCTCTGAGAAGACCTTATAATCCCTCATGGCTGAGCTGGTGTGGGTGGCGTGTGCAGCCTGGCACTTAGCACTGGAGCTATCTCACACTGCAGTTGTGGTACACTCAAAGCCCTGTTCACACTCCCAGAGCGCTACAGGCTCCTTGAACTGACAAGTAAGAGCTCAACATCCCTGCTAAGAATTAGATTTTCCCAAAGTAATGTTCAAGTCTCAGTCAACAGGGTTCTAAGGTAGCACCAGAAAAGGTAAGGTGGGACAATGTGGCCAGGAAGTTACCTCTGAGTCGAATCTTCCAAAATTGATGAGGCCTGGGCTGGACAGGTCCCACATGTTTCCATGATAGATGCTCAGAACGAAATTCAGTGTAAACGTGGAAATCATGGAAGCAAAGAACTGTGGGTGGCAGAGAGAAGCCAGAGCCTCAAAGACCTGCCTGGTGTGCCCAGCACCCTCAGAACCCTGCCCAGTCCATTGAGTACTCAGCATCCTCAGAGCTCTACCAGATCCACCCAAGCCCCTCAAAGCCACATCTACAAGTTATACAGAACACTCATTTGAACGCCATATGGAGGCTGGCACTTCCTGTCATTTGGAAAGTTGTGTGTCTGGATACCTCATCTAAGACAAAAGGAAGGGGCTTCCAGTGGGGCTGGGTCGACTGCTTGGCTGGGCAAAGGCGGTGCTGCTGCTCTACAGACAAACCAATCAAGTATATAGGAGAAGGTAGTCTTTCTGGGGCTCCCAGCACAAAGAACACCTGGGACAGGTGCAGAGACATGGACCCATTGGCGGATTCTACAATGCAAAAGGATGGACTGACTATGGAGAGTCCTCGAGGGAGAGAGAGGCAGAGTGTGGCCGCCCTGGCCGGGGCGCCTTCCTCATGCACTTACAATTCTCCACGTCAGGAACTGATTCCAGAAAGAGGCGCCTTCCTCCAGACTGAACAGGACCCCACCTAGAAGGCAAGTGGCAGGACTAAAGTGCCATCCAGGCCGAAAGGCAGCCTGCCCATTGCCAACGCCCAACAGAGGCCCCAGGAATTAAGACATGACACAGAGAAGCTGCTAGGTGGTATCAGGCCACAGCTGGTGGCTGTCAGACCCTGCCTAAACTCCCACCTGGCACTTGTCAACAAACATCAGGACCATGCCTACAAAAAGGCCCTGCTTCCCCAGCCTGGCCAACCACGAAGCACCAAAGGGCATAGCCAGAGATGAGGTGGGACTGGCCCCTCCTTACCCACAGGGGCTCCAAATGCAGCAGACACTCCAGCTGCAGCTCCAGCTGAGACAAAGTCCCGCTTCTCTGTGTCTCTGCGGAAGTACTCAAAGATCTGAAAGAGAAAGACAGAGGGTACTGAAGGAGGTTCACAGGAAGGGAAGCTGGAAACATGTCCCACCAAGGGACCAAAGAAGAGATGGAAGAGGCAGAGAGCGCTTTTTCTAGATAATCAGGCAGAAGGCCATTTTCTAATAATCACATCATTATAATCACAGCAGCAGCTACTGGATTCGGAGAGCAATATTACAGATACTGAAGAAAACAGGAGAGCTGGGGGTGCCCATGTACCCACAGCTGAGAACATAAGTACAAGATTCCATTTGTGACAGTGACCCAACTTCTCCACAAGTCTATGAGCTCCTTGTTCCAGCTCTACCTTAGTAACTGGAGAAAATCCAATCGGTGGAAAAATCTAAACTTATTCTTGATTTTCAAAAGGATTGCTCAGCCAGGTTTGGTGGTGCATCTTTGGCACCTCAGCTCTCAGAAGCCTTGAGACAGAATCCTAAGTTCAAGGCCAGCCTGGGCTATACAGAGTGACTGTTTCAAAAGGCAGCTATAGACTCATCAACACAGGAGTTTAGTGTAATTGCTCACCTTATTGATGGTAACAGTGAGAAACATGACAAAACTGTACCGTGCACCTGAGTAGCCATTTAAGCTCTGACCTTCCTCAAGTGACTGTCCCTCTGTGAAGCTGGTCAGGGCTATAGATTCTTTCCAACAGAATCACACTAGCATATAATGCCAGAGTCCTAGGGACTGACAATAGCGAGGCCACATGGTCTGTAACCACCTGGACTGGGAGTAGACCAGGCTGTCCTTAAGAGTCAGAGATAGGGACAGGAAGTAGATGTTAACGGAGATCTAGAGGTCTGGATGAAGACTGCGTGGACAGGAGACCAGCTGAGACACATCTATGAATCATTAGTCCACATGTGTGCATGGAAGGACTCACCTTGAAATCTCGCTTGAGCGATGTCGACCTTCCCTGTGAAATTCCAGCAGCGATCACTGAACCCGAGTGGATCATTGGCCCTTCCTAGGAGCACAAAGCAATCAGTAGTACTCAGAGGCCATGCATGGGCGTGCTCCCAAAGAATCTCAGACTCAGGAGGAACCAATACCACTCATTCTGTTCTTACCTTTCCCACAGCCAGTCCCCCTACCACAGATAGAATCACACCGGACACCTTGATCACCAGCGTCTGGAAACAAGGAAGATGCAGAGTTTGAATAAACATGCTGGACACATGCCTGAGTCCCAAGAGCTCAAGAAAAGCCGCACTGCTGCTGAGAATACACATTCATCAATCGTCCGTACCACAAACGCAGGACAGCACCCAGGGCTCCTGTTCCACACCTCCTTGGGGGATCTAGTGTTGATATCCCTAAGGGGTCCCGAGGGAGGGGCTCAACCTTGCCCTATGACTGTGCCTCTGCACTAGGCCCAACACAGCTTTATCTTGGAGACAATCACTAGCTGGGACTGACAGGATGGCTCTCTGGAGATTTTAGCACCCACTCCATGAACACCCCAGCATTCCTCCCCCTATCAGTCCAGGAACCATGAAGGCTGGAGCTGAGGGACTGTGACTCCCCTGAACTGCATGAGTCTGGTGGGTGCTCAGGGCAGTCATGGGTGAGAAGAAAGCTAACTCTGTCATCTGGGCCCATTAACAAAAACAAAACAAAACAAAAAACAAATTATATACATCTCTCCCCTGATACATGATCTCTGGTATGGGAAGGAGGGGGCTATTGGGAAGGATAACATATTTAATGCAGGTTCTGAGGAAGTCTCCTAAGCCTAATCTGGTAGCCAAAGGTATTTAGCAAAACATTCCAGAGTGTTCCACAAAGTTTACTATGGGTAACAAGTCAGTTCTGTGCCCAGAAGCATCACGTCTACTCTATGCTATGGCAGAGTAGCAACACAGGTCTCTTGCTTTCCAGAGTGTGACCATACTGCCTTTCCCTGGCTATGGAGCACCAGGCCGGGGAATACCCAGGGAGGTCATGGCATATCAGGCAAGGGAATACATCAAAGGTGGCCAATGCTCACCTGCCTTTTGAGACAGTGACAGAAGGCAGTATCTGGCCAGACTCAAGGCAGAAAGGCTGGTCATGCTAAAACCAGTAATAAGTAGACTGTGTTGACAACTGCCCAGTCTCTGGCATTGGGATGCTATTAGTATTACACATTACAAGTATGAGAGAAAATTTTGAAAATAGGGAATGAAAGGCAGGCTCTCTCCTACCCTAGCTTAGCCCCTCTGGCTCTGATATACTCAGGGAACACAGCCCTTAGCGTTCATATTCCTGCACTACTTACTGCAGACAAAGACCAGTTTTTGCCACTTTTAGAGGTATAATCTGCCATCGTGTACACACAGTTTATGCCATGTGTGGAGGGTCAAGCAAAGACAGACTTAATCAAGCCAGCAGAAATTCTTGGCGGGCAGTAGTGGCACACACCTTTAATCCCAGCACTTGGGAGGCAGAGGCAAGTGGACCTCTGTGAGTTCAAGGCCAGCCTGGTCTACAAAGCTAGTTTTAGGACAGGCCCCAAAGTTAGAAAGAAATCCTGTCTTGAAAAACAAAACAGAAACAAACAAACAAGCAAAATAAATAAATAAATAAACAAATAAATAAAAAATAAAAGAAATCCTACGCCCTGCCCTGGATCACTGCAGTTACAGCTTACCTTGAGCCGCACTACATGGGGGATCTTCACCCCATTGAGGAAGCACTTGATCTGGGGGATTCCGCTGCCAGCAGCAACTGGCTGGAAAGACAGAGGGGGCACTGAGCAGGTAGAGTAAGGGGATCAGCTTCCACAACCACAGGAAACATGGGAAGCAGGTGTGGAGAAGGGCTTCATGTCAGGAAGTAGAGGTCCCTCCCTACTTCAGACCAGAATGGAGAGACCCCTGAAAAAAACCCTGGTGGGCATGTGTAAAGGGCCAAGGGTAGAGTCTGGTGGTCCTGTATTCCCCAGTGTGCTAGGTGAGGGAAATACTCCATTATGGACAAAACACTCATCATGTACCAAGCAGGAACTAGAACTTCTTATATATGGACAGCTGCTCTAGATCCACATAGAAGGTTCTGGATGTTGTCTATTCCTTATCACCACACAAAAAGGAATAGAGGAACCTGGAGAAGGGAGGACTCTTGGAAGCCTTGGGATAAAGATGTGTTTTGGAGGGGCTATCTGTGGGATGGGAGTACAATCTCCCTGGGGAATGGTCCTGCTGTCCCCTCTGCTTGGATACTGACATGAGTTACCCAAACTCTTGAGAACTTGCAGGTCTAGAATACCTCACTGTCAGCTACGTGAAGGCCATGAAAGATGTAGGTGTATGTGACTATGGGGTAAGTGTTATGGTACACCTGTGGTCTGGGTATGAACTGGAGAGTCAGGAGATGGGGCGAGGGTTATACTGTTGGGTTAAATATGTGATAGCACTGGGAATCAAGCTGAGGAAGCCCCAGTGTGTATTCCGCTCTGACTGAATATTTCCCATCTGTTTCACACTGGGGTTCTCCCTGGCAGAAAGCCTCCATCCTCACAAGCTAACCGGGCCCACGGTGGGTAAGCTAGAGGGGCCATCCATTCACTGAGACCTGTGCCCACTCTGGATCTAGGGTAACCAGTCTCCTGCACACAGGGCTTTACCTCTATGAAGGCCACAATCACGGATCCCACGAGCACGAAGGCAGAGTTCAGTGTGGCCCACAGCAGGAGGGAGAAGGACAGGCCGCCCTTCTCTGTGAACTTGTCGATGTCTCAGGGATTGTCAAGGACAGGCACTCTGCACTTCTGGAGCACACACCTGCCCTGCTTGTCTCACTACTATGACCAGTCTACCTGGCCCAGATCATCTCATGACCTGGGCCAGCACAACTACTGCCTAGCTAGCAGGCCATGGTGCTAAGTAGACAACTCGGAGACCCGCACAGCCTGACTATGACACAGCCAACCCTTACATTAAGCTGTGTGCATGCATGGTAGGGGGTAGTCTCTACAGAGCCAGGCCCACTCTGTTCTTCACTGTCTGCCTGTGAAGGCACATGCTTGGATTCTGCTAATGAACCCCCACCCATTGTGGCCCATGACGAGCGCCTCTGGAGGATACTGTCCTTGATGACTCTGTACTTGAGGCCTGCCAGGTTCTCCACTACGATGTCAATGAAGCAGGCTACCAGGCCTGTGAGGATTCCAATGAGGGCACAGATAACCCAGCGCTTGATCTCCACTGTCCGGAAAGCCTAGATAGGGGTGGGAAACATGGTGCACTCAAAGGTGGGCACTGCAGCTAGGCACCTGCTGTGCTGGCAAATTCATGGGCTGCTACCACACACAGTACAAAGTCCAGCTTTCAGCCCAAATCTGCTAACAACAGCCTCCAGTCAATGTTTCACTGACGACTGAGGGCCACAGGAAGACACATGGAGGTAAGCAACATTCCCTACAAATTCACAACTAGCTGCTAACATTACAGACACTGTATGCCATCTGCAAAAGAGCTTTATTGACCATGATGACTATAGTCTTTCCTCGAAATTTCCAATATCTGGGGCCAGGTGTCACATGTTCAGAGCCCCATCCTCCATATCCAAAACATGAAAGCGTTGGCAGTAGAACCCAGAGGTTTGGGGAGGGGGTGGAACAGGGATATTGCCTGGCCCTACATGCCAGCACCCAGCACCCATGCCAACAAGCCACGAGCCCTGCCTCCTCACCGTGTGGTTGATCCGTCTCTCCTCTTCCAGGAAGAGCTGGTTTTCACTATTGTCATAGTCCAGGCTCTGCACAGACCAGGGCACAAGGTACTTGATTACTGGACCAGGGACCAGAGTACAAGTGGAGCCAGGCAACAGGGAAGAGGGCTGGAAAGGGCAGGGCTCAAGAGGGAGGATGGGGAGCCCACCTCATACTTGAGGGAGAGGAGCTTCTCGTTGTGTGGAATCTCCTTGGGGAAGGTGTGAGGAGGGTCCACTTCCTGTGGAAGAAAAAAGGAGTCCCATGCTCTTTAAGAATAGGAACAAGGTGAAGAAAAGGGGCTAAGTCTCAAATCCCATAGTTCAGTATTATCTGACACCAAGGCTGGGAAGTCACAAGAAACCTACAAAAAAAACATCCCCTGAGATATGGACATAAAAATCCTCCAATGGGACCCTGCAAACACCATAGGTTTATTTCAGGAGTACAAAGTTAGTTTAACATCCTAAAAATCAACCGATGTGCTATGTCAGGACAGAGGTCCACAGACCATCCTACTTTTTGGGGTGGGGTGGGATGGGGGAGGGAGTTAAAATTGGGTTTCTCTGTGTAGCTCTGGTTGTATTAGATCTCACTCTGTAGACCAGATTGGCCTTGAACTCAGAGATCTGCCTGCCTCTGCCCCCCTTATGATTAAAGGTGTGCGCCACGACTGCCAGACCACAGACCATCTTATAAACACTCAACAAAGCTGAGTGTGGTGGAGCACACCTACAATCCTAGCACCAATTCAAGGTCAACTTGGGTTCTGTAGCAAGACAAACAAGGGAATAACAACAAGAAAGGAGTCAGCTGGGAGACACAGTGCTTGCCTAGTAGACACACGACTTTAGGTTCTATCCCAAGTCTAAAAGAACAACAAAAGCACTAAAGAAGCTAAAATAGGGCTCAGAGGATGATCAGAGTGTTTGCTCTAGCAGAAGAAACCCAAGTTTGGTTTCTGGGTATCCACATCATACGGCTTAGACTAGCCTGTAACTCCTGCTCCGGGGATCCAATGCTCTGCCTCTAGGACACCAACACTCACAGGCATGCCAAGAACACTCTGCACCACTGCTCTTAGGGACAAGCAGAACTGCAGCAGACAGCACCAAAGACAAGCGAGTTCCAGGGGAGGCAGTGGCTCAGGAAACATTCCCATGTTTGTTTTTTCAAGATGTATTTTTTATTATCTGTATGCACATGTGTAGCCATGTACATGTGAGCACAGGTACTTATGGAGGCCAAAAGAGGGTGCTGGATCCCAGGAGCTGGAAATACAGGCAGTTGTGGGCTACCTGACATCAATGTTGGGATCTGAACTCTGGTCCTCTATAAGAGCACTATGCCCTCCTAGTCCCTGAAGAACTTGTTTTGGGGTGCCAGAATCCATCCCAAGATCAGAGGAAATGGCTGCTCTTCATCCCCAAGGGCTCCTAATCCCTCAGAGATCCATCTCACCTGAACACCAACTCTAAGCTCACTCCTGCCCAAAGTCTCTGTGCTCCACGGTCTCCTTCACACAGTGCTTCTGCCCACCTCTTCACACTTTCATGGCCTCAGGGACCATATCTACACCCTGTATGCTGTCTCTGGGAGATGCTGTCTCTGGGAGATGCTAGCTGCTAACCACGTGACCCTGCCACTTTCCTTCACTAAGGTCAGCTTAGTGGGAGCAGGGAACATCACACCACTCACTGGGTCCAGAAGCTCATCGTCCAGTTCCACGTTGTTCATCTGTCCAATGCAGAAAAGTGCAGAATGAGACTAAAAACAGAAGAGAGGCCATGAGGGCACCACGTAAGGGAGGGTACCACTCATTCCTATTCCCACCCTCACGTGAAGGATGCGCAAACAGGAGGATCACAAGTTTAAGTCCAGTCTGGGATACACATTTAGGGGACTGGAGAGATGACTCACTGGTTAAGAGCACTGGGTGCTCTTCCAGAGGACTTGGGTTCAATTCCCAGCACCCACAAGGGAGCTCACAACTGTCTGTAACTCCAGTTCCAGGGGATATGACCTTCATATAGATATACACATGCAGGCAAAATTGCAATACACATAAAATAAAACATTTTTAAAAAGTTTTGGGGCCAGGCGGTAGTGGCGCATGCCTTTAATCCCAGCTCTCAGGAGGCAGAGGCAGGCCGATCTCTGTGAGTTCGAGGCCAGCCTGGTCTACAAGAGCTAGTTCCAGGACAGGAACCAAAAAGCTACAGAGAAACCCTGTCTCGAAAAATCCAAAAATAAATAAATAAAAGTTTTGGGACCAACAGTGCCCTAAACTGCTAAACTCAGGGAAAAGGCAAGTAAGCTCCATAGTCTGTTGGCCACAGTGCTGGCCCAGAAAGGAAACTGCTGCACAGAATGAACCCTTCTCAAGGAGTTTCAGTGCTGTCACTGCCTCCCAGTCAACCTGTAGACGAGGTGTATGTGACAGGAATTGTACCAGGCCTGAGCCCATAAGGACTCTTGGAATGTCGCTCACTATGAACCCTATTCTCCTCCTCGGAGAAACGTCCTGAAGCGCTGAGTGACCAGGCAGAAAACACAAGGACGGTGAAGCAGGGGCTGAGGGGCACAGCAGAGGCAGGTGGCCAGTCTGTTTTACCTATCACTGACGAGCTAGGCAAGCCAAAGGCCATCAACGATCGTTCCACTACAAGCACGGGTCTGAAGAGTCAGACACACAAGGCCTAAGAAATGAAACCCCAGCAGTTCCAGAGGATGATGGGAGAGGTGCCGGCTATGGGTAGCATGACAGTACTTGCTTACATAACCTCGACCCCAGACTTGGTGAGCAGCGGCCCAAATTTATGATAAGGCAGCAGCAAGCAGAACCCCAAATCAGACGAAGGCTGACAGAAATGTGCCACAGCAGAACAATCCACAGACTGGGGAGGGGCACAGGTGCATGGTCCTCCTTTGTGGGGAAGTGCTGCAAAGGGCTGAGAGTTGAGCAGGACTAAGGAAGTGGAACGACAGGTTCCCCGGATCCAGACACACTGCACAACTGGCAAACTCAGGGCTCTAGTACTGAACTACAATTACTCAACACACCACCCTAGAAGGAACTGGATGAGAACTCAGGCCTGCTCGGGACAGTTTTGCAACTTCTAGAAATCTATAATTATTTCAAAGTTACATAAAACAAAAATTCCCCCACACCAAAAGACTAAAAAGGTAACTTTCAAAACAGAACATAAACGCAAATCCTCGCACTTGAGTGAGGATGGCTGACAGGCAGAAAACAGAAAATTACAAATCACTCACACATACAAAAAGGTGACAAGAGCAAAGCTCTGAGCTGACCAGGCATGCATGCAGTACACACACAGACATGTAACAGTCTGGGCTAAACAGTATGTTCCAGGCCAGCCAGAGCCATGTGGTGATATTCTGTCTCTGCTTCCTCCTCATCCCCCAAAAATCCAAGGTCATCCTCAATTGCAAAGTTGTTTGAGGTCAGTCTCCATAGTATGGTTACATCCATAAGGACAGAGAACAAGAGGTGGTGGCCAGGGGTCAAAGGAGGAAGAAAACTCTAGGCAGTTTCAGTTCTACAAAATGAAAAAGTTCTAGAGACTAATTGCCCAACTTTAAGAATATACCAGACCAGGGGCTGGAGAGATGGGACTGGCTGCTCTTCCAGAGGTCTTGAGTTCAGTTTCCAGCAACCACATGATGGCTCACAACTATCGATAATGAGACCTGGTGCCTCTTCTGGCCTGCAGGCAAACACACAGACAGAACACTATAAATAAATAAATTGAAAGAAAGAGAGAGGAAGGAAGGAAGGAAGGAAGGAAGGAAGGAAGGAAGGAAGGAAGGAAGGAAAGAAGGAAGGAAGGATATACCACACAGGAGCTGGGTGGTGGCAGTGCACACTTTTAATCTCAGCACTCAAGAAGCAGATAGGCGGATCTCTGTGACTTGAGGTCAATTTGGTCTACAGAGTGAGCTCCAGGACAGCCAGGGCTAGAGAGAAACCCTGTTTCAAAAAAACAAAAAACCGACATCCCTCCTGAACCCCCCACAAAAAAGCAAAGAAAAAGAATATACCAGACAGGTGGTGGCATAACTGTAACGTGTAATGCTAGATACTCAGAGGCTGAGGGAGGAGGATCAAAAATGAAAAGCCTGGGCCTAGTGGATAAAGGAATCTCTCCAGAGCCTGAGGACCTGAATTCAATTCCCTGAATCTATACTGTGGAGGAAGGAATCCTCTAAGTTATCCCGATTTCCACACATCCATCATGGCATATATGTGCAGACACACATACATACAAAAATGAATAAATGTAAAAAAAATTTCAAAACGGGCCTCGACTACACAGAGAGTTTAGGACCACTCTGAGACACTTAAACTCTGACTTATACACTATATTGATACTCTGACCCCACATATAAAAAAAATTGCTGGGCGGTAGTGGCACACATCTTTAATCCTAGCACTTGGGAGACAGAGGAAGGCGGACCAAACTCACAGAGATCCACCTGCATGTTTCCCGAGTGCAGGGATTAAAGATGTGTGCCACCACCACTCGGCCCTGGCTCTATTTTTTACATTTTTAACACTTTCTTGAGACAGGATCTCTACATAGCCCTGGCTGACCGGGAACTCATTATGTAGACCAGGCTGGCCTTAAACTCAGAGATCCATCTGCCTCTGTCTCCTGGGTGCTGGGATTAAAGGTGTGTGCCAGCGTCTAAAACTTCATTTTTTTAAAAAACTGTTCACTGGACATACTGCCCACATTCCCACCTCCATGAGCAGCTGCCAGATGCCAAGCTCTAATGCTAAGAAAGTCCAACTGCTGCTGTGGGGGAACATTAAAAAAAGGCTATACAGCAGCACGAATGTGACAAAGGGTCTACAGCAAGCAGATCAGCCCAAAGCAGAGAGGAATGGGTTATAGGACAGGCTTGCAGTGGATATGATGCTATATGGCTGCCTGCAGGTCGGCAGGACCCTGTCCTTCAGTTCTCTACACCTGCTGGGTTGAGGCTTGCTTATAAGCTGAGTGAGGAAGTGAAATTCCTAAGACGAAGAACCAACAGCTTTCCCCAGAAGATAGCAAGACCCAAGGGCGCCACTAGGGACAATCAGAGGACCCTCCCCCGAAGCTCTCCAATAGCTCCAGGTCTCCTGTCTTCTCCCAAAGCACCCTTAGACTATGGTCTGTGGTGCCAAGTTGTCAGGGCAGAACACAGACCCACACTCACCTGAGGTCCCTCCTCTGCTGAGAGAGGGGATTTCTCTGGTGGCAATTTCCAGAAAGAGCCTGTAAAAATGCCCTGCATTTAAAGAGACTGCAAACATAGACTGCTTCCTCACCACCACCATTTGCTCTAGGATCGGCCTCACAGAATACTCTACTTCCCATTGCTCACACACATGACCATGACTCTCAGGCTGACCTCACCCTCTCCCTAGTCCACTATCACCCCACACCTAAGAAAAAGACCAAAGCTTTGGCCTCCAGGTAGTCCTGCAGGGCCTGGGCTTTAAACAGGGCCCCACCCTGTCCTACCTATAGCAACTACCTTATTGCTTGGCCTGCTTCTGACTAGCTGAGGTGGCAACAATGCCACCACCGAACCCTGGAGATGCTGTAACAAACCCCAGAGAGCCAGGAGGTAGATCAAGTTCAGTGCTCAGACTCACCCCACTGTCCCCCTTATTTTAAAAGGGTCCTGACTCCAGCCTACCTCACAAAGACTCTGGGTGCAGTATCGGGACACTTCATTCTAACTATGAGCCTGCCTATTATCCAGAACAGACTTTCCCTAAGTACAGCAGCACCAAAATGTCATTCAGCTGAAGAGGGGCACAGACAAGCGTCAGGTGCAAAGGCAGGTTTCCTTTAGTCTGATAGGGTTTTTGTGTATAGGGGAAGCTTGTTTGTTTTGTTTTGAGACAGCCTCTCATCTAGTTCAGGACAGCTTCAAAATCACTAACTTTTCAGGTGGTGTCGGTGTAAGCCTTTTATCCCAGCACCTAGAAAGTTGTGAGTTCAAGGCCAGCCTTGTCTACAGAGCGAGTACTATGACAGGCATCAAAGCTACACAGAGAAACCCTGTCTCGAAAAACCATTCAATCAATCAACCAATCACTGATCTTTCAACTTTTGATCCTCCTGCCTTCACCACTTGCACACTGGGATTATAGCTATTTGTTACCACACCCAGTTTTATGTGGTGCCGGGAGACTGAACCCAGGGCTGCACTGATGCTAGGCAAGCATTCTATGTCTCCAGACCCTTGCTGGTAGTGATTAGTATCTATTGAGTGCCTGTTTTCTATTTTGTTTTGTTTTTTTGAGACAAGGTTTCTCTGTGGCTTTGAAGTTTGAAGCCTGTCCTGGAACTAACTCTTGTTGACTAGGCTGGCCTCGAACTCACAGAGATTAAAGGCATGCGCCACCACCGCCTGGAGAGAGCCAGTTTTCTAATAGGCTTGCTCAGTGTTATACATTCATTAACTTTTACAGATGAGAAAACTGGCACAAGCAGGCCTCAGATCCTCCTGAAATTCTGGCTGCTCTAGTGCCCACTGCAGAGGGTTCCCAACCTGTAGCCAGTGTCTATTCAACCCGCCTAAGCAGGGCACTGGAACCCTTTAGACCTAAGCCAAACTTGAAATCAACTCATATGGCTGAACAGGACTTCCACACCCTGCGCCATACTCCAAACTATTGTAGCATTGTGATCATATACTCTCTTGGTCCTGAGCTTGTCTGGGGACCTTGCACTATTCATATAGGGCACAAAACACAAAAGTGCTCTTTGCACCTATACTATAGGGCCCCCACACAGAATCAGCACGGAGCTGGGCCTGTTTCCAGAGGGAAGGAAGCTGTCTTAGTGCACCTCAGAGACCTGCACACAGACCTCACAACCCATAATTACTTTTTAAAAGTTGGGTGACACCAACCAATCAATTGTTGGCTTTTTTTTTCTTCTTTTGAGACAGGGTTTCTCTGTATAACAGTCCTGGTTGTCCTGGAACTCGCTTTGTAGACCAGGCTGGCCTTGAACCCCACTGAGATCTACCTGCTTCTGCCTCTCAAAGTGCTGGAATTAAAGATGTGTGCCACCACCACTCGGCTCCAATAAATTGTATTAACTGCAGATTTAAAAGTTATAATGGTATTTAGGGGAAAAGATCAACTCATTCTTTCAAAAGAAACCAACTCTTTGGTCAAAACCTACAACCATCCCATCCTGCGAAATCTAAACTCAGCTTGTATTAGTTTCCAATCTCTTTTCCTTTCCTAAAACCAATTTAAGGTTTCTTTCTGTTTGGAGAGAGAGAGAGAGAGAGAGAGAGAGAGAGAGAGAGAGAGAGAGAGAGAGAGAATATGAATGAGAATGTTATACAGGTAGAGGCCTGGAGAGAAGAGGGTGGTCAGATCCCTGGAGAGAGAGTTACAGATAGTTGAGCCACTGGACCTGGGTGCTGGAACCTGAACTTAGGTCTTCCACAAGAGCAGCAAACACTCTTAGGCCCCCAGTGTTACTTTCTTTACAACAGGGATAACAAACCACACCTCCCAGAAACACCTTAAGTCGCTCTGCCACAGCCCTGCAGTTTTACTGCAGCTGCTTTGATTGCTGCGGGCCGCAGACCAGATTTGCAAGCAGATGTCACTTCAAAGGCAACAGAGTTGCTTCCCAGCAACAAGGAACTGACTTTCATTGTCTGATGTACCTTCAAGGGCCTAGAAAAACCTCAGCAGAGGTGGGGTTTTCCTGTCCCAAAGCCACGCTCAAAAAAATATATATATAAATTCTGATCTTGTGTTCTTCCTAGCCTTGAAAATGGTAGGAGTGTTTGTCAGACAGCTCTAAAATCAGGAGAATGGTCAAGGACGGTAATAAAACAGACTAACATCAAGAGATTCACATAAATACCAGACTCAAAATTAATACAATGCACCCAGGCGGAGAGCCAAAGGCATGCAAATAAGCAAACTAGTAACCCTTTCAAACAGGAAGCATTTAAAAGCATGAACTGTGTTTTGGGTAATGAGCACACTCTGGCCTCTGACTTGTTAATTATCACGTCCGGCTGCACACTCCAAATTCAAAATCAATCAGGTAGTGAGAGAAAATGTGTGGAAATCCTCGTTATTGCATTTCTGTCCCAAACGTCTGGAATTACTCCTGTGAAAAAGGAGACTGACACTTTCACTGAACGCGTAATTCTGCAATTTCAACTGTGAAAGCTGCCAGCCGTGCAGTACAGATCTTCCAAGTGCCTGAGAAAATGGGGCAGGATCATGAATTCATAGCCAGCCTGGGCTACACCATTGAGACCCTGTCCTGAAAAGCCAAGGGCTGGGGAGCAGATCAGAGGTCGTACGTTTGCTTAGTATGTGTAAAGCCTGGCCTCGACCCTCATCACGGAGAGTAAAATTTAAAAAACCAAAACAATTTAAGAAGTCCTAGGCGCTCTGGCTGAAAAGCTAATGACGATGACTGATTATTGGAGGAGAGGGCAATCATTTCTCTGGGACTAGACTGGAAGAAGGGGTTCCGAGGGAAAGAAAGGAGGGTAATGAGTGCAATGGGTGCGAAACTGTCAAAAATCAAGGTCTTCCGGGATTCAAAGGAATAACAGAGGAGAAAGCCGTGGCCTTCCCCCGGGCCCCTCCGGTGCACTGAGGACCGCGCAGCGAACCCAGAGGCCACATCTCCGGCCCGCGGGCCTCACCTGGCGCGCGGCCGGTCCGGCCCCGTTCAGCAGCGGCGTCTCCTCGTCAGGCTGCCCCGTCCTTCGAAGCAGCGGCGCTGTCTCCTCATCATCGCGGTCTCGGCCGGACCAAGATACCTTCTTAGAGACGTTGGCCATGGCCCACTGAGGACCAAACTCAACTAGAACAGCCGGCCGACCGGCAGCGTTCCCGTGACTCGCACTTGGGACTCACGTGATCCGCCATTGGTGCCCACGTGACCGACGATGGTGGCCCGAGAGGTTGGCGAGCGCAGTGTCTCCTGGGAGTTGTGGTTCGCTGGTCCTTGCAACCCAGGCTGGACCCCCTCAAGAAGAGTTTCAGTGTTTTCAGTGGTCTGTGACCCAGACTCCAGAGAAGAACTAGCCTGAGACTATCCTGAGATGCACGCCCAGTCCCTGAAGAAAGATGATGTGGAAAAAAAGAAACTAACTGTAAGGGTTCTGGTATCGACCCTCTTAACCAAGTTGGCTTCACGTGTCTTCTGTGCTACCAGCCTGGAAGAGCAGCATCATTGCTGTAATTCCAGGGAAAGGCTTTGAGACCCGACATTTCAGACACGGAAAGTTCTGTCCTCCGAAGAGACTAAGACAGCGCGTGCGTGTGCCGTTGCCTTGTCATAGGTTGATTTAGGCAACAGTATTTTAGCAAGGTTGAGTTTACCAAGTGAACTCTTGGTATCGGTGTTCTATCAGTAAAGTTGTTCTTAGGAGATATAGCCTGAATATGTAAGGACGAGAATTGGGATTTGATGCTGCAACTTCAGGAACTCGGAACTAACAGTAATCATCATGGGTGGCACTCGACAGAGAAGGAAGGAAGACGGTGCAATGTTAATTTCTCGGCAGTGTCCCGGAAGTTGCTTTACAAAGAATGGTAGAAGGGGAAAGAAGAAAGTGTCCACTAATGAAGCAAATAGGTGCAATGTGAAAGCTACATTTAACAGAGAAATATTGGAGAGGGCTGTGGTGATGGTTCAGCGGTTAAGAGTGTTGACTGCTCTTCCAGAGTACCCAGGTTCAATTCCCGCCGCCACCCACATGGCAGGTCACACCTGTCTGTAATGAAACTAGGCTCCAACACCCTCACACAGACATACATACAGGCAAGACACCAATGTATGCAAAATAAAAATAATTATTTTTTAAAATATTGAAAAGACTGGAGTTAGCATGGGCAACAGTGCAAGAGCTCTATAAAAAGTAACTAAAATACAATTCATACTTTCTTTTTGTTTTTTCTTTCTTTTTTCTTCTCTCTCTCTCTCTCTCTCTTTTGAGACCTGGTTTCTCTGTGTATTCCTGGCTGTCTGGCTGTCCTGCAACTTTCTCTGTCTCTGCCTCCCAAGTGCTGGATTAAAGGCAGACAACACTTCTGTCCAGCCGATTCAGATTTTCTTTTCTTTGTGTGTGTGTGTGTTATTTTTATTTTAGTCCTTAAAATAGTCTAGTGATTTCTTTGACATCTGCATGAAATATTTTCAGAAGTTCTTCATCTTCATCCTCCAAGCGACACTATCCTTCCTCCATGTAACACTAGCATTTTATGTAGGTGGCATTTCCTTTTTTATAATTTATTTTATTTTTACTTTATGTGCATTGGTGTTTTACCTCCATGTATGTCTGTGTGAAGATGCCAGATCCCTTGGAACTGGAGTCATACAGTTCTGAGCTGCCATGTGGGTTCTGGAAATTGAACCCGGGTCCTCTGAAAGAGCAGCCAGTGCTCTTAACCCCTGAGCCATCTCTCCAGCCCTGATCAGACTTTCAAATGACAATAAAAATCATGTACTAAGAAAGTTAAAGAGTTTGGGCCAGGCGGTGGTGGCGCACACCTGTAATCCCAGCACTCGGGAGGCAGAGGCAGGTGGATCTCTGTGAGTTTGAGGCCAGCCTGGTCTACAAAGGGAGTTCCAGGACAGGCTCCAAAGCTACAGAGAAACCCTGTCTCGAAAAAACAAAAAAACAACAAAAAAAACCCCAAAGAGTTTGGATATATATGTATATTTACAGATAAAATATATTACCTTGCAACTTTCTGGGGGCTTGGAAATTTCCAAATCAAGAAAGTTTAAATTTTTCCTTAACTTCTGAGGGTGGGAGGATTACAGGAAACCTCCTTCTCTTCACATAATTTGAAGTAAAACCAAAACTAAACCCAGAATAAGAGGAAGGAAGTCAAATGGGGTTCTGATTTTCCCCACAATTACTCTGCAAGTAAGTGAGTGTGTGTGCATGTGTGTGTGAGTATGTGTGTGTGTGTAATACCAAAAACAAGATTCCTTCCAACAAGGTGTATTTTTATCATTGATGCACCTAGACTTTGTCACTTTTCAGGATGGTGACAAGGATATTATGACCCTCTTTTGTACTGCTGGGCACAGAGGTTGGAAAATGAAGATGGCTTGTCTAACTACTAAGGTCATTGGTGTTCAATCTTGAACTTAAATCTGCTTACCTTCAAAACTTTGTTCAGAAACCAGGCAATGGTGGTGCACTCCTTTAATCCCAGCACTTGGGAGACAGAAGCAGACAGATTGCTGAGTTTGAGGCCAGCATGGACTACAGAGTGAGTTCCAGGACAGCCAAGGCTACACAGAGAAACCTGTCTTGAAAAATCAAAAACAAACAAACAAACAAACAAAAAACAACCCAACTTTGATTACAATTTCTTTGCATCTAGACAGACAGCTATCTGCTTAGAGGTTCAAAGGCAAGAAATCCCCTCTTCCCTGGCTCTTCAGGGTCAGGGACCACTCTTCCTTCCTTCCTTCCTTCCTTCCTTCCTTCCTTCCTTCCTTCCTTCCTTCCTTCCTTCCTTCCTTCCTTCCTTAAAGACAGGGTTTCTCTATGTAGCCTTGTCTGTCCTGGAACTAGCGCACAGAGACATACCTGCCTCTGCCTCCCGAGTGCTGGTACTAAAGGCGTGAGCCTGTCTTCCACCACCGCCTGATTTCCTTATTCTTTTTTTTTGTTTTTGTTTTTGTTTTTGTTTTTTGTTTTTTTGAGACAGGGTTTCTCTGTAGCTTTGGTGCCTATCCCGGAACTAGCTGACCTCGAACTCCCAGAGATCCGCCTGCCTCTGCCTCCTGAGTGCTGGGATTAAAGGCGTGCGCCACCACCGCCTGGCTTGGTTTCCTTATTCTTGACACACAGTAAAAGCTCAACAAGCTGTCAGTTGAACTGAATGCACAGGCTTGGGTCTTGCTGTATGATAGGGTATGGGAAAGGAAAGGACGGGCAGAGGACTAAGCAGAGCAGAGGTGTGGGGCACAGTGAGAATGGAGGAGGGGACGTGAAAAGTCCTGGGTCACACCTGGGAGGGTAGATGATCTCCATAACCCTTGCTGCCAAGGTGGTACAATCCTCACAGCTCCAGACAGACCAGGGCCTTCAACTTATTCTATTTTTACTAACGTTTTGTATACTAAAATTAAACTCAAGACCTTACACACTTCAGGCAAGTGCTCCATCGTTGAACCCACCCTAGTCCTTGTAAGAGGAGAAATGGACAGGGGTGGACAAGTGGAGTAAGGGAGAACCAAAGGCTTCTCGTTGGGACTGACTCTTTCCAGGACCAGGATTGTAACAATGCAATGGATACAGATAAAGTACGAATCTAGTGGCATTAGAAAGAGTGGGTCTCATGGTTCAAAGGTACAGGTGACTTTTGCTGACCTTACTGGGAGGCTGAGTCACCGATATGCTCAGACTGTCAGGTTTCCAAATCTAACAGACTTCCTATGACTGCCTGTTCCAGATCTCTATCTGTCCTTGGGGTCCTGCTGTACTGCCTCCAGCACTGCTAACTGACCCCATCTAAAGCGTTCTGCCTACCTGGAGTCCCTTTTGGCCCCACAGCGTCTCTTGGATGCAGCAGCCCACTCTGCAGTCTGCTAAAGTAAGTCCCGAGGTCTGCAGTGTGCTATCTCAGTTCCCCTAGGCCATTTCAAGCACCTGCAAGCTGGGAAGAGTTATAGAAATGATGTTCTTCAGTGTTCTGTTTTGCTCTGCTCTGAGCCTCTGTGTGTCTGGTTACCTCCAGTTATTCTAGTCTGACATATGAGATTTGTAATGAAACCATTGGAGGTTCAAACTCCTACTTGCTGCTAGGGGTCTTGAACAGAAAGAACAGCAATACAAGGGACCATGTTGTCCCTTCAACAATCACTAGATCGTGGCTCTTTCTGGAAGGAAGCTGCTGCTCCCCACTCTCCTCAAAGCCAGAATGAAATGAAGCAAAAAAAAAAAAGTTTCAGAATGTGTCAAGAGAGGCAAAGAAAGGAGGTTTGAGGAAGAGGGGTTCTCAACTGGATGTGCTTGAGACCAAAAGCTCAGGTCCTTGAGGAAGCAAAAGGCAGTGGGTGATTCAAGATCACACATGAGGTGTCCACGGGAGTTTCCAGTTCTACAATCCAGCCTGGCTCTGACTCAGGAACAGGCGGCCTAGGACGCTGATTTTAGCTGGAGACCTAGAGCCCTGAGCACACCAAGAGGTTGGAAAGATGCTGTTAGGAGGCTCATGCAGGGGGCTGGGATGTGGCTCAGTTGGTGAAGTGCTTGCCTAGCGTGCATGGCTTGCTTCTGGGAAACGCCTGTGATTCCAGCACCAGAGATGGAGGAAGGAGGGCCAGGAGTCCAGGGTCATCCTCGCTACACAGTGAATTCAAGCCCAGCCTGGGCTACATGAGAGCCGGTCAAAGACAAAGGGCTGATTTAGAGCCCTGTTCCCATGGCAGCGCAAGTGGGGAGGGCGCTGCATACTGCCATCTGCCTCCCCCTGGATGACAAGGTGACCAGATGGAAACGGAACCTCTGCAGAACAGAGGTTACCGTGCATAGAGTGCGGGAGGCCTTGGGTATATGGTTTGATTAACACTGGGTATGTGTCACCACTAATCTGCTTTCTTGCTTTTGAATTTTTAGAAAAATCTATGTGTGTGAGTATTTTGCTTGCATCTATGTACACCATGTGTGTGCCTAGTACCTGTGGAAGCCAGAAAGGGGCATCAGATCCTCCCAAACTGGAATGACAGATGGTTGTGAGCTGCCATGTGTGTTCTGGGAACCAAACCCAGGTTCTCTAGAAGAGCAGCCAGTGTTCTTAATCTCTGAGCCTTCTCTCCAGACCCCCGTTTTACTTTTGAAATGGAAAAGGGATGTGGTGGCATGTGTCAGTAATCCCAGCATCTGAAAAACTGAGGTGAGATGGGAGGGTAGCAAGTTTGATACCGACCCAGATTATACAGTGATACTCTTTCACAAACAGACGTCCAAACCAATGATGCAGGAGGTAGCTTTCTGTAGGCAGAAAGGGGCACATGGTGAAAACTGCAAGACGCTCACAAGTTGCAGTGAGAATGAGCACTGAGGTTAAAAGAAAGATTGTGTTGAAGTGGCAAGGCCTGAAACACTGCAAAAATGAAAATAGGCAGGCAATAACTAAACTGGTGCCGGATATAGTGGTGCATGCCTTTAAATCCCAGAGGCAGAGGCAGGTGGATCGCTGTGAGTTTGAGATCAGCCTGTGTTGTTGGAGGCTGTTCATTCCTTCCAGGATGCTCAGACCTGAAATAATCATACAGAAACTATATTATTTTTTTATTTATTTTTCGAGACAGGGTTTCTCCGTAGCTTTTGGTTCCTGTCCTGGAACTAGCTCTTGTAGACCAGGCTGGCCTCGAACTCACAGAGATCCGCCTGCCTCTGCCTCCCGAGTGCTGGGATTAAAGGCGTGCGCCACCACCGCCCGGCTAGAAACTATATTATTTGCAACACTGTTTGGCCAATAGCTTACATGCATTTCTAGCTAGCTGTTATATCCTAAACTAACCCATCTCCATTAATCGTGGCCTACCGGCAAAGTTTTAGCGGGCTCCAGGAGAGGCATCTGTCTCCTGTGGCGGCTACATAGCTTCTCACTTATCCTGCCTACTTTCTCCCAACATTCACTTTAGTTTTCCCACCTAGCTCTATTCTGTCCTATCACAGGCCAAAGCTGCTTCTTTATTCATTAACCAATAAAGACAACACATATACAGAAGGACTTCCCACACCAAGCCTGGTCTGCAGAGTAAGTTCCAGGACAACCAGAGCTACATAATGAGACCCTGTCTAAAAAAGAAAGAATGAAAGGAAGGAAGGAAGAAAAAGAGAACGAAAGGGCTGGAGAGATGGCTCAGCGGATAAGAGCATTGCCTGCTCTTCCAAAGGTCCTGAGTTCAATTCCCAGCAACCACATGGTGGCTCACAACCATCTGTAATGAAGTCTGGTATCCTCTTCTGGCTAACTGTATACATAATGAATAAATAAATATTAAAAAAAGAAAAGAAAAAGAGAACAAAAGAAAGAAAAGATTACCGATCTGCTGAGATAAGAAGAGGGACCAGGCTCTGGGTCACTGAGGACGGGCTGGCTCCCCCACCTCCAGCTTGTTTATAAATGTTTATAAAGCAGTATCGCCCTTTCATATATTCTTGCTCCTCATATAACTAATTGTAACAGAGAACATCTAACAAAGCCTCTACACACAGCAGGAGAGAAACCTCAGACCATTTCCTAGACCACAAGTTAAACTACAAATAGTTAAGAACAACGGCAGCTATTTCTTGAGAATTCAGAGAGCTCAGTACAATTAGCAGCACTTGGACAGCTACAAGGCCAGATAGCAAGCTGGCCAAGTGAATTACAGCTCTCAGATGGTCCAAGTCAACAACTAAGAAAAAGTCAGGGGGCTGGAGAAATGGCTCCGAGGTTAAGAGCATCTTCTGAAGGCTGATCTTCCAGAGGTCCTGAGTTCAGTTCCCAGCAACCACATGGTGGCTCACAACCATCTGTAATGAGATCTGGTGCCCTCTTCTGGCGTGCAGGGACACATGCAGACAGAACACTGTGTATAGGATAAATAAATAAATCTTTAAAAAAAGAAAGGAAGGAAGGAAGGAAGGAAGGAAGGAAGGAAGGAAGGAAGGAAGGAAGGAAGAAAAAGAAATAGTCAGGGCCAGAAATGGAAAGAAGTTCAACCATAACTAATCTGATACGCAGCACACGCCCAGCTCATATTCATGGCCAGGTAAGGGGAATTAACCGAGCATGGCAGCCTGCTCAGCAGCTCAGACGCTAATGCACCTGGAGAACTGGCCAGTCTCATAGAGCTTACCTCAGCCTTTGTCCCATTCCTGCCATAGCCCTTTATAAACTCCATATACAAAAGAACCCAATGATTTTTCCTTCTTTTAGGAATTTCTTTCATCCCACCCCCCATCTCAGTTATTTTTGAGACAGGGTATCTGTTCTGGAACTCACTCTGTAGACCAGGCTGACCTTGAACTCACAGAGATCCACCTGCCTTTGCCTCCCAAGAGCTGGGATTAAAGGTGTGTGTCGCCACTGCCCAGCTTCCATTTTTTCTTAATTTCTCACTTTTAAATATTTTTTTTCCTAAAGCATGCCTTCTCTTTGTTTACTCCTACAGTTAATCCTCACTTTTATTAGATGGCAAACTTGATGGCCACCGTCCCTGTTGACTTCTGGTGGCTGCCGAGTTGCTAGCATCTTAGAGTACAACGGGGTCCAGAAAGATTCCGTTAGATTCAACATTCCTGTGAAGGAAGGAGAACAGAAGAAGGGGAGGGGGCTAGAGAGATAGTTCAGTGGTCAAGAGTCAAGAGAACTTACTGCTCTTTTAGAGGCCTGAAGTTCTCTTTCCAACACCCACAAGCGGTTGCTCATAAACAATTTCAACTCCATCCTCAAAAGAGCTCTGGCCTCTGTGGTCCACACAGCATGTACTCACATAGATCCACATAGATAGAAATATATACATGATTCAAAATAAAATAAATCCTTTGTTTTTAAGGAGGGGGTGCATTCTGAGGACCAGCCCTGTCCCCAGGCTCAGTGGGCCTCTCTGTGTCCCTCCGCCTGTTTTCCTGTCTATAACAATGGACTCTTGACTTGAGGATCTTGATTTTGAGTCTTCTCTGGGTGTTTTTCAGTGTCATAAAGGTAATTTTTCAAAAGCACACCAAAAATGAAAGTACAAATGCCTGTTTTTAATTGTCAAACCGTGTTTCAAAAACAGATATATTTTTATTTTATGTGTATGAGTGCCTGTGTGTATGTATATGCACATCACGTGTGCTGGTGTCCACAGAGGCCACAGAAAGGCATTGGAATCCCTGGAACTGGAGTTACAGAAGGTTGTGAGCTGTCCTGATAGCTGGCAACTGGACCTAGGTCCTCTGCAAGAGCAGCAAGTGCTCTTAACTACTGAGCCTTTACTCCACCCTGATGTGTTTTGTTCTGTTGGTTGTTGTTGCTTTATAATGGCTCCATTTGGAACCTGAAGAGATAGTTGTCAAAATAGACAAAGCCAGGGTTTGCCAAGGATGTTGAGAAAGGAAATCCATCACATGTGCTGATGGGTCTATACATTGAGCAGCAACTTTAGAAAAGTTTGCAAGTTTCCTTCGATTCCTAGATATGAATTTACTATATGGTCCATTTGATCATGAGTATTTTCACAGGATAAATAAAAACATATCCACTTACTCAATGACATATGTGCATATGTAAGAATGGTCATTACAACTTTATTTACATTACTGAAAAAAAAAACTAGAACCATCAAAATGTCCATCAGCAAGGACTGAAGAGATGGCTCAGCAGTTAAGCACACTGACTGCTCTTCCAGAGGACCTGGGTTCAATTCCCAGCACCTATAAGGCAGCTAACATGTTACTGTCTGTAACCCCAATATCCAACATCCTTACACAGACATACATGCACGCAAAACACCAATGCAAATAAAATAAAAATAAATGTGCTTTTTAAAAAAATGTCCATCAGCTAATGAACGGAAGTGCTAAAACTAGATTATTGTGTGCTTTTAATCCCAGAACTCAGGAGGCAGAGGCAAGTGGACCTCTGTAAATTCAAGGCCAGCCTGGTCTACAAAGCGAGACAGCTAGGACTATTACACAGAAAAACCCTGTCTTGAAAAACAAACAAGCAAACAAATAAAGAAATAAAACTAGATTGTGATGGTTGCACAACTCAGCACTTTTATTAAAACCTTTTAAAAATTTTAAAAGGGTATATATTAGCCGGAAGTTGGTAGTATTCCAGGTGGTGTTCCAGGACAGCCAGGCCTGTTACCCAGAGAAATGCTATCTCAAAAAACAAACACACAACAACAACAGCAAAAAGGCACATATAATATGAAAATTATGCCTCATAAATTATGTTTTAAAGCATTGCTAGTGGGTGTTTAATGATAATTCTGAAAGCTTCAACAGCTACCACAGGAAAATAGAAAAAGAAATGACCAGCTGACGTGCAGGTAATGCCCAGTGCTCCTGGGAAAGGGGGAGAATGTTAAGCCTTAAGGGGGAAAGAGAATGTTAAACCTTTTTGGAGCCTGTTCTGGAACTAGCTCTGTAGACCAGGCTGGCCTTGAACTCACAGAGATCCGCCTACCTCTGCCTTCCAAGTGCTGAGATTAAAGGTGTGAGCCACCCCTGCCCAGCAAATGCTAAGCCTTTTCCAGGAGAGTAATGTCGGAACATCCACATCCACAGGCAAGCTTTGTGAGGAGACAAATATGGTACAATTACTTCCTGCATAGCTTCTAGAGGGTCCCCAGGGACTGACCTCTCATCTGTCTGACAGCTTTTTGTGGATGCAGAGGTGAGGCAGAAAGAAGGCTCCACAAGCCCAGTGTTCGTGTCCACCAGCTCAGCCGGGTGATAGAACAGCCTGTTACCATGAAGTGAAAACGACCTTGAAGGTGCAGCCCGTAAAAATGTCACTGTGAAAGTCAGGGGGTCTCAGCATTCAAGGGGCTGGAGGGTCATTAATTCAAACAATCTAGACTACAGACAGTGAGAAACTGTCAAAAGAGAAGGGAGGAGCCGGGCGGTGGTGGCGCACGCCTTTAATCCCAGCACTCGGGAGGCAGAGGCAGGCGGATCTCTGTGAGTTCGAGACCAGCCTGGAACTACAAGAGCTAGTTCCAGGACAGGCTCCAAAACCACAGAGAAACCCTGTCTTGAAAAAAAAAAAAAGAGAGAAGGGAGGGAGGGAAGGAAGGAGGGAAGGAAGGAGGGAAGAAGGGGGATTGGTGACTCACATCTGGAACCTTGGCACTCTAGAGGCAAACTGCTATGAGATTGAGGCCAGCCTGGGATGCAGAGCGAGTTCTGGACCAATAAGGACCACAGAGTGAGACCCTGTCTCAGAAATCAATAAACAAACAAAACCCCAAAACCCAACCAAATGAAAGAAGGATTCTGCAGCAACAGAAAGTTGCAGTGTCCACTGCACATTTTCCATCTCCTCCCAACCTCCGTGCAGGAGTCTACATCTGAACCCAAGTGCACAGACCCACAGTGGATGCAGGGAGTGCTTTGGACGCCGAGGCTTGCCCTTCCTGCTGGTCTTCACTGTGATGCAGCCGTGCGTGGCAGCCTTATGGACACTGCTCCAGACAGGTGCAGTTGGCCCTCTGCACGAATCCACCCACGGATGTGGCATTGGTCAGCGTCAGAATGATACCTGTCGGGAGCTCTTTCCCGGTGGCAAGGTTTGCCACTTCTCTGGGGGCCAGTGCCCGATCCCAGATGGCCAAGCCAGATATGCTCCCCACAAAGGCCTCAGAGCTGTCAAACTGACCCCCCATGGTGTCTTGTTCCTGACCCAGCACAAGGGACCCTCCAGGAGGGATCTCGTAGCCCTCTCTGAAGTGGGCACCAGTAGCTACTATCCTTCGGTCTATGTGGAGCCAGTACCTGCCCTCCATGGATGTCCAGATGATACAAACATGGTGCCACTGGCCGTCCAGGAGTGGACGCAGGGACAGTTCCCTGAAGACCGGGTCGCCGATCACAAAGTGGATAGAGCCAGGGACCAGGGTGTCTCGGCCATGGAGTACTAGCTTGTTGTCATTGTCTTTGGTGGCATAGGAAAGGAGGGTGCCCAGGTGGCCGGAGGCCATGCGAACCCAACTGCAGAAGGACAGAGCTCGTAACGGTACGAGGAACCCCGGGCTAAGAAAAATCACATTTTCAGTGGAGGCGTTGGGGAAAATCAGCACTGGGCCCATGCTGCAAACTGGAAACAGAGGCAAGAGAGTTATCCCCGAGCCTGAGGCAGTTCAGAAGTATCCTGCTGCAGGCCTGGCCCTGGCTCTCACCTACATCACCCAGGGTCTTTGGAGAGCTTACACCCCCTCCTCTACTCACAATCTGAGCGCTTCTGCTCCACAGGTAAGGACTGAGGATAACTTCTAGAGGAGTGGATGGATCCCCTGTGTGTGACCCAGCGGACTGTCTAGGAGGCACCTCAAAACCAAGGGAGCCTCTGTCTGATGTGTGACCCAGCGGACTCTTTAGGAGGCACCTCAAAATCAAGGGAGCCTCTGTCTGATGTGTGACCCAGCGGACTCTTTAGGAGGCACCTCAAAATCAAGGGAGCCTCTGTCTGAGCTCCCAGAGCAGCTGTAACTCCACTACAAGGCTATCCTCTCTTGGAGGTCATAAACTTGAAACTGGTTTCACAGGGTTCCAGACACAGCTTCCCCCTGAGGCTCAGAGGCGCTACCTCATTCTGTTTGGAACTGGTAGGCGTCCTCCCTGCAGGCCTTGGCTCCTGGCTCTGCCCAGTTCCACACCACATCCTCCTAAGCTCTGCCTCTGTCCTCAAGTGACCTCCAACTCTGACTCCCCTGCCTTTCTCTCTAGCCTCTGATGACTGTTATCAGCCAAAGAATCTAGGATGATTCTATAGAAAATAAATCCTTGGGGTCCATTTTCAGTGCGAGTTGCCTTTAGAACTCATCCATGAATCACAGATAAGCAGGAGGCACTGGGTCCCTCTTCCCTCTAGAGGCAGGTACCTGGGCACTCCTCGGTTGATATTTATTTATTTATTTATTTATTTATTTATTTATTTATTTATTTTGTATACAATATTCTTTCTGCGTGTATGCCTGAAGACCAGAAGAGGGCACCAGAGCTCATTACAGATGGCTGTGAGCCACCATGTGGCTGCTGGGAATTGACCTTTGGAAGAGCAGGCAATGCTCTTAACCGCTGAGCCATCTCTCCAGCCCTCCACAGTTGATCTTTAAATTGAGAAATCTGCTGTGTGACTGAGCCTGGTATCAGTAAGGAGGAGAGTGTCACAAACCAGCAGGATTTGGGGTAGGGACTGTCCTAGACTAGTAGAGAACATTGCGCCTCCCCGAAGAACTCAAGCAGTGAGATTTTAGGAGGCAAGGAAATGATTAAGAATATAAAAGTCACTACTTCGTGCCAGATTAGGACTGTAAAAGTCACCAGCCATTTCTGCCCGGTTTTTTAAGCTCCTGATGGGCTCCTGCACAACCACAAACTAAACTGTTTCACTTTTGCTTCTCTGAGACCCCAGGATTCTTACTATGCTTCACACAGTTCCTCATCTTGAGGCTCCTGATTCAATCACTTCAGAAGAGGTCCTTCTGCCGTGTGTCCTGACCTGCTGGGGACCGGCAAGTAGCAAGGCTGGGCCATTCTCTCTTCTAGTGTTGGGCATATAGCCCTTGTGGGGGAGCTTTTTTTGGGTGACAGGGGTGGGAAATGACATCATAACCTCAGGTATTGCTAGGGAAGCCTGGAATTGGGTAGGGAGGTGACAAGCTTGTGACACTTACTGTTTCCGGGTCCTTGGTGGGTCTCTGGTGGAGCTGCTTGGTGGCTGCTTGGGGCTTGGAACTTCTGTGTCTTCTGGACACGGACAGTGAAGTCTTGGGGGGAACTCCCACGGTGGAGTGAAGCCCTGGATGTCTGGCTCTTTCTCCTCAGTTGTAAGGAACCTGGGCCTCGCTGAGCAAGCTGAGTGGGGGTCAGGTCTGTAGTCAGCTCCAGAGCCGCAGCACCAGGGGAGGCCCTTTGCATCTGTCCCTCGAGAGCAGCAAGCCTGGCCTCCTGGCTGTGGACTTGTTGTGTCAGGCTGGCTAGCGCATCCTGCAGGGCCCTAAGGCCCAGGGTCAGGTTTGCTGTAGCCTCTCTCTGTGCCTTCTGCTCCCTTTCCTCCTCTACCCACTGCCTGCTGTTTGTGCTCAGGGAGAGGTTCAAGGCTTGAAGCTGGGCATCCACCTTCTTGCTCCTGCGCTGGCTCTTCGTAAACCAAGTTTTTAGGTGGGCCACATCCTCTTGTATGGCGGCTTGAGACTGGTTCACCGCTAGGGCTATGGCCTGGCTCTCTTCCACCAGGCTCTGGAAGCGGGCATCCACATTGTAGTACACATTATAGTTGTTAGCAATGTCCTGCAGGTGTGTTAAGGTCACCTGTTGGAATCTCTGAAACTGTAAAGAGATCACAGCTATCATGGGGTTCGGGTGAAGCTATCTTAAGTATTCTTCAGAAGCAGGTATTCTGCATGTAGCAATGGCCTTGGTTATAGATTAACCAATTTCATCTTTGTCCCCATGCTAGGACGTGTGGGGGGATTCTCATGACTAATCCCAAAGGGCCAGGTACAAAGGGGGTGACTGTCCTCAGGTGCCACAGCTGCATGGTGTAAGATGTGGGCTCCAGACTCAGGCCCTGGCAGCCATCTTCCCTCTGGAAGACCACAGAGCCAGTTTTCTCACTGCCATGGTCCCCAGGGTTACTCCTACCATCTTAGGGGACTGAAGATGGGCTGTTGGTATGAGTGCATCTAAAAATATTTTAGTTCTAGGCTGGTTTCATTTACAGAGCAAGTTTCAGAACAGCCAGAACTACATGGAGAAATCCTGTCCTGAAAAACAAACAAACAAACAAACTCCAAATTTTTAGATGTATTTATTTATTTAATTAATTTTATGTGTATGAGTGTTTTACCTGCATGTATGTATTTATGTGCACTAGGTACGTAGTCAATGCCTTTGGAGACCTCCGGAGCTGGAGTTATGGATGACTGTGAACCATCATGTGGGCGCTGAGAATGATCCTGGGTCTTCTGGAAGCAGTTAGTGCTCTTAATTGCTGAGCTGTCTCTCCAGTTACAAGTGCCTTTGTTTATTATTTATTTGTGTTTTTGCAGTTCTGGGAACCGAATCTAGGATTTTGCTCATTCTAGGCAAGGCAACAGCACTCTGCCATTGAGCAACCTTAGCCTTTCAGAATTTGGGTGTGTGTGTGTTGGTTTTTTTCAAGATGATGTTTCTCTGTGTAATGGCCCTGGTTGTACTGAAACTCTATTTGTAGACCAGGCTGGCCTTGAACTCACAGAGACCTGCCTGCCCCTGCCTTCTGAATGCTGGGGTTAAAAGAGTGTGCCACCACTCCCTGCGCCTTTTCTGGTTTTTTGCTTGTTTGTTTTGAAACAGAGCCTCACTCAGTAGCCCAGACTGGCTTAGAACGTATTACATCACTCAGGCTAGCCTCAAACTCACAGAAGCTCTTACTCGGATCTTCTGGGCACTGGGATTGTGGGAAATTATCGTGCCTGACTTTATCAACATCAGTATAGAAAGTGCTTGGGCAGGGGCACTGCCTACAGATCCCAAGTGGAATCCTTGGGTAGGGCATATGTCCTGCTCTGAGGTAGACCAGTGCTCTCATAGCCCCCACACCTCTGGACACTGCCTTGTACCGTTGCTACCCAGGCCTCTCCATCTGGGCTTCCTATAGAGCGCTTTAAATTTCCTGCATCTTCCCAAACGCATTGTCTAGTTGGACTTTAGAGCAGAGCTTAGCAAATGCTTACCTGATTTCCAAAAACAGGTGAGATTATCGTCAGCTTCCAGCAAGGATAGCGAACCAACTGCTGTGTCCAGTGAACACAGATAGCAGCTCTCTGTGTAACATCCATCCGCTACACGCTACTGGCTTTATATAACCAACTGCTGTGTCCAGTGAACACAGATAGCAGCTCTCTGTGTAACATCCATCCGCTACACGCTACTGGCTTTATATAACCAACTGCCCAAGTGTACTTCACCTACCTGCTCTTCTAGTCGACGGAGCCTCTCAAAAAATGGTTTTCTTTGCCTAACTGGGTCAGCTTCCTGCAACAGAGTTCCCCGTGCATATATGGACACAAAAATAAGAAGGAAAGACAGGGTCTTCTTCAAGCAGCCCATGCTGGGAGACAGAGACACAGGGTCTGAGGTTGGTCCCTCGAGTCTGTCTCATACAGCTCACCCCTTGAAGGTTTTTCTCTTTCTGTCCTGGCTGAGCATCCGGTTCTTCCTGCCATCTTAATGAAAGGCATCTGCCTTCAGTCCAATGGGCTCTGAGAACCCAAGGTTCCCAGGGAAACAAGGTTCAAACAGGCACAAACAGTTTCTTTGGATAAGCGAATGTGCTCGAGGCTTTGTCTGTCTGGCTCAGAGGCAGACAGGAGCTGATAATGACTCTAACAGGAGCACCTAGATTACAGTTCCCACCGAGAAGTTGAAGCAGGATGGGGGTTGAATGTGACCAGGAAATTCTCAAAGCCAGGCCTGGTCTGGTGCCCAGCATCCCAACCTCGCACAGCCGTGTCCCATGAGTTCCCTTCTCATTCCCTTGGAAAGGAAATCCCTCTTGGTAATGCGCTGCGTTTCTCTTGAACTTATGTTTTTCTGCTAGAATGGGATACCTTAAAATTAGCTATTGTTTTTTTTCCAGGGAAAGGGTCTTGCTGGTCTTAACTCCTGGGTTAAGTGATCCACCACAGTCTCAGTTAGGACTACAGGCATGTGATCTCTCTCTCTCTCTCTCTCTCTCTCTCTCTCTCTCTCTCTCTCTCTCTTCTCTCTCTCTCTCTCTCTCCACACACACACACACACACACACACACACCCCACAAATTGCACACATTTTGAATTAATGTGATATTTCAATAAATGTATTATATGTGATGTTGAAATCAAGCTAAACATACCTGACTTTTCCTGACTGGCTTTTGGTTATAGGCTTTGCAGGGGGATTAATGATGCCCCTGAGGAGAAAAACCCAAGGTCTGACCCTGGGACCTGTGAAGATAGCCTTATGGGGAAAAAACATCTAGGCATATCTTAAGAAGGGGTTACCCTGGGTACCCATATAGCCCTGCACTCAACAACAAGTGTCCTGATAGAGACAGAGAGGAGCAGACACCATGGAGAAGGCCCAGTGAGGATGATGTCAGAGCTGAGAACAAAGCTGTTGCACGCCTGGAGCCCTAGAAGCCAGGGAAGACACAAGCCTTAGCAGCAGCTTTTGAGGTAGCATGCCACCTTGGTTTCAGACTTTTAGCCTCCAAAGATGAGAGAAGATAATGTTCTGCTGTTTGAAGAACCCTAGTTTATAGTAATAAAATAACTCAGGAAGCTGTTCCCCACAAAAGCACCCAGCACTTCCGAGATGAAGTGAACCAGACTGCCATACCAGGGGACGGACCACCAACGCAAAGGCGCCTTCGGTCATGCATCAGAACAGCGCAGGTGGAGAAACCCCGGAGGCATCCAGGGGGAGAAACTGTGGAGGTGACTGAGACACCTCCCCGGGGACGCTGACCCTCTTAACATTTGTGCTTGGCCAAATGACTAAAACAATCAGAAAAAGATGAGCTAGTACAGTTAGCTTACGTAAACACAGCAGGAGCAGAGAGTAAAGACATTTTCAGGTATGCAGAGGCTTGGGAACTACATCGCCGCACCCTGCTGTTCTTGGGAAGCTGCTGGATGGTGCACTTCAGGAGAATGGGTGGATAAAGGAACAAAGAAGTTGTAGTTTAGGGATAGAGTCCCAGAATGGGCTCTTACTGGGGTTATCACACTTCACCCTCAAGCCCTGGCTCTCTCCTGAAACGCCGGCCTCCAGCCCCAGCTCTCTCCGAAGATGCTGGCCTCCAGCCTCTCTGACCCCCCCCCACTGTTTCACAGGGGGTTCCAAAGACTGTATTGGTGGTGGCTCCTTACCCCCTGCTCTCTGGGCTGACCCCTGCTCGTGCTGACCTTTATGATTTATTTATGTATTCATTCTGTGTATTTACTCACATGTGCATGTGTAGAGGCCAAACATTTAAGTCACATGCCTTCCTCCATGGCGCTCCATCCTATTCTTCTTGAAACAGAGTCTCTCGCTAAACTGTGGACCTACTGTTTGACTAGACTGGCTGGACAGCGAGTTCCCTACACCCCTGCCCTGATGCTGGGGTTACAGACAGTTGTACAGAGACTGCCCTCCAAACCACTCTGTCACCGTCAACCTGGGCTGCTTTCATGGCTGGGCTCAATGACCGTTGGTGCTACCTCACAGAGGAAGGGCAACCAGTTGTATGTAATTCTGCCAGTGCACACGGGGTCTCAGAGAAAGGATAGAATATATAGGCCAGGAAGAATTAGGGGAGAGGTTCCATCTACACAGGAGTCAACATCATGATGAGTGCCAACCTTCCACTATGGCTGCTTTAAGGGCATCCATGCTCTTGCCTGTAACCCCCTCAGCCACTGCTCTGTAAGGAAGCCTAATAAACTCACTGAATCCCCGGAGCTGACTCTGGTGGAACTGCACCTCAGTTTATTGACGGGACTGTAGAAGGAAGGGGTAGGTGTGGTCTGCATCTCCTCCAGGGAGGAATCTTGGAATACAGATGCACACCTCTTCACTTGGCTTTTACGTGGATGCCGGGGATTTGAACTCAGAGCCTCATGTTTGTACATTATGTACTTTGCCTAGTAAACCATCTCCCCAGCTCCCAGGACTAGCCCTTTTATTTTTTTTTATTTTTTTTAATGATTTATTTAACTTTATGTGCATTGGTGTGAAGGTGTCAGACCCCCTGCAACTGGATCTTCAGACAGTTGTGAGCTGCCATGTGGGTACTGGGAATTGAACCCAGGTCGTCTGGAAGAGCAGTCAGTGCTCTTAACCACTGAGCCATTTCTCCAGCCCAGGACTAGCCCTTTTAAAATTTGTTTTCTTTACATTTATTAGTGTGTGTGTGTGTGTCTGTAAGTGCTATGGAGCACTTGTGAAGGTCAGAGGACAACTTACAACTTCCAGGACTCAGTTTCTCTCTCTCTTTTTCTTATTTATTTATGGAGACATGGTTTCTCTGTGTATCCTGGACAGGCTGCCTGGAACTCATAGAATCTGTCTGCTGTCTCCTGAGTGCTGGGATTAAAGGTGTGCACCTCCACCACTGGGCCACATTTCTTATCATATGCACTCTGGTACTCATTTTCTGTAAGTAAGCAAAGATATCGGGGTGCTGAGGCAACATGACCCCTTAGTTAGCAGCTGTTGAATTCCGTTGTTGTCCTCGATGCTTTGAGCAGAAGGATTGTCAGTCACCAGCCCACTGCACCGCCCTTATGTGAGTGAGCACTGACTATCCAGAAAGCTCTGTTAGGGCCTTGAGAAAACCACAAGGTTGCTTCTGATTACTTCAGCTCGGGAAGATACAGTCTTGGAGCTTTTTGAAAGTTTGAACCAGGCTTTTACCACAAGGCTGAATGAATTCTCGGGGAACCTGCAACCATTTCACCAAGTTGAGAAGGGAAATCCGTCCCCTGGTGGCCAGCGGAGGAACTGCTGAGCCTGGTGCACAGGTTGTGTTTGGAGGAAGCGCCCCTTTTAGGCTTTGAAAGCAGCTACTCAGGTTCACCTTGGGAGAGACGATCCTGCGCTGCCTCCCTTTCTGTGGTAGATTTAGGTTCAGCAAACGTCTTCTCCTGAGACTTTGCTTACGTACCATCATCCATGTGGGTTGAGCTGGTATCCTGAAGAAAGAAGCAGCAGAAAGGCAGTAGGCAGGCCAAGCTGCAAATGGGGCAGGACAGCCAGTTTTGTGACAGCTGCAGAAGCGGTAGCTGAGGCATCAAGAGGGAGCAGAGGACTGAGACTGAACGAGGAGAGACGACTAAACCAGACGAGAAGCTGCAGCCGTGGATGCCCGAAGAGCTCCAAAGAGCCAAGAGGTCTCAAAACGAGGCCAAGAATCGGAACACTGCTGTCAAAAAAATAAAAGAGTTAAGGTCTACAAAAAACCGTAAAGCTGTCAAAAGTCCCCACAATAATAGCCCAGGCCTGCATGGTGGAAGCTACACTAGCCACAGGAAAGGGCCGAGACACCCCAAACAAGAGCTAAAACACTTTTAGGGTTAAGGTACCCAATGCTTCCAGGCCCCTAGCCTGTCACCCCTCACTGAGGGAAATAAAAGGTAGACTTGAAGACCTTCTCTTTGAAGCTAAGTACAAGGAGAACCCTAAGAGAAACATACATAGATCCCCCTGGGGAGGGGAAACAGAAAGATCTCCTGAGAAAATTGGGAGCATGGGGTGGGGGGAAGGAAGGCAGAAAGGGAGGAGTGGAGAGGGGAGAGGGGAGAAGGAGAGGAGAACTTGCAGGAACAGGATGGTTGAGATGGGGGAAGGACAGAGACGGAGAGCAAGAAAAGAGATAACTTGATTGAGGGAGCCATTATGGGGCTAGATATTCCCAGGAATCCACAAGGATGACCCCAGCTAAGATCCTAAGCAATAGTGGAGAGGGGACCTGAATTGGCCTTCTCAGTTGTCTGATTCATGACTGTCTTAAATGTCATCATAGAACCTATATCCAGCAACTAATGGAAACAGAGGCACTGGACTGAGCTCCCAAAGTCCAGCTGAAGAGTGGGAGGAGTGAGAATATGAGCAAAGGGGTCAAGACCATGATGGGGACACCCACTGAAACAGCTTACCTGAGCTTACTCTGGCCTGACAGTGAGGGAACCAGCATAGGTCCAAACTAGGCCCTCTGAATGTGGGTGACAGTTGAATGGTTGGGCAGACTGGGGGGTCACTGGCAGTGAGACCATGATTTATCCCTAGTGTGTGTATTGGCTATTTTGAGCCCATTCTCTTTGGAGGGATAAACTTGCTCAGCCTAGACACAGTGGGGAGGGCCTTGATCCCCCTTAAAGTAATGTTCTAGACTTTGTTGACTCCCCGTGGGAAGACTTACCATCTCTGAGGAGTCACTGGGGGTGGGGTGGGAGAGGAGGTGGGATGGGGGAAGGTAGAGGGGGCAGAGGAGGGGAGGGGTTGGTATGTAAAATGAGAAAAAGATAGTTTTTAAAAAAAAACTTCTCTTTGACTATCTACAGGATTTTTTGTTTGTTTGTTTTTTCTGTGTAGAGAAAAAAGATCTTGGCTAGCTGATTAGCATCACTTTCCATAGGTGTTGGGAACTGGAACCTGCGACCTCTGCAAAAGCAGCAACTACTTTTAAGCTCTGAGATGTCCCCCCAGGCGGATCCGGTGATCAAGAGAAGTTCTGCGGTGATGGATACTGTACTGTTCAGGCAGGCAGGCGGCAGCCAGGACCCCTGGCGGTTTGTGGGTTCGCATTAAACAATGCAGCCTTGAGCGGCCACTGCACGCATCAGCATCGCAACTTGTCTAGGTTTGCTCTTCTTGCCTTTCTTATTCTCGTTTCCTTGACAGCCCCAACCGAGGGTTAGTGTCGTCCTCAGAAGGCCAGCTCTACGGTGGAAAGTCACTGGACCCAGGTGGACCGGGTGCTGGGAGGGCAGCTCTAGAATTAGGGAAAACAGACAGCAGGCGTCAGGGAAGGGAAGAAGGCGAGCATCCCCACCCCAGCCCAGTCCTCAGGCCTTGCCCGCCCCAGGTTCTTAGGCCACGCCTCCTCCTCTTGCGCAGGCGCAGGTGCTGCGGTCACCAGCGCGCCGGCGCTGCGCGGATTCTTCCCGAGCTCCTCATAGGCATCAGATCCAGAAACTAATATCCTTGCTAGTTCCACGCGAGTTCTGGGACTCGAACTCACGGCTACCCTCGGCTGGCACTGAACGGGACGCGTGGTCCCGGTGCCGTGGCGAATCAGCGGCGCGCGGGAGTGAGCACGCGGCCGTGACTCTGAAGCCTGGGGGCCGGAGGAACCCTGTGGGAGTGGTTGGTCCGGTTGGGTCTGCACTGGTGACGGCCCTGCGGGATGGCCGGCTTCCGTGCTAGCCCAGGGCCTCGTGTTTAGAAGGCTGGGTGATCACCTGGAGCTGCAGACGCTGGGGTTGTAGCTGCTGCTGCCTGGTGAGCCACTCATTCACCCAAGTATCAGCGAGCTTGACAGAGGAGACAGCCCCCGGGGTACGGGTGCTGTTCTTAAAGGGCACAAGCCCTGTCAGACCACCCGGAAAGCGGGGAACCCGAAGGCAGGGACCGCGGGAGACGCCAGGGAGCGCAAAAGAGGGCTGGTGGCATTTCTTGGATTTGGAGCCAAGCCTCCTCTATCCTTAGCCGAGTCCTTCGTGGGTGCTACGGGGAGAAATCCTGAGATTCTCACCCTGCTTTTCTGGGTCCCTCAGCCCTGCCTTGCAAGATGGACCCAGCACTGTCTGCTGTCCGACTCACCGTACAAGAAGCCATTCACACCCTTTCATCCTCAGAGGATGTGGGCCACATCCTCTCCACCTTGGGGACCCTGAAGCGGTACCTGGGTGGAACCGAGGATCCAGCTCTCCCTGAGAAGGAGGAGTTTACCACCATCCACTTCTCAGCCGTTCTCAGATGTCTGGTCAGCAAGCTGAGTCCAGGTTGGCTAGAGCTATCCCCCGACTGCCAGCTGGAGCGGCTTTGGGAGAGCTTCTTCCTGGACGGCCCCCCAGACCAAGCCTTCCTGGTGCTGATGGAGGCCATCGAGAGCACTGCTGGGTGAGCAGCTTGTGAGCAACAGGGCGCATAAGTTCTGAGAAGGGACCTAATGCTTTAGAACTGAGTGTAGCTGTGCTCAGCTTTGAAAGGGGAAGGACCCCTGCGTCTTAGCCTAGCCTCACTCCCTCTTGTTGGAGGCTGGGAGGAAGAGCAGGGTCCACATTGCAGATAGCAGGAGCAAATCAGCGACTCAGAGCTGACACCAGAAAGGGAGCTGGTCACTCGGCTGGTCACTCGCTGTCCTCTTCTGGACCTACCCTTTTTTTAATTTTTATCTGTCTACCTGTCTGTCTATCTATCTAGTTTTTCCGAGACAGTATTTCTCTGCATCTTTGGAGCCTGACCTGGAACTAGCTCTTGTAGACCAGGCTGGTCTCGAACTCTCAGAGATCCACCTGCCTCTGCCTCCTGAGTGCTGGGATTAAAGGCGTGCGCCACCACCGCCCGGCCCTACCCTTTATTTTATAGCACTCTCAGGACCATCACAGGACATTTTGGGTTTTTATTTATTTTTATCTAGTTTTTTGAGTCAGGGTTTCTTTGTGTAGCCCTGACTGTCCTTCCTGGAACTTGCTCTATAGACCCAGCTGGCCTTAAACTCACAGAGATCCACCTGTCTCTGCCTCCCAAGTGCTGGGATTAAAGACGTGTGCCACCGCCAGCCAACAATTTTAGGTTTTTAAATGGCTAGCTTCCATGTTGCTGCCATGGACCCCTAGTCCTGGGCTCTACATCCAGTCTAGTGGATCCCTGGGAGGATGCAGTGGCTTTGAGAAGCTGGGTTTTTAGAATCTGCTGCGGTGGGGACTGGAGAGGTGGCTTCGAGGTTAAGAATGCTGGTTGCTTTTCCAGAGAACTTGGGCTGAGTTATCAGCACCTACAAAGGCTGCTCACAAACGTCTGTAACTCAGTTCCAGGGGATCTGAAGCCCTCTCCCCCACAGGCAATGCACACATGTAGTATACAGACATACCTGCAGGAAAAAACACCTACTCATGAAATAAAGTCTCAAAGCAACCACTTCTGTGATCCAAGCAAGCACAGTGCTGAGAGAAGGAAGAAACGATGGTGTCTGTCCAGGGCCCAGGGGGACAGCCTACTAGTAACTGGCTATTTAGCAGTGGAATTAAGTATTTTCTTCAGCTGATGAGTTCAAACGTAAATGCTTATGAAGTTGTTGGGACTAAATTTTTGTTTTGTTTTTTTGGTCTCTCTATTATGCAGCTCTGGCTGTCCTGGAACTTTTAGACCAGACTTGAACTCTCAGAGATTCTCGTCTCTCTGCCTCCCGAGTGCAGGAATGAAAGGCATGCATGCCCAGCCTCTTGTTTCTTGAGATGGGGGTCTCACCTACCAGGAGCTTGCCAATTAGACTAGGCTGTCTCTGTGTCCCCGGAGCTTGGACTCCAAGCACTTGTCACCTCACCTATTTTTCTTCTTTGGTGGGGGGCATCGGAGGAGTTGAGACAGGGTCTCGCTTTGTAGTTCTGACTGTCGCTTGAACTCACTATGTAGACCAGGTTGGCTCTTAACTCACAGAGATTCTCCCACTTCCTCTTGTATGCCGGCATTAAAGGTATGTGCCTCTATGCTGGCCTCAGCTGGCTTTTTTATGTGGGTTTGGGGATCAAACTTAGGTTCTCAGGCTTTCAGGGCCGTCTCCCTGAGTCTGGGACTGATTCTTACGGGGATACTAGGATAGAGGAGACCGGGGGCTCCACCCTACACTCTTGCTTCTCTTTAGCCCTAGCTTCCGTCTGATGAAGATGGCTCGGCTGCTGGAGACGTTTCTGAGCAAGGGCAGACTGGCGGCTCTCATGGAGGAGCAGTGTCGCCCGCAGACAAAGCCCAGCTTCTTCCTAGTCCAGGAGACGCTGCTCAGCAAGGTGGTGGGTTTGCCTGACCACCTGGGCAACCGTCTCCAGCAGGACAACCTGACTCCATTCTTCCCCCAGAACTACTTCCCTCTGCTTGGCCAGGAGGTTCTGCAAGCACTAAAGGCAGTTGTGAGCTTTCTCCAAGGTGAGCACCCTGCCCCAGCATCTCTCCAGGCCTTTATTTTCTCCCTCCCCTTGAAGTAAGACTCTGAAAGCCTGTGGGGCCTTAAGAGTTGGGGTGGGACTGTCAGGTAGCTTAGATGCCGTCCTGGTTCAGACAGGTTCACCACCTGATGGAGTTCCATCTCTCTTTTGGCTTTTGATTTTGGAGAGTTGGGTCTGACCCTGGGTTCCTTTAGTTCTTAGTTGGATTGAGACCTGCTTTTCCTACCCAGTCACTTGTATGTCCTAGAAGCTGCCCTTCCTTCTTTGCTGAGGTCCACTTTCTTGCTTACTTGAGTCTGATGTCTGTATCTTCAGTGGTGGTGGCTTTGAGTGCCCACTGTGTATTGGCTGCTCTTGGATCTGAGGGCATATGCTTTTACATGTTTATGTGGCACTACGGGGACTGCCCGTCACTCACAGATCTTTAGGGACCACCCTGTGGGTGTCCATAGTTAGCTCTGCCTTCTCTGGGACGTTCCAACTGGCTTTCCTGGGTATGTACCTTGAGAGAGAGTATTGGGGAAGAGCCATTGTGATTCCTGGTTAGTGGACGTTAGATACAGGCCATGATTGACTGACTTGAACCTTGGCCTCTTCCTTTTTGTGCTCACCATGGTGCACACTCCAGTCTGAGCCATACCTCAGCTTAACTGCAGCTACTCTGACTGCAGTCTTTCAGCCTGCTCCTAGCTGAGTTTCCACTTTGGTTTGCTTCCATGGGCTCAACCCAGCACCCTGACGGCTCCTGTGTTCCTTATCCATGTGACTCCAGAGGAAGCTGGGCCGCTAGAGCTTTAGCATGGTTTCTACCTGGCCCAAGCCTCTGTTGTCCCTAGATTTTTCCAGCAACCAATTCTGGTCTGTTTTGTTTCATCTTGGTTTGATTTGGATTCCGTCCTTGCAAGCTCTTAAGTGTTTGTCCTTAGGTCACGGTGTGTCTGGGTCCATGTCTGTTTTCTGGAAGGTGCTATCATCTCAGCTCTACTAATGGGAGGCTGCCACCCCATCTCCTTCTTGTTCTTGACTTTCTCATGCCTCCTTCTTTGCCAAGGAGGGAGACCTTGTGGGCAGTGGCCACTGAGGTGTCTTTAGCCTCCCCAGAGCCCCGTTCTGCTTCTGTAGTTGGCTCCTAATCCAGGACCCCTCTGGTGCCTCTTCAGTGATGTAGGCAGAGTCCTTTTGCTGGTTGAGATGATGTGTGTGATACTTTTAAAGCATATTACTACTAGATTTTCAAGCTAAAGACAGCTCCATTTAGGTTTTCTCTCGTGTTAGATATGCACATTCATCCCAAATAGCTGGAGTTTCCATGGCTGACCTGGCAGCTAAGCATAAGGTCTGTATCCTTAGTCAGATGTCCTTAATGTTTATCCTGCTGACCTCTTTTACCGTCAGATCTTGCTTTGCATTCCAGGTGGCCTAGACTGCTCTGTCTCCTTCATGTCTCAAGTCTTGGGGAAGGCCTGCATCCAAGGGAGAAAAAGTGAGTGGTCCCCGATACCCTGCCCACCCTTGGTGGAGGGTGAGAATCATGTACAGATGTACACTGTATGTTTCCATATAGTGACATGTAAGTTGACCCTTGACCTCAGTGGGGTTCCCTCACTTGGGTGTTGCCCATGCCTGTGAGCTTATGGGGCTGTGGACATTGGGCACCCCTGTTGCCCCCTGGCTGAGGGTGACTCCTGAAGCTTAGGGCCTCTGTGTCCCCGCAGAAGAGATTCTGGGCGTACTGGTGCCCCAACTGACAATGCTCACCCAAGAGAGCTGTCTGTGGCAGCGGGTGTGCTGGCGGCTGGTGGAGCAAGTACCTGACCGGGCAGTGGAGGCTGTACTGACAGGGCTTGTAGAGGCCGCTCCCAGGTAAGCAGCCAGGTCCTCTCCAAGCCAGTGTTTCTCAGGATGTCAGGGTAGACGCCACCATTGCTGCCATTCCCTGTGCTGCTCTCCTGGGTGCAATACTAGAGTCCATGCCCTATACAGTTTGGGTGGTCCATCCTGTCTCAGCATTGCATTTTCAGACTGGCCATTGGTTGTGAGCCCAGTCCCCATCTTGTGCCTGCTGTCCTTCCTTCCCTGGGCTCCCATTGCTCATTCTTTGTTGTCGGTACTCTGACCCCTGTGATGTTCACGGAGCTGTGTTAGCGTCTACTCGTCTTCGTGTGTGTGGGAGCAGGCCTGCTGGGCTGGCTGAATGCTCTGAGCACAGTGCTAGCTTACCTGGCTCCCAGCATCCCTCTCTGCACAGAGCAGCACTCAGCACTGGCTTTGCATTCTTTGGTTGTAGGTGTTCACCGATGTCCCTTGCTTGTTCATGGTGGGGTCCGGTGTGCTTGTAATAGCTTCCCTATAAACTCTGGGCTCTGTCCTGGGAGATCCACGGGGCCGTCAGCAGAGCACCACCTAGAGTTCTGTGGGTTCCTTGTTTGTTTTGTTTCAAGTTGACCTCACACGTGATGTGTGGTTGAAGATGGACTCGAACTCTTGACCTCTCTGTCTCACCACCCAGGTGTTGGAATTACGGGCATGCACTATGAATGCCAGCTCCACTTTAGGTTCTGAATCTTGTTTGTCCATTGGACTGTCTTCTGTGTATCTATTTCCTGTGCTAAAGCCATATGTCAGTTTACATAGGTTTGGTTTCTCAAATTTTTAGGGGTCCCCTCCTTCTTTCCAAGCCTTTGTGTCTCTGAATTTTTTTAAAAATTTAAAATTTTCATGTGTGTGCATGCTAGTGCATGTGCAGATATGTGTGCACAACCATATGAAAACCAGGGGTCAACCTCAGGTGTCGGTCCTCAAGAGCTGTCTATCATTTTTGACACAGATTTTTCTCACTGAACCTGGACTCACTGAGTCCCAGGGACCCTTTCTGGTTCTGTGTTTATAGGTATGTGCCATCATGCCTGGCTTTTTCTAGTGGTTCTGGGGATTAACTCAGGGCCTCATGCTGTCTAGCAGGCACTTCACCTATGGAACCATATTCACAGCCCTGGCCTTTATGACTTTATGTGGAATTGTTTTCCTTTCTTTAAATCAGAATCTCACTATGTATTCCTGGCTGGCCTGAACTTGCTATGTAGACCAGGCTGGCCTCCAAAGTCAGAGATCTGCCTACCTCTGCCTAACAAGTTCTGGGATTGTGTGTGCTACCATGCAGGCCTTTGTGTGGGATTTGATATAACAACCTGGGCTGGTGAGCTGACTCAGCAGGTACAGTCACTTGCTATCAAGGCTGAGTTTCATCCCCAAGTTCCACATGGTGGAAGGAGAAAACCAGTTCTTCCAAGTTGTTTTCCTGACTTCCATGGTATGCATGATAAGACATGCACATGCACACAGACATAGACAGACACACACACAGATATACATGCACAGAGACACACACAGATGCACAGACAGACACAGACAAACACAGACATATACATACTGAGACATACACACACATGGATGCACACACATGCACTCACACACACAAATACATGTAATAAAAAGAAGTAATGAGTGTGGAGGAACCCTGCTGTTCTGTCTGTGTGGCTGAGGCAGATGGCCACAGTCTTCCTTTCTGAAGGAAGTAGTCCAGCTTGGGGTTCTGCAAATTGTTGTTATGGGCCAAGTCAGGCTGGTGGGTTTTTGTAAATAAAGTTTTATTGGGTAGATTGCTATGCCCATTCATTGACACATTTGTCTAGGGCTCTTTTCAGCCACTCCTGGAGTTGACTGCTTTGGAGAGTAAACCTGTTTAAGAGTATACTTCTGGCCCTTAGCAGCAAAGGTGTGCTACCCTGCCTTAGAGAAGCATTCATCCCTGGCCTTGGCAGAGCAGGGAAGGACCCCCATTTTGGGTTGGTCCTGTCGGCTCTAATGTGGGGTCTAGGCTTTCCATGGGTGTTCGCATTCATTCTGGGAAGAGGAAAGATTAAGGACCAATTCAGGTCATGGAAGAGCTCAGCCAAACTCTGGAGCGAGCAGGTGGCTGGACACAGGGCATCATACTGTTTGCCTTTCCTTATCCTTCCCTTTGAAGCCACTTCCCACATCTGCCCTACAGGCCTGAAGTCTTGTCCCGGCTGCTGGGGAGCCTGGTGGTAAAGAACAAGAAAGCGCAGTTTGTGATGACCCGGAAACTTCTGTTCCTGCAGTACCAGCATACGGTGAGAAACCAGGCAGGGTGGGGCCTGCAGGCCTTCCAAGTCACAGGAAGATTGCTACTAAATGTGGAGTATGGGGAACTGAGTGCATGACACACTCCTTTAATCTCAGCACTCCAGAGGTGGAGGCACTTGAGTCTCTGAGTTCAAAGCCAGTCTGGTCTACATAGTGAGATCTTGACTAAAACAAGTAAAAGAAAAAGAAAAAATAGGAGTAAGGGGGGCTAGGCATATTGAGAGGTGGAGACAGAACATCAGGAGGTCACCTCCAGTTGCACAGAAAGTTCGAGCCCAGCCTGCCCCTGTCTCAGTGACCCTAAAAAAGAAGAAAAGGAGTGTGCTCAGCAGGCATGGCGCTGTATTCTGTCTACCCTCAGCACCATGGGAAATCAAAACGATATAAGTGTGGTTAGACAGCAGTTACCTAGGAGATGTCAGCAAAACGGTAGACCCCTCCACCATTTCTGAGCTCTGTAGCATCCCAGGAACCAAGTGAACATGTCACATATCTCTAGATCCCCGTACTACCTGGATGGTGCCCCTACCATCTCCATTCTGTGCATCAGGACTCATCCGTGACTGCTGCTGTCCATGTGCCTTGGAGTGCTGACTCGGAGCTGGCCATAGGTCAGAGCAGGGGAGGACAAGGAGTGGGACACATCTAGAGTGGAAAACAGCAGAGGTCGGGCAATGGTGGCGCCCACTATATCCTCTTGCTCACCTTCTCATTCAGTGTTTCTTTGTAAGCTGGGCTCTACCTTGGGTACTGAGCATCCACTCTGGACAGAAGAGCCCCTTCACTCCTCATCCTAAGTTCATTACAGGAAAGGGAGCAGATGCTGCCCACGCAGGACAGTTAATACACAGGGTGACACAGCAAGTGCTGGCACCAGGGGGCAGTCACGCAGGAGGATGGCTTGGAGAAGGTCTGGCTCTGAGGATTTGTCTGGGTGGGCTGGAGGCCTCTGAGAACTGGAATACCCACCAGTGAGCTAGCTGATTGGCTGTCCAGACTGGCCTGAGCTGGCAGTGGGTGAGAGAGAAAGAGGATGGATGGTAAGGCCAGGCTGGTTGGGTGGGAGTCTGAGCAGAGATGAGCTAGTCGGACTGTCTGGCTCCTGTGCAGAGGAGCCAGGGGGAAACTGAAGTGTCTCTCACCCACTCATGGAGTGGAGCTCGGATAGGAGCCCTGGAGAGTTCTCCCAGCAACATGAGTGGGCAGCTGGGCACAGCAGCAGTGTACACAAGAAGGGATGGAGGCACCTAACACTTGAGCCATCCTCCAAGAGGGCAGGTGAACAGGCAGAGATATTCCCCCGGACTTCTGGTGAATGAACACCCAAGCTGTCTATTCCTGAATCCAATGCTCTGTTCTAAAGTCAGACCATAAACCAGTCAGTGGAATGATGCAAGGGCCAGAGAAAACTTCATGCAGTCACTCCTGCATGACAAAGCTGTGGACTTAGAAATAGGAAAGAAATGAAAGAAAGAAAGAAAGAAAGAAAGAAAGAAAGAAAGAAAGAAAGAAAAAAGAAAGAAAGAGTTGTGAAAGAGGGGTAACTGATGGGGCTAGAAGAGTTGCTTTTGACATACAAGCAAGAGGACCTGAGTTTAAGCCCAGCTGTCTTAGCTACTTTTCTTTTTCTTTTTTTTCTTTTTTTTTTTCTTTTTTTTTGGTTTTTCGAGACAGGGTTTCTCTGTGGTTTTGGAGCCTGTCCTGGAACTAGCTTTTGTAGACCAAGCTGGTCTCGAACTCACAGAGATCCACCTGCCTCTGCCTCCCGAGTGCTGGGATTAAAGGCGTGCGCCACCACCGCCCGGCCTTAGCTACTTTTCTATTGCTATGATAAGACACCATGACCAAAGCAACTTATAAAAGAAGTGTTTATTTGGGATTATGGTTTCAGAGGGTTAATCAGTCCATGTTGGCAGAGCTAAGGCGTGGTGGCCGGAACAGCTGAGAGCTTACACCGTGATCTGAAAGTAGGAGGCAGAGAGAGGGAGAGGAATGAGGAATATTGGGAATGGAGATGGAGGGGTTTGTTTGTTTGTTGGTTGTTGTTGTTGTTTTGAGACAGGGTTTCTCTGTGTAGACTTGGCTGTCCTGGAACTCACTTTGTCACTGTGTAGACCAGGCTGGTCTCGAACTCATAGATATTCCATGGAACCTAACACTCTTCTGGACTCTGTAATGTACACACACACAGACACACACACACACACACACACACACACACACACACACACACACACACACACTGTAAGATGAGACAGACTCCAGGTCTTAGTAAAAGAAGCAGCCCAGACAGCTGCCGTGGGACACAGGATGCTGTCGTGCATCTGGGCTGAGAGGCCAGCATTGAAGGTCTCCTCTACCATGAGAGCCAGAAAGTCTGCATTTGGCAAATAACTCATTGAATTTTAAAAGTTTGGTTGAATGAAAAGTAGAACAATTACCAGCTGAAACTGGCGGTGTTGTGGCGGTAAGCCTGGGAGGGAAGCTTGCTCTCTGGTTTTGTGGGAGGCTGGAGTTTGGCAGCTCCGTTCATCCTATTCTTCTTCTTCAGCTCCGAAAGCCCTTGTAGGGCAGGCAGGGAGCAGTTCCTGCCTGGTAGACAGGACCCACTTTTGTTGTAGACACCCATGCTGCAGAGTCTGCTGGGGTACCTGGCTTTAGACAGTCAGCGGCGGCCACTCCTCATACAGGTAAGTACCACTTGACCCACTAAGCCTGTGGTGGTCTTGGGAGAAAGACAATAGAGGGAGTATCTTCTAATGGGAAGGCTGGGGTCCAGCTTCATTTATGCTTGAACCCCTTAGGAGAGTGTTTACCCTGACCTGAGACTTGGGTGGCTGGGTAGGGTAGCTGCTGCCTGGCCAGGCTGAGGCTCTGCTGGTTGCCAGGTGCTTCAGGAGCTGCTGGAGACATGGGGCAACAGCAGTGCTGTCCGTCACGCACCCCTGGAGCAGCAGCACTACATCAGTAAGGCCATCCTGGTCTGCCTGGCGCACCTCGGGGCCTCGGAGCTGCAGGACATCCGGGATGGTAAGCGGGCCGTGGCGTGGGCACACCCCACCCCTGACACTGAGGAGCCCTTCAGGACTCTCATGTCTGCTGCTTTAAGAGTTGCTGGCCAGCATGATGGCAGGTGTGAAGTGCCGTCTCGACAGCAGCCTGCCCCCTGTGCGTCGCTTGGGCATGATTGTGGCCGAGGTCATCAGCTCCAGGATCCATCCTGAGGGGCCTCAGCTGAAATTCCAAGTGAGCAGGCTATCTTATCTATGTCCTCCAGGTAACGGGGCTCCGGGGCTCCTTTGCTGATAGACCTGCTTCTCAAGTTCCTCGCTCTTTGGGGGTCTAGGATCGAGGAGTATCCTGTGGTGGAGGGCCAGGGCTCAGTGTGCAGAGCACTCCGGCTCCCGTGGGTGGTGGCAGAAGTGGGTCTGTATGTGGTCAGGACCAAGTAAGTCTGTGACAGCGTATTCCCCAAGATGTATTCCCGGATTGGTTAGACGGGTGAAGGAACCATCGCCTGGATTTGGTCTGCTGGCCCTGGGTGCACTGAACCCTGTAGACAGTAGGGCTGCTCTGGGCTGGGAGTGCATAGGGGGTGTATTCTCTACTGACCACTGATTGGCATGGGCACTATCAGGTTGAACAGTACAGGCCTTGACTGTGTTGGGCGCCACGTGGCTTAACTGTGAGTCTATAGATGTAGCCTCTGCTGAGCCCTGTCAGCAGTCAAGGGTCTCCAAATCCTGAAGGAGGGAGAGGCTCCTAGGCTCAGCACATCAGGCACTGTGCTTAGCTTGAGGTGGGCATCAGAAGCTGCTTTAGAAAAGGTGACTGGCTATCTGAGGCCAGGCTGCTAACCGAGATGGAGTGGCATGTGAGGAGGGCTGGCTGTGACTGACTGTGGCTGAGGTGGCATCCACGGCCATGGGCCTCACTGACTCCAGTGTATCTGCAACAGTATGAAGATGACGAGATGAGCCGCGAGATGCTGGCCTTGGCCACACCCCGACCTGCGGGCGCCTGCTCCTCGGAGACAGGGTGAGGGTCTCCATGTTCCCAGTCCCCATCCTGAGTCCTTCCGACAAAAGTTAGAGGAGACATGGGCAGATGATAGAAACCTTTCTGGGCTATGTGGTGTGCTAGGCTAACCTGGGTGACCCTTGCTGTTTCTTGTTTCCTAGAGGTCCATCCCTGGCTCCAGTTGCCATGGAGACCCCTGTAGAGACACCTGAAAAGACAGTGGCCAGTGATGTGCCTCCAGCTCAGCCGCAGGGCTCTGACTCAGAGCTCGACAGGTAGGGCAGGGTTCCTTGGCCTCTGTGGTCTAGGGGTTGGCTGAGGTGGCCCTCTGGTCAAATGTGGAGGAGGCTGATCATATGCAAGGTGTTCCTTGCATAGGTGCTGGTTTCCTAGTTCACTCCCTACTTGCTCGTCTGAGGCAGTGCCATCTGCTCTTCCACGTGCCCATCTCCTACAGGTCTCGGGCTCTTGGGAGGGAATTTTTGTATCTCCAGGGTCTTACCCTTGAGGAGTCAAAAATAAAGGGGCACCTGAATCCTCACTGGGGATGGACAGATCCTATGTTTTTCTTATTACAGCGATGATGAGTTCATTCCCTATGATATGTCAGGGGACAAAGAGCTGAAGAGCAGCAAGGAACCCCTGTATATCCGAGACTGTGTGGAAGGTGGGTTTTACTGTGCTTACCCCACAATACCTGGCCCTGGCCCCACTTCACCTTGTCCTAGAGCTACCTGTCTGGTCTCACTGTGACACTCTGGGCACACTGGACTGAGGGTCAGTGCTGGGACTTAATCAAGCCTTGTCTGGATTCTGTGCAGCCTTGACCACATCTGAGGACGTGGAGCGCTGGGAGGGAGCCCTAATGGTGCTTGAGGGCCTGGTTTACAGGAGCCCTGAGGCCACTCGGGAGGTGAGCAGTAAGAGGATGTGGCTGGGTAAGTGGGGGCGGGTGTGGGGGTAGGGAGTGGGAGTGAGGGTGGGGAGTCCTGGAGTGGCAGGGGCAGGTCTCCTTGTAGCATCTGTATCCTAGATCTGTCTGTCCCCCCCCCACCCCTCCCACCAGACCGGGTTTCTTTGTAGCTTTGGAGCCTGTCCTGGAACTAGCTCTTGTAGACCAGGCTGGCCTCGAACTCACAGAGATCTGCCTCCCGAGTCCTGGGATTAAAGGTGCATGCCACCACTGCCCAGCATTTTTCTTTTGTTGTTGTTGTTATTTGTTTTTTTAGTTTTTTGAGATAGGGTTTCTCTGTGTAACAACAGTCTTGGCTGTCCTGGAACTTGCTTTGTAGACCAGGCTGACCTTGAACTCACTGAGATCCAACCTGCCTCTGCCTCCCAAGTGCTGGGATTAAAGGTGTGCGTCACCACCACCTGGCTGTATCCTAGATCTTAGAGGGTGGCACTGGATTGTTAATTGGGCATATGGGGCTGAAGGCATCCTGATTCCTGGCCCTGTGCAGGTGAGCGTGGAGCTGGCCAAGGTGCTACTGCACCTGGAAGAGAAGACCTGCTTGGCAGACTTTGAACAACTGCGCCAGAGAGCTCTGGTGGCTGTCACAGTCACAGACCCAGAGCAGGTAAGTCCTAGCATGACTCTAGTCAGACCAGGAGCATCAGAAATTGCCCTGGTGGCCCCATTCTGTGCCCAGGTTGGGCCCTTGGGTAATCTTGGAGCCTGAGCATAGTGGCTTCTCCTTTGCCTACTTAGGTAGCCAAGTATCTGACCTCACAGTTCTATGGCCTGAACTATAGCCTGCGGCAGCGCATGGACATCCTGGATGTAAGTGACTTAGACCCCTCCCTGTCCCTGTCAGGCCCAGGTTGCCTTAAGTTGGGAGGTTGACCTATAGGGACTGTGGACAAAGGTCACCCCAAGCTTCCTTGGTGGGATGTGGTGTGGGAAGTCCTTCTGCCTATTTGTTGCTTTCATTGGTTAATGAATAAATCTGTTTTGGCCAGTGGCTTAGCAGAATAGGGCAAGGCAGGAGTTCCAAGCAGATAGAGGAGAGAGTAGGCAGAGTCAGGAAGAAGCCATGTAGCCTCTGCCAGAGATAGACTCGCAGGAACCTTCCCATGGTGATACACGGATTAATAGAATGCGTTAACTTAAGATATAAGAGTAAGACAGAAATACACCGAAGCTATTGGCCAAACAATATTGCAACTAATATAGTTTCTGTGTGATTATTTCGTGGTCTGGGCAGCCGGGAACGAACAAGTGGCCTTCCCCAACAGGGATGTGAGAGGCACTTTTGCCTGCTGACCACAGGTTCACCAGTATGGGGCTGAGAGCTGGCGACAGTATTTTCTTTTGTTTGTGTGGCTTTAAAAGAGTTTTTATTTATTAGTGTGTGTGTATGTGTGTGTGTGTGCACCTACCTTCTGAATCATCTTGTTGGCCCTGTTTCTGTGTTTTGTCTTTGTGTTCATGTGTATATGCATGTGTCTGAGTATTGAATACTGTGTGCAGTGCCTGTGGAGAACAGAAGAGGGCGCTGGGTTCCTTGGAGTTGGAGTTACAGGTGGTTGAGAGCCACCCAGCACTGGTGCTGGGGATTGAACTCTAGTCCTCTACAAAAGCACCAGGCACTCTTGACCACTAACTCTTACCATCCTTGTTTATGTATTTTGGATAACAATTATATTGGTTTGTTTTTATACAACATGAAATTTTTCATTACCAGAGAAACCAACCCTGTGTGGTTGAGTGTGATCCCTCTGTAAACAAGTTCTTGTACCTGCTAAGCACAGACAGCCCTTAAAAATCTTGTGTAAAAGGACTGCGTGTGGCAAGGCTGTTGAGTAGTAAACTATCTAGAATCGTGTATTCTCAGAGATAGTGCCGAGAGGTGGTTGCCAGGGCCCAGGGCCCAAGGGATTGGTGTTTCAGGAGACAGAAAGCTCTGGAGTGAATGATAGTGAGAGTTCCCAGTGGTGATCCCGTGCTCAGGGCAACTGAACTCAAGGGTCTCACCCTTTAGCTCTGGCTGGCCTGGAACTCAGAGATCCACCTGCCTCTGTTTCCTGAGTGCTGGGATTAAAGGTGTACCATAACACCTGGCAGCCTCTGAACTCTTAAAGAGTGGGTGCCATCAAGGTTGAGGAGATGGCTCAGTCCATAAAGTGCTTGCTGAACAAATACTGGCGTTCACAGGGTGGCAGAGAAAGGAGAATCCGTATAGCTCACTGGCCAGCAGCTGAGATGGGGAACTCCAGGCTCAGTGAGGGACTCTGCCTCAAGATTAAGGTGGAGAACAACCAGACATGACACACAGTACCAACCTCTGACTGCGTGTGCACATAGACATGCATGTGAATCCATATGTATTCACAAGAATACATAAAGTGGTAAAATTTATCTACTTATCAACAGTAAATAAGACAGGAAACAGCATTTTTGTGGTCCTGGGATCGTGCATGCTAGACAAACTATCATCTCTGAACTGTACCCTCAGCCTTCTGCAGTTTCTTTTCCTTCCTCTCTCTTTTTTTTTTTTATTTTTTGAGAGAGGGTCTCACTGTATAGTCCTAGTTGGCCTTGAACTCACAGATCAACCTGTCTCTTTCTCCCAAGTGCTAGAATTAAACACATGCACAACTACACCATTGTCTTTTAAGAAAAAAAAATTGCCAGGCGGTGATGGTGCATGCCTTTAATCCCAGCATTCGGGAGGCAGAGGCAGGCAGATCTCTGTGACTTTGAAGCCAGCCTGGTCTACAAAGTGAGTTCCAGGACAGTCAGAATTGTTTCATAGAGAAACCCTGTGTATGTATGTGTACTTGTGTGTATATATGTGACCATGTGCATACAGGAACCCATGGAGGTCGGAAGAGTTACAAGCTGTTACTTGGGTGCTGGGAACAGAACCTGGGTCTTCTGCAAGAGCAATAAGGACTCTTAGCAGCTGAGCCATCTCTCTGGCTCCCAGGTTTTCTTTTTGCCTTTTATTTTGAAGCAGGGAATTCCTAAGTTGCCTAGGCTGGCTTTGAACTTTGATCTTTCTGTTTTAGCTTCCTGAGTAGCTAGGATAATAGACCGTGTGTCCATGGGCCTGGCAAAAAATTCATGTTTCTAATCCAGCTCTGCTGTATCACCTCATTCCAGAACATCGCCATTACCCTGTGTGGTTGCAGTAGCATCCACTTTCCAACCCTTCTCTCTACCGTTCTGTTCTGTCTGGATTTCCCTGTTCTAAATCCTTTGCATAAGCAGAACAGGCAGCCGTGCGGCCTTTGACAGGCTTCCTTTGCTGCATACGGTACTGCTGACAGTCTTCCACATGTGGCAAGCGCAGGCTTCATTTTATTCCCTTTCTCTATTCCTCTTTCCGTGAAGCTGAGTTCCTTGGGGAAGGGAGCAAGGTAGGGGTGAAATTTGGTGAGTTTGAGAAAAAGTACAGTACATTGGTCCAGCCATTCATTGTGAGGGAGCACTCATCTCACCTCCTGCCTCGCACGAAGCTCAGATCATGAGTACTTAGGATGGGGACCCAGTTCCTTTAACAGGGCTGCAGAGCTTTGTGAGTACTTGGCTGCTACTCCATTTTTATTTTTTATTTTTTTTATTTTTTTTTTGGTTTTTCGAGACAGGGTTTCTCTGGTTTTGGAGCCTGTCCTGGAACTAGCTCTTGTAGACCAGGCTGGTCTCGAACTCACAGAGATCCGCCTGCCTTGGCCTCCCGAGTGCTGGGATTAAAGGCGTGCGCCACCACCGCCCGGCTCTCCATTTTTAGAAGACCATCCTTTCCCAGAGCCACATACTGTCCTGAGTCGTTTTAAACATTTTAGTTTTTATTTTATGTGTGTGGATGTTTTGTTTGCACGTATGTTAGTGCACCATATGTGTGCAGTGTCTGTGGAAACCAGAAAAGATGTGTGGGTGTTGGAAACCAAACCTGAGTCCTCAGCAAGGACAGTGAGTACCCTGAACCTCTCTGCCATCCACTTCTCTCTCCTCTAGGTTCTTGTTCTGGCTGCCCAGGCACTGTCTCGGCCACGGAGCCTCCAGAGGCTTTCCCAGCACGGTCCCCCTGCTTCTGGCACCTTGTGTTCACCAGCACTAGCTATTTCTCAGCCTGGCAATGCTGTGGCTCCCAACTGGCAGCTGGTTGTGGAGGAGCGGATCAAAAGCAAGACCCGGAGGTTCTCGAAGGTCAGCAGGACACTGTTCAGGTCCTTGTCGGCATGGGGCTTCTGTTTTGTGGGCAGCAGCATGAACAGTTGGATTCCTCTAGGTGTTGTCTGACTGAAGGGAACCCCGTCACAGGCAGGGTCAGCACAGTGTTGAGTTAGAGCAAGAGTTTATCTATAAACTGAGGCACATCAGACCAGCACGATTTTAAAACGGGGAAGTAGAAAGAGCTCAGAAACAAAAAAAAATGACTGTGGTGATATCTGGAGATGGTTGGGCTCAGCTCAGGGCTGGAGACCAGGCTGTTTAGCTTGTCACAATGTCCAGGTCTTCCTGTAGTGAGTATAGCTCTGAGTAGTTGATGTGTGGTTTGGGACTCTGCTGTCAGACCACAGTGGCCTGAGACAGACTCAGCCCTTTCCACGGGGCCATAAAACCCAGGGAGGTCAGGGCAAGCCTGAGGAGCTGCGCGGTTGCACCAGGGGAGTAGCCTTGCGCCTTGACCCATGCTGTGTTTGGAAGGGCTGTATGGCTGCACCAGGGGAGTAGCCTTGCGCCTTGACCCATGCTGTGTTTGGAAGGGCTGTATGGCTGCACCAGGGGAGTAGCCTTGCGCCTTGACCCATGCTGTGTTTGGAAGGGCTGTATGGCTGCACCAGGGGAGTAGCCTTGCGCCTTGACCCATGCTGTGTTTGGAAGGGCTGTATGGCTGCACCAGGGGAGTAGCCTTGCGCCTTGACCCATGCTGTGTTTGGAAGGGCTGTATGGCTGCACCAGGGGAGTAGCCTTGCGCCTTGACCATGCTGTGTTTGGCAGGGCTGTCCGCGGAGGGAGCTATCAGGTGGCCCCAATGAATTCAACTCTGTGGCTGGTTACTTCTTCTTCCCCCTCCTTCAGCACTTTGACAGGTGAGTTTTCTGGAACTTTAGACACACCTCTGTGGACAGCGATTGTGGCACAACAGGGCATGAATGTGGGCTCGGCTTCTTTTATGAGCTTGACTTAAACGCTTTGAGACATTGAGGAGGCCCCTTTGCTATTCAGTTCTGTGCTGAGGGCACAGTCATCATCACCAGCTCTCTGCGTTGACCCTGAACTTACGAAGGTGCTGCTGTCAGTACTGCCTGGCCTGCACAGCCTGTGAGGTTTGGGTGACAGCACAGACTGTGACCTTGACTCGGGGCCTGGTTTGTGCCTGGCGGCATACAGTATGCTGAAACATTTGAAAATGCCTTCACTTTGTGGCTGTCCTCTGCCACACTGGTCCCTGGTGTGAAGGTGGGAGAAAGGCCATGTGAGCCTTCAAGGGTTTGGCCTTCAAGGGTTTGGGTTTCTGTCGGTAGCTGTCTTTCTGGGCTCTTCTCAGCCAGCCATTAGGTGCTGGGGCTGCCCCATCCACTCTGCTCTATGTTGTAGGCCTCTGGTGACCTTCGACCTCTTAGGAGATGATCAGTTGGTACTTGGAAGACTGGCCCACACCTTAGCATCCCTGATGTACCTGGCTGTTAACACCACAGTGAGTTGGGAAAAGGGAGCTGAAAGCCCTGCCACATAGTCCATAGCAGGTGGCTGCGGGATAATCACCAGTGTCCACAGAACAGGACCCGAGCTCTGTGTAGCGTGTTCATCTCCCACCTGTGAGCAGTGCAGGACCCTGCACCCTCAGAATGCATCCTCCCCGCTTTGGCCCTGGGGGCAGGTGTGTGCAAAGCTCCACCAGGCATTGCACACACCCCTCCTGTCAGGTGTCAGGCCAGCGCTGACACAGTGGGATCCTACCTTTGGTCCCAGGTGTGGGAAACGCCTCACCAGCCACCCCTCTGCTGACTTCAGGTGGCCGTGCCCATGGGTAAGGCCCTGCTGGAGTTCGTGTGGACCCTTCGCTTCCACGTGGACGCGTGAGTGGCCCATGGGGCTAAGGGAAGCACAGGGTCTGGTCTCCAAGGCAGCATGCCTAAAGTTTCCTAACGAGAAGTGGCTAATCAGGCCTGGGGGTCTCAGACAGGGCTGGAGTGATGGGGTACATGAGGGCGGGCCTTCCCATAGGCTAGCTGCAGTGACTGGTACATGTGGGCGGGCCTTCCCATAGGCTGGCTGGAGGCGGCTCCATTCACAGAGTCTTCTCTCACCTTTCCCCGCCCTCTTGATTGGTAGTTACGTGCGCCGGGGCTTGCTGTCTGCTGTTTCCTCTGTTCTCCTCAGTGTACCCACAGAGCGGCTATTGGGGGACCTGCCAGATGAGCTGCTAGAAGCCAGATCATGGTTGGCAGGTGAGTGTCTGGACTGGAAAATGTCACTGGTGTGAGTCTGTGTGGGTGTGTCCTGTGTTAGCTCTCAGAAGTGTGCTGACGTGAGTGTGGGGATCAAGGAGGCGATCTTGATCCTGTTCCCTTGGGGACTATCACAAGATCCCAACAGAGACAACTCAGATGGGACTCCTCTGTTCCTTCAGAAGGCTCTCAGATCCAAAGTTAGACATAATAGTGCAAGCCTTTAAACCCCCAGCACTTGAGATATAGAGGCAGGTGGAGCACTCTAAGTTCAGGGCTAGCCTGGTCTACACTCTGAGTATTAGGCCAGCCATACTGAGACCTGTTTCTTTAAAAAGATTTTAGCCAGGTGATGGTGGTGCACACCTTTAATGCCAGCATTCGGGAGGCAGAGGCAGGTGAATCTCTGTGAATTCGAAGCCAGCCTGGTCTACAGAGTGAGTTCCAGGATAGGGACCAAAGCTACACAGAAACCCTGTCTCAACCCCCCCCCCCAAAAAAAACCAAAAACCAACCAACAAAACTAACTTCCCCTCCCCAAAAAAACAAAACAAAAGAAAACAAGATTTTCAGTCCAGCCTGATTGTGTGGAAGCAGGGAGCGCGACGGGAGCTCCACCCAGACCTGCTCGGCAGTATAAATATTGTTTTAAGAAGTCAGCTGCAGCCGGGCAGTGGTGGCGCACACCTTTGATCCCAGCAGAAGGGAGGCAGCGGCAGGCGGATCTCTTTGAGTTCGAGGCCAGCCTGGTCTACAGAGTGAGTTCCAGGACAGCCAGGGCTACACAGAGAAACCCTGACTTGAGTTAAAAAGAAGTCAGCTGTAGACTCTGACTCTTCAGCCCGGACCCTTTGACAGGCTCCCTGGACCCACTGGAAAGAGCATCCAGCTTCCCATGAGCCTTTGTGACTGGCCATGATAGTGTCAAACTGTGGCTTCCACGGGACTGCTGGCCAGGCAGGGTCCTACTGCTTTGTTGTTTCCCATGGCTACTCACAGAAGGTTCCATTGTCAGCCATCCTGGGCCAGGGCAGGGTCTCCTCAGGCTCATGTGCTGGAGCTCCCCAGGTTGACTTGTCTGATGCTTTTATCCCAGGTTAGTGCTTGGGCTGCTCAGCTCTGGACCTGGCCTACTGATCTTCCCGGTCCCCTGCCTGGGGGAGCTCGAGGGCTCGCTGGGAGAAGACTCGCTGGCCCACCACGTCACTCACCTCTTCTTCCCTCCTTCCTCCTTTGGCAGATGTGGCTGAGAAGGATGTGGACGAGGACTGCAGGGAGCTGGCAGTGAGGGCTCTGCTGCTTCTGGAGAGACTCAGAGATAAGCTCCTGTCCATCTCCTCTCCACAGCCCTGAGGACCCCCTCAGCTACCTCCACTGGAAGAAGGGAAGGCCTGAGGGGCGAGTCCACACGCGAGCTGTCTGTGGCAGCGGGGTCTGGAGGGGCCCATTGGTCCTAGTGTGACCCTGCCATTACTTATGCCCTGGCAAGGCTGAGCGTTCAGCTAAAGTACCAGGCCTGTGCCGTGGGACTCAACAGCTTTAGACTGACTGGAATTTGGACTGGGGTGGGTTGGGAGTGCAAGAGGTGCCTCCTCTTGAGAGCAGAACTTTGGGCTCTGTGGCCAGGGCCTCAAGAGTGAAGATAAGAGACAGCTGTTCAGCTTCTAGTATACTCCGAAGGGGATGCTACAACAGCAGACCAGGGGTAGCCGCTGGGTCCCCAGGGCTTCTAACAATGTTCTGTTAGAATAAACAGGGTCACAGATGTCACATAGTCTGCTTTTATGGTTCTCACTGGCAAAGACTTAGTTCCTACATGGGTCCTCCTAAGGGGCAGCAAGGACCTTGTCCAGGCATTTAAGAGAACAGACTATGAGAAAATGGACTTTATTTGGAGTCATAGGAGTGTGAGCAGACATGGATGGTGCCTGTTATCCCAATCCCTACTCTGGTGACCAAGGGCACAGTCCTCGGGGCTCAGGCCTGCCCCACGTGATCCCTGCTGTGGTCTCAGCACTGGGCTCTGCTGGGGACTATAAGCAGCCAAACTACAGGCAAGGCTAACAGTAACAGGTATCCCCAAGTTCCAAGGGCAGCTTGGTTCAGAGTTCTAGATCTAGAAGTTTCTGAGTCTTTTGTTGGGAAAACATGGGAAAAGTGAAACTTCCCTTTAATAGGAAGTGAACCAAAACCCCACAGGAGCTGTCAGGTGCCTAGAGGCAGGAATGCTGAAGGAATGACTTTAAACCGCAAATGTGATCTTCCTTCTAAGTACAGAACTGAGGCAAGCCAGAGCTGCATATTCCTGGGCCACAGCGGCTGGACTCTGGACTCCACGTCCCACTGCCCTGCTTATACATGACAGTGCAGAATTTAACAACAATATAAACAAAAAACAAAAAGAGCTGCCTTTCCGGTGGCTCCTCCCAGCAGCAGGACCGCAGGCTATCAGGCGTCATTCTCCACCTCTTCCATCACCTCTTCATATACATCCTTGTGATCCTCCACGCTGTTGTGGCGGACCCGCTCGGGGATGATGCGGGATAGCGGGAGGCCCAGGCCCTGATGCACGGTGTCTATGGTGCGCTGGTCCACGTAGTAAGATATGTTGGCCGACGGCAGCCTTTTCCTCATCTCCTCGAGATACTTATAGGCCTGCAACAGAAGGAACAGTGGTGACCTGAGGCCCATAGATGTGACCACCAGTTATATCTTAGGTTCACATTCATTTCTTAAACATCAGGTCCCAGCTGCCCACCCTCAGCCAAAGAAAGCATTCTTGCTCCAGGTAAAGAAAGGCCTTCGCTCTGAGGGGCACTCATGGTCTGGGCCTCCCCAGTATTTGTAAGTGGACTGTCATATGGGAGGCCATCAGATGATTCTCAGTGGCTAATGCTGAGCTGTGGTTCACAGGAACAGCAGTTTTTGAGGGTCCTTTAGCAGCCAGAACACTAGAATTTGGTTTGAGTTCTAGAGCTGCTTTCTCTCGAGTCTGCTTGCCTTGTCTCTGGATACTTGGAGAAGGGAGGCTGGATATCTTTTACCAGTTCTGGGCATGTGCTTGGCTGAACTGAAGTTAGGCTGCTAATGGCTTATTGCTCTTTTTGATCAAGTATCTGCTTTAACCTAGTTATTAAGTTGTTTAACCTAGTTATTAGTTAAGTTTGCACAGGGCTGGCTTAGAGAGTGGGGGACTGGGCAGGACAGGCCCAGCGTCCTGTAGGGCAGCATACTTAGGCCTCCCTAACCTTGCATGCACATGTTCATCTGCAGGGAGCATCTCACACAAAGGAGAGATAAGAAGACTTTCATGGCTTCTAGGTCTTATCCTGGGAAGTGCATATTAATTCAAAACATGAACAAAATTACTTGCAGCTTTAAAAATTTTTTAAATGAAGAAAAATGATTAAATATTTCTAGTTGCTTTATTTATTTGTTTGTTTGCTTTTTTGAGAGGGTTTCTCTGTGTAGCCCTGGCTGTCCTGGAACTCACTCTGTAGACCAGGCTGGCCTCGAACTCACAAATATCCACCTGCCTCTACCTCCCAAGGGTTGGGACTAAAGGCGTGTGCTACCAGTACCCAGCCTGCTTCTTCTTCTTTTTTTTTTTTTAAAGACAGTGTTTAACTGTGTGTCCCTGGCTACCCTGGAACTCTCTTATGTACACCAGCCTGGTCTAGAATCTGCAGTAATCTTCCTGCTTTTGCCTCCTGAGTGCTAGGACTATAGACCTGTGCTATATCTTAATATTCTTACGTATGCCAAAATTCAGAATGATTTTATTGGACAGATATACTATATCTGTAAGGGTCATAAATAAGAAACATAAGGCTATATTGTAATGTTTGGCTGGCTTTGACGTCAAATCATAAACCCCAGGGCTAGGAGCCAAATGAACATGAGCCCAAAGGGATGGGAAAATGCTGCCCTAGGTATTTTTTTGTTTGTTTGTTTGTTTTTCGAGACAGGGTTTCTCTGTGGTTTTGGAGCCTGTCCTGGAACTAGCTCTTGTAGACCAGGCTGGTCTCGAACTCACAGAGATCCACCTGCCTCTGCCTTCCAAGTGCTGGGATTAAAGGCGTGCGCCACCACCGCCCGGCTGCCCTAGGTATTCAGAGTTGCCTGTCTGTGTCAGGTGCTGTGGTGGGCACATGGGAACATAAGGACAAGCTTAGGACATATCCCGGGACCACAGAGGCTAAAGAGAAAGCTTAGTCCAGCAGCAGCAGAATTGAAGAAAGAAGCAAAGTCAAGAGCAGACAGGGTTGAGAAGACTTCGGGGTCTAGAAGGGACTTGTAATTTGACACAACCGGGTCCAGTTTGGAAGACACTTAAGTCAGGCTTAGAGGTAAAATGACCATGTTTGAGGTGAGACGTTTGGGTGGGCTCAAAATCAGAGTAGTTCTTAAGAGAAGGAAAACATGAACAGCAACAATAGCAGCTATAAAAGGAAGCGGATTTAGCCTCAGTGAATTGAGGGACAATAGATGTAAGCAGCTGGAAATCTGGAAGGAAAGAAAAGGGGAGGAATGGAAACAAATCATGTTTGATATGGAAGATGAAAAACAAAAACCCAACCCAGACAAAAACCAAGCAGAATGATGGAAACACCTGGAACACTTTACAAAAGACAAGTAAATGACAAGTACACAAGATGCTTAGCCTCAGCCACTGTGAAAACGTCACAGTCACACGAGGGAGATGACTCATTATCTAGTACATCAACAGCCACAGGGATGGCTAACAACGAAAAATGGTTGTACAGATGCTGGCAAAGAGCTAGTTACTTTTACATAGGACATTATCATTTATTAGTAAAATGAAAGCTGGGTTGGGTATGTAGCTCAGTTGGTGGAGTAGGGTTAATGCAAGAATCCATGGAAGTCTCTTTATTAAGGGGTGAAATGGAAATAACACGAATACAGAATGAGGCGTGCACCGCCTCTACATCCATCCATCCATCCATCCATCCATCCATCCATCCATCCATCCTTTTTTGTCACCTTGACATAAGTTACAGTCATCTTGGGAGAGAACATCAATTGAGAAAATGTCTCCATAACATTAATTTGTAGGGAGTTTGTGGGGCATTTTCTTTTAAAAATACATTTCAAAGACTTATATGTATTTTGTCTGCATATGTATGTATCATTGTGTGTGCCCAGTACCTGGGGAAGGCAGATGCTGTTGGATCCCGTGGAACTGGAGTTACGTGGGTTGTGGGAGTTGCAATGAGTTCACTGCAAGAGCAGCAAGTGCTCTAAGCCACTGGACTGTCTAGCTTGCCAACCCTGAATTGTCTTGATGAATACTGACAAAGATAGAAGGGTCCAGCCCATTGAATGGCAGTGCCATCCCTGGGGAGGTGGTCCTGGGTGGTCTAAGAAAGCAGTGTTCCTCCGTGGCATCTGCTTGGGCTCTATCTCCAGTTGCCTGCCCTGACCTCCCTCAGTGATGGACTGTAACCTAGGAGTTGTAAGGCGAAATAGATCTTTCTGCCCTAAGCTGCGTTTGGTCTTGGTGTTTATCAGAGCAATAGAAAGTGCTCTAGAACAGGAGTTTCCACCTCTCCAAAGGAAATAGTAATAGCCTCTGCCAACAACCAGGCCTGTGCTCTAGAGCAGCAGGACTAAGTAAGCAGGGTCACCTTACCATTTGGTATTCCTCCATCTGTACATGGTGCTCCACCAGGAAGCCATAGACGTCCCCAATGCGGATGGTGCTGTCCAGGTCTGGCTCTTCTAGGAGCAGCTCACACTGTCTAACGGACTCTTTGGGGTCCTCTGTGTATGTCCTACACAGACAGACAAGGCAGAAAGGCTTGTGCCCGACCTACAACACTTATTGCATGCCAGAAGCTGGCATAGGCACCTGTCCTGCAGGAGCAGCTTTTGCAATGGCCAGATGGCATTTGTGTGTGTGTGTGTGTGTGTGTGTGTGTGTGTGTGTGAAGGTGACTTCCATGAATTATGTTAATCCCTTAATTTGTTCATTTGTAAATCCAATCACTTAACATACACCCATCATCCCCTTCAGTCCTGGATCCAGTGCTTTGACACTGAGATCTGTTTAGAGGGGACACATGGGAAGGAGGCACAGCGAGAAAGGTATCCCATCTTACACAGGCCGTTAAAACTAGGAAGAGCCTTCCTGCCAGAGGTGCGCATGGACTAACTCTCTGAAACCGTGAGCAAGCCCACAATTAAGTGCTTTTTTTTACGAGTTGCTTGGGCATCGGGTCTCCTCACAGCAACAGAAAAATAACCCAGACCACCCCTGACCAGGTCCATGGCTCCCCTTAGACATATCTACTGACTTGAGCTCACTCCTCTTGCCTCAATCTTTTTTCTTAATTTCTGTGGAATAATCTTCCTTCCCAAGATGGTGTTGAGATTCTGAGGGAGTTCCCAGAAAGAAGCTCGGGTATAACAGGCAACAGAGAATCCTATCCAGCTGTTCAAGAATTACCTCAAGAATATCTGTTGTAAACACAAACTCAGGCTGGTCTCTCTCTCTCTCTCTTATTATATATACAATATTCTGTCTGTATGTATGCCTGCAGGCCAGAAGAGGGCACCAGACCTCATTACAGATGGTTGTGACCCACCATGTGGTTGCTGGGAATTGAATTCAGGACCTTTGGAAGAGCAGGCAATGCTCTTAACCTCTGAGCCATCTCTCCAGCCCCTCGGTCTGGTCTCTTAAAGTCAGCCTAAACTCTTGTGAAGGGAAGTGGAGAACCTTAGGGTACAAACAGAGGGCCTTCCCCTCCTGACCTGTTCCTCTAGAGGACATACCTTCGGGCCTGGATGAACCGCTTCACTAGGGTCATCTTGCTTTGTAGCTGGGCTAGCTTGGTCTCCTGGTCCAGCGGGCTCTTGGCCTTGGCTTTGGACAGGCACTTATAGGCCTCAGTCAGTGCCCCGTGAGCCTTGTCATAGTTCTGGTATTCATCAATCTCCACCTGTACAAAGAGACCCTTGAGGACCTAAGGGGCTCTGTGGGGCCCCCTGTAATCCTGCTGGAACCCTGAAGAAGGTCTGTACCTGGGCACAGGCATCATAGAAGCCAGCCAGGAGGTCTAAGGCCCGCCCTTTTGTATAGAAGCTGATGATATTCTTCATGATCTCTGGTTCCTTCCGCCAGTCCAAGGACTGTAGGTAATTGGCTGCCATGATATAGATTTCCTTCTGTCTTGAGACGCCGGCAAAGAACACAATTTTCTCCGTGTCTCCAGATTTGAGCAGTGCTCTCATGGCCTAGGCAGAGAAAGGGCCAGGGCTCAGTTGAGCAGGTTTACGTTTTGAAAGTCCCCAGGACAATGCAGTTCAGTGTGCTAATGGGACCTACTGTGAGTCTGGCTCCACCATTACAAGGGCCTTTATGCATCATACTCCCCAGTCCTTCAACATCTTAGCTAGGGGGTGCACCCACCCACTGAGTCAGTGGAGCTGATCTATTGGGAGCTCACCAAGGCCAGCTGGACTGTAACTGAAAAAGCATGGGATAAAACTGGACTCTCTGAACATGGCGAACAATGAGGGCTGATGAGACGCCAAGGACAATGGCACGGGGTTTTGATCCTACGTAATGTGCTGGCTTTGTGGGAGCCTAGCCAGTTTGGATGTTCACCTTCCTAGATATGGACGGAGGGGGGAGGACCTAGGACTTACCACAGGGCAGGGAACCCTGACTGCTCTTTGGACTGGAGAGGGAGGGGGAAAAGAAGTGGGGGGAGGGGGAGAAGGGTGGGAGGAGGGGGAGAAGGGTGCGAGGAGGGGGAGGGAAATGGGAGGCTGGGAGGAGGTGGAAACTTGTTTTTTTTTCCTCCTTTTCTCAATAAAAAAAAGCAAAAAAAACCCCAAAAAAACAAAAACAACATCTTAGCTAGGAAGGCTGCTCCCTGCTCAGGCTATACTCAGAGGTACAAGTAGCATCAGGGCCTGTGCCCAAATGCCCAACAAATGGCCCAGCTGAGACCCAGTGGCCCAGTGAGACTCACTTTCAACTTGTTCCCAGCCTGCGTGTATTTCTTGGTGGCCAGGTGATAGTTGCCCTGGCGCATACAGCAGTTCGCAATTTGTTCTAGCAGCTCGCGCCGCGACTCCTCAGACAGGTCCTTGGAGTCCTTGGACACGGTCATCTTCTCTGCCATCTCCTCGGTGATGGTCATGTTCTGTTCCAGGCAGAGCTGCAGCGCCTCATGATACTGCAAGATGCCAGAGATAAAGCAGGCTGTGGCGGGGCTGCTGGGCGCCTGCCTGGGTCTCCGTCACGTCTGCCGCCCCGTCAGAGCAAGCTGCGCCCCTGGCTATGCTGGCGCTGCCTGTGCTGAGCAGGACTAAAACGACCAAGCTAAGGGACAGACTCAGGCGTGTTACTCTTCCTCATGCTTTTAATAACTCAGAAGAATAACATTTGCTGTAGGGAAAAAACTCCAACACTGTATGTTTCCACCAGAAACCACTTCAAAGTCACGTGTGGTAGTGCACACCTGTAGCCCTCGTACTTGGAAGATGAGACAGGAATGTGAGCACCAGGCCAGCTTGAGCTTCATGGTGAGTTCAAGGCCGTATCTCTAGGTTATAGAGAGAGATACCATCTCAAAGACAAAACAATCTATGTTGGGCATGGTGTCGTGTGCTTATGATTCTAGCTACTTCAGAGGCTCAGGCAGGAAGATCACTTGAGCCACAGATTTTGAGGCCACCTTGAGATAGTCTATCTAGAAAACCAAACAAGCCTCCAAAATACAGGAAATTTATGTTGTGTGAGTTACATTGCTTGCATGTACACACACACTCACACACATATTAGAACCGACTGCCTGGTTAGAGCTGAAGACGTGGGGTGGGTGGTGAGGCCCTCGCAGCAGCAATCCTGGTACACTATGCTGGGTGAACTTTTGGGATCACCCCTGACTTCCAGCCACGTTGCAGCCATAGCCATCTTGAGACTTTATAATCAAACAAATAGCAGAAGCACGCCCCGCCCCTTGGCTCCCGCCATTCCTGTACCTTCTTGGCAGCCAGCAGAAGTTCTACAGCCTTTTCAAACTGCCTGTGCTCAATGCAGAAGTCTGAGCAGCGGGCTAGGAGAGCAGGATCTGACTTCTCATCCAGGTCCTCTGCTATGAGCTGTAGGGCTGCAAACTGCTGGGTGGTGAAGGCTAACTCCAGGGCCTTGGAAAAGTGTCCAGCCTGTGGGCAGTGGTGGAAATTCAGCTGCTGCTTGAGGTCCCAACAATTCCCCCAGCCAGTTTCCCTGGAGCTTCACAAAGGTCTCTGCAGGTCCCCAGCAGAAGCCAGACACTCACCTTGTGATACAGCATGACAGCCCTGTCCATCTGCTCGCCCTTCTCCTCGTAATACCGGGCTGCCTCGATCATGTCCTCTGGGGAGCTCAACAGGGCCAAGTTCATGAGCTGGTCATCTAAGCCATTCTCCTGCAGGGAGGAAGGTGTGGCTCTGCGGGCAGCTCTGTCCGGCATACCCAAACCCCGGAGATTCGTGAATGTGGCTGTGTTTGGTATCACCAGCAGATCCGTGCCAGTTCAGGGGCACCAGGTTTTACTAGGTCAGTCTCTGTACCAGGGTTTTCAGATACCTTTCGTTCTATTTTACAGAGCACTGCAAGAAACACCTGAGGTAGGGATAACTCCAGAAACAAGACTGAAGGGGGTACTCATAAAAATACCCAACAGCTTTTGATGAGGTGTGCATTTGCAAGGCTGTAACCTATGTGTCAGCCCACTACTGGCTCGGGAGACTGGACAGAGTGGCAATGTCAGAGGAAGCCCAGAGGGAGGGGACAAGGTGAGTAGGAACCCAGCAGCAGGTGTGAGTGCTCACAGCACAGGCCTCTGAACCTTTGTGTTTGAAGCACATCCCCTCCCCCCCCACCACCACAGGGTTTCTCTGTGTAGCCCTGGCTGTTCTGGAACTCACTCTGTAGACTAGGCTGGCCTTGAACTCACAGAGATCCACCTGCATCAGCCTCCCGAGTGCTGGGATTTAAAGGCGTGTACTACCAATGCCGGCTGGAGTACTCTTAATAAAACTTTGAAAACAGCAATAGCATGGGGGAGAGGAGGAAACCCTGCGTGAATGTGTGTTGTTGGCATTGGACATGGCTATGTCAAGGCAAAGCCTTCCCTGGGCCAGGCTCAGGGGAACTGGCAAAGCCTTTCTCAGGTCTGTGTAATGATGTTGACAGTGTGTGCAGAAAGTGCTGGTTGCAGCCTCCTCTTCCCAGGTGTTTACAGCCTGAGAATCCCCTACAGAGACCGCTTACCAAGACCCCTTAATCCCTCCTCCTTGTGCTGCACACAGTAAACACACAGGGCTTTGGTCTGCCAGTAGGTGCTCTCCACAGCGTGAGTGCAGCTCCCCAAGCCCAGCCTGTCTGTATATGTGCCTGTCGTTTCTTCGCTTTGCTGTCACCCAGTCAGGTTTCCAGGACCAAGCAGTGCAGGATGTGCCTTCTGCCCAGGCAGAACCATACCTTGCACAGGCGGATGGCGTTGTTGAAAGCCTGTGCCCGCGTGTAGAAGTGCACCGCCTGTTTCACCTCATCCTGGCTCTCGTACTGCCGGGCAAGGTGGTAGGATGCAGCCCAGTCCCCAGTCTCGTTGGCTATTTCAGCAGCCTAGAAAGACCAGAGCACCCAGGATCGTCTCTGTCCCCTCACTCCACTCCACAGGGTGCACTATCCTATTTTTTTTATTCCTAAAGAATTATTTATTTTATAGACATTGGTGTTTTGTCTGCATGTATGTCTGTGAGGTGCCAGTTTACAGACAGTTGTGAGCTGCTATGTGGGTACTGGGAATTGAACCTGGGTTTTCTGGAAGAACAGCCAGTGCTCTTACCTGCTGAGTCATCTCTCCAGTCCCACTTATTTTTAAAAATGTTTAATTTTTACATGTATGTGTTTGTGCATATAGATGCAGTGCCCGTGGAGGCCAGAAGAAGGCACCACATCCCCGGAGCTGGAGTTAGCGGGTGACTGTGAGTTGCCCCACATGAATGCCAGGAACTCAACACTGGAAAAGCAGCAAGCACTCTTAACTGCTGAGTCATCTCTCCATCCCCAATCTTTCTTTCATTTTTAAATTAAAATTGTACACACACACATGCATGCACATACACACACACACACACATACACACACGCACACAGGGGTCCAGCTGAGGGCCCCATGCATACAGACAGGTGCTCTACCTCCCTACCCACTCTCACCTTCTGAATGTTGCCTTGGAAGCAATGGATCCGGACCAGGGAGAAGTAGTCCTGTGCCAGCTCGTAGTAGCGCAATGCAGTGTCCATCTCGGCCTGGCTCTCAAGGTACTGGGCCCACCACCTCCACAGGGTCCTGTGTGACAACCCTTGGAGCTCAAGGTCTCACTCCCACCGGAACTGACACCCTGTACCATCACTGCCCACAGTGGATGCATGAAACTGAAAGGGACAGATCTGGAGCTGTTCCAAGACCAGCCCTTGGATCAGGTGGACTCACTCCCCCGCTCTGACATGGGACCCGCACACCTGGGAGGTCTTATCCCGTGGGGACACTTACTTGTCCTTCATCCTGTTGATGTAGAGCTCCAGTGATTGCAGATCTTCTGAGAGCATCCTGGGTACCTCAAATCGGTGGGTGTCGGACTTCTCATAGCTGTGGAAGAAGGAGCTGTTCCACTTTGCTTCACGACCAGGAGCCATGTCAGAGTGTCTGAGAACAACTGGCCTGCAGCCCTGGGCTCTGTGCATTCTTGTATGTTTTGTGCTATGTGGACCGGAGTGTTAGCCATACCTCAGAGCTATCGTGCAAATTCCATATCATGGATGCAACTCTAAGCACAGCTCACCCCATTTTTGGAATGGGCTTCCCTGTAGCTGTATCCCTATGGCACATTCTTCCTCGGGGGATCCCTAAGTCTGGTATGTACCACACTGACTGACACACAGAGGGTCAAACATTCTGTCTCACCACCACAGAACCCAAGCTCCTGGTCAGCTCCTATGGAGGATCACACGGGCTGCCCTGGGACAGGTCTCCATTTCAGAACTGTCAGGGCCCATCCCTGCCCACTCCCCACTCACTAACTGAGGGCCAGGCCACAGTCTGCACTGGCCTCCAGGTGCTTGGCATAGTTGTAGTAAGTGGTGCGCAGGTGGACACGGTCGTGGAGCTCAGCCACCTCCACTGCTCTCTGCCACTGATCTGAGGCCTGGTAGAGCTTGTTCAGGAGGTCGTAGCGCTTGCACTTCTTGTAGAGTTGTTCAGCCTCCTCCTGGGGATAAAGAGAGATGCCGCCTCAGTTACGGTGCTGCTGTTTTAGAAAGACCACCTGAGGAGAAAGGACGGTGGGCACGAGGGGCTGTCGTGGTGTCACTTTGCTGTGAAGGTCATTTCACAGTCGCCACAAGCTCATGACAATGCACCGCATGCCTTGAGATGCACATGCACACCACGCCGGGGCTGGCAGTCAAGAAAGGCAACATGTGTCCAGGTGACTTTCCAGTCTCCACTGAGACCTGTACATTGCCAGGGGAATTTTAAACTTGCTCCAGCCCAGCCATACTCTCGGGGGTCCTGCATCACTCCTGTGCTCCCCTACAAATAGGGAAGTCTTCTGGGGTGCTCCTGCCACGTAGCATATGTGTGGGTGGGATGCCTGCCCCCCACAATTCCCTGCTCAGAGGTCTGCCTCTTGGATGCATAAGTCCACTAAGTCATCTGACTGTGAGGAATGTGTCAGTATCTTTTAAGGCGGGAGGAGGTAGCCCCAGACCGGAGACCTTAGGAAACCAACCTGATAGCATAGGCTATTTTGAGGGATTTCTGTTGTAGGTGGACGTCTGCCAGGAACACCCGCTGTCTCCCTCCTGCAGACCCCAGGCCTCAAGAGACCAGCAGCCAGACTACATGTCCGCTTGCCAGCTCCACTTCACCTCCTTGGTCCTGTGTTACTAGACTTTAGCTGAAGAAGGTCTCTACTTAGCGGCCTCTGCCCTTTTTACTGCAGGCTCAGCCTGGCGATGTGACAGGATTGATCACCTTCCTCTCTGCCCCCGTGTCTGTCTGTCTGAGACTGGGACCACTCACCAGCATGCCCAGCTGTATGGCCAGCATGGCCACTCTGGCTTCCAATTCTGGCTCCCGCTCAGCTTCCCGTAGTGCTCGGGCCCCACGGGCATGGCCCATGTTCCCTAAGCACACCTTAGCGACATCCAGCCTCTGAGTCTTCACACACATGCGTGCCATGTTCTCCCAGACAGTCTCACTGTAGAGAGAAGATAGGAGGCCCTGTCAGCTTCCAACCCCGAGGTCAGGGTGCCCCCTGCCCCTTCTCAGCATCTGAGAGTGCACAGAACCAGCAAGCAGAGGGTCCTATGTGACAAGGACTGCAGAACAGGACCCCTACATGACATCATGTACAGCCAGCACAGTAGGACTGCAGAACAGGACCCCTATATGACACTGTGTACAGCCAACACAGTAGGACTGCAGAAAAGGACCCTTACATGACACTGTGTACAGCCAACACAGTAGGACTGCAGAAAAGGACCCCTACATGACACTGTGTACAGCCAGCACAGTAGGACTGCAGAATAGGACCCCTACATGACACTGTGTACAGCCAGCACAGTAGGACTGCAGAATTGAACCCCTACATGCAGAATTGGCAGAGCATGCCATTACTCAAGAGGAAGGAAGGAAAGAACTATCCTGAGTCTCCCTTGCACGTCTTAACATAGCATCCCTGATCTTGAAGGCCTTGAGCGATGACAAAGGGGACTGATAATCTTCTGTAACTACGCCGTATTACTCTGTCTGCTCAGTAGACAATGGCTTTTCCTAACTGTGAGTCAGGTCAAAGACAGACCTTCTTGCTCACAACCGAGTAACAGACTCCATGTAGCTTTCCTATACTACTTCCAGCACTGGAGACCCTACAGGAAGGGTCATGACAGCCTTACCTCACCTCTCCCAAGCAGAACTCAGTGTTTGGGAAGGTGGGGTGGAGGCGGACCACAACCCCAACTCAATCAAGGGGCCTGGAGCAGGGCCAGCCTGGACAGTGGACCCTTCCTTGTCCCCCATTTTGAGGTAGTCCAGCGTGAGCCTGGACCTCCTTAGAGAAGATACAGGATCCTCTTATAAACACTCAGTTTGGAACAAACACTGAATAGAGAGGTGGAAAGGGAACCAGTGTGTTCTTTGCACAGTCCCCCCTCTGCTTAGGCCAACTAAAAATAGGTTCTTCTTATTCTAAGACCACAGCAGTGCTACACGCACAGGTATGCACATACACATGTAGTTAACCTGTCTTGCCCACCCGAGACACACACACACACACACACACACACACACACACACACACACACACACGAGGCACCAGGGATGTGCAGACAGGAGCATCTGTGTAGAAGCATTTACTCCAGGCCTTCTCATCACATTCTAGGGGCTCCCCCCAGGTAAAGCCTGGTTCCAGGAAGTGGGGTAAGTCTGTTCTTTTGCAGCCTCACAAACTTGGCAGAACTAAGAGCTTGAAAGGCAGCTGCCCACATGATCTGGGGAGTGGGGCCTGATACACCATTGTACTGAACATTTTCTTAACGATTTGTTCACAAAGAAGGATGGGTAAGAGGACTCTTGAGCTGTTGGGCCAAGTCCTACTATGGGCAGCTAGATGATCCACGGATGACCCACGTCTTAGATTCCTTGATTTGAACAGACGTGGAGGGAAAACACCTACTAAGTCAGCTCAGGCACTGGCTGGGGTGCGGTGGCTGCTGCTGTGCCTGTGGTTGAAAATTTACACATCCAGGTATCTTTCCTTCAGGTCAGCATGTTCTGCCCATACGTCATTCTGACCTGCCTGGGTCCTGCTAGAACTCTGACTGACTCCATAGACCTAGGTATCAAGTAACAGGAGGACAGGCGTGTCTGCATTTTAGCAGGGACATACCGGGTGACTACTGCTTGTAGGGAAGTGAGGCCTGACCAGAGTTACACGGCAGCAACGTGGGCTCAAGGTGCTGTTCTGGGTCAAAGAGGGAAGCACGTATGCCTAAATCCCAGCCCGAACCCCGCCAGCTGTGGGAGGCTCCTGGGCTTCTCACACTCTGGTCTGCAGTCCCCAGAACACACAGTTGTTCTGGACAAGGTGACTCGTGAGCCAGGCTGGGGACCTCTAAGAGGTGCCAGCCACAGGCAGCCCCTGGCTGAGCTGTTTCTCCAGCAGGTGGACTCACTGCCCTTGTGCTTTTGGCTTTGGAAATCAAACGACTCATGGTCGCTCGGAGGCAGCATGTGTGGCCAAACCTGCTCAGTGCCACACGGCCCCAGCCAGGGCAGCTTCCCAACAGGAACCGCTATGACAGGACACACATCCGTGTCAGAGGCCCGTTATCTGGGCCCTCAAGCAGTAAGTCCCACTCTGAGTTTAAACTCCCTACTACCCTTTGGTGTGGGTCTCTCAAAGGGAGCGCTGGGCCTCATGTCGAATCCTGTGGGATACCTGCCAACTCTCAGGGTTCTTTAAGTCAAAACTGTTCCTAGAAATGTCATCCAGTGGGAAGTCTGGAATCCCAAAGAATATGCTTGGTTCTCCTGATGCAACTCCAGTGAGCTACACAGAACTTTCAGGATGGACAGGGTCTGCCAGTGCCCTCCTGAGCTTGCTGGGCTAGCTGGGTGCGTGAGGCATGGGCACTGTCTACTGCACAATGGTAGCTAGACAAGAGGCCCTTTAAAGAATCATCCTGTTCCTACCAGTTTATATGATTACATGCTTAAAAAATGTTTGCAAAGTGCCTTTAATTCCAGTACGCAGGAGGCAGAGGCAGAGGCAGAGGCAGGAGAATCTCCATGAGTTTGAGGCCAGCCTGGTCTACAGAGTGAGTTTCAGTACAGTCAGGGTTACATGGTGAGACTGTTATATGAAACCAAAATAACAGTTTACTCTCACTGCCTCCTGAGGCCTGGGTGTGGAGGCTAGATGGATGGGAGGACATGGCCTTTTGACAGCCCCTGCTTCCCTGGGTAGCCCCCCTTCTGTACTGTCTAGAAAGCAACAGCTGTGTCCATATCCAGTGTTGGGAAGATAACTAAGAGTAGTCGCTGGCCTGTAGGCAAAGCTGGCTGGTGTGTGCCCTGGGCTTTCTCTTTTGCCACCAGGAGGGTCTGCTCCAGGCCAGTGTCTGGCCTTCTGTGGAGTGTGAGACAGGTAGGAGGCTTGTCTTGGGGCTGCTGTGCTTCCTTGGCCCTGTACGTGACAAAGGTCTTTTCCCCTCACCGAGATGTCTGGCTATTTTCACAGGGCCTCTGCCCGAGGATGAATCAAGTAGGGTATCTGAAGAGCTTGTGCTGGAGGAACAGCCCCAGCCAGACAGGGAAAACTGGGGGGAGGGTCCCCGCTGTGCCCCAATAGGGAAGAACAGGCCTCAGCTGCTGCAAGAGCCTAAGCCCGAAAAATGGCTGCCAGCCTTTTCCACAAATGCACACTGCACGTTCCGTGGCTGTCTCCAGACCAGGACCATCTCACCTCCCACAGGATTCCTGACATTCTCTGCACACGACCCCGGCAACTTTGCTCTCCAAGGATGGGGCAGCTCCGACGCCTGCGCAGAGTTCTCGGATTTGTGCATCTGGCATAAATTCCAAGAAGTAAACACCCTCCCGGCCCTGTCCAAGTCTTGAGAATTTCCTGTTGTCTGAGTTACTCTGTGGAAAGGGATCACATCTGTACCTCATCAGCTTATAGGCATCTAGATGAGAAGCAGATGCTGTCACAGAGGGGGCTCTGCCACGGGCCTAGTTTCTGGGAGGACCTATGGTCGGCTAGACCTGTCCTAAGTGAGCGACTAGGGGACCAGCAGGCTGATCTACACTTAGGATGTTCCTTGCTCGTCTAAGTGTGTGTGTGTGTGTATGTGTGCGTGCGTGTGCATGGTGGCAGCGTGGTGAGTGGGGGTAGAGGAGCACATAGCTACAGTAACAATCCTCCAGCTTGGCTTGCGGTTCTTTGGGGGAGATTTCCTACCAGTCACACAGGACCCTAAAATCCTCTGAGGACAGCATCATGTCTCAAGACAGGACCCCCCTCCTGATGCCTTATCTCCCCCGCCTACCCTCCCACACAGATAGGCTGAGTGCACAGTCACATGGCAGCATGGCAGAAGCTCCTGCAAGGCTTTGGCTTCCTCCTAACCCAGCTCAGGAAAGGAAAAACAAAACCGGGACAAGGGCCCCATCTGAGACGATCATGTGTGTCCTTGTAGCCTTCAGTACTAGCTACAGAAGGTTGAGGCAGAAGGAGCAGGTCAGCTTGGGAGTTAGAGAATCATTACAACAGTTCCCTGGGTTTGAAACTACATGTTTGATTCCCTCCGAAAATTAGCTGTATAATAACTACCTGAAGATAACTGGCTTAATTAAGGAGGGAAATAGATTTTCTCTGAATGGAAACTTGGGGACATCTCCATTTCAAATATACTTGCTCTGTTTCATGTTTGGGAATATTGTGTTGGAGATGCTGCACCCTAATTCTGCCTCTGGGGGGAGGCACATGCGGGAAAATGGCACTTGTCCTACATAAATGTCTTCTGAGTCAGGGCATGAGCTGAGGGCAGACAGCATCTACACCTCTTGTCAAGTTCCTTGTGCTTAGAAAGTAACCTAGAGGTCGGGCAGTGGCGGCGCACGTGTTTAATCCTAGCACTCGGAAGGCAGAGGCAGACGGATCTCTGTGAGCTCGAGGACAGTCTGGTCTACAGAGAGAGTTCCAGGGCAACTAGATCTACACAGAAACCCTGCCTCAAAGAAAGGGGGCAGGGGAAGGAGAGAGAGAGAGAGAGAGGAGGGAGGGAGAGAAAGAGAAAGAGGAGGGAGGAAAGGAGGGAGGTAAGGAGGGAACATAACCCACAGAGAGGCTGTACCCAGAGACCTAGAATGAAAAGTAAATTTCCTTCAGGCTCAGGCCAAGGAGAATGGAAAATAGAAATAAGTCAAAGCAATACTGTTTTAAACTTCAGGGGTAAACTCGTAAAACCCCTCAAAGAATTGACAAGACATTCTCAGGACCGGTGATGGGAATGCAAGCTGATAGAGGGCCAGGGGCCCGACTATACACACGAACATATGGCTGACGGAAGCAGCAGTACTAGGAAGTAGGGCTGCCCAGCATGTCGGTGCATGAAGACAGGAAAAGGCTTTATGTTTCCACCTGGGGCATTATGTGTCCAGATTCTGTCCCAGGTGCCTGTGCTAGAGGGTGGGTTGGGCAGCCGACAGCACCTCTATTCCTGAGATCTTTTAGGCAGTGCTAGAACCCTGGAGGTGGATCCCTGTTATGGGAGGGTCAGGGTCTCTGGAGGTGAGGCACAGAGTCTCACACCTGATTACTTTTATTCACCAGATCTGGGTTATGAGGGGAGCAAATGATATTATAGTCACTTGTCTTGCTCCTGTCCAGCCCCAGGGGAACAATCACCATGTTAGAAAGCAAACCTGGCTGGTCAGAAACCACATTAGCTACCCCAGCCTGCACAGCACTCCAAATCCCCAGAACTCCACCTCTTCTGGTCACCACAACACAGCCAGAGGCTCCTCAAGTAGGGCCCCTCCCCATCAGGTCTCAACACACTCGCTCCCGTGAGGTGTACGGGTCTCTGCTAGCAGATGACGGTCTGTCTCAGGTGCATCATCACCTGCTTTGCCATCTCAGAACCTGATCCCCATCCAAAAGGTAGAGCCCCAGCTGGGTGGTGGTGGTGCATGCCTTTAATCTCAGCACTCAGGAGGCAGAGGCAGGTGAATCTCTGTGAGTTTGAGGCCAGCCTGGTCTACAGAGTGAGTTCCAGGACAGCCAAGGCTGCACAGAGGAAGCCTGTCTAGAAAAACCAAGAAAAAAAAAAAACCCTGGAGAGGGAAGTTTGTAGACCAGTGGTTCTCAACCTTCCTAATGCGGCAACCCTTTAATAGAGTTCCTCATGTTGTGCTGACCCCAACCATAAGATTATTTTGTTGCTACTTCATAACTGTAACTTTGCTACTGTTAGGAATTGTACTGTAAGTATCTATGTTTTCCAATGGTCTTAGGTGACCCCTGTGAAAGGGTCATTAGACCTCCTCAAAGGGGTTGTAACCCACGGTTAACCATGCCTAATACACTAGGAACTCGTAGCATGCACCATGCAGGGGACAATGGATGGATGGACAGCTGAACACCCAGTCCTTAGGATTCTGCCTGCCTGTGATGCCCCTAGCATCAGCTGATCCTGGACCTAGCACAGCTGCCTCGGTTTGACGGCAGTAGGTAAGACTGTCCTGACTGGCATCCCTGACTACTCCTATGGGACAGGAAGGTGGGAGGGGCAGCCAGGGGGTGGGCTGGAGCAGGCCGTTCCCATCAGGAAGCACATCCTGTTAGTGTCTGGCTCTGTGGCAGAGCTGCTATTTGTTGCAGTTGGCTACGCCCTCCTGCTCACCAAAAACAGCCTCAAAAACAACCATTTCCTCTCTGCTGAGAGACAGGGAAACGGGAGCTCACACACACGCGCATGCACACATTTCCTTGCACAGGCATTCTGCTTTCCAGGAGCTGCCACTCGTGGCAGAGGTACCAAGACGGGCTAGGCAGCAGAGAGGCCAAACCCACGCTGCTTCCACAACCCTGCTCCTCTCGTCGGGCTGGCTCCAGCAGGCAATTCTAAGGAGTGTGACCCAGCTGATTCCCACACTGTGCGTGCATCCTGAGTTACTTTGTTTTCTGTTGCTGTAGGCAAGAGGCACTGTGGACACAGCCTCCCTGGCCTCTGTTCCAAAGAAGACGGCCCACTTACAACTCTGGATTCTCGCTGGTGTGGCTGGGGCCCCAGATTTCTCCCTGGAATGGGTCTTGGGGAAGTCAGCTTCAGCACAGGCTCATCCCTGCTTCAGGTTCAAGAGGGAGGATAAGGCAGGGCTGTGAGCAGCTCACTTGGACCTGTCCCATGGGCTTCTCCCCATACCGTCTACATCCTCATGCGCCTGGCTGGAGCTGCTGCATAGCTTCCCAAGGATGGGTGGTGATGTCCTCTAGCTACCCCTAGCAGCAGCTCGGCTTTCTCTGGATGCACAGCAGCTGACCGGGACTTGGGACTTTCTCCGAGATAGACAGTATTGGCAGTCAGATATGACTGTGCAGAAACTTGTGGCCACAGCTGTGCTGGTGGCCCTTGTCTCCCTCATCCTCAACAATGCAGCAGCCTTTACCCCCAACTGGGTGTACCAGACACTGGAGGATGGACGCAAGCGAAGCGTGGGGCTGTGGAAATCCTGCTGGCTGGTGGACAGGGGTAAGGGAGGCACCAGCCCTGGGGCCCGAACCGGACAGGTGGACACACATGACTGCGAGGAGCTGGGATGGGGCTCGGAGTCAGCAGGTTTCCAGGAGTCTCGAGGCACCGTCAAACGTAAGTCTCCTTGTTTCTGTCACCTTCAGGTAGTTAGATGAGGGGAGGTTGTGTTCATGATAGTGGTGATGTCAAGGACCCTGGGCCTCGTGCCAACCTGAAAAGCAATGCTATGTAGCTTCCCTGATGGGCCTAGGCTTGCCTCTGGCTTCTCTCAGGGGATTCGCTTCATGTGGCTGGAGGCTCCTTCTCTGCCATTACATGTGGCTGACGAAGGAAAGATGGGGGTACTAATCAAACCCAGATGCTGTTCCTCGGTTAAAAAGGAGTGTTACTAAGGAGTAAATGAGAAGCGTAAGAATGTGTGGATGAGTTCTGTCTTTACTCCTGAGGTATTCGGGGTCTTCAGGACAGTGAATCAGACTTTGGCTGGGATGTCTAAGAGGCCAGAGGAAGCACGTGGTAGCGGAGCAGAGTTACCTCCCCCACCCCAATGGTGGCCTTCTCCTCTTCCAGCTCTCTTCTCCTACCCTGGGGTGAGGAACTTCACTTAAAATAGTACTCAGGTATGAGAGCACAAGCATGAATATGAAGATACTACCTAAAGAAAGCATGTCTGTTTACACGCAAGTTCTCTCCAGATGACAACCCCTAGAGTGGCAAGGGGTCTGGCTTACAAGTACCCGATCTCTATGACAAACTGCTAGGGAGGCTGCAGGTCAGACAGCTCTGTCAGAAGTAACATTGACCTTGAGAAAGCATGAGACTTAGGTGGGCATCCCTCAATGTTGTCAGGGAACTTTCTGGAAAGCCTGAGTGATATGCTCAGGGCCGTCGCCTCAAGCCTGTTCCACCATCGGGTTCACAGGACAGACCGGGAACAGCACCCCCATCTCACTGACAGAGGTACTAGGCTTACAATGGGAGCAGGTCAGCATCTTCCTTGGGGTTTTGACAGGCAGGCACTCTTTTACTGAGAAAAAGATCAAAACATATAAATACACTCTCAGAATCTAGGTGTCTCATGGGAGGCCAAACAGCCAAACTCGGGTCTCTGTGTGATGTGTATGTCAGTAGAGAGCTCTAGCTCTCTCTCTGTGGCCATTTTGGCCAGGCAGAAAAGCTAGTTACCTTGAAGGCTCCACCAAGCTTCTAATATGGGTGCGGCTTTGTCCACATCTTCTGGGGTGGGGCCAGGTGTAGGCTAAGGGCTTACTAGGCTCTGAGAATAGCCAGTTCCACTCTGGACTGTAAAGACTCTGAACAGTCCAGCTGTCCTTGTGATATGTGTATAGTACTGCTTCCCTTTCCTGCCTGTGTGCGCCAGCAGGTGCATCCCAGGAGCATCTTGTGTAGATGCCCTGTTCTTTCCACTCTTCTTCTTCTGAGGCCTGTTACCTCAGAACACACAGGCCTCTATGACCTCCTCCCTGCCCATGTCTATGTGATGGCATGACAGTTACAGCTGCTCCTGCCCTGAGGACCTGTGTCTTCTTACGGTTCTCTGCCTATGTGAGCCTGATGCTCACCCATGTGAGTCTCTCGCCTACCTGATGAGCTTCTTAGACAATTTAAAAACACTTTCCTAAGCTGGGCTGCTGATGGATGACTGTAATCCTAACACTCAGGCATCAAGCCAGGCTATCCTGGGCTATATAGCGAGACCCTGTTTCAAAAAGAGAAAAACAAACATCTTTTGCAATTAATATGGCATTTGCAAGTACTTGATCCTCAATGAATCTGAGTAGCAACTATTGTTCAAACAGCAGAGAGATATTTAAAAGCTTCTTGATATTAAGTTGCAGGATGAAAATTTTGGAAAACAGGCTAAATGTATAATTCTGGTTGCTAACACAGTTGAACACACATTGAGACTGAAACGCAATAGGAACAAAGCAGCCATCAGTCAGCATTTCCTGAGGGGAAGCTGGTCCCTAACCCCCTGGCTGGGGACAGGGCTGTTTGGCTTTGTGCCCAGGGGCTCGGAGGTAGAGATGATGATGTTGGTCTCTTCCCTTTCATCTTCTCTCCATGAACTTTGCTCCCCACTTGTGCCAACCACTCTAAGTGAGCTCACACACTGTTTTTCGTGGACAGAGACAATAGGAATCGCATGGCCAGTGATGCCTGTTGCCCACACCCGTGGATCTGTATCACCAGCCTGCAAGATGACCTGCTACCATCTAAAATCAAATCTGTGACCAGCCTTGAGACTCTCATGCAAAACCCCACCACATGACTCAAGTGATTCTAGAAATCAATTCTCTGGGGAGAGGCAGCTGCTCTAATTCGGCCATCTAACATACTTCGTGCCTGAGCAATGAACTTTTAAACCTCCAATGCACTATGGGCATATCAGTTGGTGTCACAAGGCTGACTAGGTGCTCACAATTTTATTATGAGAAGCAGCCTAGGGCAGTGGGGCAAAAGTACAGGCCAGGCCACTCTTAGAATTTTCACTATCACTGGTGGGGCCACTTGGCAGGGCTACCTCCTGCTAGCTCTGTGCCATGAGTTCTTGCTTGTAGAACACATGGAGTTGGGATCACTTGGTGCTTTTTGACTGCAAACAACCAAGAGACCACCTGGGCCATCCCAAGACATTCCCAACTCTGGTCTAAGGGCTCTGTGCTTCCAGAAGGCTTGAGAGCACTGAAAGGAAACATGGTTCATCCAGGTCAGGCTCAGGCCCCCACGCCTTTCCCATGTCATACTGGGGCCTCTCCAAGAGAGTCATGGGGATTTATTTTTTTTTTTGGCCAGTTAGCTACTCTGTTATGTGGTACCCAGGGTCTTATTGCTGCCCTCAGCTCCTGCTCCTAGGCAGCCCCTGAGCACCCCCTTGTGCCATGGTGCCATGGTGGACGTCAAATATTGCTGCCTAGACAGGCTGGCTAGCTGGACACGTAGCCTGACAGACTGGCATATTTATGCCATGTTCTTACAGAGGCATCTTGAGCTGTGCAAACAGGCAGTACAGCAGAAGGTGGGCCTTCTGGGTGGGAGGCAGCAGGGACAATGACAGTGCTTCTTAGCAGAGCAGGCTCTGCAGCACTCTGTGATTCACGGGATCTCAGGCGCAGGGAGTGAATGACTCTGCGAGTCTGTCGTGGAATATGGCGGAACTCTAGCTGCCAGGAAGGGAGGGCGAGGAAGACAACAGAAGGGGGAGCAGAGGGTAGAACAGACCAGCAGTCAGTCTGCACTCTCTTCCTGGCCCCGTGAGTCACTGCACGGGTTACCATTCCCTCCCTGCACCGATTACACATATCTCCCTGTAAGGGTCACCATCCCTCACTGCACCCGTCACCATCCCCTCACTGCACCCGTCACCATCCCCTCACTGCACGGGTCACCATCCCCTCACTGCACCCGTCACCATCCCCTCACTGCACCCGTCACCATCCCCTCACTGCACCCGTCACCATCCCCTCACTGCACCCGTCACCATCCCCTCACTGCACGGGTCACCATCCCCTCACTGCACCCGTCACCATCCCCTCACTGCACAGGTCACCATCCCCTCACTGCACGGGTCACCATCCCCTCACTGCACCCGTCACCATCCCCTCACTGCACAGGTCACCATCCCCTCACTGCACGGGTCACCATCCCCTCACTGCACCCGTCACCATCCCCTCACTGCACCCGTCACCATCCCCTCACTGCACGGGTCACCATCCCCTCACTGCACCCGTCACCATCCCCTCATTGCACGGGTCACCATCCCCTCACTGCATGGGTCACCATCCCCTCACTGCACGGGTCACCATCCCCTCACTGCACGGGTCACCATCCCCTCACTGCACCCGTCACCATCCCCTCACTGCACCCGTCACCATCCCCTCACTGCACCCGTCACCATCCCCTCACTGCACCCGTCACCATCCCCTCACTGCACCCGTCACCATCCCCTCACTGCACGGGTCACCATCCCCTCACTGCACCCGTCACCATCCCCTCACTGCACAGGTCACCATCCCCTCACTGCACCCATCACCATCCCCTCACTGCACAGGTCACCATCCCCTCACTGCACGGGTCACCATCCCCTCACTGCACGGGTCACCATCCCCTCACTGCACCCGTCACCATCCCCTCACTGCACCCGTCACCATCCCCTCACTGCACCCGTCACCATCCCCTCACTGCACCCGTCACCATCCCCTCACTGCACCCGTCACCATCCCCTCACTGCACCCGTCACCATCCCCTCACTGCACGGGTCACCATCCCCTCACTGCACGGGTCACCATCCCCTCACTGCACCCGTCACCATCCCCTCACTGCACCCGTCACCATCCCCTCACTGCACGGGTCACCATCCCCTCACTGCACGGGTCACCATCCCCTCACTGCACCCGTCACCATCCCCTCACTGCACCCGTCACCATCCCCTCACTGCACGGGTCACCATCCCCTCACTGCACCCGTCACCATCCCCTCACTGCACGGGTCACCATCCCCTCACTGCACGGGTCACCATCCCCTCACTGCACCCGTCACCATCCCCTCACTGCACGGGTCACCATCCCCTCACTGCACCCGTCACCATCCCCTCACTGCACCGGTCACCATCCCCTCACTGCACGGGTCACCATCCCCTCACTGCACGGGTCACCATCCCCTCACTGCACCGGTCACCATCCCCTCACTGCACCCGTCACCATCCCCTCACTGCACCCGTCACCATCCCCTCACTGCACCAACTATGCCTACCCCCTTAGCAAGCCACTTGGGGCATTCTCTTTCCAATGCACCTTGTCATCTATTCAGCTCCTTTCCTAGCCTTCAGGATGAAGCTTGGGATGCCTGTTATGCTGTTCCTGTACTGTTAACATGACATTTCAACACCTTCCAGTTCTACAATGCTTTAGTAGCAGATACTGGGTGGTTATATTAAGTCACAGCTCCTAAATGGCCGGTCGTGTTCCTATATGGAGTTGCATAACTTAGTGTGGGGAGAGTCACAAAAATTGGGCAATGGTAAAAGTTTCTGAATGCCCAACAACCCAAAGCTGATTCCGAATCAAACAGACAAGGAATCTGAGGCGTTGTGGAAGGACTCACCTGCGGTTCTGGGTACTTCCCTAGAGCCCTGGCCCTGGACATACAGTGTGTGCACTTGGTACTTCCGTGTGCTTTGTGTTCTCACACCATGCAGAGCCAACAGTCGGCACTGAAACACCTCAGCTCGATCTATGTTATGAATGGCAGCACTTTCACCACTAAGTTTCTTGCTCTTTCAGAAACACAGCTGTTTCATAACGAGTAGCAAAGATTTTAGGTATCTTTCCTAGCATCATTCCTCAGCATGTATTTATCAAACTGCTATTTCTTTGGATTGAATTATAGTAACTGATTTTTTTCTTTCTTCTTTTTGAGACAAGCTTTCACTATATGGCCTTGGCTGGTCTGGAGTTTGCTAAGTAGACCAAGCAAGTCTCAAACTCAGAGAGATCCTCCTGTGTCTGCCCTGGGTGCTGGTATTAAAGATGTGAGAGACACCGTTCATTGCCTATTTCTCCTCTTTTATAATGTTTGATTTGCTGACTATTGTTTTAAAAAAATCATTAATTTTTTATTTCACATTTAGACAGAATTTTAACAATTTCTGAAACCCTTTTAACCATAATTCTTCTATCTTGTGCTATATGTTCATGTGAAGCACCCACATGGCAGCTCACAGTTGTATGTAACTCCAGTTCCAGGAGATCTGACACCCTCACACAGATATACCTGCAGGCAAAACACCAATACACATAACATAAAAGTAAGTAAATAATTAAAAAGAAAACAGAAACAGCCAGGCAGTGAGGGCTCACACCTTCAATTCCGGCACTTGGGAGGCAGAGGCAGGTGGATCTTTGGGTTCAAAGCCAGCCTGATCTAGCTGGGTGGTGGTGGTGCACACCTTTAATCCCAGCACTTGGGAGGCAGAGGCAGGTGGATCTCTGTGAGTTTGAGGCCAGCCTCATCTACAGAGCAAGTTCCAGGACAGCCAGAGCTACACAGAAAAACCCTGTCTTGAAATAACTAAAACTAAACTAAATTAAATAAAAATATGGGGTTGTCAATATGACTAAGCAGGTAAAAGATTTAGAGTTTGATCCCTGGACCCCCACAAGGTGGAAGGAGAGAACCAATTCTTGAACGTTGTCCTCTGATCTCTACACACCCTTTATGAAATGCACATTGTTGTACTCTTAATACATAAGATAATGTAAATAAAGTTTATAAAATCAAAATTTGTATCAACTCTGAGAAATGAAGATGCTCTACATCCTACAGTACTAAATGTTCAACCAAACGTAATTCTTTGATTATGTTTTGAGACAGGGTTTTTTTCTCTGTGTGGCCCTGGCTGGCCTGAATTTAGAGATCCGCCTGCCTCTGCCTCCCAAGTGCTGGGATTTAAGGCGTTTGTTACCATGCCAGGCAAGATTTGTTTATCAATCACATTCGTCTCACTAGTATACAAATTTGCTTTTGTCTTTAGTAAGTGGTAAAATTTTATGTATACCAAAGCATTATTTTAAAATGTCTTTATGATTTATTATCAGTAAAAGTTGGGCTTATATTCCCACTTTACCTACCTATATACCTGAGATATGTAAACAAAAAGGGGCTGTGATTTTAGGCAGTGGTGGTACACACCTGCAATCCCAGCACTCGGAAGGCAGAAGCAGGCGGATCTCTGTGAGTTTGAGGCCAGCCTCATCTACAGAGCAAGTTCCAGGACAGCCAGAGCTACACAGAGAAACCCTGTCTCGAAAAACAAAACAAAGCAAAACAAAATTACTGCAGGGGTTTTAAGTGGGAGAAGTTTAAGAAGCCCTGTTTGGGGTGGAGAGGTACCCAGTGGGTAAGAGCACATGCTCCCCCAGACCACGTGACTCACACCACCTGTGACTCCATGCCCTCTCTGACCTCTATGGGTACCGTATACACACACAGTGCACAGATTACACATGCAGGCAGACACACACATATAAAACAATAAATTTAAAAAAGAAGCCCTGATGTACAGGGTAAAAACAATACATGGTAGCTGGGGAGCTGGCTCTGAGGGCAAAGTACTTACTGTGGAAGCATGAAACCCGAGTTCAGACCCAGGACCCACGTAAATACCAGGCGGGCATGGTGACCCACCTGTAATTCGAATCTTCGGGGGCAAGAGCCAGAGGAGTAAGCTGGAAAGCTACAAGAGCACCTAGATCAAGTGAAGAGACCTCAGCATATAAGCTGGGAAGTGATCAAGGAAGATACTCCATGCCAACCTCTGGTCTCCACACGCATGTACATACAAATACAAATACAATCACAACCATACCCACAAACTCCAACACATGTGTGACCATGCACATACCCCATATGTACATGCATGCACACACACATGTGCATGCATGCACATGCAAAATAAATCAACACCACCAAGAAGCCCAGCGTACAGACAGCAGAGCATTGTTAAGAAAGGAGGTTGATGTAGGCAGTCAGCAATGCTTTTCCAGGTCACAGAGGGGGCTTTCTGGAGTGTGCAGCCTGCTAAATGGACGGAGCACCCTGCAGGAGCACCCAAAATTGGGCTGATCCCCCTGTAGTGTGTGGTCATTATCGGGCTGGCTGTAAAGGAGGGAAGTGCAGCCAGCAAATCAAAAGAGGGGGCCACTAGTCTGAACCCCAACCACTACCTGCTCTGTTACAAGGCCTTTGTCTGCTGTGGGAGGCGAGAGCCATCAGGCCCTGAAACCACACTCCCTGGGCCTCAGAAAGTCATACCATTCTGCACAAGGAACATTTTCCTCCTCTACATCTTTCAAGAGGCCAAGATCACATTCATCTATTTTAAGCTGTGCATATACCCTAAGGGATATGCCCGTTTGACTGTTTCCTACCAGAGTCTTAAAAGTGCCAGACCCTAGTTCATCTCTTGTCCTTCTATTACATTTTTAGGTTTATTTTTATTAGCATGTGCACACATGCATGCATGCAGATACATGCATGCTATGGTGCATGTCTGGAGAACAGAGGCCAACTATTGTGATATGTGGGTTCGGGTCATCAGGCATGCAATGGCAAGTGCTTTCACCTCCTGGTCAGTCTCGCCAGGCCCTGCCTCGTGCCCCTCTGAAGCATCACCCAGCTGCATTAGGCTCTTAAGTGATCCGGCTTCTGGTTGATGGTCACTCTAACACTGAAGAACATAATTCTCCATCACCAGGAGCAGGGCCCACTGGAGGCTGCCTGCTCTGCTGTGAGTAAAGCAGGAGAGAAGCCACTGCTAAGGTGCCCAGCATGGAAAGAAGGTCCAGTCAGTGGCAACCGCTGTTGCTCTGGTGGCATCCTGTGCTGGTGGCCCACCAGATGCATGGGCTGTTTGGACTGCCCAGTAAGCTTACGGATTTGTACGTCCACAGAACTCTTCATAGAAGCAGCCAGTGCACAAGGCTCACTGGATTCACATCCGTGTGTGCTGCCCCCACATCAGAGGTGGCAAGTTGGAAGCCTGAGATCTAAAAAGGGCCCCCGAGTTCCAAATGACAGGAGAGTTCTCCACACAGGAAGTAGCTTAAAACACAATGGGCAGGACAGACTGACCCTTGGTCGCAGGAAGTGGCACAGAACCCCTGGATGACGCCGTGTAACTCCACAGCCTAAATATAAACATGGCCCTGAAAGGAGCAGGAGTCAGACACCGTCCAGCATGAAGATGGGGTGTGGCACATGTCACAGCACCCCAAGAGTAAGATGACTTCTCTCGAACTGCCATAATGGTCTGTGAAAGCACTGAAGGAAAGGGGACCTTACTTCATAGATGCCATAGGGGTTATAAGCTCTTCACACGCTTACTGGCCCAGCATGGAGACAAGCTGTTTCTCATCCGGGGTTGCCCTTCATTTGTATGGAGGCTGACTGCTGGACAAAGTCAGCTTCCAAGAACAGAAAAGTGCACAGCGGTCTCTGGCTATTTGGATGCGACTTCTGAGGTCTAGGAATTCTAACTTCCAGGCCTGTGTTCTCATAGGCTCTACCCTATTCTACATAGTCACCTACTGGATTGGGTCACGAGAGGCAAAGAAGCAGGAGACTTGAGAATCTGCCTTTACTGTGTGGTGAGGGGAATCTGGGTGGAAGGGTGGGGTTTTGGGAATGGGTTGAATGGCAGAGCGACAGCAAGATGCCCATAGGCCTGGCAGGAGAGCTCACTATCTGCCCAGATACAGAACCTGCATGAGATGGGAGGATAGGCAGACACTGAGCCTGAGAGCTCTCAGCTATTTGATAAATGTATATTGCCTATCAATACACATTTAGATCAAACCAAACAGAATTGCCAATACTGGTGGTAATGGTTCAAAGTTACCCTCTAGCCATTTAAAAGCCCACGGAGGTGAAGCAGGCTGCCCCTTCTTTGGGTTGCCTCTCGGTGCTCTGTGAGAAGCAGGATAGGGGATCTCCAGGTCTCTATAAGTAGGGCCTTACTTGGTAGCTCACACAAGAGAGGCCACCCATCTTGTTCCCTCCATGCCCTCCATGCCTAGGAGAAAGACAATCAACAGCAGCCCTGGAGGACAGGTTCTTCAGGGATCTCGGAAGATTATGTTCTCTTTTCTGTTCAGTTCTTGTGTTTCTGATGATAACATTTGTGGCAACCTAATTCTGAAAACCGGTCTTTCAAATCTGGGGAGAATAGCACTTCCCGCCTTCGAGGCCTGCTTTGAGCTGAGCACTGACTTCTCTGCAGCAAGTCTGTGAATCAGAACTCCCTAACCGCTGCCAGACCACAGGACAAGGGGGCACGAGGCTGCACTGGCATGCTCCTCCTGGGTCCACCTCCTTCCTAGCAGTCTCCACTGATATGTTTGTTGTTGCTCAGGAGCAACCTGGGCCTATAAATGTCAGTGTGCCATGCCAGCATCCCCATCTCACAGTATGGGCTTTGGTGTGGCATTTAATACGGGGGGCACAGCCAAATTCTGGACCAGATGCCTCTCCCGCTACAGCTCACCTGTTACACTCTGCCGTGCTCATCTCCTCAGACCAGGGTGTAAGGCAGGGAGCAAAAGAAGGGGAGGCAAGACAAGCATGGTGGCGCACACCTTTAATCCCAGGACTCGGGAAGCAGAGGCTCTTAAGAGTTCGGTGCCAGCCTGGTCTACAGAGCAAGTTCCCGGACAGCCAGGGCTACACAGAGAAACCATGTCTCGAAAACGACAACCTCCCCACAACAAAACAAACAAACAAAAAGAAAGGTGCTGGGGGAAGGCAGGCACAAGGGCTGAAGCACCACTCTGGCTGCTGGTAGAGGAAGGACATGGGGCCTTAGAGACAAATGGGGTGGGAGCCTTGGTTCAGCAGACCCAGGTCTGGCTCCTGCTCTGTCCCTTGCTGGCAGAGAGGCCCAGTAAAGTCACTTAATGTTATAGGCTCAAGACTTTTGCCTATAGGAGGGAGAGGTAACAATGCTGAGTTTTAAGCTGGGTTTGGTGGTGCACACCTTTAATCGGAGCAGAGGCGGGGAATCTGTGAGTTAGAGGCCAGCCTGGTCTACAGAATGAGTTCCCAGGACAGTTAGGGCTGTGTAGAGAGGAGAGAACAAAATAAAACAAACAAAACCCCAAAACCAAACCCTCTGCTGTTGCCTGGACTTCCCTTCCCTTCTAGTTTCCATTATAACACAGCACTGGAGTGAAAACGGAATAGTTGTCTTTTCAAGATGCAAGCCAGGGGATGGGAGGATGGCTCAGTGAGTAAACTGTTGGCTGTGCGAGATCAGGATTTGGATCTTCGGCCCTTACAACAAATCTGTGTGTAGTGGAGTACGCCTGTAACCCCAGAACTGGGAGGGCAGAGACAGGAGGATCCAGGAGCTCAGCGGCCAGCCAGTCTAGCCAAAATGATGAGAAATTGAACTGGTGAGACTCTATTTCTTTTTTTCCTTTTTCTTTTCTTTTCTTTCTTTCTTTCTTTTTTTTTTCTTTCTTTCTTTTTTTTTTTGAGACAGGGTTTCTCTGTAGCTTTGGAGCCTATCCTGGAACTAGCTTTTGTAGCCCAGGCTGGCCCCCAACTCACAGAGATCCACCTGCCTCTGCCTCCTGAGTGCTGGGATTAAAGGCATTCACCACCACCGCCCGGCCGAGATAAGCTAGAGAGCAGTAGGGAAGACACCTGAAGTTGATCTCTGGCCTCCAAGTGCACATACACAAGCAAGCCTACCCCTCCCCTGCACCTCGTGTACACACATGCACGTACCACACACACAAAGACTCAAATAACAGAGCAGCATTCCAGCCCTGGTGGGACGTGACCTCTGCAGCCAAGCTAGGAGGACAGGATGGCACGAAGACTCCAGAGTAAGTGAGGTGCTTCCAGAAAGTTCTGTTCAGAGAAGATACTAGCTGTTTGCATTGCTTTTCCACCTGACTTGGCTCTTCCCTAAGTGTCTCACCATACTGACCACCTGCCTTCCCTCCTTCTGGCCCACAGTACAGTTTGACATGATGCGTGCTTGCAACCTGGTGGCCACAGCCGCACTTGCCGTGGGTCAGCTTACCTTCTTCCTTGGGCTGACAGGCCTGCCCCTGATGTCACCAGAATCCCAGTGCTGGGAAGAGGCAATGGCTGCTGCATTCCAGCTGGCAAGTAAGTACCCAGGGTGGGCAGATTAGCCACACTGTGGCCCCACAAGGCTGGTGGAACTGCTGGGCCTTTTTGATATCATGGAAGAGTACCCCAGGGCCCTGGGTAGCCTGAGGTTCGGCTGCAGGAAGGTGCTCTGCTTTTTTCCCCAAAGTCTACAGAATCTGTATCACATTGCCCTTCTGTATGTCAGTGTGCTCCTGATGTCCATTTGAAGCAGCTGGCTTATGGCAGAGGTGGGAAACAGACCCAGCGTGGTCCCAGCCAGCCCAGCTGAAGGCGGGGCTTTGTTGGAAATGAGGCTTCCTGGGGCCTGATCTGGGCTGGGGCACACACTTGCTCATGACCAGTAAGAAGTTCATGTAACATGTTATACATTGTCTGAGTGGACAACAGATGTCAACCCATGCATGCATGCATGCTCCTATCCTACCTGTAACACAGATGCTGACTGCAACCTGGCCTTGCATGACACTGGGTCCTCAGAGAGCAGAGCTGTCTTTCAGTACTGCATCAGCCACCCACCTGCCTAGCAATCTGGGTACTGTGTGCAAGATTGATAATGTAGGAGCAAATATGCTGTTATTTTCTTATCTGTTTGTTTGCTTTGAGACAAGACCTCTAAGTAGCCCTGGCTGGCCTTGAACTCAGAGATCCGCCTGCCTCAGCCTCCTGAGTGCTAGGTTCAAAGGCGTGCGCCAAGGCGTCCAGCTGAAAATTTGCTGTTTTTAAAGGCTAAGAGTGGTGTCACCATAAGCAGTGACCCAGTGACCGGCAGAACTGTGGAAGGCTTGGACTTGTGGTAGGAGTCATGGCTGCTGTCCCATTGCTCCCTCCTGTGGGCTCAGCGCTGCTCGATTCATGAACTAGGTGAAGTTCAACCATCTTGCAGCTCTCTGAGGATGTCAGCTATGCAGTCTACAGACAGACGAGGGCCCACATGTGCACAGGAGCAGGGTGTGGACACTCTAAATCGACCTTTCCTTTCTGGCCTAGAATGCCAGCCATTCCTGTGTCCAGTGTACACTCCTAACAGGGGAAATGGCAGGAAGTCTGAAGTGAATCATTCTAGGAATAATGGATCCTGGGCCTTTATCTTTCTTGAGAAACAGTTTCCAGAATGAGGTTGACCGGTATTTATGTGCTAGAGAACGCCTGGTGGGAGTCAGGAAACCTGCTACCCTGAATGCTAAGAATAGTGTGGCGGAATGGTCCTGGCAAAGTCACTTCCCTGTGGCCAGTCAGAGGCAGGAAGGGATGGGGGTGGGGCTTGCGAGGATTGGGAAAACTGGAAGAACCCAGGGCTCAGTGGCAGGGCAGCTGGATTTGTATCCTGGTTCTACCCATGTGAATGTGAGCAATGACAGAGCCAGCTGCAGCTCACCCAGCTGCAGTACAAGGTCATTTCTGAGGCTCCCACTGGTGATGAGGAACACTGAGATGAAACATGCAGATGTGACTGAGGGTCAGTCCTGCCCTCTTCCCAACTTTACCACTGAACGTACAACATGGGACATGTTCAGAGGTTTCTCACTTCGCCCTCTACTGACCACACACACACAACAAACGGCTTCTTCCCACTGAAGCGACAGCCCCCACCATCTGAATCTGTCCTCTCAAGAAAGAAATGGAAGATTTTGAAAACATCACAGTAGAAGCTGAGCTTTAAAAAGACATCTTGTTAGGAATGCATGTCTTTAATCCCAGCATTCTAGAGGCAGAGGTGGACAGATGTCTGTGAGTGCAAGGCCAACCTGGTCTACGCAGCAAGTTCCAGGCCAGCCAGAGTTACATGCTGAGACCTGTCTAAACCAACTCCTCCCAAAAAATAACCAATAAAAAAATTAAAAGACATCTTAGTGGCAAAAAAGAAAAAGAACAATAGTTCTTTCGCTGTTGTTTTCTTAATTCTGCACTAGCTCTTGACTGTGGAACTACTCCTAGTGTGGTAATCAGCCCCGTTGCTGCCTATCTTCCTTAACCATCCTGCAGACTCTTACTTGGAGTCATCGGAACGTGGGTCTGGTGGCAGGATTGACAACAGTCTCCTGAAAGCATCTGTTTCGTGAGAAAATAGTGTTGCTTCCAAATATTCATTGAAGAAAAATCAAAGTGAGGAAACTTCCATTAACTGAAATTAAATTATCTTTGGCAGTCTTGGAGGGGATGTATCAGGGCCTCCAGAAGGGTACACCCCTACTTTGAGTATTTCGAGGCCAGCATGACCTCTGGAGAGGTTAGACCATCTCGGTCCAAAAACTCCCCAACAGCTGGAGCCCAACAGAAAGCACAGCGCACTGAGGGCGGTGGCCCCCAGGGGCAATTTGGGAAGCTTCTTGTGCCTCCCAGGCTGCCCTGTTCCTCTGCATCTGACTATACCCCTGACAGGTCTGTTTTGCCCAAAAAGGAAATGCATTTGGCCTGTTTAGACTCGTTTCATTGACAAACAGTACAGAGAGCTGCTATGTGCCTTTCTTCTATCACACTGCTAATTTTAGAGCCGGGTTTTTTCCTGTGCTTGGGTCTGTTTTAAAGCCAGGGAGAGACTGTGGGGCGCCAGGATGTCCTGTCACAGGACGAGGAAACGCCTGCTATTACCTGTTGTCAAGCGGACCAGTGCTGGGCGCGAGGTGGGTGGGCAGGGGGAAGAAGATGCTAATGAAAGAGCAAAGTATGTGGATTGACTGAGGAGGCTGAGAAACCCTGGCAACCAGCAGAAGCAGCAAACTCAAGGGAGGGCTCCCTGTCTGCCTGCGCTCTCACTGGCTATGTGCTCTTCATCTCTGGGCACCAGGACCATAGTCAGCAGAAGCCTGGGCTGGTAAAAGGACCATCCCTCCCCCTGCGAGAACCGCAGTTCTGAGGACCCTTTCTCAGCAACGTCAGGGGCAGCAGGGTCAATCTACTGTTTTCGTGGACTGTGAGCAGGTTCATCTGGTGTTACCCTTTTATACCCACCCCATATGTGCAATGGCATCCCCAGGTCTGCTAAGGGCTTTCCAAGCCTGATTTTGCTTTACCTGAAATCTGGAAAAATTCCTTCATGACCCTTATTCCATGCCCTCAACACTGCTCTCCGAAACGCCAGACTTTCTCCTGTGAGAGCAGCATGCTGTGTGTTTGTCATGGAGACAGGTCCTAAGAGCTCAACACAGTTAGAGATGTGCCCACTGAAGATGGGACACAAGGAGGGGAGGTGGCTCTGACAGTTATTCCGCCACCATGAGGCAGTGCCACAAGGTCTGTCTTGTTCTTTCCACTTTCTTTTCTCTCATTCTCCTCCCTTTTTGCCTTTCTGTGGTAACTAGCACAGCATAGGGTAAAAAATGCCAGGGTTTCCCATTGTCTCCCATGCAAGGCCCATTTAGCGTGCCAATCAGCTGACTGTCAGCTCAGGAAGATACAGCATACAGAACCCTCTCAGCAGTGCCTTGAGCAACAGTGCCCTCATGATCCCAGCAGGAGGGTCTGTAATGAGAAGCTGGACCTGCCAGGGTCCTGAGCATTTGGCTCCTAACATTGGGGCTGAGTGCTGTTGTTCTGGCCTCTCCAAGAGGTCCATGCATATGGAGGTGCTGTAAGCTCATGTTCCCACTCTGTGTGCCCGTTTGTTTCCTCTGCTCTACACTGGGGTGGCTTCACAGCTCTGCTTAGGAGGCACCTCAGCACTACATGGCTTTTGAGGACTTCTGAATGCTTCAGGTGTGCCCCAGCTAGAGTGCTGGATCGAGCACAGGTCAAGGGTCCCACACCCGGCTCTGCCTACTACCAAGTCCTTGTTGACTCCCCTCATCCTCTGTCACCCGAATATGAGGCGGGGCGCATGACCTTCTTTTCTGATCCATAGGTATACTGTCTTCAGAGGTCACCAGTGCTGTTATCCTTCCCTAAAACTCTGTGGTGACACGCACCCGCACTGAGGAGACACCATGCCCAATGTATGTTCTCTGTGTTCTTTAGCGCAGAACCTGGGCTCCCCTGCCCTGCACGGGGTGGGTGAGCTATCCTTCCCTCTAGAGCTGGTTGATTCTGCATGTCTTGGGGGCCAATGATTTACTAGGATAAAGTTGCACATCGAAAGTGCAATTCCTTTGCCACCATTAGCGCCTTGCTGCCCAATGAGTCTACTGTGGGGGTACGACAGACAGGGTCAAGCTGGTGAGGTCATCACTCCCCCGTAGTCATGCTAGTGTGGCACTATTGATACATGCAAGGGCGTATGCTATCCTCCCTATGGAGTGCCAGGCTTAGAAAGTTCTACAGTTTGTTTCAGGAGGGAGTTGGTCTCGGAAAGTGGCAGTGAATGTGTAATCCCGAAGGCCATGCTTTGCACTTGAATTCTTCAAAAGCTCCTCTTCCACACCCATTACTATTATAGTTTATATAACCCATTTCCAAATCTCTTTGGACAATGGCAGTATATAGTAAAAAAAAAAACAAAACAACAACAAAGGGCTAAGCATGGCATATAGCACCAATTTCTCTTCCTGATGCCTGGGGCATCCAGGGAGAATGTGGGTCGTACAAGTTATTTCATAATTAATTATTCATAACTGCCTTTATGATGGAAGGAAGCTAAGCCTCTCTCTTTTCCAACATGTATGTATTGTATATATGAGTATTATGTTCTGGTAATTGAGCCCAGGACTTTGTGCATGTAAGACAAGCACTTTCTTTTCTTTTTTTTTTTTTTTGTGTGGTTTTTTCGAGACAGGGTTTCTCTGTGGTTTTGGAGCCTGTCCTGGAACTAGCTCTTGTAGACCAGGCTGGTCTCGAACTCACAGAGATCCGCCTGCCTCTGCCTCCCAAGTGCTGGGATTAAAGGCGTGCGCCACCACCGCCCTGCAAGACAAGCACTTTATCACTGAATTACAACCTCAATTATTAAAAAAGTAAAACAATTTATATTTCGCTTTATGTGTTTTGAGATGGAGTCATATTAGGGGGCCCAGGCTAGCCCAGAGCTCTCCATGTAGTTCACGATGGCCTGGAACTCACTATATAGTCCAGGCTGTCCTATCTTCTAAGTGGTTCCTACAAGCATGCATCACCATACCCAACTTTAGTCTTTGGCTATTTGAGACAGTCTCTTGTCATTAAGTTCACATAGGTTTTCAATTTGCTATGAAGTTTGGGTCGGCTTCAAGCTCACAATACTCATGTGTTCCCTCCTGGGTGCTCTATTACCTGCATGCTCCATCATACTTGGGGAAGAAATCTCCTTTTATGGAAGCCCAAGTCTTCTGTGACACAGTTTTGGCTCTCTGAAATTGGTGGGCGGGTACGTGCCCATTTCTGACTCCTTGCACTTTGGCTTCTGCAGTTCAACCTTTGCAAAGCCCATTTACAGAGCGTATTTTACTTCACACACTTATTAGTCAACAGGTGTTAGCAGCCACCAAGACCACTGTCAACATGGCTCTGGGTTGTTCTTTATATCTTGGCTCAGCTGGTTTTGTATCTGGTCAAAACTGCCAGAGGTCAGGCATGGTGGGTGGCGCACACCTTTAATCCTAGCACTTGGGAGGCAGAGGCAGGTGGATCTCTGTGAGTTAGAGGCCACCCTGGTGTACACGACAAGTTCAGGGCTAGCTAGGGCTATACAGTAAGACTCTGTCACAAAACAAACAAACGAACAAACAACCTCTCCTAACAACAACAAACCAAAAACTCCCCACAGCTAACCAGCAGAGCCTCTCCCGTGTCACACGTGCTGGCTTCCTGTCCTGGTAACTGTAAGGTTTAATGGCAAGACTTAAGCGCACACCCGGCTGTTTACTCTTCTAGTCTTTACAGAGTTGGTAAACACGAACTGAAATGGCGTCTTAGGAGCTGGTGGGAGATCTGATGTTTTCTTAGACTTGTGGATCTTGTCGTGGCAAAGTATCCGTGGCTTGGACTCGGCTTGGTCAGGCTAATTTTCTTTTCTGTGTTCTCTATCTGGTCTCAAGCACTACTCTGCATCCTAGCTATGCTTCATCTCTCTTCCCTGTCTTCCTTCCCCAGCTGAGTCCTTTGGGAGCTTGAGAAGAACACGATCCCTTACTCCTCAATGCCTCAGATCCTCCGACCAGAAAGAACCATTTGGATCAAAAACTCAGCTTTCTGTCACGTAGTGCTGGGTCTTTTAACACAGGGATTCAAGACTAGTGATGAAAGAGACAGGGGCCTGGCTTGTTCCTTTTCCCTCGCTGCATGCACATGCTGGACACGCCGACCCTGGCGGTGTCTGCGACTGCCCCTTTCTCAGTGTGCTCATTAGAATCCAGTCATGTTCCTGCTAAGGCACAGGCCCTTGGCTTACTCAATGGCGGAGGAGCACCAGAGGTCAGCCCCAGTGTCTTTCCTCTGATGCCACCTGTGTATATGTTTGACAGTCATTCCAAAAGGAAGACCTTGTGACAGAAGCTTAGGCCCCAGGAAGAAGGCAGGAAGGAAGAAAGAGAGGAAAGGGACGCTCTCCACTGTGCTGGAATTCACACCGCCCTCCACTGGCCATGGCACAGGAAAAGGCTGTTTGCTTTGGCAACGGGACTTCATAGAGATGGAACCGATCCCATGTGCAGAACACAGCACTCTCAGAAGCACTTCCCTTTGGGAGGTTTCTGGACAGGCTGATTACATCACTGAGAATCTGGGGGAGAGAAGTCTCCAGGGGAAAGGGCACGGAGGAGAAAGGGAGCCTTCTTTAGGGACTAACTTAGTTTAGGGGTAATGAAAGTAGAACTCCAAGTGAAAGCCAGCCTCAGCCTACTGGTCCATCTCCTTCCACCCAGGCCTGCGTCTCTCAAGCATAGGAAGTCCACAAGAAGAAGCCAGCCTTATTTCAGAATAAGGTCTGTATTGCAATATGCTGAGTCAGCTGACTCCAGGCGCCTTCTCACACAGGACAGGAGCTCGTGTAGCCATGCACGAATTCACGGAGTGACACGTCTCTGCTTTCCCATATTTTCATTTGCTTTTTATTGATGACACATGGAAGGGGTGACTTCTTTGTATCACCCATCTTAGTCCATAGCGTCTCATCTGTTGGCTCAGGGCAGGACTTGGACTGCAGCTATGCCCGTTACAGTGTATCAGGTCCCCTTTTGCAGGACACATGTTCCTGCGCTGGCCTTGATACACCTAGCTCCCCATGCTGAGATTCCCTACAGGGTTCCCGGTGTTGGGAATGAACAGACTGTTCTACTTCCCCTTTGTCTGTATGTGTTCTAATGTGGTCAGAGTTGATGTATGACAGAACTGAAGCTCACAGAACAAGCCACGTACAAAACATTTGTTCTCTCTCTATAGCCCTGGCTGTCCTGTAACTCACTCTGTAGATCAGGCTGGCCTTGATCTCAGAGATCCGGCCTGCCTCTGCCTCCTGAGTGCTGAGATTAAAGGGGTGTGCCTTCACTGCCTGGCTGTTTTTTGTGGGATCTGAACTCAGATCCTCATACTTGCATTGCAGGTATTTTGCCAACGGATCCATCTACCCAACCCAAATTTACAGTTTTTATCTTCCAACTTATATTTTCAGGACATAGAGGGCTATACCAGGTCTTTTATGCACATGCAAATTTACATTTCTTTAATTATTTATCAACACAATAAATGTTCTTCCATTTTACATGGTATTCCTGGAAGCAGATCCATTCTCTGAAACTAATTTGTGTACATGATAAATAATATAGCTAGCCATGGAAACAATGTATTATTAAGCATACTATGCTGGGTCTAAGGAAAGAAAGGAAGGGCTGCAGATTGTGCTTAGTGGTAGGGCACTTGCTTGGCATGCACACCCCACCCCAACAAAGGAAAGAAGAGGAAGGAAGGAAGGAAGGAAGGAAGGAAGGAAGGAAGGAAGGAAAGAAGGAAGGAAGGAAGAGAGTGATAGAGTGAGAGAGAGAGAGAGAGAGCCAGAGAGAGAGAGAGAGAGAGAGCCAGAGAGAGAGAAAGAGAGAGCCAGAGAGAGAGCGAGCGAGCCAGAGAGAGAGAGAGCGAGAGAGCGAGAGAGCGAGAGAGCGAGAGAGAGAGAGAGAGAGAGAGAGAGAGAGAGAGAGAGAGAGAGATTAACAGCTCACTGTCAATGTGTCTGACACTGGTGAATGTCAGGCAGGTAGAGGGGTCGTTTTCTAGCCTGCATCTTATGCCTTCCCAGGGGGAAGGACACTGGCCTGTCACAGTTAGTATATGTTTAGCTCTTATGATGTTAGGGAACAGTAGCCCTGCAGAGAACTGGCACGGGACTGGGATGCTGGTCTGATCTACTGCCTATACTGACTGTCAAAGTGTTCCTGTGTTGGTTTTTTTTTTTTATCAGAGTTCAATGCCCATACCTTCTGGTGTAGTAAGAAACAATCAAACACAATCTTTGGGAGGGTAAACCTAGTTCTTAGCTTCCTCGGATAGATACCCTTGGTAGAACTGTAGATTCATTATCCTGTGAGCTCCAGGGCTAATGCCTAACATAGTCCTTAGGAGACTCGCCAGGTGGTGGCTCTAGTTAAGGGAGACTAATTCTGATCATCCTTTAAGATCAAAGTGGCCGGGCGCTCGTGGCTTACGTCTTTAATCCCACCCAGCACTTGGGAAACAAAGGCAGGCACATCTCTGTAAGTTCGAGGACAGCCTGGACTACAGAGTAAGTTCCAGGACAGCCAGGGCTACACAGAGAAACTCACAGAGGTCCATCTACCTGACTCTGCCTCTTCAGTGCTGAGATTAAAGGCATGTGCAACCAATGCCTGACAAGAAAATTTCTTGTAAAGCCGGGCGGTGGTGGCGCACGCCTTTAATTCCAGCACTTGGGAGGCAGAGGCAGGTGGATCTCTGTGAGTTTGAGGCCAGCCTGGTCTACAAGAGCTAGTTCCAGGACAGGAACCAAAATCTACAGAGAAACCCTGTCTCGAAAATCAAAAAAAAAAAAAAAAAAAAGAGAAAGTTTCTTGTAAGGGGTTACCTTCAGATCCTTTCTGTTTACATAACAGTGATGCAAACCAACTCCAAGACACACAGGGGGCTGTGTGGTATTTGACCCTGCGTGGTAGCTCACCCTGAGGCTGTGGCAGTCAGTTACTTCATCTGTTCCATTTGATGTTGTTGGATATTATAACTGTAAAGTTGGGGCCACTCAGCAAAAAATGTAAAATCTTGTACCTATGTGTAATGAACACTGTATGTGTATAGGCTAGAGGTTGACTTTGGGTATCTTCCTCTCTCTAGCCCTTTTTAAAAATATCATTTGTGTGCATGTACAATGTGTGTGTCGGAGTGTGTATGTCACGGCACATGCATGGCGGGCATGGAGGCAGAGGACAATTTTGTGGAATTGGTTCTCTTCTGGGGATTGAATTTCAGTGGTCAGGTTGTATCATGGGCAGCAAGAGGCTTTTACCCACTGGGTCACCTCACTGGATCCTCCATCTTATCTGAGACAGGATCTAAAGCTGGGACACTGACACTAGACCTGGAGCTTGTCCTCTGGGTTAGGATGGTTGCCTAGTGTGTGCTTTTCTCCTTCCTCTGGACCTGCTTGTCTCCATCCCTTATAGTTACAGCTCACACTGTAAACCCTGGCTCTCATATGAGTTCTGAGAATCTGAATTAAGTTTCTCTGCACGGCAAGCATTCCACCCACTGAGCCACCTCTCCAGCCCTATCAAATTTTAAAAATGTTTCCTAGCATTCATAGACCAAAAGGGAAACTTGGGAAAAGGAGAGGAGGTAGACAGTAGGTAGCAACTGTCCACTGATTAGCCATGCTTCCTCCTCCTTGTCCACCCTCTTGACACCTTTCTTTCTGCCTGGTCTTGTTTCCTTAGGCTTCATATCCTTCCTTGTTCCAACCTCTTCTCAGCCTTGCCACAAGAATACAAAGATGGCATCTGATGGCTTCTTACCATACCAGGAGGTGTGGGTATTGGACTCTGATTTAAAACAAAACAACACAGGAACGCTTTGACAGACAAGTCAGTATAGGCAGCAGACCAGGCCAGCCTCCCACTCTATGGCAGTTCTCTGGGGGGGCTACTCTTCCTTAACAGCATAAGAGCTAAGCCTCAGTTCCAGCCTCTGCCGAGTCTTGACACAAGCATAAACTCCTCTGGCTGTTAAACACGTCCAAAGACATGAGAATGAGGACAGCGGGAAAGTGCTTCTACATGCCTTAGACATACACCAGCTCCAACTGCTCACTCTACTAACATGAATGTCTGTAGCATGAAGCCTCATTCTTCATGGGTAGGGAAGTTGCCTCTACTAAACAGGTGGCACAATGGAATGCAGTGTGTGTGTGTTGTGTGTGTGTGTGTGTGTCCCCGCGTGTCCTCTAGCTTTATAGACCAGGCTGGCCTTGAACTCAGAGATCCACTTGCCTTTACCTTTTGAGTGCTGGGATTAAAGATATGAACTACCACACCCAGTTTGGAATGCAAATTTCAATAGCTCTTCATGTATGAAAAATTCCACAAATCAACATGAACATGAGTTGTTTTATTTGTTTGGTTTTTGTTTGGATTTTTTGAGACAGCGTTTCTCTGTGTAGCTTTTTTTTTTTTTTTTTTTTTTTTGGAGCCTGTCCTGGAACTTGCTCTGTAGACCAGGCTGGCCTTGAACTCACAGAGATCTTCCTGCCTCTTCTCCCCAGTGCTGGGATTAAAGGCGTGCGCCACCATTGCTCAGCTAAGGAACTTGAGTTTTAATAATTTAGGACAAGATGGGGGGAAAGCAAACTCTTTCAGCTCTTACTTTCCGGAAGGTGCAATGAGGATGAGATAACAACGGCCATGTTTGGAAAAGTCAAAGCTACGATTCCCCTGTCCTTCCAGTCTGTCTCTCTTCGCTCTGGGCCCTCAGGATTTTGTCTTCCAAGGAAAGCAGTGGTGTTTTTGTGAGTGAACCGAACGAACATTCACAAGACTTGCAGATGTCAATATGCAGGGCTGTAGGGCAACGGCAGGGCTCTCCTTAGCAGAGCTCCGGGAAGGGATTTGGGTGAACCTGAGGGGCTAGTGTTTGACCGAGACCAACTCCAGTGATGGGAGAGTCTGGCATTTTGCATACAAGAAAGATTGATCCAGTTAAATGGTTGTAGGGTGTTGCTGGGGAAGAAAGTGGCACTGGTCTGTGGCAGGGGCATTATGGAATCCCTGTGTCCTCCTCCCTCCTCTCATACCCTGTTTCTATCCTGCCCTTCTCACTCTTGCTCCTACAACTGAGTTGAGCCCTATAGCCTCCCAGACCTAGTGAGTCCCTGCAGCTGTCCCTCAGGACCAGCTTCTGGGCAGCAGCATTCCACCACCAAGACCTACAAATCTCCCAGTGCTGCCTTCTCTGTTGTGCAGCTGTGTCCTCCTCATATCCTACCTGGCACAGTCTGGGCAAAAACTGAGATGTTCCTATTATCAGAACCACAATTCAAGTCATTGTCATTCCTTGAGGAAAGAATTAGTGAGAGCCAGACATGGTGGTACAGTGCTCAGGAGGATGATCAAGAGTTCAAGGCCAGCCTGGGCTTATAGTGAGGTCTAGTCACAAAAGCAGAGGAACAAACAGTAATCAAGACAGTTGTATCACTCTTGATTGTTAACCAGTTAGCAGCTCCTGGCTCATTCCTCCTGCCCCCTTGTGTAGTGTACGGGTATTAAGAGGAGGGAAGGCACAGAAGGAAAAAGCAGCAGAGCACAGGTAGATGGCGGGAAGAGGGAAACTCTTTAGAAGTGAAAGGAAACCAAACATCTCAAAACTGGACCTGAGTGTTTGGGTGGAAGCCTAACCCCAGCCCCTGGCATCCATATACCCAAAAAGTCTGGAATGGTTTTTGTTAAGGCTTTACCCCAGTTGCTGGCATCCATATATCCAAAGAGTCTGGAATGTTCAGTTGGAAGTTCTATCCTAAGCACCCTCCTCTGAGAGTTACCTCAGTCCAGACTCCACCCCTGAGAAAGCCCACCAAACAATAACCCTTCCCCAGAGATACTCAAGACCACTCCATTGGGTATTTAAACTGACTCCCCTCCGGAGAACAAACACGTGGTTTTCTGGTCTTCCTTCCCCGGCTCCTCTCTGGGGTGCACGAAAGCCATCTGGGAGCATTGGTACACATTAAATTTGAGCTTTTCTAATTCGGTTTGATTTGATCTGATTCTGATTAGCGCGTCAGTGGAGAGGCTTATCGGGGTGCAGAAACTTCATCGAGCCAGGCTCCAACCTGGCCATGCTTGCCAGGTGTGGGCTCTAGGTCACCCTGATCAGAGGAGAGGGAACATCTGCTCCCTCTCACAGCAGAGTCATGAGTATGAAAACTCCCCTACAGGGATTTAAACCAACAAATGCCTGTCTGTTTCCAGATAAAATTGAAGAACTGTTTTTGCTTCAAATGAATTAAGCAGTTATAAAAAGTCAGAGGTAATTGAACTCAGTTTAACGAAATGATGGTTCTGTCTGGGGCTGGGAAGGCTGCCTGCCATGTGTGGGGACTGTAGAAGCCATACTGACCCTGAAGAGCAAGCATGATGCCCAGAGGTTGACGGGAGAGGACCCTCTATTGTCTTCTCTTGCAACCTCCCTGGTGCAAAGGGCAAGAGATAAGAAGGCTGACACAAGGTAGCTCAGCCCCCATCCTAGGAGGTCAGCACTGAAGGACAGCTTGCCTCCTGGGGGCTCAGATGCAACCTGTTGACCTATTTTCTCCTCTCTGTAGGCTTCGTGCTGGTCATCGGGCTGGTGACCTTCTACAGAATTGGTCCTTACACCAACTTATCTTGGTCTTGCTACCTGAACATTGGTGCCTGCCTTCTGGCCACCCTGGCGGCTGCGATGCTCATCTGGAACATTCTTCACAGGAGGGAGGACTGCATGGCACCACGGGTGATCGTCATCAGCCGTTCTCTCACAGCGCGGTTTCGCCGTGGCTTGGATAATGACTATGTAGAGTCTCCATGCTGAGAACACCTTATTGGGGCTTTCTCTATGAATAACCAGTGTAACGTCATAGTCTAGAAACCAACAGCCTAGCCTGTTCCAGGCCCTGCTCGTGCAGAGGTGTGGGGCAAGTTTGGATCACCCATATATACATATGTATGATACTCATGTACATGTATTATGTTACATAGGAATATATTATGTCTATATGTCATGTGTGCCACCCTATTCTGACACAATCTTCCTTGGCCAGCACAGCACGGTTTCGCATCATGCAGGTTTAAAAGGTGGAGACTGGAAGCTGAGGCAGGGAAGGAGGCAGTGTGGGCACCTTGCTCTCCACCTCCATTTGGGGTTAATTTATTCTGCATCTACTAAGATGGCATCCCTAGTTAACTTTACAAAGCAGAACATCCAGGAAGCTTTCCGTGAAGGTCTGATAATCCTTGAGGGGAACAGAACTTATAACAGGTGGTAACGGTTTTACGCCAGAATCAGGTCAGCAGTGTACGTTTTTCTCCTGATTATTTGTCTAAGTTAAAATAAACAGAAGCCTCTGAATTGTGTCTACAACTTGTGTTTTATAAACTCCATCCATAGTTGTACATTTTTTCTGAGACTTTTGTGGGATGACCTAAAAAGGGCTGAGAAGACCTCACTAAGGATCCCTACTTCATGGTTTGTGCAACCCCGACGTCCACATCTGTGAAGTCCACATTCATGCCCTCTGAAAACTGTGGCCTGTCACAGCAGATCAACAAACAGAATGGAAAGGACGAAATATGACAGTTTTCCCCAGGAAAACCTTCAGTCTCTCTCCACCCAGGGCAGGGCAGGTACTGGATACCTCCAGAGGTCATACTGCTTTCAGACAGGCTGGATTCCTAGTCTGTGCCTTCCCAGAAATATGTACCTCTGGGGTTAAAAAAGGCCCACAGAACCCAGGGCTGCCTGACCATATCTGTGACCAAGGTCCTGGTGCACCCTTGTTAGATAGCTCCTCATGGCCGGCAGGAGGCAGGAGTCACTGCTGGCATATGCATCAAAGGAAACTGGCACTGGCAGACCATGAAAGCCAGGAGTGAGGTGCTCTCCTCTGGCTGCCTTTCCTAATAAAGGTCAAGTTTGTTGCTTTTAGACTTCTAGTGACTAAAGTTGATCGGTTTAAATTCTGAAGCCCATCCTGTGCCAAAGCTTTATCTTTAGTCAGAACAAACAGTGAAATAGATCGGTACTTTAAACACATACAGAGACTGATAATGACAGGTAAGCATTTATGGACTGGCCACATGCAACACACAGCACACTGTGTAGAAACGAGCAAGTGCGTGTCCACTACAGCACACAGATTCAAGCATTTAGCTATGACTTCCCCCCACTTGTCTCTTTCTATAAGGCATTTTTATTTCTAGTCATACACCAATACCATGTATGTGCCCATACACATTAGTATTGTGTATATGCCTATATAAAGTATATTAAAGGTCTAAAAGTGGCCATGCAGTCTGCTTCAGGCTTCCATCATGTCCACAGTACATGAAAATTATCCAGGAAAGACTGAGCTATGATATATCAGCTATGATATATCAGCCTTGCTAGATACCTCAAATTAAATGTCTACATGGTCAGTGTGGGAAAACCCTCCGAGCTGCAATAAAACTGGACCTCAGTGGCTGTCAGTGACAGTGGATGAAGGTTCCTGATACCCTGAGAAATGCAATCTGTGCTGCAAAATAATCATTGCATGTAAGCTGAGGCAGGAGTTCATTTCAAGCATTTCTTTTCCTTTTTAAAAATATATAATTTATTTCTATTTTATGTCCATTGATGTTTTGCCTGCATGTACGTCTGTGTGAGGGAGTCAGAAGCCCTGGAACTGGAGTTACAGCCAGATGTGAGCTGCCGTGTGGGTGCTGGGAATTGAACCGGGTCCTCTGGAAGAGCAGCCAGTGCTCTGAGCCATCTTTCCGGCCTCAGGCATTTATTTTTCACGGCTTTCCTTTCTTATAGTATAACTCTCCCATAGTTTACTTTACCCTTTTACTAAAAATCTGTCAGAAACTCTTGCTAAGATTTTCTGAGCTCTCTCAGAAATGGAGAATGAATTTGTAGATACCCTTACTGGTTTCTTTTTTAAGACAGGGCCTCTCTCACTCCATCACAGGCTGGCCCGGAGACGGCTGCACAGTCCAGGCTAGCTTTACAGTTGTCTCCCTACTTCAACCTTCTAAGTGCTGGGGTGACTAGAACACGCCAGCATATCTACATCAATGGGACTTCTTTCACAATTTTCTGTGGTTGTTGTTTTCGAGACAGGGTTTCTCTGTGTATCTTTGGCTGTCCTGGAACTCACTCTGTAGACCAGGCTCAAACTCACAGAGATCTGCTTGCCTTTGCTTCCCAAGTGCTCGGCTAACTTTTTTCATAAAATTTAACTGTACTTCATTGATAGTTTTGGTGTTTATTTATTAATACTTTTGAGCAATATTTAGCACCTACAGAACTTTGGATCAGAGTACTGTGAACACTTTAAAATAAATGAAAATGATAAAATAACAGCCTACAGGCTCCTGGTACCACTGATACCAGGAGCCAGGCTTGCCTGCAGCACCAAACAGTGTGCCAGATCCTTGAGCTTGGTGGCTAATGGTGACTAGAAAAAACAATTAAACACTATAATATGATCACAGAAGAGCTTTTAGCTTAAAATATAATTGATAAAGAAGGCACAAGAGGGGCTAGAAAGACAAACTAGTGGCTAAGAGCACTTATAGCAGAGGGTCTGCGCCCACATGATGGCTCACAACCATCTGTAACTACAGCCCCGGGGACCAGATGCCTTCTGACTTCCTTAGGCACTAGGCACACGTGATTCACACACATATATACAAGTAAAATACTCATGCATATAAAATAAATCTGAAAAACTTTTTTTTAAGAGAAAGAAGGTGTTAAAAAGGCTAAAGGCTGTGGGTAAGATGCATGTCACCTTGACACCTTCCTGAATGAACGCCTTACCTTTTGATGAGTTTGATAGATTTGAAAGCTTCATCCATGTCCCCAATGGTGACAAAGAAGCTGAAGTTGAGCATGGCATCCCGAGTAGGCTTGTCACAGTCCTCCAGCCCCACAAAGTCTCGTAGGGGTCTCTTGGCTACCATCTGAGGGATGTGGTAGTGGCCAGAATCCACCCTCTCTTCTTTCTCTATTTCTCCAGGCTGGAGGACAAAGGCCGCATAGGCTTGTCAAGTAACATGTAAAGGCAATGCCTGCACCCAGTCTCACGTCTAACTTCAAACAACCAATGGGAAACTTATATGCAGGGAGGCATAGGTATATAGCCACAGGCCAAATGGTTCCCACAGGGTCCTGAAAAACCTTTAATGTCACTGGAATTGATCAAAGCTTTGGTCCCTTGTTTCAGACAATAGGTCAACAAAGGTCGTCCAGGAATAAACTTGCTTTCTCAGTCTCTGATTCGGTGACGTCAGAGTCTCACATTAGAAACAGCTCTTTCTGCTACCCTCTCCCCATGTTTCATTCATCAGGAAGACTTTCACCAGCTTTAAACCAAGTCAGCCACACATCTGCCTCTTAGAACTAAAGAATGCTAGTCTGTCTTTCTGTCAGGAGGCCCCTGCCAGGGCTCTTCTAGTGTGCTCAGCCTCTACATTTGTGTTTGGACTCTTCTCTCCAGGGCTGGAACTCCCTTCTCTCGGCAGGCCATTTGCCTATTACTGTGTACACATATTCTCTAGCATAAATTTACCACCATGACGACCCAATTGGTGGGGTCAACCACCTCTTCCCCAGCTCAGCTGTCATGAACTGATGATACTCCTTATATTGCAAACATGGGTCACTCAAGCACTCTATATCTGGAGATCACGTGAAATGGCTGCACACGCCACAGAGACACACCAGACTAACAGCCAATGGGCTACTGTCACACTTCACTAAGTCATATAGTTCTATGGCCAAACAAAAGCCCTAGCCTTCCAGAAAAGCTTCCTGTGTAGCTGAGCAGAGAAGGTAGGAAGTGCGGACACACACACAATACAGCAAGAAAGCAAGAGTCTCAGAGATGGGACGAAGCCAAGGTGACAAGCCAGACCCTGGGGTTTCATACTTACGACGGCACCATATATGCCTCTTCTGTGGAATAGCAACTATGGGTGCAGGCACAGAAAAGGAGACGAGAAAAAGAAAACATGCATAAATGTGTGGAAGAAACAAAAATCCAGAACACAAGATTAATGTGGAAAATTCAACAGAAAGAATTTAAAAGAGCTTTCCAAACTTTCTGTTTTCAAATCAAAGGGAAATTACACCAAAGAACACAAAACAAGATTGAAAAATGCCAAGAAAACATCAGTCTGGTGGTGGAACTCCATTTTAAAATAAAGTAAGCAAGGACACCGAACTGACAGAAAAAGACTCCCAGAACTCAGTCAATCACACGAATACCTTCCCAGCCATCAACTCCACTTTTAAGGCACATGGAAGTGTAACAGACAGACGGCTCGTGCACCAGCTTCCAGTGGCTCTGCAACACCGCCGCAGAGGGTAACTTGGAAAACTGGAACCACTGTCCCAGACACATTTTTATTTAAAATGTGTGTATCATTATATACACATGTTTGCAGATCCTAAAGCTAGAAGCCCCATATGGCTGATCGCAATAGTCACAAATCAAGGGGCAGTATCCACTGCCACCCTATTCTCTACACCAATTCCTTTTAAAGTAAATCGCAGCTCTGATAAGAGCTGAGTGTGGCTTGTATGTTTGCGGCTGTCTAGCAGTCCACATGAGAGTTTCATTAGCTTATGTGGTTACGTGGAGGGGACTATATCACAAGATACAGGTTTTTATTCTGCCCTGTCTCCCTGTGGCTATCCCACGACTCACTTTTGGCTACAACAGGCATGGTTGGACTCACATGCAATCCTAGCAATCTCAGCACTCAAGAGGCTGAGGCAGAAGAACTAAGTGTGAGTTCAAGGCTGCCTTAGGCTACGTAATTAAAATCTTGCAAGAAAGAAAGAAAAAGAGGAGTGGGGTTAGAGAAATGGCTCGGTCGATGATAGCACGCCCTGCTCTGGCATAGTTCAGTTCCCATTACCCAGGGAGCTCACCACCACCTGTACTGTTTCCTGCCTCCACAGGCACCTGCACTCATCCTCATACAGACACACACACATAAAATTAAAAATAGTTTTTAAAAAAATAGGTTAGTTTCAGACAATAAGAATAGCACAGGGCTCATTTAAAGACTGATTGTACATCACCATATTGGGGAAAACAAGAGACACTAGGTAAAAGGTAAAAGCTAACACCATAGGTCCCCTCTCCCCACCTTTTGGTGTGACAGTGCAAGGGAAGTGAAGCGAGGATGTCGACATTTTCCCAGAAGGTGGGGGTTCCAGTTCGATCTTTAGTTCAGGTATCAAAGCCATGCCAGCAGCTGCAGCCCAGTGACTATGGAGCTCACTGACAGCTCCAGCCCTTGCGACTGAGCTTTGACGCCACAAGCCCACTGGGCTCCTGGGTGGAAAAAGTCCCTCAGGTAGCTCAGTGTGGTAAAAAATGGATACAACAGCGTGAGACTGCCCAGACTCCGTTTCTTTTGTTGGTGTGTCATCTGAGAACCACAGCCCAAATGGACCTCAGGCATGTAACATACGTGAGTTAGGATGTGTGCTAGTGTTTACTGACCCCATTTTTTCAAAAGCTTATAAAGAACCATGTGTATGTACCTCATTCCTATCTAGGTTACAGAAGCTTCCTGAGTACTGACACCAGCCACCTCACAGTGATCATCTCTGGGCTGGGGGCAGGGAGACTGGTATCATTTGTAATTCCTAAATTCCTTAAGAAGAACATAGGAGTAATTATTCTAAAAACTCAGCTAGAATAAAAGGAAATGACAAAGGCTGAAAGACCTGTCATTAGAAGGAGAGTCAAAGCCGGGTGATGGTGTCACACGCCTTTAATTCCAGCACTCAGGTGGCAGAGGCAGGTGGATCTTAGTGAGTTCGAGACCAGCCTGGCCTACAAAGTAAGTTCCAGGACAGCCAGGACTGTTACATAGAGAAACCCTGTCTCGAAAAACAAATAGAAAAACAAAAACAAAAAGAAGGAAACTCAAAAGGGAAGAGCCAAGAGACACAAGACCATTATCACGTTCGTCTGCCCTGCGAGCAAAGGCGTGTCCTGTGAGGTTTCCCAGCACCGGAGACTTCAGTGCTTGCAGAATCTCAGATAATTGCTGACAGCTGGTGGCAGACCTGATCTCATGAGAGGTGAGCCTCGGAACCTGGAGGGCCAGCTCAAATCTCAAGTATGCTAGAGACACATGGAAGAATTTACCCAAGGAGGGGAAAGCAGAGGATAATTGTGCAGGGGTCAGGGACTCCCACCTTCTTTGTGAAGTAATAATGAGGCACTTCCATTCCAAGAAGGTTCTGGTAGATAGGAGGCCGGGGGAAGCAGTCATGGAGTAAGAAGCCATGCTCTTCAGAAGCGAAGAATGACAGAATCAAAACATCTTCCTGAAAGATACAGGACAATGCAGCGTGGTTTTAAATTTATATAATTTTCTTCTCGGTTTCTTTTCAGGGTGTATGGTCATGAGTTATTTCTGGCAAGGCTTCCCAAGCTTTTTATCTACCCCCTTTGAAGAATAAGGCATCCAGCCTCTCCCATATGACTGCACCTGACCTGTCTGTGACCAAAAGACCCCTGGAGTGACTGACCATCAAACCCATCTGAGTTCATGAGGGAAACCCAAGAGTGCTTGTGTTTTTTAAAAATTCTCCCTTTGAGTTTCTTTGCTCTGATTTAAAACTCATCAAGGAGCCAGGTGAAGCCCAACACCTGGGAGGCAGAGGCAGGTGGATCTCTGAGCGAGAGGCCAGCCTGGTCTACATAGTGAGTTGTATTCAGAGCTACATAGTGAGACCCTGCCTCAAAAACAAAACCAAACAATGACAATACTGACAACAAACAAACCAACCCCCTCTTCCCTGCTCTTGAGGAATACGGATGGTACGGATGGCCCAGATGTCATATTGCCTCTGTTGCATGTGAGCAGAGTAAGCCGCAGCAAATGCTGGGACCACCTTCCTATCTACAACTGCTTCTTAAAAAGAGGACACATACTTTTCCTCATTTCTCTAGTGTGAACTCTTAGAGCTGCACACACCATCATCACAAATAAACAGAACCATTTGACCACATGACCAGCACCAGCCGCCCCTAATTATTTCTGCTGTGCCCATATTTCCTGGGCTGTCACAGGAATAGTCCTCTGGAAAAGTCCTCTGGCAATGTGTCCTTCATTCCAGTGATACAGAAGCCTCTGCGACTGAGGATCAAGGACAGGGTTTGCTCCTGGTATTCTCAGGATTTCAGAGGGTCTCAGGGGCAGACTCCCATCTGTGAGAATGCCTCCAGCAGGAAGATAAACCTCGAAACTATAGAACGAACTTCCCCGTGCCGACTTACTTGGGAGTTGTACATGCAAACTGCTCTGAGAGGAAGGTGGGCAACAGGGGCACAGATTGCCGGGCTTTAGGCACATCTGACACCTTGCAAAACATAAGGCTTGGGAAGTGTCAGAGTCTCAGTTTCTATGTGGGTTCTGGTCTGGAGCCAAGAGCACATCTACATGGAGGTGGCTCCACAGAGGTGGGGGGAAGTGAGGAGGGCAGACACAGTGACTGAGGACAGCTGATGAGAGGTGAATGGGGGTTACAGCTCTACCTCAGACCCAATCTCAGCAAGTGCTAAGGTAGTAAGGGATAGTTCTATAAAGAGCTCTGCCCATCTTACCAAAAGCAATCTACAGAGTCAATGCAATGTCCAGCAAAATTCTTCACAGACCTCCAAAGAATGGCACTCAATTTCATATGGAAAAGCAAAAAACCCAGGATAACCAAAACAATTCTGTACAATAAAAAACTTCTGGAGGCATCAAAATCCCTGACTTCAAACTCTACTACAGAGCTACAGTACTGAAAACAGCCTGGTATTGGCATAAAAAGACAGGAGGACCAATGGAACTGAATAGAAGACCCGGCAATTAATCCACACACCTTCGAACACCTGATTTTTGACAGAGAAGCAAAAAATACCAAATGGAAAAAAGAAAGCATATTTAACAAATGGTGCTGGCATAACTGGATATCAACATGTAAAAGAATGAAAATAGATCCATATCTATCACCATGCACAAAACTCAAGTCCAAATGGATCAAGGACCTCAACATAAAGCCAGCCACACTGAACCTTACAGAAGAGAAAGTGGGAAGTACACTTGAACGCATTGGTATAGGAGACCACTTCCTAAATATAACCCTAGCAGCACAGACACTGAGAGAACAATTAATAAATGGGACCTCCTGAAACTGAAAAGTTTCCGTAAATCAAAGAACATGGTCAACAAGACAAAATGATAGCCTACAGAATGGGAAAAGATCTTCCCTAACCCCACATCAGACAGAGGTCATCAAAAGAACAAATAATTCAATTAAAAAAAAATGGAGTACAGACCTAAACTCTCAACAGAGGAATCTAAAATGTCTGAAAGACACTTAAGGAAAATGTTCAACATCATCAAAGAAATACAAATCAAGACAACTCTGAGATTCAAGCTGGTACAGCCCCTTTGGATGTCAGTGTGGCAATTTCTCAGAAAATTAGGAAACAACCTTCCTCAAGACCCAGTAATACCACTTTTGGGTATATATCCAAAGGATGCTCAATCGTGCCACAAGGACATGTGCTCAACTATGTTCATAACAGCTTTGTTTGTCATAGCCAGAACCTGGAAACAACCTAAATGCCCCTCGACCAAAGAATGGATAAGGAAAATGTGGTACATTTACACAATGGAGTAGTACACAGTAGAAAAAAATAACGACATCTTGAATTTTGTGGGCAAATGGAGCTAGAAAACATCATTTTGAGTGAGGTAATCCAGACCCAGAAAGACAATTATCACATGTACTCACTCATTGGTGGTTTTTAAACATAAGGCAATAAAACCAGCCCACAAATCACAATCTCAGAGAACCTAGACAACAAGGAGGACCCTAATAGAGACTTACATAGATCTAATCTACATGGGAAGTAGAAAAAGACAAGATCTCCTGAGTAAATTGGGAGCATGGGGACCTTGGAAAAGGGTTGAAGGGGAGAAAAGAGGCAGGGAGGGGAACAGAGACTGCTCTTTGGACTGGCGAGGAAGGGGGAGAGGGTGGGAGGGGGAGGGAAATGGGAGGAGGGGAGGAGGTGGAAATTTTTAAGTAAAAATAAATAAATTAACAAAAAATTAGAGCTCAAAAAAAAAAGTGCTCTGCCCACAGAGAAGAGTAACATGGGCCAGTTAAGAAAATCAAGAAATTAAAATTTAGGGTTAGACTGGACAAAAAAAAAAAAATGGGGCGGACCTAGACAGGAAGGGTGGAGCAGATAAAAAGGAGAACACCATCCAACAGACACACCTCACACTGCAGCTTTCCTGTGTGGCTCAAGATGGGTCTGTCTGCAGGATGGTGGTGGTGCATGCCTTTAGTTCCAGCACACAGGAGGCAGAGGCAGGCAGATCTCTGTGAGTTCGAGGCCAGCCTGGTCTACAGAGCTAGTTTTAGGACAGCCAGGGTGCAAGAGAAAAACCCTGTCTCAAAACCCACCTCCCCAAAAAGATGGATCTGTCGACCATTTGTCTGTGGAAATGATTCTGATGACACAGTAACCCTATCCAGTGGGAGATACGAGGCAGATTCTTTACTTCACACGATGGATTTTCCTACTAACTCTCCCGTAAGTTATACCATGAAGACACTATCTGGCAAATGGTCACCATATATGTCTAAACATGTAACATAGCAAACAATAGGTACCTTGGGGCATGTGTCCTCCATGTGGGGCTGCTTGTCTACAGTCTGTGGCTGGGCTCCAGGTGATTCCTGCAAGGCCTCACACACGAAGAGCCTGGGCTCACTCTGATCCCAGAAATGGTTCACAGGAACGTAATTTGCTAGTCTCTCATGCATAAACATGTGGGTCCTAAAACAGAAGGGAAGAACTGTCCCCAACTCTGACAAGAACAGTGCTTTCAGTGCTACCCACACCACTCAGAGCCATCTCAGCCAATGCCAGCAGGTGGCAGTGTTGACAAGTGCTCACCACCACGCATCCCATCAAAACAAATTCTTGCAGACTGAGAAATTGGGAGTAAGGCTCTGGAAGTCTGGCTTGGAGACACAGAGCACGATGCTTGGATCTGGAAGTCCCATCTATAATAAATATACCATGATTTATGGGCCCAAAACTTGAAGCTCTTTTTTTTAAAAAAAAGATTTATTTATTTTATGCATGAGCTATATCTGTGTGTACACTTTTATACCAGAGGAGGGCATCAGATCCCACTAGAGATGCTTGTAAGCGAACATGCGGTTGCTGGGAATTGAACTCATGACCTCTGGAAGATCAGTCAGTACTCTTAACTGCTGGGCCATCTCTCCAGCCCCCTAAATAAGTTCTATATGGAGATCTTAACAGTAAATGAATGTGATGATACACACTATTAGTTTTAGTTGTTTGGGAGATGAAGGCAGGATAATCACACACAAAAAGGAAGAATTACGAGGTAAGGCAGATAGTCATCCTTAGGTGCCACCCACCCTCTAGAGAGCACAGCAAACCCAGGGGAGAGTATGGAACTGCTGGGCTCAATGGCCCTTGGGGGCTGTGCAGGACCCACTCCTACAGGAAACATAACTCTCATGGCTGCCCACGGCCATGGCCTGCTCAGCTCTGTGCATCACTGACGTGACAAGCACGGAATTTTGGAAGGAACATATACTAAGGACTTATAAAATGCCAGACACAGGTACTCTAAGGAGTCTGTCCAAGAGAGGTTGGTCTGGCAAGAGATTTAGAATAGGCAGAAAGGATGGTGTCTATTCTTAAAAGAGAAGACATGGAAATCAGGCAGAGTCAAGAGAAAAACCATTTCATAAGATAAAGAGGGGAACTGATAGTAGGAAGTGAAGGAAAGCTTAGTTCCAAAGATTTACACCTGGTCACAGAGAACCCAGGAACACTAGGACTGGGATGAAGGCCAATCTGAGGAGCAAAAGTTCAAGGCCCATATTCTGAGGCAGGAGATCAGTGACACAGTTAGCTGGAAAGAGAAGTAAGATATCAACAGAGATGAAAAGCAGACCAAGCAGGTTAAAGGAGGCAGGCAGGACTCAGGGAGAGAGACAGGAAGAATTCAGGGTGGACTGGACAGGAAGATCAGAGTCAGGGCCTGCTGGAACTAGCATAAGGTAAGGCTGGAGTTGGGGAGTAACTCAGTGGTAGGGCACTTGCTTAGCACACACCAGGTTCTGTTCTGGGATCCATCCTTAGCATCACAATCAACCAAATTAATGAAACAAACAAACAAACAAAAACTAGGGGGCTGGAGAGATGGCTCAGCGGTTCAGAACACTGACTGTTCTTCCACAGGTTCTGAGTTCAATTCCCAGCAACCACATGGTGGCTCACAACCATCTGTAATGAGATTTGGTGCCCTCTTCTGGGGTGCAGCTATGCACACAGGTAGAATACTGTATACATAGTAAATAAATAAATCTTTAAAAAAATTAAAAAAAAATTAGCAAAAATAGTAGAACAGTACAAAAAAAAAGGGATGACAGAAAAAATATGTCACTGAGTGAAACTCTGTTGCCAGTTCCTCTGTTCTGTTAGCCATTTAGGTGAGCCTGAAGGTTTTCATACCATGCTTCCTGTCCTGCACCTACTTCATGGCAGACACATCTAGCATTCTTCTTTTTTTTCTTTTTGCATGTGTGCGGTCAGAAGGCAATCTTTTTTTAAAATTTATTTTTATTTTATATGCATTGTTGTTTTTGCCTTCATGTGTGTCTGTGTGAGGAGTGCAGATCCCCTGGAACTGGAGTCATAGACAGTTGTGAGCTGCTATGTGGGTGCTGGGAATTGAACCTGGGTCCTCTAGAAGAACAGTCAGTGCGCTTAACCACTGAGCCATCTCTCCAGCCCCACATCTAGCATTCTTTCCCAAACTGTTTGCTTTCCTGACTCAAGTCATGCAGAATCAAACATAGATGTAGCAAAGTGCTTAGAAGTGCTTTAAGGCCCACGAACAAGTTTCCTGTAGCAGAAGCTATACTTATGTGTTACATCAGCCCTCCCCCAAAAGAAAGACATTGATTTTATTTTAAATCTTCTCTAGAAACATTCTCTACCAAGACAATCAAGCACCTTTTTCCCGTTAGAGTTGCCAATAAGTCTGAGGCCATTCTGTTCTGAGACATTCTTAGAGATGTTTGGGAAAGCCCCTCCAAATTTGAGTTACTACTAAGTCAGTTCCATAGTCTCAACCCTGGAGCACAGAGACCAAGGACTTAAAACTACTTCAACTGCTTAGTGTCTGTTTTAGGCTCCAAGGTTCAAAATCTAACTTAGTAAGCTGGACGGCAGGCAAATATCGTTTCCCACAAATCCTCTCGACCATAATCTCACTCATTGGTCTCCGGCTCACTGAAGGGCAGTGTCTGCATCTGTCCAATCTCTCCAGTCTTGAAGTCGAAGACATTCACTGTGTCCATTTCAACATCATAGATGTAGATTTTGGAATCAGGGCTGTTGTCAACCTACGAAAGAAAAGACGTATTGTTCAGAGCTGGCGAGTGCTTTAGGGCCTGTGCCCGTGGGGCTGACACAGCTTGTGCTCCAGGAAAATGCACCTGCCACCAGTCTCCATGGCTTCCAGTCAATGGCATGCCACCAGAATAATTTCAATGCTTTATTAAGCCCACCAAAATAGTTCTTTAGTTACTACTTTGTAATTTCAGACAACTTAGAATAAAGTCTAAAGAGTTGTAGCTGTTCTTAGTTTTGACTAGAAATTAAAAAAAAAAAAACAACAACAACTGGGTCTCAGTACATAGCCTTGTATGACCTGGACCAGGTTGGCCTTGAATTCAGAGATCTGCCTGCCTCTACCTCCTGAGTGTTGGGATTTTAGGGGTGTGCCACCATGTTCAGCCTGAAGACATTTTCTTTGCTGAGACAGACTAACCAAGGGACTCAAAAGGAATCTGGATTTATGGCAAAAATGACATCTGTACAACTGAATACAATTGATGGGAGTGAGGCTCATTTCCACTTGGCAGCTGACACACGAAGTCCTGAGTGGTATTTCTAACGAAGGCGGGTGGCTCCTGCCGCGCTGTTCGCAGAAGCTCTGTTCATGAGGGCAAGATGTGGACAGCCACTAAGGGACTGTCAATGGATTAATGGAGAAAAGGTAGCCTATCAAAACAATTCAGGCACAGAGAGAATGAAGCACTGGCACATGCTACAACATGGATGAGCCCCAAACGCTACAGTGGGTGAAAGAAGCCAAATCAAAGGCCACGCATTCTATGACATGTCCAGAACAAGAAAATTCAGAGACAGTAAGCAGGCCTGTGGTTGCCAGGAGCTACGATGGGGGATGGGACTGGTAGGCAGTTAATGGGTATGACAAATTTCTTTAGAATGAAGATGTTTGGAACCAGATAGAGGCAGTAGTTGTACTATACTGCAAATGTACCAAGTGCCACTGGACTGCTCACTTTGAATGGTTAATTTTATGATATATATATACATGATTACACACAAAGACACATATATATGACTCTCATTCCAAGGTTTTGAGAGCCTATTTTAAGATAACGAGATGTCAGCATGCCCAAAGCATCCTGAGCCTGTAACTGCTCAAGCAATGCTTTGAAGCGGAGGAAGAAAGCAGGAGCACACTGGCCCATGCCCCATCTGACAGCATAAGCAGTGACAACAGGCTCACCTGAGGGTTCTCTGAAAACTGCATCTGGGTCCTGCCCCTCATAAGGGAATACTCAGTAAGTGGCTTTGGAAGCAAAAGAAACCAAGCAGGTCCTGGGTTCAACCTTGGTTTCAGGCTCAGCTGCTCTGGGTTTTTTAGACTCAGACCTTCACTGGTGATCCTGACAGCCCTACCTCATGATTATCTATTTCATGATAAATATATTTATCATGATAAAAATATTTATCTATGAGTGCAATGCATGGCTTTATGCCAGAAGAGGGCATCTGACCCCACTAGAGATGCTTGTGAGCCACTATATGGTTGCTGGGAACTGAATTCAGGACTTCAGAAAGAGCAGACAGTGCTCTTAACTTCTGAGCCATCTCTCCAGCTCCAAACTTTTTTTTTTTTTGTTTTTTCGAGACAGGGTTTCTCTGTGGCTTTAGAGCCTGTCCCGGAACTAGCTCTTGTAGACCAGGCTGGCCTCGAACTCACAAAGATCCACCTGCCTCTGCCTCCCGGGTGCTGGGATTAAAGGCGTGCGCCACCACCACCCGGCCAAACATTTCTTAAAACAAACAATACACCTTACAAAAAGAGAAAGAGATCTGATTCTGTGTGCATGCGTATTTGCCTGCATGTGTGCATGTGTAGCACGTGTGCCTGGTGCCCACAGAGGTCAGACGAGGTGGTCAGACCCCTGGAATTTGAGTTAAGAACAGTTGTGAAGTAGGTGCTGGAACAGAACTGAGGTCCTCTGCAAGAGCAGCAAGTACTCTTAACCTCTGAGCCATCTCTCTAGTCTCTACACACATGGATTTCTGAGGCTCAGGGAAGTTCTCGCCTCAGATTCCAATGCTCCCTACCTCGATCGAAAGGACTCTCTACTAATGGGTCTCACGCAGCTGCCTGCCTCACACTGCGGCCACTTTGTGTCCTCATCTCCTTTTGTATTACTTTAACACTACTGTGGGGCTCTCCCACTCTTTCTTCCCTTGTTGTAAACAAACCACCATTAGGGTCAGGATCCCGAGCTGCAGCACTTACTGGGCTGGTGCATTTTAAGCCTGGGTTAGTGGGACTTATAAAAACAACTCAAAATGATGTTACCACTATAATCTTATCATTTCTCATTTTCTTCTTCTGAATACTTGCAGAAGAATATCATGTACATGTACATAGAAAAGAAAGTGAGGAAAGCGAAGAGCTGGGCTCAACCCCCCATTCCTCGCCTCCTCCACTGTGTTCACCAGCCTCTGTGTTCTGTTAATTCAGTGTCTTCCTCAGAGCTCCCACCAATGGGCACAGTGTGAAAGGCAGCCAGATCCTCAAGTCTTCAAAGCAATGATGAGGAGACACATGTCCAGAAGAAAACTTTATTCTAGCAGCTCGAGAATCATAAATAGAATGTGAGTCCCTTAAAAAGACAAGATGAAATTTTGCAGAAACAAAAGACACTTAACAGTGACAGAAGAAACTGTCACCCTTCTTGTAACTAAGAGTTTGGCTGGGTGGCAAAGACAACAAGCAAGAAAAGGAGAAAAGGACCTCTGAACAAGACACCACTGTTTCTGATGAAAACAACAACAAAAAAGGCAGGTGAGGATGTAAGAACAGAGAGTATAGGTCAGGTGTGTGGTGCAGCTTCTGCACTCAGGAGGCAGAGACAGACAGATCTCTGTGAGTTCAAGGCCAGCCTATTCTACAGAGTGAGTGAGTTCCCAGACAGCTGAGGCTACACAGAGAAACCTTTTCTCGAAACAACGAGGGGCTGGAGAGATGGCTCAGAGGTTAAGGACACTGACTGCTCTTCCAGAGGTCTTGAGTTCAATTCCCAGCAACCACATAGTGGCTTAGAACCATCATATAATGAGATATGGTGCCCTCTTCTGACATGGAGGCAGAACACTGTATTGTATATATAATATTTTTTTTTTAAAAAAGAAACAACAACGACAAAACCAAAACCAACCAAACAAACAAACAAAAAAGAGTGTGTCTGGAGAGCAGGCCCTGCACCTCTACAATAAAGTGGGCAGCACAATAGACCAACCCCACTCATTGGTAGATGTGTAGGTGAACCAGGCCAGAAGTTGTAAGCATAGTAGAGTTGCCCCCATTATTCATCTGTCATGTGGCATCAGGGGCAGGGGAGAGCTGTTACTCCCCCACCCTCCTGTCCATCAATGCCCTGCCCCCATCAGCTGCAGCACTTAGGTAAGTGGCCCCAAAACACAGTAGGGCTAACCCTGAAGGTGTAGGTGTGGGGATCTAACTGAGGATGAGGACCTGAAAGCAGGAGAACTGGCCCCACCCCTTGCTCATTGCTGCAAGGGGTGAACTTGCCAGGACAAAGCAAGAGAGCTCACCCTGGTGGTGAGGACAAGGGAGAGCTGGCGGGCCCAGAACCAGGATTATGGGTCGGCCCACACCATCATCCATCCCATTTGTGATCTCCTGGAGTGCGTGAAGGAACCTGTCCTGCAGGCCCAAAGCTGCAGAATTTCCATAAAACAAGGCAACATCAAGATAACCAAGAGGAGTTTCAGTGAGGGTCCAGCATCAACAGTGTAGCAGAAACCAGACCGATGACTCTTTGCAATGAACATTTGCAGGTAAAGAGATGTGGACAAAAGGGTTTACTGCATGACTCACTGTCTCACACTGCAGTTTTCATGACGAGATTATTTTTTTCCTTTTCCCGTTTTTTCTCTTAAATTTTATTTTATTTTGTGGGGGGGGGGTTTGCAAGGGCAGACGGTGGATACTAAGGGGTGGGGAAATGAATGGGATGGAGATGCATGATGTGAAAGACACAAAGAATATATAAAAACAAACAACAACAGTGACAATGAAAACAGAGTGTGTGCCAAGATGGAAGCAGGCAGGAGAGATCGATGGAAGGCAGGAAATCGAGGAGGGAGATGAAGCAGGGAGGGGGCTAGACAGAAGGCAAGACATAAAGACCCAAAAGACCTACTGAGGAGAACCTACCCAGGCAGAGCAGCTGGCTATGGGTCTGTGAGAAGCCAAAGGCGCAGCCCCTCTTCCAGGGAGATCCTTCATATGGACCAGCAGAAGGCCAGCAGGGAAGTCAGCCTTACCTTGCTAAGGAGGATGCTAATCTTGTTCCCGTTGGCGTTGCATCTCAGAGAAGTGATGTTCCCCACATAAGGGATCAGATGAGCCAGGTTCTTGCAGCTGCAGTGCACTTTTGCTTCCCTGTGTGAGGACAGGAGAAGAAGGAATGACCTCAGCATCAGGCAGAGGTCCCTTCCTGGCACCTTTCTGCTGATCACAGAAATTAACTTCTCTGACTGCTCGGCCTACGGGTTCTGTTCAGCTCACTGCTTCTTACCTGGTGCACTGAATCCCTAGCACAGGGAAAAAGGGGGTAATTTTTAGAACCAATGAACGGTATCTTCTAAATTAGAAAAAAAAGGAGGTGTCACATGAGGTAAGAACCTGAGATTTTTTTTTTTTTTTTTTTTTTTAAAATATTTATTTATTATGTATACAATATTCTGCCTGTGTGTATACCTGCAGGCCAGAAGAGGGCACCAGACCTCATTACAGATGGTTGTGAGCCAATATGTGGTTGCCGGGAATTGAACTCAGGACCTTTGGAAGAGCAGGCAATGCTCTTAACCACTGAGCCATCTCTCCAGCCCAGAACCTGAGATTTTTGACACTATTCTAACTTTTTTGTTTACTGAATTATCTCATAATTTAAAAGAAAAAAACGAATATTTCTATTTTGAAGAAAATGGTACCTTCTGGAAAGATCAAAACTTTTAAAGTGAGCTAAATCTGTCCCTGCCACCAGGAAAGTTCCACAGACATCTAGGAAGCAGGGGCTCCCCTCGGTCTCAGAGAACAGCAGAAGTTGTTTGACAGTTCCCTGAGGAAAGAAGAACAAGTTTAGCTGTACACTTCTACGGTGCGCCATTTCTCTCCTAAACAATTCATCTCCTGCACTCCACCGTTCACCCAGTCAGTGATTACTAATAGGCCAGCATGCATTTAAACTAGGGTTGGTTCCCTGGAAGACAGGCCCCTGTCTCAGTACTGTCTTGGTGCCACACGCCTCAGGTCAAGGATCAAAGATATACCAGGCCCTGGTGATGAACACCTTTAATCCCAGCACCAGAGGCAGGCGGATCTCTGTGAGTTTGAGGCCAGCCTGGTCTACAGAGCTAGTTCTAGGACTGGCTCTACAGCTACTGAGAAACCCTGTCTCGAAAACCAAACAAACAAAAACCAATCAAACAAAAAAGGATCAAAGATACATAGGGCACTCAGCTGAGAAGGATCTATGGTCACACACAAGATAATGGAATGTAGCAAGGACAGACGGATGGTGACTTGTCCCTGAAGGTTAGTCCGGGTGGGCATTTTGTTAAAGCTTCAAAGACGCTTCTCATGTTGTCAATGTTAGGTGCATGGTCATCTGGGTGGTAAGATGAGGAAAGGATGCTTGCCTTATTCTGGATATATGCCATTTGTGGAAGGCAACTCACAGAACTCCACACTTATAACATGTTCATGCTTTCTGTATTTTATATTTCAATAAAATACTTAAGAAATTCATGTCGCTAGGCAGTGTTTAACCCCAGCACTTAGGAGGCAGAGGCAAGAGGATCTCTGTGAGTTCAAGGTCAGCCTGGTCTACAAAGTGAGTTCCAGGACAGCCAGGACTGTTACACAGAAGAGACCCTGTCTAAAACACAAAAACAAAAAGCCAACAACAACAAAGAAGAAATTACTGTCTGTTCTGGGGGCAGCGTTTAAAGTGAGGTGACAGAAGACCCAGCTATCAGCAGGTGACACATACTGAAAGACAAGTCTGGCACAGCTGCAGAGTGAGCAATGAGAGCGCTGTCTACTGGGAGGGTGGGCAGGCAGAGCAGAGGCCATATGGGCACATCATGCAGACAAGAAGGCAACACTCTCCAGCTCAAGTTTACCCACTCCTGTTCTGCTTCCACAGTTTCCACTTCTCAGGTTCCACAACAAATCTAGCCTGTATTCAGGAAGAGGAAGTACACCACTTCTTCTTTCTCTGGAAGAGTCTACTACCTCTCACGACTCACTGTCTGAACCAGGCCCCCAGAGTCTCCTCTGGTTATATCTCCAGGACTCCATCACCCTTCACCAACTCCCCAGTCTTTTCACTATGTAAGCACAGAAGTTATATTCTAAGGAAAACCCATACAAACAAACCAAGAAGAGGCAACCCAGAATCTATCCTACTCCTGCTGACATCAACATCAGCCCGCCAAGCTCCTGCCTAACTTCCATTCTACCCAGGGCTCTGGCTCCAGCCTTGACCATGTGTGACCCATACCTTGATCCTCTCTAAAGATAATTGTTGGGAGCTGCAGACCCTCAGACCCTGAACGTTCTATGACCCCCTGCCTGCTGTTTTTCCATGCTTGCAGCTGCTCTGGGCATGAAACCCTCATGAGTTCCTGATAACAAGGAAGTGGGTTCTGGTGGGTTTGCAGTAGAAAATCCCGAGAGGTAGGGCGTGGCCACTAGTCAAGGAGAGCACTAAATAAGCTTCCTTGAAACAAAATAAAATGGGCATTCTTTCTTCAAGAGTGACCCACATCTCTGCATGTTTTTAGTCCCTAAGCCCTTCCCCAACCAAGGTTCCAGGTGGTGCAGGTTCAGGTGGTGCAGGGAAATGAAAAGGAAGCATCTGAAGACACCTTATCACTGGGCCAGACATTAACAGAGTCACACATTTGCCTCCTGAAGAGAGATAGGGGTAGGAATCAGAGAGACCACTAGCATTTCCTTACTGACCAAACCAACACACATGTCTTCTGTATAAAAACAGCAGACAGGCTGGAGGTGTGGCTTAGTGTACAGTGTGTGCATGAGGTGTGGGTTCTATCCAAACACTGTACTGAAAAACAAAAACCAAAGGAGGAAGAGGAAGAAAAGGACCCAACTCCATCCCAGCTGTTCCTATAAACAGGCTCCTTAGTTGTTTCCGATTTCCTTCATAGTCCGACATCTGCAGGTGTCCACTCTGATACAGCTTCCCCTTAACCTGTCATGGAAAGCAGAGCCTTCCTCTCATCTCCATGTCCACAACTGACACCCCATGCTCACCTGCTGAAGTCAGAGTGCAAACACTAAAGGACAAGAGACAGCACAGGAAGGAAGGAGACACTGCACTGGATGTAAGGTGTCCAGTAGCCTTGGCCTCCTGCCTTCTGGCCTCTCCGCTCTCTCAGACCTAGAGGCTTTAGGAAAACATGGCAGCACAAGCTCTACACTAGCGCCCATCACTTCTTCCCAGGAGGGTATAGGGGCCACACGATGCATCCTCCCCACATCGTCACAGTTCAGTCCCACATCAGGGGTTCTTCCAGTCCCTTCTTACCTCAGTCTTCACTCTGGCTGCCTGTGACCTAGATGACAACCTATGGCAGGGGCCGGGATGAGCAGCATGTGAGCTACAACATCATGGATGTGGTAACAACAGTGAAGAACATGGGTTCCAAGAAACAATTCAAAATCCCACATAAAATCCCACCAGGGCCAAGGAGATGGCTCAGCTGGTGAAGTGCTTGTGCCAAGGCATGAGGATCTGGATTCGAATCCTGGAAACCCACATGATGCTAGGCATCCTGATGTACCCCTGAATCCCAGTGGTGGTCAGATGGGAGGCCAAGACAGGCAGATCTTGGTAGACTGTGGGTCAGTTAGCCTGGCTTATGTCGTAAAGTTCTAGATCAGTGAGCCACCCTGTCTAGACAGAGGCTGAATACCTGATGTTGTCCTCTGACCCCATGTACACCAACCACGCATGTGTGCACACACAGTCTTTCCTTTCTTGGTCCTCTCTCTCTCCTCCCCACTTACCCCCCCCCCCACTCAACTGATAGATAAAACCAGAGACAGGTTCTCAGTCTTGTCAGAATGTTGCTACACATGATGGGTTGAATAGCAGCCTCCCAAAAGTCCCTTTTCTTAAAACTCTACTATAAAACCCTTTTGCAGATGAAAGCACCTAAGGGCTCTACACAATCTATACACTCTGTACTAATCCACACTCGCAGCCCCAAGACTTTTGAGAAAAAAATCATTCTGCATTAGTCCTAAAACCACTGACAAAAAAAAAAAAACAAAAACAAAAACCCCACTGACAAGTGACTCTGTTTTCTATGCTCTGAATGGAACCCAGGGCCCCTCCATGTTAGGCACATAGTCCACCACTGAACTGTACACCCTAGTCAAAGTGTGGCTTTTTTGCTTGTTTTAAAGATTTATTTATTTTATGTGTATGACTATTTTTTTTGTTTTGGTTGGTTGTTTTTTTTTTGTTTTGTTTTTCGAGATAGGGTTTCTCTGTAGCTTTGGAGCCTGTCCTGGAACTAGCTCTTACTGTAGACCAGGCTGGCCTCGAACTCACAGAGATCCACCTGCCTTTGCCTCCCGAGTGCTGGGATTAAAGGCATGTGCCACATGTGCCCAGCTTGTATATGAATGTTTTAGTCACATGTATGTCTGCATACTACATACAAGCCTGGTGTCCTTGGAGCTCAGCAGAGAATATCAGATGCTCTGGAACTGGAGCTATGGATGGCTGTGAGCCACCATGTGGGTGCTAGGAACAGAACCCAGCCCTCTGTAAGAATAAGTTCTCTTAACTGTTGAGCCATCTTTCTGGCTTCTGAAAGCGTTTTTGTCAAACATGAAGAGAAGACACAGATGTAGAGAGATGCCATGCGAAGAACAGAGCAGAACACAGGGGAACGTCTGTAGACCCAGAACACAGGGGAACCTCTGTAGACCCAGAACACAGGGAACGTCTGTAGACCCAGAACACTGGGAACGTCTGTAGACCCAGAACACTGGGAACGTCTGTAGACCCAGAACACAGGGGAACGTCTGTAGACCCAGAACACAGGGGAACGTCTGTAGACCCAGAACACTGGGAACGTCTGTAGACCCAGAACACTGGGAACGTCTGTAGACCCAGAACACTGGGAACGTCTGTAGACCCAGAACACAGGGGAACGTCTGTAGACCCAGAACACAGGGGAACGTCTGTAGACCCAGAACACAGGGGAACGTCTGTAGACCCAGAACACAGGGGAACGTCTGTAGACCCAGAACACTGGGAACATCTGTAGACCCAGAACACTGGGAACGTCTGTAGACCCAGAACACAGGGGAACGTCTGTAGACCCAGAACACAGGGGAACGTCTGTAGACCCAGAACACAGGGGAACGTCTGTAGACCCAGAACACTGGGAACGTCTGTAGACCCAGAACACAGGGGAACGTCTGTAGACCCAGAACACTGGGGACTAGCAGCACGACTGGAAACTGCGAGAGGCAGGAGCAGATTCCCTGGAAAAGTTTTCTGAAGGAGCTTGCCCAACCAACCTAGATTCAGGATTTGATTTCCAGAACTGTGAGAGAACAAATTTTGTTGCCTCAAGCCAGTGGTTTGTGGGAATTTGTAACAGCCACAGCAAGTTAGTATCATGTCAGTCCTGGGTTATTGCAAGTCCCAGTGGACACAGACAGGCAGATACCTGACACAGATGCTGTGCTGAGGCCCATCACTGTGAGAGGCCAGCACCGCTCCCACCTTGGCCTCACCGTCACGCTCACTTAGGGGGATGCCTCATCCAGAAGTATCATCTAAATTGATAGCACAAACCCTTCAGGAGGTTTCTGAACCGGCAAGCATTTCCTCCCATTTTATAGCCCAGTACAGTCAAGGTCTAGGGAAATGGACTCTTCCCTGAAAAGCGCTCTAATCCTGCCTCTCCATTTCAGAGGTCACTGCATGGATGGGGAGGCTACACCAGAGCCCATTTCCAGTGAGTCACCTGATTGGAAATAGGATTCAGAACACAAGGCAGCACTTTCAACTGCCAATAGTCACTGACCTGCCAGGTCCGCACTTGAATTCGGTTCGGCTCCACTGTATAAATGTTTTCCTCGTGCATTGCTAACACTGATGTTTCACACAGGAACGTCCCTGAAATGAAGGATGAACATCAAAACAGCATCAGCATGATAGACGTCCCTTGTGTGGAATCTTCAGTCAGCGCGGTCCTTATGGTAGCTCCATGAGAAGATCTGAGTTCCATGAATCTTACAGATGAGCAGAACAAGATTCCAGAATAAAGAAGGGGAAAAAACCCCACAAAAATAGTACAAACAATAAAAATATACAAACAATGCTGCTATGAACATAGTTAGGCATATACTTTTGTTGTATGATAGGGCATCTCTTGGGTATATTCCCAAGAGTGGTATTGCTGGGTCCAGGGGTAGGTTGATCCCGAATTTCCTGAGAAACCGCCACACTGCTTTCGCAAGTGGTTGCACAAGTTTGCATTCCTACCAGCAATGGATGATTGTTCCCCTTTCTCCACAACCTCTCCAGCAAAGGCTATCATTGGTGTTTTTTATTTTAGCCATTCTGACAGGTGTAAGGTGGTATCTTAAAGTTGTCTTGATTTGCATTTCAATGAGCGGACAAGGAGGACTACTGAGAACTCAAGGACAATGGCAAAGGGTTTTCGGTCCTACTGCACGTACTGGCTTTGTGGGAGCCTAGGCAGTTTACTAGACCTGGATGGAGGTGGGTGGTCCTTGGACTTCCCACAGGGCAGGGAACCCTGATTGCTCTTCAGGTTGACGAGGGAGGAGGGTTTGAGTGGGGGAGGGGGAGGGAAATGGGAGGCGGTGGCGGGGGGGGGGGGGGGGGGGGAGGCAGAAATCTTTTTTTTTTAAAGATTTATTTATTTATTATGCATACAACATTCTGTCTCCATGTATGCCCGCACGTCAGAAGAGAGCGACAGATCTCATTATAGATGGTTGTGAGCCATCATGTGGTTGCTGGGAATTGAACTCAGGACCTCTGGGAGAGCAGCCAGTGCTCTTAACCTCTGAGCCATCTCTCCAGCCCCCCAGAAATCTTTAATAAATAAATAAATTTAAAAAATAAAATTATAAACAGTGAAAAAAATAAAATAAAAAAATAAAGTTACAAAAGGAAAAAAAACAATAAAAATATAAAACCAAGTAACAAGCCAGGCAGTGGTAGCACACACCTTTAACCCCAGAACTTGGGAGGCAGAGGCGGGCGGATCTCTGTGAGTTCAAGGCCATTCTGGTCTACAAAAGAGTTCCAGGACAGCCAGGGCTGTTACACAGAGAAATCCTGTCTTGAAAAACAAAACAAAAACAACAAAAAACCAAAACAAACCAAAAAACCCAAGAACAAAACAAAATAACAACAACAAAACCCCAAGAAATATGAAAACCTACTGAAAAAAAAGGAACATCTGCTGTGAACATAAGGAACTCTATAGGCTCCTAGGGCCCTAGGCCTGATCTGGGGGTTCCAACATGCCCACCCACCCTGCTCACCAGCCTCCTCTCCTTTTCCCCTGGTTGAAGGTCGCCCGGTAGCACACCTAGGGCAGCATGACTGATGAAGCACCTGTCCACGTCATGAGGAACGGTGGAGGCTCCACGCTCCAGTCAAAGGTGCTGAGGAGCATATTAGCCAAGGAGGTGACAACACACATGAAACAGAAGATGTCTTGGCACCTGCTGTGCTGGCCATTACTGAGATAAAAGAGCTCATCTTTGCTTCTTGGGACTCATGTGAAAGAGGAGCAGTGGTGTGTGAATTATTGTACAGTACAGGGAATATGATAATTTCACCACTCAGAGAACTTCTGACAATGTTGTGGGATGCATAGAGGTTCTTGTGCTTGTAGATCAGCACTAGGGGAACCAAGTACATTAAACATACAGGCTGTCTCTTCGAAGGGAGAGTCACATAACTTGTTTTTCACCCAGAAGGCTAGGAGTGGATGTGGTGAATAGCCTGGTGACCTTTGCACTGTGTAACCTAGACCATACTGGATCCTCCCCCAGGATCTATAGAACATATCTTTATGGAAGGTGTCACAAGTATTCAACCTGAAGAACCCATCTTTATGGAAGAGGCCCATACATTTTACAAAGAGGTTTTTTGGCTGCCCTGGAACTCACTTTGTAGACCAGGCTAGACTCAAACTAACAGAGATCTGCCTGTCTTTGCCTCTCGAGTGTTGTAGCTTGAATGTAGTTATCTTTAAAGAGTTTCAATGTAATCCTGTCTTAAGCTTTATTGTGCACATGGGACTGAGTTAATTATAACCAGAAAAATGTTCACGAAATTGCACTATACTTTTAAATATGCCTAAAATAAACTACTCGGAGTCAGACTGCCGAAGTTTGAACCAACACCTGCGAGAGTTGTGCTGATCTTAACTACTTTCTTGTCTGTGTTCTGCTACTCTGCTGGAGGTCACAGAGACATCCCCCACTCCCACATAAAGGGTTAAGGGAGATGAAAGGGAGTGGAAAAGACATGTGGGAGTGAAGTGATGACCAGTGGAAAGCAGAATGGTCAGCCTCCTAAGAGTGGAAAGATCTCAGAGGTGCAGATGGTGTAGAAGCTCAAGTTAGAGAGAGAGAAGAGTCACGTCCCAAAGGTATTTCAGGAGGCCGTAAGACAGCGCTAAAAGATCTGTGCTCTGAATCCCAAAGTCTGTGACGACTACTACATAGGACAATAGCTGCTAAAGCCTCAAAGGGGAGTTATTCTGGACTGTCCATGCAGACCCAGTCCCTGTGAGGAGGGACTGATGATAGGGTCAAAGATGAGCTCTGTGACCATAAACCAAAGACCATAGAAGCCAAAAGCTAAAAGAACCAAATGGAATTTCCCCTTGAGGACTGGGGAGGGAGGAGGGGGGGTATTGCCCTATTTGCTGCATTTTGTTTTTCTGGACTTTGAAATCAGACAGAAAAAAAAAATTCCTGTGGTTTTTAAACCACCATAGTGTTATAGTAGCACTATGAAACTCATGTATGTGTGTGGAAGGCAGAGGTAGCCAAATTAAATAGAGAAAGTTGGAGAAACTGGTAAATCGCAGAGCTCAAATTCGAGATTGATTGAACATCTGAGAAGATCTACCTGTGGCCCATAGCTATGGCTAGCTTCAGCCATTTTACAGGACACTTGTGCAATGGCTCCCTTCCTCAGAAGGAACCAGACTGCTTATGCTCATGCATTCTTGTCAGTAGTTCTGGAGCCCAGAAAGACTTGCTGGTGCAGTCTCACTATGTTTCTGAAATACCTTGACCACTTCACAGGATGCAGTCCAGGAAGCCCTGGCTGCAGAGGCTGAGCTGCAGCATTGGCTCTAGCCATTCAGGCACAGGAATGAGAGCGGGCATGACCATCTTGCCAGCTCTGTGCTAATCCCCTTACTCTGCATTAGAAGGTGAGGCAATAGCAGAGGTGTGGAGCCCTCTCTGGGTGTGAAGAGATTCTAACCTGCATTCCTTAAGGTAGATCCGGAAGGTTCAAAGACTGCTACCTGTTTTCCATTCCAGACGGCCACAGCATCCTAAAACGAACAAGGATGTCGAAAAGCAGAGGTAAGGAAGAATGCAGTGCAGACCACAGAGCCTGCGCTCTTCCCTCATCACTGAGTGGTACCATGCTGTCAGCTCAGTTTCACATCACCAAGCCTTCCATGGATGCGGGTTAGATCTAAAATGGCGGTGCATTTTCAGTATTTTTTTTTTACTTTTTTTTTTTTTTTGTTTGTTTTTTTGAGACAGGATTTCTCTGTCCTAGAACTTACTTTGGAGACCAGGCTGTCCTCGAACTCACAGAGATCTGCCTGCCTCTGCCTCTGAGTGCTGGGATTAAAGTCATGCACCACCATGCCTGGCTAGTTTGTTTTTTATTATTATTTTTTTAAGATTTATTTATTTATTTTGTATACAGTGTTCTGTCCGCGTGTATGCCTGCAGGCCAGAAGAAGGTACCAGATTTCATTACAGATGGTTGTGAGCCACCATGTGGTTGCTGGGAATTGAACTCAGGACCTCTGGAAGAACAATCAGTGCTCTTCACCTCTGAGCCATCTCTCCAGCCCTTATTATTATTTTTTATTAGATTTGCTTCTTAAAAAAATACCAATCCAAATTCCCCCTCCCCCCCTCCTCCCATTTCCTCCACACACCTTCCCACCCCACCCCCTCTAATCCTCATTGCATGCTTTGGTTTTTTAAAAAATAAATATGACACACATGGATATTCAGGATGGCTTAAGCTGTCACCAAGCTCCCTTGCTGTTCTGAGTTACCCTAACGACCCAGCAGGCAGTTCTTTTGGCTACACTGAGAATCCTTGTCTAACACCCACAGACCAGCCTCGGTAGTCACCTTGGTGGCGAATACTCCACTGATGTGCATGTCAGTGCGCAGGCTGTGTGTGCTTCCCGTGGACAGGAAGGACACGTTGACTAAGCTTGGGGAGATCTGCACAGCGGCTACTTGCTGGTGGAAGTGCGACGACATGGCCTGCTCACTGAGGATGGACACGGAGTCGGCGCTGCTCACTGCCAGAAGGTTCTTCCTGGAGCCCCACTTCATTACCACGTGGGGGAGAGTCGGATGCATGAACAACAGGAGAGATGCAATCAGGAAGTATATAAAAGCTCCCTATGAAAGTCTACAAGCCAAACAATCTAAAAACTTAGAAATTAAAATATGTACTTTGTAGGAACATTTTAAAATGCTGATAGACTTAAGATGTGAACTGGCAGGCAGACACCAGGGTGGCTGTTCTACCCAGGGTCTGCTCTAACTGCAGGGCATCTGCTAGGAATCTGACATTCTGATTATGACACATTCATATTTATTATTTTCTATGAACCTATAGGCAATTTAATTTAAATTTAAATTATCCAGTGGTCTTCTGCTGGTGAGAAAGAAATGTTAGTTTCCTAGCTTCAATCTGAAATGTTCAGTTCTCACAAATAATGAAGAGCCATGTAAAAGATCAGAATCGCCTCAGAAATTGTATGGCCAGAAAGGTATCAGAAGTAACTGTGAAAAAATCCAGATGATGTTGGACTCAGCAAAGACTTCAAAGAGGCTGCAATAAATATAGTACTTATTATAAGCACCCTACTGCAATACTAGAATGATTCTGTCTCATCAGATAGTGTCAATAAGAGACAAATTAAAAACAAAATGCTCCCAAGAACTGAAGCCGAAGCCGGGTTGTGGTGGCGCACGCCTTTAATCCTAGGACTTGGGAGGCAGAGGCAGGTGGATCTCTGTGAGTTTGAGGCCAGCCTGGTCTACAAGAGCTAGTTCCAGGACAGGCTCCAAAGCTACAGAGAAACCCTGTCTCGAAAAAACCAAGAGAAAGAAAGAAACGAAACCGATATTTACACAGAAACATGCACTCATGTTAACAGCAGCCTCACTCATAACCGCTCCAGAGTAGAAGCAACCCAAAGCCCCCCAGCAGAAAACCGTGGTCTACCCATGGAATGGGAGGCCAGCCATAAAGAGGAGCACTGACACCTGCAGTGACACGGGAGAAGCAGGACATCCGGGAACACAGTCACAAAGACTGGATTGTATATGCTATTTATCTAGTTAGTGTCTTTGTTTTATTAAATTTATTTATTTATTTTTCATCCTGACCGAAGGTTCCCCTCTCTTCTTCGCTCATCCCTTCCCTGCCACAATTCAGTCCTTCTCCAGGAGATGAGGTTTTTAAAGACAGGGCTCTCTTCACAGTCCCAGTTGTATTGAACCCCCAGAGACCCACCTGCCTCTGCCTCTGCCTCTGCCTCCCAAGTGTTGGGTTTAAAGGCGTGCACTATTACCCCCATATAACCCACGCCGGCCTCATGCCTCAGGTTCCTAAGTATTGGGGTTACATATCTATATAATGTTTTGTTAGTATTATTTTTCTGATGCTAAATTGAATAACTGATTTTTTTTTTTTAAAAAGTGCTCCAAGTTAATTATGTTCTGCCTGGCACAGCAGACGATGAGAACAGCAAATGCGCTACAGAGCTGGACTGTACCTGTATCTGTGTGATGTTTCCTTCGAGCTCAGTAGGTGTTTGAAGGGTCCACATGTCCTTGCCCTCCAGCGCTCTGCCATATGGGTACTTTGGCATTTTTTTCCACAAAGCTACTCGCCCTTTATTGGTCCCAGCTGCCAGGAGACCTACAGGTAAAAGCAAAGCACATGCTGCTTGTGGAGAAAGATTTTAAAGGTGCTGGTGGATGCTGTCTTCTGTTTCCAATCTGCCTTATTCGGGCTGCTTCCCCAGTGCTGCACTGATGCTGAGTGCTCAGCAGGCGCTCAGTGACACTGATTCACCTGCTAACTTGCTGTCCTTGGTATTCGCACACTCAGGCACTTGTATACTTTCCCTAGTCCACAAATACTACCCATACCATCAAAGGTACAGACATTGATGTATATACCACCGTTAGTGAGACTCTTCTGGCCAAACCTTTCAAACATTATGTAAAATAAGAAGGCTTCATTGTCACTTGTTCATCTTTGACTGATAATAATAACTTACTTATCTTTCTTTTTTAAAAAACAGTACCAGCTGGGCGTTGGTGGCACACACCTTTAATCCCAGCACTTGGGAGGCAGAGGCAGGTGGATCTCTGTGAGTTCAAAGCTAGCCTGGTCTACAAGAGCTAGTTCCAGGACAGGTTCCAAAGCCACAGAGAAACGCTGTCTCAAAAAAAACAAAAACAAAAAACAAAAATAAATAAATAAATAAAAACAGTACCTCACTATGTAGCCTTGGCTGGCATGGAACTCATAATATAGACCAGGTTGGCCTGGAACTCACAGAGATCCACTTGCCTCTGCCTTCTGAGGCTGGCTGAGTGCTGGGATTAAAGGTCTGTTCCACTGTACCCAGCTTCTATTTCTGAATAGGCTCCAAATCTCACTATAACTTATTTGGTCTTGACACAATGTTTGAAGTTGTTTCTATTCTTTCCATGTCAGGTCAAGAAATCTCACCTTTGAACCGGGCAGTGGTGGCGCATGTCTTTAATTCCAGCACTTGGGAGGCAGAGGCAGGTGGATCTCTGTGAGTTCCAGGCCAGCCTGGTCTACAGAGCTAGTTACACAGAGAAACTCTGCTTCAAAATACCATTAAAAAAAAAAGGAAGGAAGGAAGGAAGGAAGGAAGGAAGGAAGGAAGGAAGGAAGGAAGGAAGGAATCTCACCTTTGGCTTTACAGAAACAAACACAGTTTATATTCTCTCCTTTTTCAAAGCCAAACTTCTCCTGTGGGCTCAGTATGTAGTTCTCCCCTCGCTCTAAGTCCCAGAATCTGTAACAGAAAGAGGAAGGACTTGTGAAGGGTTATGTTAGTGCCCACCTCTGACCTGACGGTTTTGTAAAGCCTGGGAAGAAAACTCGAGCTGTGCTCTACAGACTCCCAACACAAAACAGAAACGTGATGCGATATGTTTACAACTGGAAGGGTGGCTACTAACGGGCAGTTCACAAGTGGCGCTACAGGAAGAAGAGAACATGGGATTCCAGCTACATACAGTAACAGTGAACATTATGCTGAACTGAGTGGCCAAAAAGATACCAAAATGCCTATTTCTATTTATGCCAGTTTAATAAACTATGCAGAACTAGGTTCGGCAGGGTACTCCTGCAGTCCTTGTTACTTGAGAGGCCAAGGCAGGAGCACTGCTTGAGTCTAGGAGCTGGATACAGGCATAAAAAAATAGCTGCACAAGACCCTATATCAAAAATGAATTTCTCCCAAACCAGGCAAAGTGATTCCAAGACAGATGTGACATGGCCGTGCTTCCTGAAGGCATGGGGGAAAGCAGGAAGGACAGCTAGGGTGGGTGCGGACTCCTGGGGCCGCCACTGTTTAGTGTCATAGACCTGTGTCGTATGTGAAAATCCACCACACTGCGCATCGTCCAGGGACTGGCATGGGAAGTCCGGCTCTCACCTGAGCACCGGTTCTCCGATGGCCGTAACAAGAAGGCTGCCCTCTATCAAAGTGATGTCTGCCCGGTGGCCTGTTTTCCCACTCAGCTTTACCTGCATGCAGGAAAGAAGCATAAGGCTCTTGCTGAAATGCCTGGTCAAACTGTGTTAGCCTGGAATCTGGTCTTCAGTGACATCACTGAGATCCACCAAGGGGTCACAACACAGGGCAAACAGTGGGAACAGAGAGTGGGCCTTGTTTTTAAGGAGTTGGGCTGGAGAGATGACTCAGTTTAAGAGCATTGATGCTCTTCCAGAGGACCAGGGTTTGATTCCCAGCACCCACATGGCAATTCACAACCTTTTGTAACTCTAGTCCCAAGGGATCCAATAACCTCTTCTGGCCTTGGGGGGCACTGGGCACACTCATGGTACACAGACATGTGTGCAAGCAAGACACCACAAGATTTAAAAAAAGGTGTATGGGCTGAAGCAAACAGCAACTTACGCATGAAGAGATGCCTCACCTCGCGCATGGTGGGCATTTCTGGAGTGATTACTAAATACGCTTGCTCTGTCATGACTACACTTTAGGAAGGTCTCCTATTCACATTTTGTGCAGAAAACAAACTTTCCCAGAGTCCAGCAACCAGTGTGGAGCTAGAAAGGCACTTGAAGCGAGATGCTATGAGCTATGGTATCTCCTACCTGACCCATTCACAGGCTGAAACACCAACTACCTCTGTGACCACACGTGCAGACAGGGCCTTCAGAAGGCAATTAAGGGAGGATGGTGGCGTCTGAGAACAGATATAGCAGAGAGCGCTTCCTCCCACTTTCCCTCAAGCTCATGTGCTCTTTCTCCTCCTCTCCAGACTCCATGTAAGGACATAGGCGGGCCACTCTATGTAATCCAGAAATCAATCCCCCAGCAAGAACTAAACTGGCCTATTTGAACTTTCTGCTTCAAGAACTGTGAGTTAAATGTCTGTTGTTAAATTATATAGTAAGTGGCTATTTGTCAAGTTGACTCAAGCTGACTAAGACACTTAGTTCATGCAATTCAAGGACCATTCACAGCTGTGTTACAGGATACAATGAACTCTCCAACCTGGAGGAGTATCCCTAGGGAAAGTTTGGCATTCTCTATGGTTCATGGATTCTCATAATAGAGACCAGCTAGGCATTCTAGTTCATATCTATAATCCCAGAATAGCATAAGGCAGGAGCATCAGGAGTTCAAGGTCGGTCTTGACGCTTTAGCAAGTTCCAGGCCACCTCAGAAACCTGAGACCTTATCTCAAAAAAAAAAAAAAAATTAAAAAAAAAACAAGAACCCAAAAACCAGAAACGTGCTGAGAGTGGTGGTGCACGCCCTTAATCCCAGTCCTCTTTGTGAGTTTGAGGTCAGCCTGCTCTACAAAGTGAGTTCTAGGACAGCCAGGGCTACACAGAAACCCTATCTTGAAAGAACCAGAAAACAAACAAATAAGCAACCCCCCCCAACAAAACAAAACTGATAAAAGAAACAAAAGAGGGCAGGAGGGATGGAGAGATAGCCCAACATTTAAGGGCACTGGCTGCTCCAGAGGACTTGGTTTCAACTCCCAGGACCTACATGGTGGCTCACAACTCCAATTTCATGGGATCCAACTCCCTCTTCTGGCCTCCGTGGGCACCAAGCATGTATGTGGTATAGAGACATACAAGCAGGCAAAAACACCTACACATACTTAAAAAATAAAGAAATAAAAGGGGAACAAAAGATTAAGAGGGGCAGCAAGCAGCAGTGCTCTTAAATGAACTGTACAGGGTATTCAAGTGACCTTTATCTAGGAGCATGTGGAACTGGATGCTTTTCTAGTGGACAAACATGAAGAGGGTCTCAGGGCTAATAGGACAGCTGTCTTTGATGGACATTCTGGTATCTTAAAAGCATTACAGTTCAGCCAAGGTAACTAACATTTGCTCACTGCATACAACAAAGTAAACACCTACGGTGGCGAACAGTAGATGTGAAAGAATATGGACCAGAACTGCCACTGTAACAGACACCAGGCAGTGTCACCCCCAGCTCTGGGACAAAAGTGAGCCTCCTTAGAATGTTCATACAGTTGGAAAGTGGGGATAATATCTCCTGTTCCACCCAACTCTATGTGGAAGTCCAGTGAAGTACACGGATTGGGAGCAAGCCTAGGTAGCCCTGATCTTACCCATGCCTGTTCAGAGATACTGGAAAATCTTCCATTTTCCTCACTTACCCTGAATAGCCTCGAGTAAGAAGTGGCACTCAACAGCTAGGCTAGCTGCTCCTTCAAGCAAGTGACAGCTCTTCAGCCTTGCTAACCAAGGCAGAAAAGACAATCAGAACAGGCAAGAATCCCAGGTCTTTAGCACAGTGCAGTAGCCCAGCTGGCCCAGCACCTTGGTCTTTTTTTTTTTAATAATTTATTTAACTTTATTTTATGTGCATTGGTATGAAGTATCATGTTCCCTGGAACTGGAGTTACAGACAGTTGTGAGCTGCCATGTGGGTGCTGGGAATTGAACCTAGGTCCTCTGGAAGAACTGCCAGTGCTCTTAACCCTCTGAGCCATCTCTCCAGCCCATGCACCTTGGTCTTTTACCTACCTTCATCACTTCTTCCGCCTCCCCATCAGGAGTCACCACATACAGAGACAGGAGGAGGTTCTGTGTCACCACCACCAGAGATTCTCTCTTCTCAATGTAGAACAGCATCTGAATGGCGCTATCTGTGGATGCCACCTGGGCAGTCTTGCCTTTTTCATCCACATAGTGCACTGTCCCTGGGGAAAGAAGTGGCTCCTGGCTCATCTGTCTTTTCAACGGTACCCATGAGCAATAGCCTCTGTCTACTTAAGGATACCCTGACAATAGGCCCAGCATCTTTATAAGAATGTAAGACATCTGCCACAATGTTTCTCAGGATACCGTCTCTGATATAATCCCTGGGTTACTGACCAGGGTAGCCGTCTCTGTGGATTCCTTCTCCACTACTCTCCTGGATGATACTGATTAGCATCCAGCCCATCTGATTCTGTAGTCTTGCACTGCTCCACCATCCATGTTCACAATCTTTAGGTCTATTTTCTTACTGTTTTTATTTGTTAACTTTTATTTTATGTGTAAGGCTGTTTCGCCTGCATATATGTATGTGTACCACATGCATGCAGTGTTCACGGATGCTGTCAGATTCTCCTTGGACTGGAGTTATAGATGGTTGTGAGCCACCACGTGGGTTCTGGGAGTCGAACCTGGGTCCTCTGGAAGAGCAGCCAGGGTTCTTAACCACTGAGCCATCTCTCTAGCCCTAAAGATTTGTTATGTATTTTATATATATGGGTGTTTTGTCTGCATGTATGTCTGTACACAAGAAGAGGGCATTGGATCTCACCTATTAGAAAAGGTTGTGAGCCACCATGTGGTTTCTAGGAATTGAAGTCAGGACCTCTGAAAGAGCAGCCAGTGCTCTTACCCACTGAGCCACCTCTCCAGCCTTCTCTAGGGGTATTTTTGCCTTCCCTATATTGGGAGCCTACATGATGACTCCTCTCTCTGCCCGGAGGACTAGTGTCATTTGGTGTATCATTTGCCATCCTGCCTGGCTCTCTCTCACCTTCCCTCTTTTGTCTTCCCCAGCTCCTTAACATCTAAACTTCACAAGTCAGTGCCATAGCAGTCCCTTCTCCCCACCTAGAGTCCTCCTCTTCCTGCCCTGCCCTCAACAACCACTTCAACACTGGCCAGCACCATCTGGTCTGCCTCCTTTGTTCTTAGGTGTCTGAGTGATGGGTGAGTTCCTGGGGATTCTCTGCCTCATTTCTGAGGTTCTTCAGGAGTCTCCACAGAGGACCTTCTTATCCTCAGTCTCATCTTATTCTCCACGGATAACTTGAGTTCTCATTAAATGGAAGTTCAAAGTCATCTAAGTTAATTTTAACAATAGAGATTATGGAGCAGGGCCATTAGACAATAAGACAGTAGACACTAATATATTCCCCATCTTCCACAGAGGGAATTAAAGCACAAAGACAATCTTGTAACCTAACACAACACACACATCTTGGGGGATAGGCAGAGATCTAGATCTGCATCCTCCATCCTCTTCCAGGCTACTAGCATTCCTTCCGCCTCAGCTCTCTCTCCTATACCCTTCGCCCTGCCCCATGGTGATGCACCCACTTGGATATTCCCTCTGGGACTTCCTTATGTCCGTCCACACTGGCTCTCTTTATCTTCTAAAATGAAAGGCTTCTCCTATTCAGAAATGATAAACCCCATGACCTCTTCCAACATCCGCAGCCTGGCTTCTCAACCCCAGGCACCCCCTATGGCTCTCATTTCCTGGGCCTCTGCCAGGTACCAACCTCACTGTCACTCTTTCTCATTTGCTTCAGGATGCATTTGTTTCAGCGCTGGTAGGGAAGTGTCTACTGTTTATAACAAGAACAAGTGATATTAAAATCAACAGATAGTCAGCATGGTGGTATAGCTATAATCTCAGTACTCAGGAAGAGGAGGCAGAAGGGTTCCAAGAGATCAGGCTACGCAAAAATAAAACCAAGCAATACCACAAAATAGGTAAAAATATAATCAACAAATGGTTCTTAATAGTAGTCTCTGTGAGGGCTAGTTGCAGGCCTCAAGGGCAGACTCTCACTGTCCTGATAAGGCTTCATTCTCAAGAACCTGAAACATATCTGGTACACAGCAAGTATTTGATAATTATGCAGACAGATAACCTAAATTCTCTTTGGTTCCCACAATTACATCCCAGGTTGCTTACCATCCATCAGACTGACAAAAAAAGACAGCCCCTCCTGAGAGCCTGTCTTCAGGAAACTTCCAAAGCTGCTTTTTCTCCAGTTAAACATGTCCAGGGCTTTCTCATCACCACTTACTGCTGCCTTTGCCAACTGAACCAGATCCCTGAGAGTAAAGGATACAGCAGTCAAGATTTCTAGGATCCCATGGGGCTGGGTCAGGAGCTATGTACCCCATGCCCAGCATGAGGGGAGAGAGAAGCAGACAGTATATAAGGCTTTATACTTACTCTCCTGGAGGGGGCTGCCGGAAGATGCAATGGGTGAGTGGTTTCCCGTATTCATGTTTCAGGAGTGGTGTCCCTTGTACTCGGCCCCGCTGGTCCAGTCTCCACAAGAGCAGGACTCCAAGCTGCAAGAGGCCAGCAACATGTGTAAGGAGCACATCCTCCCAGAATCACTAGGTGGAGGCGAACACTAAGTGGAGTAGCACAACACTAGCAATTCCTTGTTTAACACTGCTGTACTCCAGGTGCACCATGGAACAAATCCTCTCTGTGCCCCCTCCTCTTCCTCACTCCTAGAGAGCACCTGCTATGTGCTTAGAACACACTGTTAATTTAGAATAAATTTTGATCTACAGGAAGATTACAAAGACAGTGCAGAGTTCCTAGACATGACTCCAGTTTCCCCTACTCTATACTAAAAGGTACATTTCTTAGAGTTAATGAGCTAAGGTTGGGATATAGCTCGGCAGTAGAGTGCTTCCTTAGTACACACAAGCCTTGAATTCAGTCTCTAGCACTCCCAGGGGGAAAAGCACTTGTTTGGAATTAATGAGCTAATATTTATATCACTACCAACTAAGTCCACACTACTTTCTTCAGAATTCTTTAGTTTCCCTTACTATCCCTTTCTTGTCCCGGGAGCCTGCCTAGGATTCCACGTGACATGAGCAGTCACACCTTCTTAGGCTCCTGTGGGCCACAATTTCCCCGGTACTGCTCAGGTACAGGGCAGGGCACTGCTCTCCTGGGATTTACCTGACGTCTTCCTCATAGCTGGAAGGGGGTTACAGGTTTGTTGAGAAAGGACCAGAAAAGCAGTTCCCTATTGGAGGGTCCCTACTGTGAACACAAGTGATCACTGTGATGTTGACCATGACACCTTGTAGAGGTCGCTCTTGCCCATTGTAAAGTGACTCTTTCCCCTCCCTTTCTATGCTATATTCCCCAGAAAGAAGGAGGAGTATGCATTTCTGGTTTAAGGGGTGGGAGTCAAGGATGAAGTACTTATATAAATTATTTGGTATTCTACAACATAAAAGATTTGTCTTTTTCCTATTATTTGTTTAGCAATAAGCAGATACATCATCAGTATGGACTCTTAGGTACTTATCTCCTGCTTTGGTTATAATCTAAATGCCGTTTACACTGTTGTTCAGACTGTCCTAGCTCTGGCCCCAGATTGGTGTGTGTGTGTGTGTGTGTGTGTGTGTGCTGGGGAACCAGTGTGTTCAATCTGGAAGTCATCAAAGGCTGGGATCAATTACACAAGGCCTATCTAGGTAAATTACATAGGGCCTAGGGGCGTACGTCACTCCCATGCAGTCTCATTAGTTGTTGGTTCAGTCTCTATGAGCCCCTATGAGGCCAGGTTAGTTGGTTCCATGGGTTTTCTTTTTTCTTTTTTTTTCGAGACAGGGTTCTCTGTAGCTTTGGAGCCTGTCCTGGAACTAAGCTCTTGTAGACCAGGCTGGCCTCAAACTCACAGAGATCTGCCTGCCTCTGCCTCCCAAGTGCTGGGATTAAAGGCGGGCGCCACCACCGCCCGGCTTCCACGGGTTTTCTTGAGGTGTCCTTGACTCCACTGTCTCCCACAATCCTTCCTCCCCTCTTCTGCAGGATTCCCCAAGGTCCACCTAATGTTTGGCGTGGGTCTCTGCATCTGTTTCCATCAGTTGCTGGGTGAAGCCTCCCTGATGACAGCTGAGTGAGGCATCAATCTATACATATAACAGAATATCATTAATGAGCCTTCCACCTTTGTGTTATGAAGTAGTTTGACAATCTCCTGTGAAGTTGAATAATTCGGGATCCTTACACTTCATCATTCTCATCTTGACAAAATGAAGAAACAGCTAACCACACGGATTACTCAGGCATATGAAACTCAGCTGTGAGCTAAGTCCCTTGAGTCAGAATACTCAAGAAATGTTTAGTCCTTCTCAGAAAACCTAACATTATGCTGGAACTAATTTAATTATGAACTAAAAGGGGAAGATAAGGTATAAAGAATGAGTGAACATCCCTCACTAGGCTTGATCCCAGCAACTTCTCCACTCTTCCACAGTACTCTGTTTTTGCTCACCAAGGGAAGCAACAGAGAGCAGCTAAAACTAGGAAAATAAACTTAATCTGGGGCCAGCAGGCTGTCCCATTCATTTGGCAGGAGCCCAGCATTTCAAGAAGTCAGACCTTCATTTCCTTCTCTAAGTCCAGACTTTGGGAAGGACACCGAGGCCACTTCACCCAGGCACCACTATGTGTGCTAGCTGCTAGCATCTGAGGAGGGTGTCCCTAGGAAGAAATACCTCCGGGGATCTCACTAAACATCCATGAGAAGTCCTGTTGCTCTAGGAGAGCCTAGAACGCCACCATACAGCCCAGTACCTCTTGCAGAGGTCAGTATGAGGGTTGGCATGTTTAACTTGAAAGTAATCATGAGGTTACGGTTAAACATTTAAACTGAAGAACATTTTGGAAAGCAACTAGTCTGGACTCAAAATGTTACTATTATGAAAGACAAAAGGGTGAGGGAGGATTGGAAAACATAAGATAAGGGAATTGGTCTTAGCTAAAACACCAATGAGAATGACAGCTAAATGTAATGGAAGATCCTTGGCTAAACCCTGGATTAGGAAAAGACAGCTATAAAAAAAGCTACTGCAACAAGTGGCAAAATTTTAGGGGCGGGTGTATGTGTGTATTGTGTGTATATGCATGTTCACATGTATGTGGGCATGTGTTACTTAAGTGTAGAGGCCTGAAGTTGATGTTGGATGTCTTCCTCAGTTGTCTTTCAATTTATTTAATGAGGTAGAGTCTCACACTGAACCCAAAGCTTGCTGATTCCAGCTAATCTAGCTAATACTTGTTCTGCAACCTGAGTGCTGGGATTATAGCAGATTATACACCTGCCTGGCTTTTACATGGGTTCCAATGATCCAAATTCTTCTTTTTTTATTCCCTGAGACAGGCTCTCTCTGTCTAGCTCTGGCTGCCCTGGAACTCACCCTAAACTCAGAGGTCTGCCTAACTCCGCCTCTCAAATGCTGGGATTAAAGGTGAGCACAACTGCCAGGCAACTGATGATCCACATTCTGATTCTTATGTTTACATGGCAAGAACCTTTATTTTCCCAGTCCAGAGAAGAGAAATTTTAATATGCACTGCATATGGGGGAACAGTACTGTATCAGTGTTCGCTCCTGAATGTGACAGATGCTTAGCAGTGATGTAGGAGAGGTTTGAGAGTTTAGGTTCTAGATGCTTATGTATTCATTTAGGAGGAATTTGCAAATATGCAGGAAAAAGTGCACACAGGAAGAGAAAAGGTAGACACATGTCAACAACTGGTAACATCTATACGAAGGGTAGACGCTAAGGCTCCTCTGGCGTCATGTGGACATTGGCCTTGGTATTCAGAGTCCTTAGTAAGGGTGTTGCTAAGCTCTATGTGCGGAGAAGTCTTACAATCAATGAATTTATGAATTATTTCTAGTGTCAAGTCCGGGAAAAAAAATACCTAAGGGTCACATAAATATGTGAAATATTTGAAACTATTGTATTAACAAAGAATTTACAAATGTACTAGTGCTCGTATACCTTGTCTTGATGTCCAGTACCTTTCACAAGTCTTGCTGCAGTGTATCACTGACAAAGGCCAGTCAAAGAAACCCACCCTGACTCTGAAACCAGAGTCACCGAAAGAAACATTGTGGCTTTGAATCCAGAGTCAGTGAAAGAAACACACCCTGACCCTGAAGCCTGAGCCAGTGAAAGAAACACGTTAGGCCTGAACCCAGAACCAAAGAGACACACCCTGACTCTGAAACCAGAGCCGAAGAAACACACTTAGGCCCTGGAACCAGAGCCAGTGAAAGAAATACACTCTGGCCCTGAAAATAGAGCCAAAAGGCTAAAAAGGGACAGTGAAACAGACAGAGTTTGGCCCCAGAGTGAAATCTTCCCCTGACCAACTGAACACGAAGCCAACCAATCACTGAGCAGGAAGCCAACCAAACCCTGAGCATGAAATCTAGCACCCTGACCCTAAACCCAGAGCCAGTGAAAGAACACTTTAGCCCTGAACCTAGAACCTAAGAAATACATCCTGACCCTGAAATCAGAGCCAAAGAAACATACTTTGGCCCTAGAACCAGTGAAAGAAATAGAGCCAAAAGGGTATAAAAGGCCAGTGAAAGAAACAGTTTGTCCTCGACACCAGAGCCAAATCTGCCCTGACCAACTGAACACAAAAACAACCAATCCCTGAGCAGAAAATCTTTTCCCTAGAGAAACTCTGCTCCTAAGAAGCCCCATATAAGCCCCTCTGCCTGTTCAGTTGCTGCCTGTCCTTTCTCACTTTGGCAGAAGCGGTCACTCTTGTGGACTCCTCCTTCCTAAATAAATCTCTTTTTTAAAAAGAATTTTGGTTAGCTGGGCAGTGGTGGCGCACACCTTTAATCCCAGCACTGGGGAGGCAGAGGCAGGCAGATCTCTGTGAATTCGAGGCCAGCCTGGTCTACAAGAGCTAGTCCCAGGACAGGCTCCAAAACTACAGAGAAACCCTGTCTCGAAAAACCAAAAAAAAAAAAAAAAAAAAAGAGTTTTGGTTGAAGTTTGGCCAGCACATGGAGCAGAACCTTTGCTGGGAAGTTCTCTTAGGAAGGCTAAACAGAAAAAGCAGTAACTTGTTACTGGAGCCAGAAGAGATCGCTACATTTCTGTAGGGGTTTCCCCTTTAGCAGAGCAAGGCAGAAGTAGTAACATCTTGAGCCAGGGCTGAGAATAAATGGATACCTCTGCTGGGATACCTCCCTTAAAGAGGGGGGGAGGGTAGAGCAGAGCTCAGCTGGACCAGCTCTGCCGGAGTAGGATTGCTACACCCTGCAAGAAGACCATCCCCCACCACACCCCAGTTTCAGGGATAGCCTGACTTCCCCCCAAGTCAGGGCACCTGTTGTATGATATTTTGTTTGGGTTCTGACAAATAAAGTTTGCTTGGAGATCAGAAGGCAGAGCTAGCCACAATTTAACCGGAGAGGCCAGGAGTGGTGGTGGCACACACCTTTAATCCCAGCACTTGGGAGGAGTTTAAGGCCACCTGGGGCTACTTGAGACTGAACCAGTCTAAAAGAGAAACAGAACCAGGCAGTGGAGGCTCCGTTAATGCCAGCATTTGGGAGGATCATGCCGTTGATCTCAGCACATGGGATGGTCATGCCTTTAATCCCAGCACTACAAAGATGGAGATAGGAATACAAGGTGGTCAGTGAGGACAACATCTCGGCTCCCTATTCAGTCTGAGAATTTGTAGAGACAGGATCCTCCACTCAGTCTGAACTCAGTGTGAGGATTTGTAAGAGAAAGCATCCCCCTGCCCCCGACCCGGTTCAGTCTAAGGATTTGTAGAGACAGGATGTCACCTGTTTGGTCTAAGATTTCATAGAGGGAAGTAGTCTCATGGTTAGCTGTTCTGCTTCTCTGATATTTCAGCTTTTACCCCAATATCTGACTCCCGGTTTTATTTGATAAGACTAATTAGGTACCTTTCCCTCCACAGGGGTCCCTTTACAGCCTCAGGTGTAGCCTGACTTCCCAGCAAGTCAGGATTATCTTTCCCTCCCATGCTGAAATACTTGCACTGTATTCTTCCTCTCTTATGCACCCAAGACTTGAAGTTTAGGGGTATGTGATGGTTTGAATGAGAATGGCCCCCATAAGCTAATATGTTTGAATGCTTAGTCATCAGGGAATGGAACTGTGTGAAGAGTACTAGAAGGATTTGGAGGTGTGGCCTTGTTGAAGGAAGTAGGTTGACGGGGGTGAGGATTGAGGTTTCAGAAGTCCATGCTAGGCCCTGCAGATCAGGATGTAAAGCTCTCAGCTACTGTTCAACACCATACTTGTCTGCTCCCCACCATGATGATCATGGACTCTCTCTGAAGCTGTAAGCGAGCCCAGTTAATGTAATGTAATGTAATGTAATGTAATGTAATAGTTAATGTTTTATTTAATAAGAGTTGCCTCGCTCATGGTGTCTCTTCACAATAGGATACTAAGGCGGGGCATCACCATGATGGGATCCCGAGGGCTACTAGCAATGAGAACCTGAACTATTCTTTTAACTTCTCTAGAGGTCTGAGAAGTGTGTGCCTGAAGAAAGTGGAGAGATTGTAAGAAGCCATGTGTGCTGGAGGGTGGGCTGTGGGGAACCAAGTGATGAATTATAGAATCTTTTCACTCAATATGGCTTTTCTAAGCTTTGAAACATGCCAATACATTACCTTTAATTAAATGTGTACATTGTAAGGTATCTGCTGTACAACTGTGAATCAAATCAGGGTGTCTCAGCCTTGGCAGATCATTCTTGTCACTGAGAATATCCTGTGCACTGTAGAGCATTGGGCAGCAGCATTAGCCTCTACCATAGGGCACACGAGAAGCCTGTGGAATCTTCTTCCTAAGTCTCCTGACACTGCAAAATGTTCTCTAGGTAAGGAGCCCTGATCTAGACAAATTAGACCACTGACTCTGGGTAGCTACCAATGTATTCATGGAAGATTTTGGAGTGCCACAAATGTGCTGGTATCTGGGATATTTGCTCCATCACCACAAATGCAATTTCCTAATAAGTTCATTAAAGAGGTATAGACATATCCTTGGCACATGATGTTGAATTCATGGTTCAAATACATATTTTTATAAAAAGAAAAAGAAAAGAACACATAAAATTGGGAGGAACTAGGGTACTGGGGATAGGGACAGAAACGCAGGGGGAAAATGTAGGGTAGACTTGATCAAAACACATTATATGTATGTATGACATTCTCTCCTCCCACCCCCTTCCAGAGACAGAGTTTTTCTGTGTAACAGTCCTGGCTGTCCTGGAACTCGATTTGTAGATCAAGCTGGCTTCAAATTCAGAGAGATTCACCTGCCTTTGCCTCCTGCATGCTGGGATAAAAGGTATGTGTCACCACTGCCTGGCTAACATTCTCAACCAGTAAAAAATGAGAAGAAAAAAATCTGCAATCATGCCTGAAGAGATCATTTGACTCTAGAAACCAAACATTTAAATAATTTGGTCTTTAGTATCTTTCGGGTGCACCCCCATATGCATGGTGGGGATGGAGACTGCGCACTTCTCACCTTATCTCCAGATACCAGGCAGCTCCCACTGGTACTCCAACTGAGGATGGCAATGTCAGTAGTATGCGGCAGGGGCACTGTGTGCTGCTCCTTGTCTTGCTTATTAAACATCATCACTTCTCCAGTCTCCCAGCCAATAGCCAGGATAAGCCTTGTTGGGTGCCAGCACAGTGAAGTGACCCGGAAGGACTTCTCAATGTGGGTGTCAGGCACAGGCTCACCCTATGTGAAACAAGAAGTAAAATTTCACATTGTAGATAGTGGCAGGGATATCAGGAACTGCCTAATCCCCACAGTTCACATCAGCTCCTTTAAGATCTAAAGAGCTATTTAATAAGGAGATATGATAGATGGTCTCTTCCATGTGTGTCTGGGTGCACATGTGCACGTACACAAGCATAACATGGGGACTGAAGAGATGGGTCAGCAGGTAAGAGTTCGTGCTGCTCTTCCAGAGGACCTGATCAGCTCCCAGCACCCAAATCAGATGGCTCCCAATCACCTCTAACTCCAGCTCCAGTAATCTGATGTCTTCTAGCATCCAAGGGCACTGACACACATGTGCGCTCACAAAATCTTTTTAAACAATCACTTATAAGCCGAGTAGTGGTAGCACATGTCTTTAATCCCAGCACTCGGGAGGCAGAGGCAGGTTGGTCTATGAGTTCAAGGCCAGCCTGGTCTACAGGGAGAGTTCCGAAATAGCCAGGGATACACAGAGAAACCTTGTTTCAAAAACGAGAACAAAAAAATAACTTATTTTGTGTGTATCTGTGTATACACATGTGTGTGTCATGATGTGTGTTGAGGTAAGAGGACAGGGAGCAGTTCTTTACTTCCATCTTGTGGGTCCTGTAGACTGACCTCACGTGATCGGGCTTGGAAGCACCTTTACTCACTGAGTCATCTCGTCAGCTCTCCTAATTTGGAGATAGAGTCTCTAACGTGAACCTGGAGCTAACTGCTTCAGCTAGGCTGGCTAGTCAGCAAGATCCAGATCTTATATATTCTGGCCTCTATAGCTGTGAGGAAAGCAGTTTCTCTTCTTTGGAGACACCCAGATTGTCTCCAAATCTGGTAATTTGTTATAGCAGCCACAGGAAACTAGTACAGCTTGAAAGGGTCAACATGGGGCTGGAAAGATGATTCAGTGGTACAGGGCACTTACTGACCTTGCTAAATACCTGGGTTTGGTTCCCAGCAAGAACATGATGGTTCACGACCATCTATAACTCCAATTCCTGTGGATCCAGTGCCGTCTTCTGACTGTGAAGACATGCACTGGCGCGTGTACATACAAAAAGGCAAAACAATCATACACATACAATAAATAAATCTAAAAAAATCCAAAGGGCCAACAGGAAGAGTTGAAGAAGGCATGCACAGCACAGGGGATCAGGTTTAAGTATGCTCAGGAATCTACATGGCAGGGAAAAAAGAACTGCCACACATGAGCGCTCAGATGAGTGGGAATAATTTGGCCTTGAGGAAGTGAGGAAGAAGTGATGAGGAGAAATCTAGAGTGGTGCTACCCCGACTCCCGGCCTCTGTCCTCAAGGAAAGAAAAGAGCAGAAGAGGTAGAAGCTGCTGAAGTCTAAGTAGCTCCGATGACTCACTTGTTCAAGGTAGATGTCTACATTGCCTCCAGCAGCTGGGCTTTCAGATGCTACTGCCAGGAATGGCTGGGTGGGGTGCCAGCTAATGTGAGAGGGAGATCTGGATGAATCCGGGGCTTTGATTCGGTGGTCAAAATACAGTGCCATGATGAGGTACAGATCTGGTCAGGGAGGAAACCTGCAGAGGGGAAAAAAACACCATGAGCAACTACATATAAGGTTACAAAAGGGAAGCAAACCTACGAAGACACCTAGCACCCGAAAAATGGTCTTTAGACTAATGTGAGCAGGTTCATTTGCTAAAGATCTCTATTCGGGAGAAACAGAAAATCAGATGCAAAGAATTGAACTTGGAGTGACCCACAGTGTGCTGGGAAGAAAGTAAAATTCATTGCCATCAGAGAAGTAACTAGAAAGATAATAAAAGCAAGGGAGCACTGAAACCAGGACTTTAAATAATTCTTGGAAATTCTCATTGTAGAGACAATAAGCATGATTTCAATTTCTACAGATACTTTCAAAGAAAACTTTAAAACAAAATAAAAGCAAACTGCCCATAAGAGAACACCTGTACAGGGGGAACAGGAGAAAAACAGTGTTCAATTTTAGTAAAACCACAAAACTCGTGAATGTTGTCTAGCTATGACATCCAGATGGTAGTGGGCAGATGTCTCTTTTAGACAGTCAGGATCACAAGGCTACAGTGACCCTGGAGAAGCTGAATCTGGACTGTGACATGGGCTTGAACAATGGCTCTGTGGTCAAGAAAGCACAGTGCTCTTCCAGACAACGTAACTTCATGTCCCAGCACTCACATCAGGCAGCTCACAACCGCCTGTAACTCCAGTTCCTCCGGGATTTCATGCCTTTGCTGGCGCACATGCATACACATACACACATTAAAAATAAAAAAAGCCAAATATCATGGCATAAGCTTTTAATCCCAGCACTCAAGAAGAAGAGGCAGGAGGATCCCTATGTGTTTGAATCAGTATTGTCTACATAGTGAGACCTTGCCTCAAAAAAAGAAAGAAGATTCTATTTTTTTTTCTTTTTCTTTTTTTTTGTTGTTTCGAGACAGGGTTTCTCTGTAGCTTTGGAGCCTATCTTGGAACTAGCTCTTGTAGACCAGGCTGGCCTCGAACTCACAGAGATCCGCCTGCCTCTGCCTCCCGAGTGCTGGGATTAAAGGTGTGAGCCACCACAACCCGGCGAAAATTCTATTTTTAAAAAGGAGACTAGATGCCAGCTTCAATAACTCCATTTTTTTCAATAACTCCATTTTTATACAACGTTTTAATCGTTCATTCTCTCTTTCACTAGCACTCTAGTTTTTTAAGTGATTATCAGTCACATAACTAAAAAGTTATTAAAGTAAACCTTAGGAGGAAGATGTTCACAATAAAATACTTAATGAGAATTCGTTAGTGGCTTTAGTTCAGGAACAAGTACTTACCCTTTCTTTTATAAAACAAGCTTCAAGAGTCTAGGACATAAAACAAGAAAAAGAAAATCTCACTTTTTCCAGTCCACTGATCCTCATTTTTATAGTCATCAATTGTTTTCAGGGACAATTGCCTCCACCAAACAAACACCTTTTCAGAAACAATCTGTTAGGCCCATTACGCCTAGGAGTCATATCAACAAAACTTAAAGAAAAGTTACTCCTCTGAGACACTTTCAGGAACACTAGGATGGGTTCTAAAATAGACTTTCAGGGGAACTGACCAGTGGCCACCCTCTAGGCTAGAATAAGGTCACTGGCTGCCTCAGGTAAACATTACTGAAAAGCCTTGTAGTTCAAAGCGGTCATGTGATCTTTGTAAAGCCATCCGAAGGTTGACCAAGCTCAGGATTTTGACTTTCTTATCTTCCCCCTACTTTGCACTAAATGCATCTAGAGGAATCCACGTGGCAAATCGAAAAATCAGCAGGAGGTCCTAGCATTGTGCAGGGAGGGATAACCCTCATGAAGCTAGCATAGATAGAGAAATCAAGAGGGTTCTGGCAAGCCACTTCGGAGCCCCAGCCCAATCCTAAAGGGCCCTCCCCCACCTTAAGCTTGGCTGGGCTCCCTACTCCAACCCCAGAGCCCTCTGCATCTCAGCAATAGGAATCTAACTTCGTCAGACTCCCTATACCTCCGTGTTGCCAGGACAACACCGCTCGAAGAAAGCAGAAGCAGTTGAGGGAGAGCGCCGCGCCTCCGATGCTTCCCGAAACGACTGGCGGCTGGCCGCGGAAAGAGCCGAAGACAGTCGGTACCACCCGGGGCAGCTCTGAATCTTGGGCCCGCCTCAGGGTCACAGTTTGGGTTGCCTGCTAATGCATGGACCAGAACGATTTGCTACTCAGGGCAAGCTGCGCCGAGTTTCCTGTTCTTTTCTCCTTGGATTCATCCTTTCCACCCCACTACGGAGGCCATTAGCCGGCACCTCGCGGAGCTTTGCTGCATCTCCTAGGATGGGAGGACGCAGCTCGAGAGCTTCTCTGGGACGTTCTGAGTACTGGACGCCGCCCCCAAGTGTGGCGCGTTGACGTCTCGGGAGACAGCTGCAAGCCGGTACTCAGCAGAACCTCGCGACTAGGATAGGGGTTCCCTGGGCGACCGTGCGCACTTCAGCCAGTGTTAGCCAACGGCGGGTGTCGCCGGAGAGCAGGCGCAGTAGGACGGTCCACGCAAATGAGTGAAGGGGATAACCAGAGGCGGGGACTGCCCCTGAACTAGTATACTTATTTTCCAACGCCACTTGCGTAAGCAATGGAATTTTTAATAACATTTCCTTATCTCTTCAAAAGGGACAAGTGTCAGTGGGGTATGCTATGATATGTTTATGGCCCTGATCCTGTTTTCCTAGTGCCTTATCCCCACCCGAGTTCGCGCGCGTTTCGAGACGCCCCGCCGAGGCGGTGATTTCTTCTCACGCATCCGTCAACACAGCCACAGCCAATCACAGCCCGGACGCTGAGCCTATTGGCTGTCGGTTCGCCAACCCGAAGAGACGCACGGTCCGTAAGTGCGCGAGGTTGCCGTCACAACACGCCCCACGTTGCGGGCCCGCCCCAGTAGACCCTGCGCGCGCGCGCACGCAGCAGCTGCAGACCAATGGCAACACAGCTGGTTGGGCGCGCCCGCAGAAAAGCTGGACGTCTCGTCTTCTTGCAAGACGTCCGCCCCGCCCCGCTCCGGCGCTGACTTCAGGTCCCCCGCGGCCGCCGTAGCCGGAACTGTTTAGAGCGCGGCGGCCCGGGTGTGGGAGGGCGAGCGGCGGCAGCACCGGCGCCCTCAGCCCTGTCAGCCGCACTCCGGTCCACGGAAAGGACGTGCGAAGGGAACGGTGCTCGACGACTGCATTCAACACACGACCACCAGCCCGGCGTCGCGGCCTCGCCGCAGCCGGAGCTGCCCGGCCCGGTTGGTTCTGCGGGCGCCCGCGGAGGCCCGGGATCCGGGATCCAGGCTGCCGGGAGGCGTGGATGAAAAAGGTGACCGCAGGCTGCACTCGGGTGTCTACGGGATCCGCGGAGGGGCTGCGGTATTGGCGGGCTGTGCTGCGTGCAGCCAGCGGTCAACTCCCTGGGACGATGTGAGCTTCGCCCACCCGGAATGGGACAAAGGGTGTGGAGCCTGGTTGAGGCCCGCAGTTCCCGTGCCTCCCACGGTCAGGAAGTGACGGGTTTAGTTGACGGACTCCTATGGAGTCCACCGCTACTGGGGAACGACCGGAATGCGCCTGGGGACCGCGGCCTGGCGCGCAGGCGAGTGGGTCCTGTTGGACTGACGCGGTTTTGCTCGGTGGCGTTGGAACGGCTGGTTCTGGGAATGGGTTTCATTTCCTAGCGCAATGACAGGGTTCTGGGCACCTGGGTGAGGTGCTTAAAAGTGAATATGTTCAAAGAGAAGTCCTGTGGGTGAAATCCCTTAGCGTGGGTATGTGGTTCTGTGCCAGAGTTTTCTTAAGCCAGTATTAGATCAGACCCAAACAGGAAAATGCACACCGTTTGTTGCAGCACCATTTTGTGGTGTTACTTGGAGTTTTACGTCCCGGTCTCTACCTTCAATCTGTTTCCTTCTTAGCGTTGGTGCTTTGCTCTGTCTAGTTTTCTTATTAAATGGGAATGTTCTCAGCAGTTGCGTGGAGCCTAGTGTCGCGTCTGCTGAAGAACGCAATGTCTCTCCTGCTTCATCACGTACACAGCCTGTTCCTAAGATGTTGGAATGTACCTGATCCTTAGTTTATTCTGAGTGTAACTTCTCTAGGCTGCAGATAATTGTTATATTGTTTACCGATATTTTTATGACAGTGGCAGAAATTATCACAAGAATTTTGTTGTTTCCAGCATTGTTTACATAGTTTAGTTCCGATTCTTGAAATCCGACTGGAACATAATAGTGTATGCTGTCACTTTTCCAGTGTTCCCTAACCTGTTCCGTGCAACAGGCTTTGTTGCACGAGCGTTGTAGTCGGTCCATCTCCCGTCTCCCGCCTGGGAAGGTTCCCGGAGTGCAGAGCCTCTCTCTTTGCATGCCAGCTTCGGAGGGAGCTGCAGCTTTGGCCCATGGAGCTCTGGGGGCTTTGAGGGCAGCGCGGGCCGTTGCACTAGGCAGGTGCGCGGCACGATCGCGCGCGTCTCCAGCGAGCAGAGGGGAGGCCAGGGGCCACGGGCGGTGCGGGGAGCGAGGCGGGCCCAGGTTGGGCCATGAGCTGCGGCGCCGAGGGGTAGGTGGCGGGACAGCGGCTCCTACAGCGCTGAGGCCAGGCCTTGCCGCCTTGCCTTCCACCACTCTGGGCCGTGTCGGCCAGCCTGGGTTGGGGGCATCCAAGGGCGGGGCGGGGTCCCGGTCCGGTCGGACTCAGCACTGTGCGGGCCCTTGGGCGGGCGGCGGGCGGCGCTGGAACAAACAACGGCCGCCATGTTGGGAGGCCGGCGGTAAACTTCTGCCCGTCGCCCTCCTCACCTCTCCTCGCCTCTCCCGCCGCAGGATGACAGTGAAGTTGGGCGACGCCGGCAGCGGGGAGGAAGGGCTCAAGAAGCTGGGCAAGCGGACGGCCGATGAGGAGTCGCTGGACGGAGAGGGGCCCGGCGGCGCGGACGCGGCGGAGGACAGCAGCAGCACAAAGAGGGACGGGCAGACCTCTCGGGCCGCCGGAGCCCCAGCACCACCCAGAGGGTTACCAGCACCGTCCCCACCGCAGGGTAGTCCCCAAGACCAGCACCACTTCCTCAGGTCCAGCGTGCGACCACAGAGCAAGAGGCCCAGGAAGGACGCGCCCTGCGCTGTGGGTAGTGGTGGTGCCAGCGGTTCCGGGCCGCGCGGAAAAGGTAGGGACCTTATCCTTTGGCGGGTGGCAAGACCTCCTTGGGTGGCACTTGCAGGGGCACGTGTCCCCTTCTACTTCTTCGAGTCTGTTACTTTTCTCTTTACACCAGGACAAGGGGCAGTGATTGTCCTTTCTCTGGGCAAGAGAAATAGATTCCCAAAGGGTCCCTGACGGCTTTCCATGGATGGCCATTTTAAATTACGCACAATAGCTCAAGACTAGGCAGAGAAAGTACTTGCTCTGTTTTCACACCTCAAGTGGTGGAAATGTAACAAAGGAACTGGCTTTTGAAATTTATGGGCCAGGGAGGTTGTTGATGAGAAATTTAAAAAGTACGGTTAGTGATGGCAGAGACTGGGTTTGGCTCATTGTCCGCCACCAAAGAGTTCCTGGCTTGAAAGTATGAAGAACACAAAAATGCGACCCTCAGAGTTTCAGCTGAGGTATACTTGGTGTCACAGAAAGGATCTCCACTTGATAAAATCAACAGCGACCTATCAGGAGGCAGCCTGCGGTGCTGTCCTTATGTTGGGACTGTGACTGCTTTTCTGAGGCCTCTTAAAGAAGTAATTTTTTAAAAGTCCCATTTTGGTTCTTCACGTGGCCGTATTTCCTGGTCTGCTTTTGTTTATTTGTATTTCAACATCATGGTTTCTATTAACTGTGCAGGCAGTTGGCTCTTGCATTCATTTCTGACCAAGTTTGCCCTTCCCCCCCCCCCTTTTTTTTTAAAGACAAGATCTGTTAGGTAGCCCAGGTTGGCCTGGAATTTACTAAGTAGCCTTAGGCTGACCTTCAGTGCTTAGCAGTCTTTCTGCCTCAGCTTCCTGAGTGCTAAGATAACAAGCCTAAATTGTTATGCTTGGCTTTTTCAAAAATACAAATGGAACATCGGTTTCTAATGTGTTCTCTAAACTTATAGCCAGGCATGGAGGCATACACCTTTAAGCATTTGGGGGGCAGAGGTGGGTTGATCTCTGAGAGTTCAAGACCTACTTGATTTACACAGCAAGATCTTGGCCACCTAGGGCTCCATAGTAAGACCCTGTATTTAAAAAACAAAACCCAGCTGGGTGGTGGCGCACGCCTTTAATCCTAGCACTCCTAAGGCAGAGGCAGGCGGGTTTCTGTGAGTTTGAGGCAATTCTGGTCTACAGAGTGAGTTCCAGGGCAGATTCCAAAGCTACGAGAAACCCTGTCTCCAAAAAACAAACCAAAACCAAAACACTCTTTTACAGCACTTGAACTATTATAGTTTATTTTGTTGTTGTTATTGTTTCTTTGGGAAGTATTGATAGAAATTACCACGATGATCCTGGTAGTTTTAAAGAGGAAATGTTTGAAGAGCTAAGAGAGAAGTTGTGTTGAGGATCTGACCCAAATGTGCTCCATTAAACTCTTCCTGCCTTGTCCTCCTCTGGAAGGCTGGCCTTCAGATTCATGGCCGTACCACAGGATAAAGCCTTTTGAAGTGAGTATGCTTACTTAAACATCTAAGCTCGAGGTAACTGTGTATGTTTCCAAAACTAAAAGTTGCCTCACATAAGTTCATTTTGGTGTTAGAAGAACATAAATTTACATAGCTTAATTCTTTTTGTAAAACTGCTTTTTACTAGAAGATACAAGTGTGCTTAAGCTTCTTGGGTCTATGTTAAGCTTTTATGTTCTTCGGGTGCTTTTGGTGATGGTATTTCAGAAAACCTACTTATATCACACCCTTGCCCTCTCAATTCTCTATTCAGATTTGCTTTTCTGTCAGAGATGTACTCAAGAAAAAAGGAACGATAGCAATCATTGGTGCCTCTTGAAATTTGACTGCTGGGAAGAAATATGTTGGTGTAAGCGCACTTACTTATGTATTGCTATGTACGTAGCTATATGTAGAAGAGGTGCCAAAACTGACATCCAGTGGATGGGAACTGTGAAGTGACAAAAGGAGCCTTGCTTTTGTTTGCACAGTGGAAGAGGCTTCCTGGTTAACTTGTCCCTTACATCATTGGTGCTTCTGGTTCTGATTCTTGTCCACGATGTGGCTTACCATAGAGTAAACTATAGCTATGCTTCTAGGAGGGAAGTGAGAGTCTGTTTCTTTTGACAACTTTTTCGGCAGTGCCTGCCTGTCTGCTGAGTCCTCTTGGTAGTTGTCATCCACTCATGGGCTGCACAGACTCTTTGGATGTACTTCATCATGCCCTGGTCATCTCCATTCTGGCTTTGGAGAAACCTTTGCTTAATCATCACCTCAGTCCACTCCAGGAGGAGTGAGGTGTGACCACATGCCCATTCATGCTGTGTAGCCAACCCTTGGAAATGGTTCTCTGGAGGAACATTTCTCTTCTGCCCTGGAAATCTCCACTGTGGCTATTCAGCATGGGTCACTAGGAAGGGAGGAATGCCTGCAATTTTAGTCTCACTTGGAAAAAAAACATGACTTGCATATGTGAAAAAGGCTTACAGCTAAAGCAGTGGTGGTTCCTTTGCTTGTTGGCTTCCCATCTTTCCAAGTCCCATCCTGATGGGAATTTGGAAGGAAGGACTTATGGAGAAGATGGAGGTTCTCCTTGTCTGCTTTTCTGTACATAGCTCTGCTTTCTTTCTCTGAGGACGTAAGAGTAGATTCTTTGATTTGAATGAAAACAATTTTTATAGTATTTTGTTTGTTTGTTCGTTGTTAATGATAATGGGAGAGAAGACTTAGTGCCCCCATGACAGGCATTTTCATTTCTGTAACTTTTTTGAATGGCTATAGAAGCTGGTTTACTGTTTCTGTACTGAATTCAAGCTAGAGCAGAAATAGCAGATCTGCTTGATTCTTCTAGCCCTGCCACTCTTGTCTGGGAGACTCGAGGACCCTTCTGTGACTAAAACCCAGAGTTACTGAGACTGTTCCTAAGAACCTGGGCTGGGACCGAGAGCCTTCTGTTGTTCTCCCCTGTTTGGCCGGTTCACACACCGGAGCACTACTCAGCAAAATAGTGCATCTCTCTGAGCCTCGGTTTCCTACCTTTAAAAAAAAACAATGGAGAGATGGCTCCACAGTTAAGAGAACTGACAAGTGCTCATGGTTTCCAGCACCCTATGGTGGACAACAGCTATCTTTAACTGCAGTTCCAGGGGATCTGATGCCCTCTTCCAGCCTCCAGTACACAGACATACATGCAGACAAAACACCCATACATATGAAATACATTTTTTTTAAAAAAGGTGTGTTTAAAAGATGCTTTCTAAACTTTTCAGCTCTTGCAGTCCATTTCCCACTTTGGAAAGAGGTTTGAACTAGCAGTCCAGGGCTCAGCTTCCACTGCAGAGCTCTTAGATGCCTGGTCCGTGTGTGTAGCAGGGCAGAAGTCATAATGCCTGAACCATGGATTTCCTTTTGAATAGTCAGGTGTGCTAGTGGCTGAGACCTGTACTTACCATCTTACCCTTCAGGGTTGAAGAATTCAACTTTATAGAAGGGACTTGGAGCTCATCCGTTCTCAAGAGAACTTTCTGCAAGATAGGCTTGCTGAAATCTACATGTAGTTCTAGAACCCGTGAACTTCTGCTTAGCTTTTGCCTTTAGGATTGCTCCAAGCAGGAAACAGCCAGAGTATTACCTCCCTCCATGTAGGTGGGGATGCGCTGAGGGCCTGGTGCTGCTTCACTGCTTTGTAGCCACTTTCGAGGCTTGTCACAAGGCGTGTGCCCAGCATTCACTCGCTGCTGGGCTACAGTGGCATGTCCCGTGAGGCCTCTGTGTTCACACTGTCCAGAGGAGAGGTCAGCGCATCTAAAGACTGAAGGATAGAGCACTGTGGTTCCTCTATCCAGTCTAGTTAAATGAGAATGGAGCAGAGCCCATTGTAGGTATGCATGGGCAGTGACATCAAGCAATGCCAAGCACATTGAGGCCCAGGCAGAAGAGGAAGAAGGAGACTCTGTCTTGCTTTCAGCCACACCCTCTGTGATATCTCGTACAATGGAAGACAGCCTGAACATGTGATCCCTATTTCTGACATAGACCACACCTGTTCTCAATGTGTAAGAAGAGCCAGGGTGCACAATCCTTAGACTTCTTGTGATGACACCAAGGCAGAGAGCAAACTATCAAAACTGTGTAATTTTGTTTTTGAGACAGGGGCTCACTCTAGCTCAGGCTGGCTTTGAATTCACAAAGGGCCTGCTGCCGCAGCTCTCATGTGCAAGTATATTACTCAGAGGTTCGTGATAAATTATACAGTTCAGGGAAGTTGTTAAGTAGGTTAGGTAACATTTGCTACTGTGTTGAAGGCTGGCTACATAACTCTGGCTGGCCTTGAATTTGCATTGTAGACAAATTGGCCTAGAACTCACAGAAATCTACCTCCAGCCTCTGTAGTGCTGGGATTAAAGGCATGCACTACTACGCTTAACTCATTTCCTTTTAAGGTTGAAATTAATGTAGTTTCCATGGTGTCTACCTTAGTAGGATTGCCTTTTGCTAGTAAAGAGTGCTTTAGCATCTTGATATTTGTGCCTTATTTTGGAGTGTATAGAAACTGTTTCAGATAGCACAGTCACAAATTGAAAAATTGATGTTGTCATATGGTATATAGAAAGCTTTTGTTAGGTTGAATAACTGTGATGATCTTAGTACTAAAGAATAATATAAAAACCACCTAAAAACATTTGTTTGTAGTTCCATAGGGATAAAAGGTTTTGACTGTAGAAGACAACGAGAAAAATTCCTGTAGTAGTCCATAAGGAGGATTTATGTTTTTATAGAAACAATGGGATTTTATTTGTGCTTTCTTTGTTTGTGGGAGGGATGGAAGGACCTTTGAGGTTGACATTGAGCCTTGCAGGTGTGAGGACAAGATCTCTGCTGAGGTGATAAATGAGTAACCTAGGGACGAGAACTGAGGCTCTAAGTCATCTTCAGGGTATAAAGGAGAGCATTTTAGAGTCTGGTCACCTTGGAAAGGTCTCACGGAACAGTTGGAGCATACAGATAGCATCTTTGGGGACAAGTTGGATGCCAGAGTTGAGAGGGATCCTTATATGTCCATTGAACACTTTTCATCTGAATCAAGCAGCGTCTTTGAATGAGAGTTGATGGTGGGGCTGGGCCAGTGGTAAGTGTTTGAATTCGTCCCTTGAGATGGCAATCACTGAGTACTGGCTGCTTCTGAAGAGTTCCTTCTGGGTGACCTTGGTAGGGATGGTACCTCTTAGACACCTCTGCGACTCTACAAGTAAAGTTGCTTAAACTAGCTTCTCATATGAATGTCCTATGCCAGCATCACATAGCATCTGAGATTCCCTTCATGAACTCTTGCCTTTTGTCTTGACTATGTATATTGTAGATTGAAGTGGCCTTGTTAAGCCTTGGTGGTATGTAGCATCCTTGGCTCCTGTGAAATGTCTCTGTCCTATATGCTGCAAACATAGACCATAGGGATGCTTTTCTGTTCTGGAATCGAGAGTGGGCAAGCTTGTAGATGACTCTGAAACACCGTCCTGAGAACAGACTAAATGAACAGGCCAATGCCTGCTGCTCTGGAGTTAATGTTTTTAGTTCACAGAAGGAAGCTCACAAACCAGAGAGAGAGACAGACAGACAGACAGTGAGTTAGTGTTCTTTTAAAACATGGCAGATTATGTCAGGAGGTGGTGGCGCACACCTTTAATTCTAGCACTCGGGGATCTCTGTGAGTTCAATGCCAATCTAGTCCACACAGGATCCAAAGCTACAGAGAAACCCTGTCTCGGAAAAAAAAAAATACGGCGTATTATAATGGTATTCTTTGAAGTGGACCAAATTGTTCTTGTTCTCTTCCTTCCCACTCTCCTTCCTTTTTTCTCCTCCCTCCCCTTCTCTATTTTCTCTCCTTCCTCTTCCTCTCCTCCTTCTTCAAGGTCTCATCAAGAGCAATAATTCCCAAACCTTATCGTGAAGTTTGTAAAAATGTATTTTTAAGAAATAGAAATAGAAATTTTTCAAAATCCTCATACCTGCTGTTCATGAACTGTGTGGTTTTAGAGGGGTCATTTAACCTCAGTTTCCTTATCTTTCACAAACCGAGGATAAGTCCCCAAGGTCAAGTTTCAAACTTTGTCCTTTTTAGAATTCTGATTTTGTAGCTCTGTGTATAAGAAAAACTGCTGCCACATAATGCTTTGGTCAGAGAGGAAGAGGGTATTTGTGTGTGTGTGTGTTTTGAAGTTAAAGTCATAGTTATTACTCCCAGGCTTGCAGTGAGGAGCTACTCTGTTTCCTCATCCTTCCTGGTTAATAGGCAGGGTGATTTTTGTCTTCCTTAGGTAATGTCGGAGCCATACATGCTCTGGAGACTCCTACTATAATAAGCATGGTGAACTGTAAAAATAGAGAGGAAAATGTTGGAATTGGTTGGGCACAGCTGGCCCAGTAATGGGTTTTGTGGTGGGGTCTTCAGAACCTGGGTGTACTTGTGTGGAGACTGAGGCACAGGCGGCCAGGAGCAAGCTAGTGTTCAGTGGTTCCTTGTCTGCCTGCACTGCTTCTGAGCTGTCACTGAGCTTCTGTTGCATTGGAGCCTGATGCCAAGCTTAGACCTGGGAGAATAGGACCTTGTCCTTGCTTTCAGGGGACTCTCCGCTGGGGAGCCTGGTTGTATACGCCGTGCCTCTTCACATTTCAGGGGCACTTTTATCATGCATGCTATCAGCAAAGCCCTCTGTGCTCTCCAAAGCACCCACGGAGCCTTGACCTTCTTACCTGCCTCTGCACCCATGGGTCCTTGGCCTCTGCACCCTGGGGAAGCTTCCAGTCCTTGCAGCCTTCCCCAAAGCCATTTTATCATCTTGCATTTTTACTTCTGTTTTCCTGTTCACCTTGGTCACTTTCTGTTTCCCTCTACATTTTCTGCACTGAGCCTCTTCCAAGCTGTTGTTATTATAGTCCACCAGTGTTCCTGGTTCCTGTTTTTATTCTTTTTGTCTTCACCTGAAATTCTGGAGGAAGACTAGTGTCAGCGTTCTTTCTCCAAAGCTGTTGTTTTCTAGGATGCTACATAGTAAATGCTAGAAATAGTGGCATGGAGTGATTTCCTTTTGTACTTAAATATCCAGGTTGCCTTAATTTCCCTCCTGAGGATATAAGACATATATATATATATATATATATATATATATATATATATATATATATATATATATAAATATAAGAAGGAAGGGCCAGATATCTCAAGCAAATGGCAGGCCCTTTTGTTGCTCTGAGTGGTTGCTTGCTGCCTCAGCCCTTCTCACTGATGTAGATTTGTGATTGGGATTGAGATTTGGTCTATCCTGTACCTGAGGTTCCTTCTACCTCAGATTGGCATTCATTCAGTTTTCCATAAACTTCAGTCTTCCTTATCTAGGTCACCAGTGAACCAGTGAAATCTCATGACATTGGTCAGACACTTGGATTCTGGGGTTTGAAATGGTGTGTCTGTTATTTTTGAGTATGCTAGTGCCAACATTCACTAATAGAAATTAACCTGAGTAGGGGGGTAGGCTGACTGGCTTGCTGTTACTGTGGAGAAGAGAGGTTGTGTTTCTTAGGAAACTAGAAATAACTCAAAAGTCTTCCATTGTGGGGGTGCAGAGGTAGACAGACAGCACTTCCTGAGCTGCAGCATCTAAAGAATCATGGGTTCCTGTGAACCACATATCCTGGTATTTGAGAACTGTTTTAATTTGTGACTTGATTTCCAGTTCACCACAGAAACATCTCCTGTCTCCCTGAAGTACTGTCACACCCTGCCCGTTGCAAACACTTTAGGAAGCCCCAGGTTTGTTGTGCTGAAAGGATGGTCTTGAGATTTGTCCAGCTTTTCCTTGGACTGCTGTGTACCCAGGGACCTGAGTAGCATTGCTGGTGTAGATGCAGACTGGAGTCTATTTTCATTCTGTGGCTGTGTTCAGAGCAGTAAATATTGAATATCAAATACATCACTGAGTGTATTAGCAATTTCCACTCTGAGTAAAATGCTTTGCACTATCTAGGAAGGTTACCACGAGCCATGTGATGTTATTAACTATTGGAAAACTGGTGTGAGTTTAAGGAACTAGGTTTCTTTTGTATGTTTTTATTTATTGTTTGTTTGTTTGAGATAGGGTTTCTCTGTAGCTTTGGAGCCTGTTCTGGAACTAACTCTTGCATACCAGGCTGGCTGGCCTTGATCTCACAGAGATCCGCCTGCCTCTGCCTCCTGGGTGCTAGAATTAAAGGTGTGCACCATTATTGTCTGGCTTATTTTTATTTATTTTGTGAGGTAGGGTCTCTATAGAACTCACTACATAGACCAGGATGGCTTAGAACTCAGAGAGATCTGCCTGCCTTTGCCTCTTGATTGTTGGGATTAAAAGTATGCACCACCATGTTTTTTATTCTTAATCAATACTTAAATAGCCTTATGTTATTTAAGTTACTACTAGGTAACTGGACAGTTTGGCTCTGGTAAGCCATTGATTTCTGTGTTGTTTTTATAAGCCTGATAGTATTGCCTCTTTAAGTTAACCCACACATATCTAAATGAGAGACCAGAGCCCATTTGATGTGGCTAGCTAGCTAAAATGTTTTCCATGGGTGCAAATGTGAAGTTTTTGAATAATGAGATGTTTTCAGATATTCTACCTTGAAATATGGCTGCTCTTTGATTCACAGTGAAGTTACCTCCTAATAAACTCACAATAGGGTAGAGAATATGCTAAGTTGATAGTCCACTTAATAGCCCCAAGTTGTGGCTAGAGAGATGGCTTAGCGGTTAAGAACTCTTGCAGATTGTTGAGAGAACCTGAATTCAGTCCCAGCATCAATGTCAGGTATCTCACAACCATCTGTAAGTCCAGCTCCAGGGGATCTGGTGCCCTCTTCTGGCCCCCAAGGGCACTTTCACACATTCACACACAGAGATACACAGAACATGCACATACACAAAATAAAAAGAATAAAAATCTTTTAAAAAATATAAAAACTATTTAAGCTGAGTTATACAGTCCCATAAAGAATTATTTGTTCTCTTGATCTTGTCATTGCTTAGACACGTAGCTTGATGCCATTGTCCAACATCTAGAGAATATTATATTGGACATTGACAGGCTAAGAAATGATTGACATCCCAGCACACCCTTAATCCCAGCACTCTAGAGGTGGAGGATCTCTATGAGTTCAAGGCCAGCTTGGTCTACAAGAGCTAGTTCCAGGACAGGCTCCAAAACTACAGAGAAACCCTGTCTCAAAAAAACAAAAAGAGAAAGAAGAAAGGAAGGAAGGAAGGAAGGAAGGAAGGAAGGAAGGAAGGAAGGAAGGAAGGAAGGAAGGGGAAAGAAAGAAAAGATTGAAATCCCAAGGGTGATTCCACGTCATACCCTCATCATTGGTAAGTATACGTAGTGACACAGACTACAACATATATATAAGGGCTAGACGAAGCTGATAGAGGGAAAATGAGGTCTCCCATTTCCTGTTCTCAACAGCCCCTACTTGAAGCCTTTATGTGTGTTCTAATACTTCGTTCAGATAGTCTTTTCAAGTGTTATGGGTTAATGGGCTTCTGTTTCTGTGTTTGTGTGTTGGTGTGTGTTTGAGTGTTTGAGACAGGGTTTCTCTGTGAAACAGCTCTGGCTGTCCTAGAACTTGCTTGATAGACCAGGCTGTCCTCAAACTCACAAAGATCCACCTACCTCTGCCTCCCGAGTGCTGCTATTAAAAGCATACTCCACTGTTTGGCTAGACTTCTCATTTTTAATTTTTTTTATCTTTCACACTCTTCTATGAAGCTACTTCGTTTACTCCCCTGTAAAGGGAAACTCTAGGGATGAGTAGCCCTGAAACTCTCCAAGAGGAGCCTCACCAGGATGACTAGAATTTTCTGATCCAGACACGCTACAAAGGCCTATAAACCTAGTACTTGGGAGACTGAAGCAAGAAGGTTGTCAATCATTCAAGGCAAGCCTGGGCTACTGAATGAGACTGACAAAATCACCATTTGCTTTTTAAAGGATTTTTTCTTCTGTGGTCTTACTTTCTCATAAGATTGTTTCAAGCTTGGAAGGTGTCTTGGTCCTGCAATTTTATAAAAGGAGATTGCTATTTAAAACGGGGTGCTGTGATATCCTGTTTCCTACAATAAGAAGTAGCTCAGCAGGCAGAGCACTAGGCTGGGGCATAAGTCCTTCATTGTGACCTCGTTTTTGTCTTCAGGACCCCTTACATTTTATTGATTTACCCTGTTGGCAAAGGATTTAGAAAGATTTTGCTAAAAGTCAGGGACTGATGCTTCAGGAGAACTTCTAAGAGTGGCGGTACTTTAGGACCCCAGAGATAATGCTGAGGCAGAGAAAAAGATAAGGGAAGGGGTCTTAGTATGGAAATGATAAGCTCAGTGATAGACTGTTTGCCTAGCGTGTACGAAGGCTTTGTGTTCAAATTTTTATTACTGGGGAGGAATAAAAAGAGACCAGGAGTCTTCACATTATAACACTTTAGGCATTAAGTGATCTGTATTCAAAAATGCCAGTTTTACTTATGCAGACAGTCTTTTACACATAAAATGCCTTCTGTTACTTAAAAGTTCAGTTTGTCTATTCAAAAATACGGTAAGGGACTAGAGAGATGACACACTGGTTAAGAGCACTAGCTGCTCTTTTAGAGGACCCAGGTTCAATTCCTAGCACCCACATGGCAGCTCACAACTGTCTGTAACTCCAGTTCCAGGGGATATGACACCTTTATACCAATGCACATAAAATAAAGTTAAATAAATTATTTTTAAAAATTTTTTTAAAGACTCTGGTTAAGAGTATTTCAAATAAAAAAAAAACATTTGAACAAGAATTAGGATGCAATGTGATTCTTGGATTTGCTATAAGGACAAGGATTATACCTTTGAGTATGGACAGAATGTCAAATTCATTGTATTGTTAAAACAGTCCACACAGTCTCTCTCCTTTCAGTACAAGCATTTTAGATTCATTCATCTTGTCAACTCTGGATTCTGTTCAGGTCTCAGTAGCTTTTGGGTGCCCTTTTGCTGGCATCTCCTGTTGAAGAGTTAGGGTTGGGTTGAGCAGTGGCCCTGTCCTTGGTGCCCCCTTATCCTCCCTACTCCTGTTCCTCAGCTTTCTGGAATAGGTCACTGTATAGTCCTTTCTCTCCAAGGAGGTGACGGTGGCGCATCATCTTCTGGAAACATATCTGTGGTTGCTCCTGCCACCCCTGCAGGAGGTTCGCGTTCCTCTTCCCGGAACTTAGGCTCTTCAGGGCCTGAGAAGGAAGAAGGAAAGAAGGTCCGGAGGCAGTGGGAGTCGTGGAGCACAGAGGACAAGAATACCTTCTTTGAAGGCCTCTATGAGGTGAGTTGTAAACATGAGACAAAAACCCACAAGCAGTCATCCTCCTGAGTTCTCCCTGTTTACCTCATGTTTTTCCCTTTGCTGCATAGCTGTTAAATGGGCAGGTTCTATCAAGGAGCCCCAGAAGTGGCCAGGGCAGTTGTCATCTCCTTCCTGGGGCTATTAGGATGAATCTTCTTTTTCAAGACTTGATTATGTTTCGTGCACACTTCTTGCCTGGAGTATGACCTGCCTCAGGGCCATTGCTTCCTTGGCTGTGCAGTGACTGATTTGGTGGGTGTGTCGAAGTACAAAAGGACAAACAGATACCGATCCCTGTCATCCAGAAGATGTTACTGCTAACTTAGAGCCAAATTCCCAGACTCACTGTCTACTGATGTGGCTGTGCCCTGCCAGCTGTCTTCACTTGGAAGTTTGCTTCTCACAGCCCTGTAGGTATTTGTGGACACATTTACATTAACATCAAATGTATTTTTCACTGTGATCATTTTTTAAGGATTTATTTGTTTTAATTTTATATGTATGTGTATTCATACAACATGCATGCAGTACCCCTCAGAGGACAGAAGATGCCAGATACCACTAGAACTGCAAGTACAGATGATGGAGAACTGCCATGTGGGTGCTGGGAATTGAACCTGAACCCTCTGGAGTAACAGCCTATGCTCTTAACCACTGAGCTCTTTAATTCATTAAAACAAGAACAAATGCCTATAAATGTGCTGCAGCCATGGTCATTTCTTTATGAGCTATTTGGGCTAATTGTTGGTCCAATAATAGAGTTGAACAGGTTGCAGTAGATGTGTCCCTTGGACATGTGCCTGTATATCTGTGTGTCTCCACCATCTCCAGGGTCTTGTGCATGCTAAAAAGGAATTTACTACCAGGATGATTCCCAAGCCTATTTATCCATTTTTATGAATTTTTTTTGTATTCCTTGCAGATTCTGTCATTGTAAATAACACTATAGTGAACATCTTTGTTTTCATTCCTTATTTTAGATAACTTCTTTGGCATGTTGTCTTAATTAGTGAGCCTTGTCCTCTTAATAGTTAATTCACTAGAGATAGGGTACACCTTGCCAAGTCTAGAAATAGGGTGCACCTTGCCAAGTCTAGGAAGGACAAGCTCAACACACGAATGAGGCCTAGGAATTTAAATCATGAAGTGTTTATAGAAGATTAGAAAAGGAGACACTTCTAATGGGCTATAGACTTGGTTTTATTATATTCCTGTGGCTGGTATTGCTCCTTCCTGTGGCTAATAGGCTAAGTTCTGCCCCATTTCAGGTGGGTGTGATTGATATGTTCATGTGATTCGACTCTTGTTATCTATAGAGAATGAAATAGGTACATACAAGACTTTTTAGGGGAGTTGCAAAATCTTTGAAACAGATGTGAAAGGGCTCTTTTTCTTTTCATAGTTATAATAAAGCACATCTGTATAGATTATATCTTGCTGTCAGACTTAGACGACTTGTGATTCCTGATGGGTTGTAAGAGTGTGTAACTGTTAGTCTTTTCCTAAACTGTAACTATGGTGTTCTCCTTCCTTCCTGGAAGACTGAGCTCTGCAACGTGATCTGGTCATCCAGCTGTAGAAAGTGAAGTGTGACACCTCTGCCATTCTTCAGGTGCATAGACATCGCCTCCAAGTTGTGCTAGCCTTGTTTCCTTTAGGTCTCCTGAAATCCTTGATTAGAAATAATGTTATTAATGTTTTCTGTGGTTGATACAGGGAGATGGAGAGAAGGGAAGAGAGTTATTCTAGTTTGGTTGCTGTTGCTCTAATAAACACCATGACCAAAAACAACTTGAGGAGGAAAGGGTTTTCAACTGCCAGGTCATAAACTATCACTGAGGTTTTGGTGTCAGGATAGGAACTCAGATATTGTGGGAATTCAGTCAGATAAGCCAATGGTATTGGGTGACTTAGCCCTATGGGCACGGTCTTCTTTGGGTACATGACCAGGTAAGAACTGAGGACAAGGGTCTTGCTCATGCTCTCTGGGACAATGAGGGAACTGGCAGAGCTATAGCTTAGCCTTCCCCTTGACCTTGAGGAACGAGGTTCTCCAGCAGAATCAGTGGAACAGTTGGTGACTTGACCCAGACTCCTCCTTCTCTCTTGTAATCATTGCACACGGATTTGACTTAATAAAAGGTAAAACAGTCTTCAGGATTCCCGCTGTACCTGTCTTCCAATGTGACCTGACCCAGAAAGGCCCAGCAACTAGTCTGCATGGCCATCCAGAGTAAACCTGGAAGCAGAAACCAGGAAAGAACACTCCTTACTAGCTCTCTTCCCATGGCTTGCTTAGATAGCTTTCTTTTTATACAACCCAGGATGGTATGCCCAGGGTCAGTGCTGCCCGTACTAGGCTGAGTTCTTCCACGTGAACCATTTATCAAGAAAATGCCCCACAGTTTAATACAATGGAGACAGTTTGAGGGTGCCTCTTCCTAGGTGACTCTAATTGGTATCAAGTTTACAAAAACTAACGAGTGCAAGAGTGTGTAGGTCTGCCTTATGTCTCATTTGGGGTCTGACTAAAAGACCCTGGTATCTGTTTGGCCGGTGTAATTGTCAAATGCACACGCACATGAGAGTATGCATAAAAATACTGGGAATGAAACCTTTGTGCATGCTAGACATGATTTTCCCCCACTGAGTAGATTTGCACACTCTCACTACCTTTTTGAGGAACCTTGTAGTAATAGGAGCGGCGGGGCTGCGTCCCCAACACCCCAGCCGCCTGCCCGGCTAGCTTTTGCCCCGAAATAATTACACGGACGCTGTATTCTTTTAATCACTGCTTGGCTCATTTCTACCTAGCCTCTTCTAGGCTAACTCTCGCACCTGGACTAGCCCATTTCTAATATTCTATGTAGCACAGCTAGGTGCGCGCTTACCGGGAAGATTCTAGCCTATGTCCATCCTGGGTCGGAGCTTCATCGCGTGCATCTTCCCGGGAGCTGGGAGCATGGCGTCTTTCTGAGGCGTCTGCTCCCGAGAGGAGAGCCGTCGAGTCTGACCTCACTTCCTCTTCCTCCTGGCATTCTGTTCTGTTTACTCCACCTACCTATGTCCTAACCAATAAAATGGGCCAGGGCAGTTCCTTTATTAGCCAATGACCTTCCTCCATCAGAACCTATTCTGACTTATTTACCAACAATGAAGACCTAGTTCACAGCAACACTCCTAACAGAGGAAACTTCTTGTCCTGACCCTGAGGGTGCCGGTGACTGACCAGATGCAGGAATTCTGCTTCTGTCTTTTCCTGTCTATTTCTTCTCTCTTGCTTAAGATACCCACATCTCTAGCTCTGATGAGGACAATTTTGGGTGTGAAATGATTGTTTTTTTTTTTTTCAAGTAATGACCCATCTATACTCTCCCCTGTGACTAGCAATGCTAAAAGTGAGCCAAGGTGGGGCAGTTGGGTGTGCCTGAGTGGAAGGACGTTGGACCTTGGCTAAGTCCTTTTGGTTTCAGTGGTGTTTTTGTATGAAACCTACAACTGTGCTTTCATTCATTTTATTTTAAATCATTAATCTTTTTGTTTCTTTTTTGGTTTTTGGTTTGGGTTTTTTGTTTTGTTTTTCCAAGACAGGGTTTCTTTGAAGATCCACCTGGCTCTGTTTCCTGCATGCTGGAATTAAAGGCACATGCCGCTACCACCCTCACAGCTCATTAAATCTTTTTAACCATACTATACTTAATTTACTGCATTGGGAACTGTGGAGGCTTTGTCTCTGATGTCCGTCTCAAAATACCCTACCCTCCAGTGGCTTACCATCATATCAGAGACATACAATGCAGGGGGATTGTAGGGCACATACTCAAGTCTCACAGACAGTATAGTGTGAGAATATAGGTTCAGAAGTCATAAATAAGACAGTCAGGCCTCATGGCAGTGAGGTTGTCTGTGTCTGTTTCTTGTTCAAGTTAACAGTTACTGAGGAGTTAAGTTAGCTTTTCAGCTGACACAGGAAGGTATTTTAGACCCAGCTTTACCTTTGCATGATTAGATGCCTGTGTTACCTCATTTGTACAAGATTGGGTATCAGTCTGTTGCCGTGGGTTACCTCCAATTCCCCATTCTCCTAGTTTAGTCTTGAATATGCTTCCAGTTTAGGTTTTTTAAAGGAATGAGTAAACTTTAATTTAAATCAATTTATCTTTTCATTTTAAAACTATTTCAGACTTTAAAAATGTTATAAGCCGGGCGGTGGTGGCGCACGCCTTTAATCCCAGCACTCGGGAGGCAGAGGCAGGCGGATCTCTGTGAGTTCGAGACCAGCCTGGTCTACAAGAGCTAGTTCCAGGACAGGCTCCAAAACCACAGAGAAACCGTGTCTCGAAAAACCAAAAAAAAAGAAAAAAAAGTTAAATGGCCAGTGAGGTGGCTCAGCAGGTTAAGCTGTTGTCATTATGCGTGACCACCTGTCTTGATCCCTAGGACCCACATAGTCAAAGGAGTAGATTCGACTCCCACAAGTCCCCTAACTTCCACGTTTGTACTGTGATGCATGCACTCACATGAACTCTTAAGCACATACATACACACTCCAAAAAAATAAAATAAAATAATAAAAAACAAAATTTCCTAGCAGCAATGTGTCCTTGATTTATGTCGCCCAGTTTTACATGAGAGCTGCCACAGTTGTGATGCCAGCCCAGGCCACTGTTTTCAGGTGGGACCTTCTAGACCATTCTGGGTATCAAGACAGCAAATACCACATGTTCCATCATTGTTTGTTTGTTTGTTTGTTTTCCAAGACAGGGTTTCTCTGTAGCTTTGGAACTTGTCCTATAACCTTCTCTGTAGATCAGGCTGGCTTCCAACTAACAAAGAAGTACCTGCCTCTCTCTCCTGAGTGCTGGGATTAAAGGCGTGCACCTCCTTTGCCTGGCTCCAATCATTCTTTTTTACATTTTAACAACCTGACTGCTTTTACCTGGCACAGCAGTCACTGTGAAACCTGTTCAGTGACAATCTTGCTTACATTGCTTTATGTCAGAGGGTTACAGATCTCTTTTTTGGGGGATGGGGGGTTTGAGACAGAGTTTCTATGTACAGTTTTGGAGTCTATTCTGGAACTTGTTCTGTAGACCAGACTGGTCTCGAACTCACAGAGATCACCTTGTCTCTGCCTCCCAAGTGCTGGGATTAAAGACATGTGTCACCACTGCCCTGCTGTGCTACCACGCTCAGCCAGATCTCTTTTGAAGAAGGGCCTCTCTTTCTTCCCCTTGGTGTTTTACACACCTGTGTATGTATATGTGGATACATGGAGCCTGCTTTATTGTGTGGATTGTAATCCATTCACCACTGATTTGTGCCCATATGGTTTTGGTACAAGTTGAAACCTGTCTTTTCTTGGTTCAAGTCTCACTTTGGGTACCTCCAAGTGTTCCACACTCATCTGGCACACACCCTGCACAGCCCTGGAATTAGCCATTTTGCAGAACGCCTGTATTCTCCATAAAGAGAGATAGATAGATAGATAGATAGATAGATAGATAGATAGATAGATAGATAGATATCTAGGCTCAGGAGTGCTATTGCCATATTGTCCTCTCAGTACTTCTGACTATATCATTTTCTACCAGATAGCTGCTTCTCTATATCATATAAAGAAACAAGCCTGTCCTTTTCTGAACGGAGATGGAGGAAGAGTAGATGGGGAGGGGGGTAGATGGGAAAAAGGACAGATTGCGAAGAGAGGAAGGAGAGGAAACTGGTTGCTATGTAAAATAAATAAAATAAAAATGTTATTTAAATTTTTTAAAAAAGAAAAAACACAGGAACACAAGTTACAGTCTCAAATTTCAAACACACCCTGATTTTGAAGGAGGCCTTCTAGGAAGGGTTGACCCTGAGGTATGGTCAGAATGCCTTCTGTTTGGATCTATTCCCAGGGTTTGTATTTGCCAATTCTGTTTGATGACACTTTCTATAACCCATTCTTTTATTCTAAGATGCTCTGTGGTGGCAGCCTGACCTCTCTTCCTATGGTGTCCTACTGTTTGCATGTTTCCCTCATGGTCCCTTAAGGGTTACCCAAGATCAAGCTGTTTGTCCCAGTGATAAGCCTTATGCCTTTTTTGCTTTTCGGCTAATTTAGTTTGTTTTATGCTGCCACAACATGCACAAAACTGAAATCTCTCTTCTCTCTCCACTAGAGATTGAACCCAGGGCCGTATGTGTTTTGTGATTGAACTATATCCCTAGCCCATAGTGGCACCTTATTTTTATATCTTAGCAAGAAGAAATGCTGTGTCCTCTCATGGCAGAACACAAGCTAGCAGAATGCTTCCTAAAGCTCCTTTTATAAGGGCCTTATTGTCACCAGAAGGAATTATCTCTTGCAAACCTGTCTTTTGGGGCTGGAGAGATGGCTCAGTGGTTAAGAGCATGGCCTGCTCTTCCAGAGGTCCTGAGTTCAATTCTCAGCAACCACATGGTGCCATCTGAAATGAGATCTGATGCCCTCTTCTGGCCTGCAGGCAGACACACAGACAAAATATTGTATACATAATAAATAAATAAAATATTTTTTTAAAAAAAGCCTGTCTTTTAATGCCATCACATCTACAATATGAACTTAGAGAGCACACTCAAAAAATGGCAAAGCCCTTGCCTCTGGTGTTGTCCATGGACAGGGATAGTTCTGTCCCTGAGTTCTATTGCTGCTTTATTCTAAGTAAAACTTGAGATTCTAAGGAAGTAAAGTTGAAGTTTATATGTGCAGAAGTACCTTGAAGGACAACCATCTTGTACATAGCTGGTCACTCTTTGATTCTTGACGATGCCTATATCATTAAAATAATAATGTTTTATTTTTAACTGCTGTGCTTTTATTGTGGAATTTTTGTTTTCTAGCATGGAAAAGACTTTGAAGCCATTCAGAACAATATTGCTCTAAAATACAAGAAAAAGGGCAAACCTGCAAGCATGGTGAAGAACAAAGAGCAGGTCCGGCATTTCTACTACCGCACCTGGCACAAGATTACCAAGTACATTGACTTTGACAATGGTGAGTGTTCTGTAGACTCAGTCTCTGGGAGACCACTAGGCAGAGTTGGTTCTTTTCAGGCAAACACCCAATGTCCTCTCTTTGTGATACCATCCTCACTTAGCTGCTCACTATAGGACTTGCCTCCTAATGCTTTGCTTGGTGGCATACCCAGAGGCTGTTGGTTCAACTTAACTGTGAGGAAGCTGCCCGCACCTGTGGTACAGGGGCCTTCCTGCTGTTTGAGTTGGGTTTTTTGGTGTGTTTCAACATCTGTGTGTTTGTGTGTGTGCATGTGTGCCTGCACACCCTGCATTCACCTCAGTAGGTTGGAAAAGTGTTCTTCCAAGGTGGCTCAGTTGGCCTGAGCCTTGTTGAGGCAGCTTTGCTGGTCTCTACTTCTTCAAGGCAACTAGGCTTTACTGAGAGTTCTTTACAGCTTGATTAGTCTAAGAGTAATTCTTAGTAGTCTTTACTGCTTATATACTTTTGCATCTGGTCAATTTCAGGTACTTGCTAGAAATATTTTGAGTTGTTTACTTCCTGTCTTAATGGAGCTTCCCCGCAGGAAGTATGTTTGTTACCTTCCTCTAGAACGTCCTGTTGTAAACATGCTGTGCTAGACTATCTGGTTGTTCACTTCTTTACATCTTATGTGTCAAGAAGTTTCTCTTCAAGGTGGAGGAAGATTTTTACCTGGAAGGAAACTGCCTCACAGCAAAGGTTCTGGGTCCCTCCCCTATGAGTTGGGGTATTGAGATAAGTTGAGCTGTGGATGCACAAGAAAACCTGAATTGTGCTGATCTGCTGGGGTGGATGCTGACTTTGCCAGTGCTCTGATCATCCGTGTTACAGTCAAGATTTGCACAGTTCGGTTCATCTTTGGGGACATGATTAGATCATCCTTAGCTGTTGGTCTCATTTCTGGCTAAAAGTGCCCTTGGTTGACTACCTCTTCAGCTGATGGTCTAATCAATTGTCTCTCCCCATAAAAGTTAGCCACCTCCTTCCTCCATGTTCTGGAGTCTCCTCTGGCACTCATTCGGTCCCAGCCTGCTCTATTCTGCCTTTCATTTCTGCACTTTCTATAGTGGACTTATTCTAGAGATCCTTCCTTCTAATACTCACTTTTAATTTTCCAGATAGTAAAGTTTTTGACCTAGGAATCACTAATGTATAGCTGTGGCCACATTGCTCCTACTTCTGATCCCTGCCTATGCCTTCATTTTGGCCTTTGACACCCCTGATCTTTACCATTTTTGTGGTGTGCTCTTTACCAGGTCACGATACTTTGGCTACTATGTGCATCATGTTACTATAGCTTTAAAAGACACTGACTGATTCCCCATCTGACTGCAGAGCAGAGCTCTGAGTGTCACACACCCTTTCTCCTCTGGTCTGTTCATCCTAGAGACCCCTGTGATTAGATTGTCAGTCTCCACACCTGGGATCATCTCCCAGTTAATCTCAGGATATTGTTGATACCTGTTTGTTAGCTTCCAGAATTCATACAACCATCAATGTAAGATTTTCCCACAGACTTCAAGTCAACCCCATTTTGTCCTTTTCAGTTACCAACACTGCTGTGTGTTTCATAACTGGTTTGTTTGTTTATCTGTAGCATGAATAATAAAAAGATAATTAGGGTTCATTCTGAATATCAGAAAAGCAAAGCAGCCAGCCACTGGCTCTTACTTCTACCTCAGACTAAAAATGGGCAAGATCCTGCCTCCACGAATCCTGAGGACTTCACACCCCACACTCCACATTCCACTTAGCTCCTGTCTCTTACCCCTTTATTCCTCTCTGCACCCAGCCAATATCGCTCCTGTCTCACCTCCCTAGTGCTGGGATTAAAGGCATGTAATCCCAAATGCTGGGATCACCTTTTTGTGAACTCTGTTTCTCTTTTAGACAGATTCAATCTTGTATAACCAAGGGTGGCCTTAAACTAGCAGAGATTTGTCTGCCTCTGTCTCCTGAGTCCTGGGATTAAAGGTGTGCGCTACCACTCCCTGACCCGTATGGCTGACTAGTATGGCTGCTTTGTATTTGCCCTCTAAACTTCAGACAAGCTTTATTTATTAAAACACAAATAATATATCACCATACATATTTCAGCACTAGTCCAGTCCCCTGAGATCCAAGGCTGTCTTCATTCATGTGAAACATCTGTACCTTCCAGATATATTGTTTATGTACTTTTTCTTTTCTTGTTGGAGCTCATTGTAAATTCTGAAAATCATTCCAAGACAAAAGGTTTACTCCAGCTGCTCTTGAAAAGTCTCCCCAGTGAGATGACTAAGGAGTTAGGGTTGAAAGATTGTTGTGGTTCAAGTTGTACCTTGTGTGATGATAGAATGTGTCTGGTTTGTTCACCAATCTCTACCTTCAGGCATTGTGGATGATACAAACTCGGATGCTGTCCATGGCCCTAAAACATAGATGTTCCTCCCCCAGGTCTACTAAGTCTAAGAATTTTTTTCTTGGGTTAGTATTGCAAAGTATACAAAGCTGATGTTTCTTTTCTGTTACCTTTCTCTGCAAAACCACCTCCTGACCCCAAGTACCTCAGGCTCCTGGCAGCATCATTTTAGCTCTCTATCCCATCAGGGGTAAGGGATAGAGGCTTCAACACATTGTAGGATCATAGCAGACTGTTTCTTTCACTTCCCTGTGTGGAGACCCAGTTTCCCTCCTGTCTTCCTTCCTCTGTGCTTTTGACTGCATAGTCATCACATATGAAGGGACTTTTTCTTTTCTTTTTAAGATTTATTTATTTATTCAATATACAATGTTCTGCCTGTATATATGTATGTTTGTAGCCCAGAAGAGGGCACCAGATCTGATTACAGATGGTTGTGAGCCACCATGTGGTTGCTGGGAATTGACCTCAGGACCTCTGGAAGAACAGCCAGTGCTCTTAACCTCTGATCCATCTTTCTAGCCCTCCCCATCTTTGCTTTGTTTTTGTTTTGTCTTTTTGAGACAGGATTTTTCTGTAGCTCTGGCTTTCCCGGAGTTCATTATGTAGGCCAAGCTGGTCTCAAACTCAGAGATCCACCTGCCTCTGCCTCCCAAGTGCTGGGTTTAAAGGTGTGTGCCACCACCGCCCAGCTCTATGGGCCATACTTTTGTTATCCGTCAAGATCTTAGATTCCTTTTGAGAATCCGACATGGTCTTGGGTTTTTGTCCTCAGGAAAACCTTCAGGATTGGTCAACCCTAGTATTTTAGGAAAGTCAGAGTTTTGAGCTAGTCCATGTTCCAGAATTGTACTAGTGTTGTAATATGAGCGGCAGCGGGCTGCGTTCCCGCCTAGCTCCGCACGGCTAGCTTATGCCCCGAAATAATTACACGGAAACTGTATTCTTTTAAACACTGCCTGGCCCATTGGTTATAACCTCTTATTGGCTAGCTCTTACATATTGATCTAACCCATTTCTAATATTCTGTGTAGCACCACGAGGTGGTAGCTTACCGGTAAGATCTTAACCTGCATCTGTCTGGAGTGGGAGAATCATGGCGACTCCTTCACTGGGCTTCTTTCTCCCAGCATTCTGTTCTGTCTACTCCGCCTACCTAATTTTCTGTCCTAGCAGGCCAAGCAGTTTTCTTTATTAGTTAACCAATGAAAGCAACAGATAAGATACAAGACCCACCTCCATCATACTAGTATATTCATTTCCTGTTGTACAAGCTGAATGTTAATGTCTAGAAGTCGTCTCTGAGAAGAGAACTAGAGAAAACAGTTGAGAGATTTTGCAGGGGACATTTGTCTCTGCTCTGTGAGATGACCTGACAGTGCCTCCAGTGTTCTTTAATGTAAAGTATCTTTTGAAAACAGTGGCTAGCTCAGAGGGGTCATTCTCCTCTTGCCAGGTTCAAGAGCCTTGAGCCCCCCAGGTATGCTCTGCTGTTCTCTGTGTACTGGGGTTGTACAGGGTGGCTCTAGGCTAAAGCACCTGAGGAACAAGATGCAGGAGGGGACAGGCAAAAGTGTAACTTTTGTCCATTTCATCTTCTGAAAGGAGCCTGTGAAGTCTTACACAACAGTCCTGTGGTTCCATATTGAGTGATATCCCTGATTGTTTTCTTCCTAAATAAAGGGGACACCTATTGGTGACATTAGAAGGATGGATGTTAGCAGGGACTTGTTGAATATATATCTGTTGGCACCTGGGGAGGGCATAGGCAAGTGGGAAGGTGAGTTTTCGGAGTTCAGGGTGATGGCTCACCTGTACTTGGGGAACTCTGTGCCATAAGGTGTGATTGTGTTGGCCATTCAGTTCTTTCTTTTCTCTGAGAATACTCCTTGTCAATTAAGCAATTTTCTTCTCCAGGAAACATTTGCTCTGCCTGTCAGGACTAATGTTTGACCTCACCCCTTATTTTTTATATTTTTACTTGGAGTAAAACAACACTGCTCCTACTATATGCTTTTTGCCAGTTTCTACAGAGGTCAGCAACTATATGGCCAAGGTGCCTCGATCCACATGTGATTAGTCTCAGCCTCTGGAGAGTGTGCTTCTAGTGTTCTTGTACAAACAAGCTGTACCCTATGATGTCTCTGTTTCTCCTGCCTAACATCTGTCCCTTTATCTTCCAGTGTTCTCTCGAGGGCTAAAGAAATCATCCCAGGAACTCTATGGTCTGATCTGCTATGGAGAGCTACGAAAGAAGATCGGGGGTTGTGAGTACTGCTGCTGTTTGCATCGTTCTAGTCCTTGTCACTGTTGACTTTTAGTGTACAGGAATGCCTGTTTTCTCTCCAACTTTTATGTTGAAATGTTTTTTGACAACAGAAAAGCTGAAAAAAGATAGAGTGACCATTCCCTGGCCTCCTCTACCATTTATTAATGTTTGCTTATGCTTTTCATATAGGCTTACACACACAAGATCGTTTTTCCTCATTGCCATTTCACTGTACATCCTTATACCACACTCTGAAGACCAGCACTCTGACCTGGACCAGACACTTCCACGCACCACTTGTCATGATTGTTCTGAGTCATTTCAACCCTATCAAAGTGTACAGTATCCTGCTAACTTCCTGCCTATAGTCAAAGTCTTTAGAACATCTCTAAGTGATGGTCAAGTTTTGTCCAGGACTACTTCCCCATATGCAAAGCTACCTGCATGTATATGGTGGTTGCATTGCTTTTTTTCTGCCATGATTGCCTAGCTGAGCCAGTATTGACAGGAGCCTAAGTTCTGGCTGGATCTCCAAAGGTCCTAGCCTGACTACAGCCCAAGACTGTCTGTCCTCACCTCACCAGCTCAGGCATCTGCTAGATGTAAAGTCCAGGACTTCTCACTTTCCCCCCTTCCTCTCCCCTCTTCCTGTTTCTTCCAGGACATGTCTCATAAGGTCCTGCCTAGTTTGTTTGGCCTCCTCACCCCTAAGCATCTCATGTAGAACCTGCTAGACACAGTGCTGCAGAACTTTGTTCTTGCCCTGGCTTTCCTCTTCCTTGACCCCTCTTCTCCTGCATATCTGAGCTCCAGTGTCCCTGTTCAGACAAGACTGGGTCTCCTTGACTTAAAGTCGTTAGTACTCCATTTTTTCATGTGTTTGTGGTGGTACTGGAGGGGTTGGTTAGTGTCCATCTAAGGGCCATGGTGTGCCTGGCTCTTGCAAAAACATACCTGCATTTGCTTTTCCCAGTGATCTTCCTCCTTACCTGGGCTCTTCTCTTCAGAGTGAGAGCTTTCTTTACTTTCTGTGGTGCAGTTGTCCAGCTTTGAATCCTTTCACTTACTGTTCACTGAAAAGCCTTCATTTTGTTTTCATTCTTTTATGGTTTTTCGACACAGGTCTTTTCTGTGTATCCCTGATTATGTCCTGGAATTCACTTTGTAGACCAGGTTGGCCTCGTACTCACAGAGATCCATATGCTTCTGCCTCTTGAGTGCTGGAATTAAAGACTTGTGCCATCAAGCCCAGCTCTGTTTTCATTCTTAAAAGTTTATCAGAGTAGAATTCTGATTTGACTGCTTTTGTTTTTATTTGGTTTGTTTCTTTTTCTTCTTTGATCATGTTTATAACTGATCTAATGTCTGTCCTGCACTGTCTATGATAAAAAGTCCTTTAAGTCCTTAAAGGTACAGTACATTTCTGCCTGGTTTTACAATTGCATTCTTGTCTTTGGTTCTCTGCCTGGGTGAGTGAGTATGGTCCCACTGTTACTCAGTCAGTCAGTCAGTACTGTTGAGGATTTTACAGTGCATACCCAGGGCCTAGGCTCTTGTTACCTTTTTAATTTTTGCTTTCCTGTGAAGACATCTTTAGGACAGTGATGTGGACAGAAACTAGGGCATTAGAATTATCGTTTAGCTGGCCTTGCCATTCAAATTATATTCCTGAGAGTCCACATACAACCAGCAGGGAAAGAAGGCCCAGGACCCAGTGAGATGCCTGAAGGATGCAGTTTTCGGGCAGCATTGAGAGCTGTGGTTCAATAGTACCAGACTATCACGGATGATTCCTAGAAGAAGAGGTTAGCCATACAGGAAGCACATTAGATCTTTGAGACAATGGTTAGAAAGAGGCTGTCTGTGACAGACAAGGTACTGGCCAACTTTACTGCAGGTGCAGATTCTGTTTGATGAAGAACATTCATTATCAAGATCTGGCATCTACGTGAAAGGCAATAATAGGAAATTTGTTATTGTTTATGTCTAACTACCCCATGGCCTCATTTATTTTTCTTTACATTTAAAGGCATGGATGACAAGAATGCAACAAAGTTGAATGAACTCATTCAGGTTGGGTAAGTACAAGTATATGCTGTTCATTCATTGAACTACAGAGGTTGAAATATGTGCTGTTTTTTTCGTAATTTTATTCGTGTGCATATTGTATGTGAGTGCTGACATGTGTTACAGTGCTTGTGTGGAGAGCAGAAGACCGCTTTCAGCAGTCAGTTCTACTGTGGTGTCCACATTAAACTCGGGTCATCAGATTGTGCAGTGTTATAATTTGCTTTCTGTTGCTCTGATAGATACCATGACCAAAAGCCATTTAGAGGAGGAAAGGGTTGATTTTGCTTATGCTTTAAGATCACAGTTCATCACTGATGGGAGCCAGGGCTGAAACTGAAGCAGAAACCATGGAGGAATGGTGCTTGCTGGCTTGCTCCCTAGCCTCTTATACAGCCCAGGCCCACCTGCTGAGGAACGAGTCTGCCCACAGCTGGCTGGGCCCTCACATTTCCATTATCGATGAAGACAGTTACTCACAGATAAAACCACCAGCCAATCTGATGTGGACTGTTCTTTAGCTCACGTTTCCTCTTGACCCTTGGTTGTGTTAGGTTCATAAAAACATTAATTAGGACACAGGGCAGGTGTTTTAATCTGCTCAGCCTTCTAACAAGCTCTCCAATGTCTTGGTCAGGACCCATAGAATTAAAACTTCTTCCCGTCCTTAGGCATGTGGGTTGTTTTGTTTTGTTTTGTTTTGTTTTTGTTTTTTTTTTTTTGATTTTCGAGACAGGGTTTCTCCATAGCTTTTTGGTTCCTGTCCTGGAACTAGCTCTTGTAGTCCATGCTGGCCTCGAACTCACAGAGATCCGCCTGCCTCTGCCTCCCGAGTGCTGGGATTAAAGGCATGTGCCACCACCGCCCGGCTTAGGCATGTGTTTTGTTCCCACAGATGATCCTTGTGCCATCCCTTGCCTGTGACTGTGTACAGTTGGCCTAGCCTCGATTTCTCTTTTCTTAAGATTTGGATGTGTTGGCTTCTTGGCTGCTTCAGGTGGACTGTCTTGGCTTTCAACATTTAATCTGACTCCCCCGATTTCCAGAGTTTATATGTTATACAGTGTCACAAGCCACCAAAGTCTTTTCAGCCCAATGTTTTTGACCTTTTCTTTTCCAAAGATGCCATCTGCATCAGGGTTGAGTATGGAGATAGCAAGCATACTGACTGCCTTGTCTTCAGGTTTCCTCCGTGGACTGCACAGCTGGCTTGAATGACAGAGTTAGCATTTTAATCCTCATGAGTCCTCTTGTGTTCTTCTGTCTTGAGTTGGTATGTAGGTCAGTAACATGTTGTTACCCACGCCCCTCTCCAGTTCCATACCCACTCTGTAGTTCCCTCTTGGCTGCTCCAGAACTCTGTTCTGAGGTGTCCTGCTGCTCCTGCTGCTCTGCTACACTGCAAGATGCTTGTGAGGGCTCCTTATCTAGTTTGGGGCCCTTGTGAAAGCCGTGTCCTCTGTCTATCTCTGTTCTCCCTCTCAGGCCCAGCCCATTACCTGAACCTTAAACGTTTGGTCTGCTTTGTCATTCATACTTTTCTAGCTACTGTGGACACAACAGTTTTTATGTATCCTGAGGTATGACCTCCCCAAATCTCTACTACTTCTCTCTTGTCTCTCTCCCACAGACCTGAACTTTGACTTTTAGACATTATAACATGTTGATGTGAGCATCTAGGTTTCAGCTGTAGGTCCTTTCTGGCACTGGATTTGTGTGTGTGTGTGTGTGTGTGTGTGTGTGTGTGTGTGTGTGTATGTATAATTTTTTAAAATTTATATTATTTATTTTACATGCCTACCATAGTTTCCTTTCTCTCTTCTCATTCCCTACCCCCTCCATCCACTCCTCCTTTCAGAAAGGTAGGCCTCCCATGGGAGTCAGAAAAGCATGGCATATCAAGATGAGGCAGGACCAAACTCCTCCCACTGCATCAAGACTGGGCAAGGCATCCCAGCATGGGGAATAGGTTCCAAAAAGCCAGTTCATATGTCAGGGACAGGTCCTGATCGCTCTGCTAGGGGCCCCACCAACAGACCAAGCCACATAACTGTCACCTACGTACATGAGGGCCTAGGTCAATCCCATGTATGCTCTCCAGCTGTCGGTCCAAAGTCCATGAGCTCACATTAACTCAGATTAGCTGTCTCTGGATTCTTCCACCATAATCTTGACCCCTCCTTGCTTATTATATAATCACATGTCCTTCTCTTCAGCTGGACTCAGGAAGCTCGGCCCTGTTTTTGGCTGTGGATCTCTGCATCTGTAAGCCTTAATTTTCTTTCTTTTTCTTTTCTTTTTTTTTTTTGTTTGTTTGTTTTTGTTTTCAAGACAGGGTTTCTCTGTAGCTTTGGAGCCTCCCCTGGAACTAGCTCTTGTAGACCAGGCTGGCCTTGAACTCACAGATCTGCCTGCCCCTGCCTCCTGAGTGCTGGGATTAAAGGTGTGCGCCACCACTGCCGCCACATAACCTTAATTTTCATGAGCAACCCAGACCTGATAGGATTGAATCACTGTAGAAGAGCACTGTGATCTGCCAAGACCGCTGGGTGCCCTTAAATACCAGTAAAGTTCCTTGATATATCTTATATAGTCAGAAGCCATCAGAAGGTGGGACTACCAGCTCTGTTTATTGGGGGATTAAGAGGTGGGATTGACTTGCTCTGTGTCCCCATCTGGGACTCAGAGTCTAACCTTCCTTCCGTTTTGCACTTTTGTTGTTTTTGTTGTTGGTGGTGGTTTTTGAGGCAAGGTTTCTTCTGTGTGTAGCCCTGGCTGTCCTGGAACTAACTCTGTAGACCAGACCAGACTGGCCTTGAACTCACAGAAATCCACCTGTCTCTGCCACCCGAGTGCTGGGATTTAAGGTGTGCGCCACCACCACCTGACTTTTTTGCAAGACTGAGCAGTTGTTTGTTACAGGAGCTTTTTTGGGGAAGACTTCAGCTCACGGGCTGAGGTGATCATTGTTATGGTTTTATCAGTAGGTGAGAAGTATCCATTGAGGGGCCTAGTAAACCTCTGTGATTTGATCTTTCCTGATTTTATTTCAAAATTCACTGAGTGAAACTATTTGTTTCAGGCCCTTTGCTTTGTTTCCTGAACAAAGCATGAGATAGGACATATGGAAAGGCAGGCTCAGTATTGGGGGTAGGCCAGTGGTATATCTTCATTAGCCACAGGCTCTTGCCACTCAGTATCTAACAGGTATGCTCCAGGAAACATCTAAGCAATAGATTTCAGGGTAAGGAACAAGAGACATTTCCCTAGCATGTATGAGGCCCTGGGTTTGATCCTCAGTACTGACAAAGAAAAAGGAAACAAATGTAGAAGGTCTCGTAGGGACAAATGGTCAAGGTAACTTTAGATCAGGAAGCTGGAGATTGCTTTATACTCATAGATAGCAGGTGGGTAGGTGTGCCAGTGTTGAAGTATGCTGTCAGGCACAACTTTTGATGCTGTTTACACATGCATCCCTGATTCTTGGAGAATCAAATTGGAAATGATGGTGGCACTGCAGCCTCAAAGCTCCTGGGCCTGTGTTCCTGTATGCCTGCTGAGCAGATGACCACTCTGGATAGGTGATTTGGTTTTTGTTAGTTTGTTTTCGTTGTTATTGTTTTTTAACAAGGTCCTACCACAGCACCTATCTGGAACAGATGGAGCAGATGATTATAGCAGGTTCTAGGTGTAGATGGGGTGAGTGTTCTTGTCAACATGAGTTGCAGCTTGTGGCAAGGAGAGGAAACACTGATTGCTGGGTAGGCCCATGTCCTAGGTAAGACCCTGAGAAACTTCTGAGCAGCACCAGGGAAACTGAAAGGCATCTTTTACTTGATGTACCCCTCACCTGATACTGTCCCACAATATACCATGGTATTCTGATAGCTTGTGTGTACATTTCTGTCTGAACCTCTGAGCGAGTCGAGGCAAAAAGTTTGTACATTGTGCTCATCCGTTGGAAACGTCTAAGTGATTGTGTGCTGTCATGAGAGGGTGGGTGCTGGAGTGGAGGCTGCTGTGGCAGATCTACAATTAACGAACCCTTTTCTGTGCCTGTGTGCATGTATGTATCTGTAGAACATTACGTTGAAATAGCTGTGAGTAGATCCCAGGAAGGATCCTACCTTAACATCTAGAGACAGCTTTCTGGGGTATGGTGTTTAGGCTAAGGGTACACAAGGTGCAAAGGAAGGAATTGCAGTGACTAAAGTAGCTAAAGAGGCGAAGCCAAGTTTGGGTCTAAGTCCTGGAGGGTTGGGACAAACCTTGTCCTGATGCTTGCACAGGGTTTTAGTGGTCTTCAGGTATTTCTAGAAGCTAGAGGAAGCAAATCAGGAAAGCCACTTGTGCCGGGTAAATCATTCCTTTGGCTGTGAAGAGGTAAGTTATTGATTGTGCTTTATATTATGTCAGACATGTTTAAGGTTGGACAGTTGTACAGTGAGACACCTCCTTCCTACCATTACGATCTTATTTGGAGTACTTTCTCTGTCCTAAAAAAACAAAAAAAAAAAACAACTTTATCTGCTGTCTGTTTGTCTCTTCCTTCATCATCTGGTTGGAGTCAACCAGTACACAGCCTATTTAGATTAGCATCCTCCATTCATGGCTCTGAGTTTAACAAGAACATCATGGCAGGGAATGTCTAGTCCATGTCTAACCCCAGGCAACGATAGTGCCACTTTCTATAATGCCTTTCTTTTCAGAGGACATTGTCAGGCATTGTACAGAGCTCAAACAACTCATTGCCTTTCCCTGCCCAGTGGAGTTAGTAGCACGAGCATACCTGTCTGTTGATCTGTGTTTTTGTTTTCTTTTTTGTTTTGTGGAGCGATACTGGGTAATTTAGTTGTTGTTTTTTGTTTTGTTTTGTTTTTAATGTTTTTGAAGAATTGACTCCAAGGCTAAACCATGAGTCTGTTTTGTGAGCATGGGTTTTCATCTCACCTGGGCATCCCCTCAGAAGAGATGTGTCTTCCAAAGCCCAGCCCAGGGGCTCCCAAGGACTTCAAAAAGTTCTACTTGATATGAAATTGCTTTGAATTGTATTTCTTTGACAATCAATGACATTGAGCATGAGTTTTTGTTGCTGTTGTTGTTGTTTCTACATCTTTGTACAGGTGTGTATGCATGCATGTTTATGCCCATTTTGTTTTTAAAGCCCATTCCCCTGCAAGGCTCTTTGTTGGCTCTTTGAAAACTTGACGCCTTCATGTTTTATTACTCTCTTTAGAATATTCTTTCTGGTTCCCCTCTGTGTCCCTACTCCAGCATCACTGTTAGTGCTGTATCACTTTTCATCAGTGTGTTTCATCTGCTGTAAGGTAGTTCAGTAATTTTGAGTTACTTGAATGTGTGGTTGTTTAGAGACTTATTCTCTGTGAATTATCCAATTACCCAAATAGAAAGTGGGTAAGGGGTGGCAGCCTTCTTCTTGGACTCTTCTTGTCCCATTAGTCAGACTTTCTTATTCTTAGCTCTGCATTTTGGTGTCTAGCTTACGGAGGTAGTTTGGTCCTTGGGTGGATGGGTGCATATGGGGTGCAAAAGACAGATGAGGTGATAGGTAGGGGGATAGTTAGAATTGATGAAAAGATATTTAAGAAGACAGTTGAGCAAATGAATGAGTAGATAGAAGAATGGCTGGTAGAGGGATAGATAAATGTTTACACAGATGAATGAATGAATGAAAGGCAGATAGATGGGTAGATGGATGAATGTGCCAATAGGGGGTAGACAGATGGAAGAATGAACATGTATGTACGGCTAGATTAATAGATGGAATACAGATGAGTGAGAGAAAGCATGGGCAGATGAGTCGGTAGATACATTTATGAGTGGGTAGCATGGGTTAGTGTATGGTGGGTAGGTAAATAGATGGCTTGGATAAGTAAATAGATGTGCATGGGAAGGATGAATGGATGATATTGTAGCTGCCATATCATGAGGAGTTACTAAGTTTTCTGTGTTGAGTGATTGTGCCCACCTGCCATATGAGAGAGACCTCACTGTTTGAATTGTCTTATGAGTACTTGCTGAAAGCCTTACCGTGTTTGGAGCCAACTTGAAACCACTATGCAGGGTTCTGAGACTTCATAATGCTAAAACGTGAGCCATATTCCTTTTCAGGACACACTTTGTTCTTACGAGGTCTGTGGTACAGCGCTTTCCCCCTGACTTTAGCCCTAGTGTCTCCTGCTTTACATGTATACATTTGAGTTGCTCTTTTTTAAAAAAAATTATTTAATATGCACTGGTGTTTTACCTGTATATACTCTGTGTGGAGGTGTCGGATCCCCTAGAACTGAAGTTATAGACAGTTGTGAGCACCCATGCGGGTGCTGGGAATTGAACCCAGGTCCTCTGGAAGAGCAGCCAGTGCTCTTAATTGCTGAGCCATCTCTCTGGCCCCCTTGAGTTGCTCTTTTAATCAAGTATCATATCAACAGAACCTTTCTTGTGCTTGTTCTGCTTAACATTATAGTTTAGATTCTTATCTCTGATTTAAGCAGCATTATGTTAGAACAACATTTTTTAAATTATACAAATATAGTATAAGTACATTCTGAATGAATACATTTTTGTTTGTTTTTCAAGACAGGATTTCTTTGTGTAACAGTTCTGACTGTCCTGGAATTCACTTTGAAGACCAGGCTGGCCTTGAACTCACAGATTCACCTGCCTCTGCCTCCTGAGTGCTGGCATTAAAAGCATGCGCCATCACTGCCCAGCTAGAATACATCTTTTTAAGATAGTGTGAACATGTAAAATCAGCCGGGCAGTAGTGGCACACACTTTTATTCATAGCACTTGGGAGGCAGAGGCAGGTGGATCTCTTGTCAGTTTGAGGCCAGCCTGGTCTACCGAGTGAGTTCCAGGACAGCAAGGGCTACACTGAGAAACCCTGTCTAAAAGTAAATAAATAAATAAATAAATAAGCCCATCTCCTTCCTCACAATTAAAACTTTCCTTAGGAAATTTACATGAATAAACACTTAGATACGAATATGAATCTGTACTAGTATGAGTGTATCATCTCTTCCACATCTTTAGAATCATCTCGTGTATATTAATTACCCTGTCACTTTCCTACATACATCTTAGAAACTAAATAGGATAGAAGCTGCTCTCATAACTAGCATGCTTACAGCTGAGAATAGGTCAGTAAAAAAAAAGTGGGGGGCGGGTTTCCCACACAGGTATTTAATCCCAGCAGGAGGCAGAGGCAAGCAGATCTCTGAGTTCAAGGACAGCCAGAGCTACACAGTGAGACCCTGGCTAACAACAATAAAAGTAGGTGAAAGCAAAAAGACATAAAGTGATAGTTTGAACATGTTGTAAAACCCAAACATGCATTCCTTTCTTTACCTTTAGGTGGTTGACCAGAGCCTTTTCTTCAACCTGGATCTGCTTTAATCTGGATCCAAAGTGCATCATTTGTTCTTTTTAAATTCAAAGCAGTGGAAACTCAGGAGCCAAACTGATCATTCTTGGCCTTTGGTCATGTTCATACTGTTCAATCCCTGTCTGAAAACCAGCTACCTATACTTAGTGCTTTGAAAGTTTTCCACCTGTGGGCTTTGTTTTTCTCTTGTTTTGTTTTTGAAGGAGCTTTCACCTTTGTATCAGTAGCAAAACAGTATTTCAATAATGTATATAATTGCTAATCTACTGCAGCTCCAACAGACAGACCTTGGCTAGCCTAAGGACTTGAGTTTGGGCTCTGACACCTTACTCTGCTGTATGGATCGCAGGGGGATGGGATTACACTGCTGTGGCAAATTGGTCACGAGTAGTTCACAAGAAGTCGTGTAAAGGTGGGTGGGCGGGTCATGTGGAAGACATATAGAAGTGGCTCTGGAGTTTCTGTTATACGGCTCTAAGGTGGAGGAATGCTTGGAGATGGGGTGAGCAGAGAAGCTCCTCAACAGTGAGCCTGGCTGTGTGTGACGTTCAGTAGTCATGCTTGGAGCACCATGTGTCCCTTGTTCAGGAAAGTAGCAGATGCCTACTATCTGATGTGATCAACAGCATAGGAATGGGTGCTTAGCAGGTCTTCCTGCTTACCACACTCACAAAGTCCTCAGTATTGCTTCAAATTCTATTCCCAGCGCCACCACAGTACGTTATAAAGGGAGAAATCTGCGGATCAAGGCACCCATGTGTCGGGCCCTGAAGAAACTCTGCGATCCAGACGGTAGGTGGCAGGGGAAGGGATGGCATGTGTTGAAGCTTCTATGGATGTTTTGATAGGCAAGCTATTGTACTTTTTGACTTACTCTGTTTAACCTTCTCCTGTGAGTAGACTGTTCTTAAAGTGACTTCCATGTGTCTACTAAGAATCCACGGCAACTTTCTGACATTGGGTTAATACTCTGAGGAGACCACTTGGTAGCCTACCCATAGTTCTGCCTTTGTAACTACACAGTCCACCATGTTGAGTTTGACCCTTGCTAGGGTTCCTCTGTTCTCCTTTGTTCAAGTTCTCATTTCCCTGTGATATTCTGGCAAAGTGTTTTGTTTTCTACCTTGAGGTTTGTCTGCATTGGACTTTCATGGTCTCCTTTCTTCAGGTCTAAGTGATGAAGAGGACCAGAAGCCAGTGCGCTTACCTCTGAAAGTTCCTGTAGAGCTACAACCACGGAACAACCACGCCTGGGCACGAGTACAGAGCCTGGCCCAGAACCCACGTCTCAGGTGACATTTAGCATGAGGAAGGGCCCCATGACAGGCAGGACGTGAGGGTTTGGTGTTTCAGTTTCACTCAGGGTATCCTAGAGAAATAGCTTTTGCACAGTGCCCTGACATCATATGAGGACAAGGTATGGAGGTGACGATGTCATGAGAATGCTCTGAGTTGGAGGGTAGTTTTGAGATCCTGAATTGTAATTCTACCAGGCAAAGTTCTTTGTCCAAGTAAGAAAATATGATTGTGAGTGCCTGCAGAATCTTCATCTTACCTGTAAAACCCATATATTTCCTTATCTCTGATTCCCTGAAGATTTGTGGCTAATTAACAAAGCACTGCCATACCTTTGGTCCATTTCCTGTTTACAGTTTGTTTAGTTGAAGTAAAATTCATACAACATTGAATGAGCTCTTCACCACTTGAATGTTTATAGTTAAGTGGCACTTGGTATGTTCACCGTGTTGTACAACCTTTATCTCAGTTGACTTCCAGAATGTTTTCTTCATCCCATGTGCCTGTTAGCCATTACTTTCTCCAGCACTTGTCTCTCTTCCAACTGCTTTTTATTCTTGTGGATTTGCTTCTTCTGGACATTAATGTTACTGTAACCACAGGAATCTGCTCTATCTGGCATCTCTCAATGGCTTACTGTTCTGAGGCTCATCTGCTTTATAGCACATATCAGTGCTTAATCTCATCTATGTGTGTGTTTTATTTTCTTAGGGCAAATTAGGGGTAACTACATACCTCCACTCTTGAAGGCAACGAGCACTGATGGTTTCAGTGCTCACACACTAGCCAAGCACTCAAATTGAAAAGGGTTCTTAGACCTCTCTCTGTGTTTTTTTTTTTTTAATTGAGAAAAAAAAATTTCCGCCTCCTCCCAGCCTCCCCCTCCCCCCACCCTTCTCCCCCACCCCCCACTCCTCCTCTCCCCTCCCTCTCCAGTCTGAAGAGCAGTCAGGGTTTCCTGCCCTGTGAAAAGTCCAAAGTCCTCTCCCCTCCATCCTGGTCTAGGAAGGAGAACATCCAAACTGGCTAGGCTCCCACAAAGCCAGGACATGAAGTAGGATCAAAACCCAGTGCCATTGTCCTTGGCTTCTCAGCAGCCCTCATTGTCCTCCATATTCAGAGAGTCCGATTTTATCCCATGCTTTTTCAGTCACAGTCCAGCTGCAAACAGAATTTATATTTAAGAATAGGAGCTGAAGATCTTGTGGATCTTACCTTTCCAGTACCTACTTACCTATCATGTGGTTTTGGTACAGGCAGTCATTAGAGCTAATTCCAAGACTGACTTTCCTGCTCTAACCTTGTTTTTTGTTTCGTAGGATGATTGTGGAGCTACATCGAAAAGTCTCTAGCCTCATTGAGTTCTTGAAGCAGAAGTGGGCACTCCATGAAGTACGAATTGTATCTTTTTCCAGTTGAAGCAGATCCTCCAAACCTGCCAGCTATTCCTGCTTGGGAATGAGGTCTTGTGATCCCTAATTCCTGTCATTGCTACGGGTCCCCATGCGAGTCCAACACTCTTGGGTTATGTGTAAATCCTGCCTTTGACCAACTTGCCCTGAGTGTATTCAGTCCCAGCCACCTCTCCATGTTTTGAGTGGCCAACTGTCTGTTCTGTGAGACGTTGCCAAAGTCACTCCATCAGTAGATTGGGTGGGATGATGTACACACGTCACAGCCTCCTTTGTGTCCTTGGTAGGTTGCTAACCCTACCTGTTTTCAGGAATAGTGTCTCATCAGGTGTGAGTTTCCTGAATACACTGAACACTTGGACCAGTTCAGTCTGGTAGTAGCCTGAGAAAAGTTCCTAGGTGAGCCTCAGGAATATCAAGGGGTACGTGGGGCTGCTAGGAAAGACGGCCCTAGTCTGAAATCCATAGCTCTCCACTGAAGAGGACCTTGATCACAGTGTAGTTGTTTGGAGTTGCTCCTTGACAGTGTGCCCAGCGGAAGACACTTGAGGAGAGGCAGCTGCAGGGCTCAAGCACAGCACAGACCCAGGAGAAGGTGGCACTGCACTTGTTCCCAGGCGAGAACTGTACGCTGACACCACTGCCGGGTGTGGCCCGTGTGGTACACTCCAAGGCCTTCTGCACTGTACACTGGCAAGAGGGTGGCCGGTGCAAGCAGGGTACCAAGGACACGCACTCGCTGCCTCCAGCCCAGATCCTGGGCATCCAGAGTGGTCAGGGAATAGCCCGGGGCCAGGTGAAGTGCCAGAGGGGCAGTGCTGAAGCCAAGGGTGGGGGGCGGCTTCTTCCTAATGCAGATGCTTCACAGAGTTCAGGGGAGAGTTCCCCTGAGAGTGCTCCTGGAGAGGGGACAGCTCCAAGTATGAACAGCTCAGATGCCCCTGACAGGCCTCCTCATGGGCACCAGGACTCTGGCCCACAGCTTGAGAAGACCTCACTATCAGCCCTTGCTGTGGGTGGGGAGAGCCCCATTCAAGAATCTAGGGCCCTGCCATGTTCATGTGGCCAGCCCCCAGACTTGGAAGATGAACTCTCACTCCTTGACCCCTTTCCCCGATACCTGAAGTCTTGCCAGGATCTCATCATCCCAGAGCAGTGCCGCTGTACAGACACACAGTCTGGGAGAGAGCACCCTCTTCTTGGCATGGTTGCTTCCCCAGAGGCACTTATGCCCAGCAGCAGAGAGGTTGCAGACAACGGTCCCCCTGGCCCAGACCCTCAAACTGGCACCGATCCTCAACTTGAGCCCAGGCTTCTGCCAGATATTTGTACTAAAGAGCTGGCAGATGTATCTCCTGAAGAGTCTCAGGAGAAAGGGAGCCCCTCAGAACCTCTGTTATCTCAAGGACAGCCTGTTGCCAGGCCTTCAAAGGAAGTCCCTGCCAGCCAACTGGCCCAACAGCTGCGTGAAGAGGGCTGGAACTTGCAGACCTCTGAGAGCCTCACGCTGGCTGAAGTCTACCTCATGATGGGCAAGCCGAGCAAGCTGCAGCTAGAGTATGACTGGCTGGCTGTGCTGGGCCCTGAGAGCCAGGTGCCCACAGCACAGGGTCAGACTGCTCTACCCCACTCTCCGCCTTCAGCCCTCCACCAGCAGCGCCTCCTGAACTGCCTCTTGAGGCTCATCTCCACTGAGGTCCACCCCAAGATGGTGAGTGATTTAGATTAGCCCAGGACACTGAGTAGTTTAAGGTGAGCATGTGTGTCAAGCATGACTCCTCAGGATTCCAAAGGTAACATAGTCACCAGGACTGTAGGTCCTATACCCCATGCCAGGGCTATTGAAGGTCTACAATTCAGCATGATGGACCTAACCTCTAAATAGACCCAGCAGCAGGGTTATGGAATTAAGCTGTGACTACACAGATGGCCTTCTGTGGAGATAGGTGGTATGGTCTACTTCTCAAGGAGAGGAGGCCAGGGCAGACCTTTGAGTCAGTGGGAAAGTGAGAGGTTCTAGTCTCGATTTCCACTGGAAGGTAAGTGAGGCAGTTTGGAACAATATTATGGAAAGTGACGAACCGGAATCACTGCTGAGACGCCCAAGTAGGCTCCTGGCTGACAGCCTCAACACCACTGAGACCTTGTTAGAAAAAGGTTACAGGGCTCAGGCACACGCCTGAACACATCATCTGTCTATACATCCCACTGTTGTAGAAACTCAGAAAGGAATACTTAGTTTGAGGCCAGGCTGGACTTAAAAACAAAACAACAGACGGTAGTGATGAAGGAGAACAGAAAGGACAGATATTGCTAGGGGTTGAGGGAGGAGAGGTTGTGAATGATAGGAACCCCCATAGTGACTTAATGGGCTCTGTTGAAACTCAAGACCATAGGTCAGAGACAGGTCATCTGTTCTTTGTTCCCCTTTTTCTGCCTGGCAGAGCTATGGCAAACAAGAGTCCTGAGACTCAGGAAACGGCCAGAGTCACCTGAAATGCTCAGTCTGTGGTGGGAATACTACTATTCCCAGAATGTAGAGGTCAGAAGATGCAGGGAGAGGTTGGCGATGGGCGTGGGCAGAGCTGTAGAGGAACTGTTGTGACGTAACCCTAGTGAGACAGTGTGGCTGCTTCTGGGAGGAGTTCAGAATTTGGGCATCTAACCAGGTCTCTCTGAAGAGGTGAGGCCACCAGAAGAGGAACAGCAACAAGAGATGGAATGCCTTTGTGAAGCCCTAGGACTCGAAGCCATCTATTTTTCTGCTATCAGTTTGTATGTGAAAATGTGGGTGTTCAAATGCATGGGGCACACATGGAGGTCAGAGGACAGCTTTTCAGGAATTAGTTTTCCTCCCTGTTTTGAGACAGAATCCCTTGTTTTTTTCTGTCACTGCACTTCACTTCTCCAGCTGGTAATCCTGTGAGCTTCTGGTCTATTCTGTCCCCTATATTCTGTCTCGTAGGGGATCACACATGTGTGCCTTCACATCCAGCTGTTTACATGGTTTTAGGGAATCAAATAAACTCAGGTTTGTGAGTCAAGTGCCTTTGTCTGCTGAGCTGTCTCCCTGGCCCTGAAGCCATCCCTTTAAAGGGGCCTGGACACTGAATCTGTTTCCTCCTTAGGGCTCACAGTAGTAGGAGTTAACATGATTGTCTTAGGAAGTCTTTTCGCCATGGCTTCTTAAAAAGACAAACCTTTGTCACTTACCAGTACATCTTCCCTGTACCATAACTGTTCTGCTGGTCCCTGTCCTCTCTGCTGTGGAGCTGCTTGTCTGTTCTGTCCACTACATTTTGGCAGTGGAGATAGGCTAGGATCTCCCGAGGAAAGCAGTGAGTTGCTCTAACTATTCTTCTCACTCCCTGGGGATTTGTAACTTTCCTCCTCTCTTTTTCCTTCCAATTGCTAAAGTTTGTCATGTGTTTTGTTTTGTTTTTTTCACTATACAGCCCAGGATGTCTGGCTTGGAACGCATTCTGTAGATCATGTTGGCCTCAAATTCCCATAGATCTGCCTGCCTTTGCCTCAGAGTACTGGGATTAAAGTATGTCCACACCTTGCTTAGTGATTTCAAATCACTGGAGAGTTAGAATTAGTCAGTTGTAGTTAATGCTTGTGGTCCTAACACTTGGAAGACTAAGTCAGATCTTCTAAACCAGAAGTTTGAGGTCAGCCTGGGCAACTTAGTAGATACATGCCAGCCAAGTTAGGCTACAGGATGAGACACCATTTCAGTAAGGAATACTATCCACAGCTGTGTGCACTCATGTACAATAAAAGTAAATCTTTAGAAAAATAATGAAGTAATATGCTAAATTTGCAAATTGTGACTTTGGGGCATTCTGTTCCAAAGTGGGTTGGGTTTTATTTTGTTTTTTGCCACCATAGAAATGGATGTCCTTAGGATGTTTGTGATAGAGCCATTTTTCTTGAGCTGAGTCTTTGAACCTCAAACCTGGTGTCTTTCCAGGCTTTTGAAGCAAACACAGCATCAACAGCCTCAGTCAGGCCCACCCAGGAGGAACAGTCCACATCCCCCCCAGGGAAGGTAGTGACCATCAACTCTCGGAGTCCCCGCTGCTCTCGAAACCCATCTGCCCTCCGAAGCAGCAAGACTTTCCCATCTGGTTCTGCACCTTGTTCCCCAGGTATGCTTCAGGGAATCCTGATGTCGTTGGTACTGTATCTGAACTGAACACATGATCCTGTTGTCTACCAACCATGGTCTAGTGGGCATAGCAGAGGCAGAGGATCACTTCCATTGGGGATGATGAACACAGGGAAATGTCATAAAGGACATTTCCTAGTTCATGTGATAAGCAGAGTGTAGGATAGTCTTGATTGGTCTGGTAACATTGGAAATTTTGCATGAAAAACCTTCATAATCTACTGAGTGGCTTAAAGCTATTAAGGTAGACTAGTTCTTAATTCTGTAGTGACTTAATTTTCTTTACCTCCAAAATATTCAAATAAAGCAGTCTTCTATTAATGGGCATGGTGGCTGTATCCGAAATGAAAAATGAAGTAACCTGCTTCTTAGTATACCTTTAAATTTTCTGAGAAATAATTTTGGTTTATTTTGTGGTACTAAGGATGGAACTCAGGGCATCATACATGTTAGGCAATCACTTTGCTGCTGAGATACCACCCCAGACCCTAAGGAAAAAAAAATAATTCTCTTAATGGGTACATAAAACCCCAAGATAAGCATGGCTGCCCCATTTATTTCCCAGGGCATCAATTTTGTTTGATTGACCTACTGAAACTATTTTACCTCTGTTGTAAGGAAACTACATTGGTATGCCAAAGATAACAGTAATTCTTTTGGCCAGACAAATATAGTATCCTGTCAGGTTAACAGTTCTTTAATAATACTGTTTTCATTCAAGAACATTGATGGCTTTACAATATCTCTTGACTTTTTTGTGAGCAGCCTTCCACTGAAGACTGTTTGCCTGATAGTCCTTCCAATGTGGACCTCAAGGCTGTGAATTTGGAGGACAGATCTTGCAGTTGCTTGTTTTTTGTTTTCTCTTCCTCTTTCTTATGCTTTAAGGGGCTGCATCAGCAAAGCCCAAGCCGCTAATCCCTGAGATGAAGGCCTGGTCTTGAAGTAGGCCAGGTAGCAGCTCATGATGCTTCTTTTGCCTTCCAGTAAAATTATAAATGTCCTCTAACATTCTCTGTCTGATTGAGGATTATAAGGCCCAGGGTCCTGAACTTCCAGAAATGTGTACTATGTGTGGCCCATACCAAGCCATGAACCATGAAGGTGCTTTGTAGCAATACTACCGTGATGGAATTTCAACAGGGTTATTATACAATAAATACTTTCTGTCCTGTTATCATTGGGGCTGTTTTCTGCAAAATAAGAGATTTTAAAACCAGGTGTCAGTAGTGTGTAGCTATAGCCTACTTGTTCTGATTACCTGTGTCACACAAATAGCTGCGCAGGCACACAGCCACACTCTCGCTCTACTGCAGCCACACCGAGTTGAGTTGCTATAAAGACAAGATGGACACTGAGTATGTTGCTAACTAATCTCTGCAGAGAGTCCGCTTTCTTTTGGTCAGCTAGGAATGTCCCAAGGTCCTGTAGCTCTCAAGTCTTGGTTAGTTGTCCTGCCCTTTCTCTCTTGATCATAGAACAGTGATAATGTGCTTTTATTCAAGAGACCTATAGTCCCTGTAAAGTGGGGTCACGAATCAAAGGAAGCAAGGCAGGACTTTACTAGATAAAGTATAGGCAGCTGAAAATTGTCTGCTTTCTTTCCTGGTTTACTTCCTAGTGGATTGCCTTTGCCCTGGAGGGGATGGATGTAAGTGTCAGCTCATAATTCTCCCTTCTGTTCCAGGTTTAAGGAATCCCCCAAGGCCTCTCTTGGTAGCTGGTTCCTCCAGCACAGGAAGCGGTGACTCAGACGGTGGCCTCTTTGCTGTACCAACAACTTTGCCACCCAATAGTCGACATGGGAAGCTCTTCTCTCCCAGTAAGGAGGCAGAACTGACTTTTAGGCAGCACCTGGACTCCATCAGCGTGAGTGCTGGAGCACAAGGGGGGCGGCTGTGGTCTGCTTCGTGGTTAGAGTGCCTGTTTTAGGACTCATGTTCTTTCTCCCTTAGATACAGTCAGACTTCTTCTCACCAAAGCCCAAGAAACTACGCAAACGCCACTTACGAAAGCCACTGGTGGTCCAGGTGAGGGAGCATTGATGGAGTCTACGTACGCATCTGCATTGTGTCTGTCAGGTCCATACTCTAGCTGCTGATGAACTTACCAGGAGATGCTGTTTTCTTACATCTTTGGTTTTCAAAGTGAAACAGAAAATTCTTGCCCTTGTCTTTTTTATTAATAGAAAAAATAGAGCCATGAACAAATAATTTACTGGTACTATATAAATAAAGGTAGAGTTGGATTAGCATTGAAAATGATTTACGTACCAGGCTAGGGTTCCGGGTCACGAGTGTTCAAACTGGAGTATCTCCAGGAGCTGTTAGAGCTTGGGTTTAAAACAGTCAGGAGGCAGGAGTTGGGCTGGCAGAAGCGGGCATTTGTAGAACTGTAATAAGTGATAGGACAGCCTACAAGTGCCATCCACCAGCCATGGCACACAGGATGTAGAAGGCACTCAAGAAAGAAGACAGCAGCACTTATAGATGACAGATAAGGGAAGTAAGGCTGTGATAATGTAGCCATAGGAATTTGTGAATGGATGTAGTTTTTGGAAGACATGAATAGACCAGTTTCCTTTTGTTAGTCTCTTAGGAATCTTTTTCTCTGGGTCTGGTGCGGTGGCTTAGTGGGTAAAAGTACTTGCCACTAAGTCTTACAATCCTAGTTCCATCCTTAGAACCCACACTTTAGAAGAAAAAATCCGACTTGTAAAAGTTGTTTTCTGACCTCTACACTCAGGTCATGATATGTCTACACACTAAATAAGTGAACATAATTTTAAAATTTTAAAGAAAATATTTTTCTTTCTTGAGATTAGTTTATTTATAAATAAGAAGTATGCTGAGCATAGTGGCTACAGGGAAGACCATGTTACAAAACAAAGGAGCATTGCATGGGTGGTATGTATGCATTCTAAACTTTTTAATTTTTGCTCATGCTCCCTTAGTCCTCAATTTAACTTCAGTTCTTTAATCTTTGTCCCAGAATTAGAAAACTACTTCATGAGTTGGTAGACATTCTGTAACTGCTAAATTCAGCATCTGAATATTAAACTAAACCCCATGATAAACCCGGTCTGTTTGTTTTCTGAATGAGTGTGTGGTGGCACAGTGTAATGTATAGGTCTGTGCATGTGAAGGCCAGAGGTTGATAGCAAATGTCTGCCTATTAATGGCTTGCCACCTTATATATCGAGTGTCAAGACTTCTCACTTGAACTCAGTCAGGGCTCATAAATTCTGCTGGTCTAGCTAGCCAGCTTGCTTAGGGGATCTCTTGTCTCTGCCTCCTGCAATCCGGAGTCAACATGCCCTCCTGATATGTGGGTGCTGGGGATTTGAGTTCCTGTGTCATACATGCATGGCAAGTGCTTACTCCCTGAGCATCTCCCCAACCCCATCCTTTTTTTATTATTTACACACACATACACACACATATGTATATATCATAAAACTCACTCATTTAAGGTACACATTTAGACAGGGTTTAGTGTAGATGTGGAGTGTTACCAGCTCTTGGTCATTTCTCTCTTTCTTTTTTTTTTTTTAAATCTTTTTTTTATTGAGAAAATGAGAAAAAAAAACAAGTTTCCACCTCCTCTCAGCCTCCCATTTCCCTCCCCCTTGGTCATTTCATAGAATATTCTCATCACTCAGAAGTCTCATTGCCAACTGCCAGCCCACCTATCTCTTTGGACTTCCCTATCCTGAGTATTTCCTCAGGTGGGATTGTACAGTATGTGGTCTTTTCCACTTAATATTTTTGTAAATCATTAAAGCTTCGTTTACATAGAGCCATAGTCAGTTACATCCACAACTCTCCGTGACTGCTTTCCTACCATAAGATCAGGGGCAAGAATAGCCCCAAAGCATTCTGACTGTTCCTTTATGGAAAAAACTTACTGAGTACTGCCTCTCAGCCTCTCGAATGAGGTATGGTGAGCCTCGAGAGTATGCAGAGTTGTTAGTAAGTTGGTCACACTGTTATCTCCAGCTCTTTCTGGTCTCTGCTGTTTGCCAGCATCCTGGGAGATCATGCATGAGACAGGGTCTTAAGGCAACCCGAGTACTTTAGATATAAACAGAGAATATCACCTCTATGCCAGACTCAGTTGTGTCCTGATCCAATGTGACTGACAGATCTTGTAAATGTTACACGGTTAGCAGCATCAGTGGTCAGCGCAGGTTCTTCTTGGCTGAACAGGTTCTTACAAGTACATCGGGACCTTTTGTTCACCTGCAGGAACGTGACCTGAGACCTGGAAATGATCATCTCTTGACTCTCAGTGCCTCTCGATACAAGCAGTCCCTTAACTTTCTCCATCCTGCCCACCAAAATGCTCAGCATTGAGCCCTATCAGCCTACCTACCCCATGGTTGTTAACAGATACCCATATCTGCCTTCCAGCCAAGTTAAGAACATTCTAGTTTTGAACTAAATCCTTCTGATGATCTTCAGTTTTCCTCGGGAAAGGTCTTTGTAGAGTCATCTTTTTTGACACTGATGTCTTCCACCTTTACTATGCGCATTTTTTTCTCAACAGAGGACGCTGCTCCCTAGACCTTCTGAAAACCAGTCCCACAATGTGTGTTCCTTCTCCATCCTGTCTAATTCTCCTATAGCTGGTAAGACCAGGCATTCCTGGGATAGCTTTCCCTGAATATGCCTCACTGTGGACTATAGGTGTGGGGTTGCATTGTTACTGGTGTAACATTTCTTGCATACCTGTGCTCATTCTATGAGCATATACTTAGTGTACCCTGTGTTGGGCCTGACTGCCATTGTGGCCGAGAACACTGCCAGTGGCTGGAGTGGAGTGTACCTTTTTTTTTTTCTCCCTGAGACAGGGTTTCTTTTTGTAGCTGTAGCCATAACTGTCTTGAAAGTCAGTAGACCAGGCTGGCCTCAAACTCACATCCACTTGCCTCTTTCCAAGTGTTGGGGTTAAAGGTGTGTGCCATCACTGCCTGGCGAGTGTACCTTCTTTAGAGGTGTGCTCTGTTGTCTTTGTTGGCAGCACTTCTGAGTTCAGTGGAATGTATTCACTTTCTGCCTGTAGAGTCATGACAAACACTTATAAAATAAATGTGTTGTTGGGGTGTATGATGACATTTTTATATAATCTTTAAACTTAGTGGGTGCCCTGGTACTTTAATGTAAGCCTTAGAAAGTGTGGGTTCTGCAGTTAATATACATGCTTGTTGATTTATCTTGACTAATCTTTTTTTCCTTATGATCCTGGGGATCAAATCCGGAGTTGTAGACAGCTGAGCAATTGATGTATTTCTGAACTATGTCTCCATGAATCTTAGATTTACTTATTTTTTATGTGTATGTGTAAGTGTCTGTAAGGGTGTCAAAAGCCCATGAAGGCCAGAAGAGATGTCAGATCTCCTGCAGTTAGCAGAGGCCGAGTCATTGGGTGGGTGCTAGGAAACAAACCTGGGTCCTCTGCAACAGCAGCAAGTGCTCTTAACTACTAGCCTCTCTAGTCCCTTCATGAGTTGTCTTCTTTTATTTTTTAATTTTATGGGTATAGACTTTTTTCTGCATGTATGTATGGGCAACATGTGCTTATCTAGTGCCCATGGAGGCCAGAAGAGGGTGCTGGAGTCCCTGAAACTGAAGTTAATGGGTGATTGGGCACCATCATGTGAGTGCTGGCAACTGAACCTAGACCTCCTTCTTGAAAGCCTGTGTGATAATACTTCTCATTCCCCAAGTTAGCAAGTGTTTGGAGTCTTGAGTGACTTATATGATCCTAGCTGTGTCTGTGAAGGAAACCCTCCATAACCCCATTGTGCATTGTAGAACATGAACAAATCAGCTGATGTGACTACATTTGTTTTCCCCTTACAGGGAGAGGCTGGTTCCGGCCCATCCAGTCTTCTCTGACCAAAGCAGCTCTGTCTCGACCGATAGTGCCCAAGGTCCTCCCATCTCAGGCCATTAGTCACCTGCCCAGTAAGTCTGAAATGTACACAGTTGACAGCCACTATGTGAGGTTCCTTAGTTGCCTTTTTTGTCATACATCTTTGTAATATTCTCTTCTTCTCCAAGGCATAATGTCTTACTGCTTTGCTAAGCGTATTACAAATCCCTTGGGTCTTCACTGAAGAGAGGTGGAGGGAGAAGCTGTCCCAAGCTCTCTGGGCATACATCATGGAGTGGAGTGTTATGGAACAGAGGTTTGATATATCACTCCTGTTGCCAGGTGCCATCGACTTAGCAGCTCAAAGTGCTGGCATCATCCCTGGAAGTCCCTTGCCAGTTTTAGATACTGATGGTTCATCTGGCATCTCTCCACTGACTTCAGAACAAGTAACCACTGCCATCTCGGGGCAGGGTGACACTGGACCACACCAGAACAGAGAGCCTGTTACTTCCGTAAGGGTGAGTGCATTTGCAAGTGCTGTTTGGCATTACCAATAGCTTCCGGGGCAAGGCCATGGGCTGGCCTTGTTGTCATACCAGACCCTGTTGCACCTTTGGAGGCCTGATGTGTTAGAGAAGACCCTGAGCCAGAGAAGCCAAGGTTTGAACATCTACCATGGAACACAGAGAGGGAGGAGTGAAAAGACATGTTTGCTCTTTAATGTTAAAGAATCCATTGCTAAAACATGCATGATGGGATAGTTCTGCATTTCAACTCAAAGGCTGATATCAGCCCGCGGACCCTAGTCAGGTGGTACTAAGTGCTTGCTATATCTTGGTGGAGAGTAGTTCATATACTCTTGACCACTTTTTTTTTTTTAATCATGAGTCTCCAAATGCTCTGATTTCTTTGCCTGTTTGAAAGGAGATGCATGGGGAGACCCCATGGAGCTCTAGGACCTGCAAATATGTGACCAGCCTCTTACTGAGCTGTTAAGTTTCTTCTTAAAAAGCAATAAAAGATTGTAAGTGCAGAGGCAATGCTCTTGTGACTCTCCATTATTTCCAGCCTGGAACACAGTCCATTCCTGCACCTCTGTCTGTAGGAGGACTGAGGTGTCTGAGAAGAGTTTTTCTTTGATCCTCAGCCAAACAAGCAATGTGAACCACTCATCGGTCTTCTTGTTGTTCCAGGGCACTAGTGACCCATTTATCAGCGTTCCAAGACCAGAGCAGGAGCCAATCACAGACAGTTTCCAGGTAAAGTACACTTGAGGGCTTCAGTCCTCCCTGAGTGCACAGACCATTACCAGCATCATCGATGCCCTTCCTTGCTATTTCCTCATGAATGAATGAACCATGCTGTTCCTGGTTCCAGCTTCCTTCATTAAACCCCATGTCTAAAAGGACTGGGTTTTCTTGGCTGGGAAGCAGGACATAATTGGCTGGTGGCTTTCTCTGTTGGAGGGTTTGGTTTGGTTTGGTTTGGTTTGGTTTGGTTTGGTTTGGTTTGGTTTGGTCTTTCGCTGTGCATCTATGGCTGTCCTGGAACTTACTGTGTAGACCAGTCTGCCTTTGATCTCACAGAGATCCACTTGCCTCTCCTCCTGAGTACTGGTATTAAAGACATGTGCCACCACTGCCCAGACAGGCTGGTGGCTTTCTGAGCATTAATTACTCTTCACCTAGATGCCACCAATGGCAAAAGTCTCAGCCTAACCTGGCTTTACTTTCTTCTAAAGAAGTATATTTCTTGAGTATGCTCCTCCTTTGGAAGAATGGGGGACTCCTGCATTTGTTGCAGCTGCCAAGCTAGAGATGAAGGTTGTACTCACCGTGACAAGTGCTCCTGGGCACCGTGTGTCCGAACAATATTTGTCTCCTTCCTGGCAGGGATCATCTGTTCTGTCCTTACCTGAGCTGCCCAAGACTCATCTCCAGAATGGCCTTTCCACACCTTTACCCTCATCAGAGAGCTCCAGCACCCGGCTCTCCCCACCCAATGTTTCTGCACTACTGGACATATCCCTACCTGGCCCACCTGAGGATGTTCTCTCACAGGGAGAACCTGCCACACAGATCAGTGACTCCATCATTGAGATTGCCATCAGCTCTGGCCAGTATGGTAAGTACAGGTGGCCTTGTATACCTTTTTAGAACCAGGTTCTTACTAAGATAGGGCAACCATACTTGCAAAGGGGACCTGAGTGTTATCTGCCTAAATATTTGCCAAACTTCCTGGTAAAGTTCCAGTGTATTTGTCAGTTTTTAGCATTGAATATCTACCACTACTAGGTTCCTCTGCCTGGCTCTGGCAGGAGCAGTACCTGGAAGCTGAGCCACTGGTGGTCTGGTTGGGTTGCTCCTAACCTTGAGATGAGAATGGGATGGTTTAGAAGGCTTTATGAAGCCTGGGGATCAGTTTCCTATTTATGCATCTCTGGGAGGCAACCCACATGTTTTGCAGCTGATGCTTAGGAAGTCATTCTGTGATGGTGTTCCTGGTGGTAGTGGCACCCACTGCTTATTGCCTGCTGACATGACTCAGATTGCGGGGCTTAGACAGACATACCTCTCAGCCTTTTAACCATGGACTTGGTAGGTCCTTGTCTAAGTCCTTGCTTTTCTCGGTTGTATACTGGGAACTCTGTACCCCACAGGATGGAATCAGGAGCATGTGTTTCCCATGGAGCTGGTGCATAGCTCTGGGCACAGGGCCTGACCCTGCCTGTTATGTTTTGCATTGTGCCCTTCTTATAGATGAAGTTGCCTTGAAGACAGCTGTCCCTTTGGTGTGGACCCAGTGTATCCTGGGTATCCTGGGTTCCGTGATTCATAGCCTCTGCCCCCTGCTGCCTTGCTCTGGGTTCAGGGAGGCATTGCTGACCTTGGATTTTGGTTGACAGGTGACGGAGTCCCTCTTTCTCCAGCAAAACTAAATGGCAGTGACAGTTCCAAGAGTCTTCCCTCCCCATCCAGCAGCCCCCAGCCCAACTGGATTGCGTCTCCCACTCATGACCCACAGTGGTACCCCAGTGACTCCACAGATTCCTCGCTCAGCAGCTTGTTTGGTGAGTGTTTCTGGAGGGATCTTCTTTCCAAGATTGGAGTCAGGCCACACCTCTGAGAGCATTTTTGCTCATTTTCCAACTGTTTATTTCTGAATTAACTTTTTAAATGTGTAAATTACATATAGGAAAATGCAGATTTTCAGTGTGTAGTTCACTGAATGTTGGCACAGTTACAGACTCTGTAAACAGAATATTCATGTCACTCATCTGGTTTTCAGTGCCTTCTCTTGTCTGTCCAACTAGCTCAACCTTCCTACAGAGCTCTTACAAAGACAAAGAAACAGACCATACTATCTTTATGTTCTCAGTTTCTTTATATATTCAGTAAGATATTCTAAAGTGGATGTTGTATCTGACTTGTAGTATTCTTGACCACATATGGAGTATTGTAGAATGTGTGTCCGTCCCCCCCCCCCCCCCCCCCCGAGAAAGATTCCATTCAGTTCTTATAACTTATCAAAGCTCTTTGTAGGGCAGGCTAAAGCTGAAGCAATGATGGGTCAGTAATGGCTAGGCCCAGCCTAGATTGCTAACCAATCATCCCTCTGACCCCCCTGTTAAACCCAAACCTGTCTGTGCCTCAAATATAGGTTTGGGGGATGGAATCATGTTTATTTTCTCTTCCCAGTGGTGCCACAGTGATTGAATCTCTTTTTCCCTGCTTTTCACTATTGCTTGTTTCTTTAGTGCATATATTGAGAATCAGTCGTTAAGCTTAGCTTTTATAGTTGCCAGGACCCAGGCTTCTACCCTTACAATTCCAAACTTGATCATCCTTGGTTATGGGTACTATGCCTGGTGGGGAATACAGGAAACCAGCCCCTCACCCAGTGGTTTTGCTGTCTCAGACATGAGCAAAATCATCTGCAATCCATGAAGTTAGAATCAAACTTAATGCCCATCAGTCAGGGTCTAGCCACAGAGAATACAATACAGGAGAGTATAGCACCTCCGAACCCTTAGGAAGTGATTAGGATGAATGTACACTAACATGAGATGACAAAAGCCTGTTATAGCATAATGATGCTATCAGTAACCCTGGAAACAAGTGTGAAGACGGTAGAGACCTAGAGGGGCCTGACTGGGCTAGCTGGACACCTATGTCTGACTCAGCTTTCTCTTTGCAGCCAGCTTCATATCCCCAGAGAAGAGCAAGAAGATGCTACCAACTACTGCTGTTGGGGCCAACAGTGGCACATCTTTGCTTGGCCCTAGCTTGTTGGATGGAAATTCAAGGGACTCTTTTGTGTCCAGGTCTCTTGCTGATGTTGCAGAAGTAAGTGCAGTGCCATATTCCTGAACTTACTGGGGTCTCTCCTAGGTCCTCTGGTCTTAAGGAATGTTCATGGGGACTGTGTATCAGATAGACAGCCATACATAGTCTCTGAGATCTGGCAGCACTGGGACAACTGATAGTCCACAGCAAACTGTAAGAAGCAGCTGTCTTTTGTAGGCTTCCTAATCTGGGAAACCTAGGATCAAGGTGGAGAGCCAAATCACCAAAGGCAGGAGAGAGCTGTTGAATCTCTCCCTGTCCTTCCCTTGCTGTGTAACCTTGGACTGTCTCAGTTACCCAATCTGTAAGGTATAATTCCATCTGGAAGGTGTAATGTTATTTTATCACTTTCCTGCTCTTTGAGTATCATTTTCCTATAATGTTTTATGGCCATGATCCTGTAGGACTTGGGAACAGGTTCTGCAGTAGAGTTCTGTTCTTTATTTACTTGTTCTTTCCCATGTTTGGGCTAGGCTGTCTGTTCCTCACATTGTGTGTGTGTGTGTGTGTGTGCGCGTGCGCCCAGCTAGTTAGGACTACAGAGCCAGCCCTGGAGGGAGGAGGGAGAGCAGCTGTGGCGCTAGCTACAGAGCTGCAAGCATCATGAGAGACTTGATTAAAGTACACACCATTTGAGAAGGATGCTCAACCAGCATTTCCCAAGCTGGTTCCCTGGATATCAAGGTCTTGCTATTTATTCCAGAAGAGGTTTTTTTGTTTTTGTGTTTGTTTTGTTGGGGGTCTTTTCTTTTCTTTTCGAGACAGGGTTTCTCTGTAGCTTTGGAGGCTGTCCTGGAACTACCTCTTGTATACCAGATTGGCCTTGAACTCACAGAGATTCTCCCGCCTCTGCCTCCCGAGTGCTGGGATTAAAGGCATGCTCCAGCTCCATCTGGCTCCAGAAGAGTTTTATAGCCACACACTTGAAGGAAAGTTCAGATCAAAACAATATTCAGAATCGCTGTTTCCATGATGAATGCTAATCCTGTGAATTATGAATACATAATCCTGTAGTCACAGCAATTGGGAGACTTAGGAAGGAGGATAGCTGTGGGTTAGAAATCAGCCAAAGCTAAAGAATGAAACCCTGTCTCAGGGGAAAAAAACAAACAAACAATAATAACTATAAATATACAACTTTTGGGGCGGGGCAAGAGAGATGACTCAGTGTTAAGAGCACTGGCTGCTCTCCACAGGACCTGGGTTTCAGTACCTGGTAACTCACACCTATCTGTAACTCCAGTTCCCAGACTTCTGACATACAGACATATATACAATACAGCAAGCAAAACACCAGTGAACATAAAATAAAAAAGACTGGGAGGACTGGGTTCATAAGTAAATTTTTGTTGAGGGAGCTGCGGGCCGCTTCCCTGTTGCCCCAGCTCCCGGCTGCCTGGCTAGCTTATGCCCCGAAATAACAACACACAAACTGTATTCATTTAAACACTGCTTGGCCCATTAGCTCTTGCCCTTACTGGCTAATTCTGATATCCCCATCAACCCATCTCTAATAAACTGTGTAGAACCGGTCTTACCGGGAAAGATTCAGCATGCCTGACCTGGCGGCTTGCTTCATCGTGTCTGCCTCTGAAAGGAGCTGCATGATTTCTGAGCTCACTTCCTCTTCCTCCCAGCATTCTGTTCTGTTTACTCCGCCTATCTAAATTTTAACCGATCAGGGCCAAGGCAGTTTCTTTATTTAACCAATGACCTTCCTCCATCAAATTTTTTTTTAATAATTTTTTTAAGATTTATTTATTGTGTATACAATGTTCTGCCTGCACGCGTTCCCGCAGGCCAGAAGTTGGCGCCAGATCTCATCACAGGTGGCTGTGCACCACTATGTAGTTGCTGGGAACCGAACTCAGGACGTCTGGAAGAACAATCAGTGCTCTTATCCGCTGAGCCATCTCTCCAGCCCCCATAAGTAAATTTTTTTAAGCACACCTTTTTCACAAAAATACATTAGTTTCTCATTTTTCCAATGTGAATTTTGAGATGATGGAGTCATGGAATGCTTTGACTTCTGAACCATGACATGGTTGACAATTTCAGAACAGTATAAGAATAGAGGGAGTGGAGAGATGCCTCGTTGATTAAGAACACTTAACTTTGCACTCATAAGGACAGGAGTTTGGTTGCCAACACTCATGTAACAACCTGGCTGCCCAACCTTTGCCTGTAACCCAGCTTTAAGTATGGGAAGGCGCAAACAGGAGGATCATCTGGGACTTGCTGATTTCTAACCTAGCCTAAAAATTTAAAGGTGGTGGGGGTATGTGCCTTTAATCCCAGCACTCAGGAAGGAAGAGGCAGACGGGTCTTTATGAGTTTGAGGCCAGTCTGGTCTACAGAGCAAGTTCCAGGACAGCTAAGGCTATAGTGAGTGGCTTTTAGACATAAAACAAAGAAAAACCAGTCTATAGTCCACAACCCCAGAGAACCTAGACAACAAAGAGCACCCTAAGAGATATATAAGAGTCTGCATAGGAAGGCGCAAAAGACAAGATTTCCTTAGTAAATTGGGAGTGTAGGGGTCACGGAAGAGGGTAGAAGGGGACGGGAAGATAGGAAGGGAAGCGGAGAAAAATATATAGCTCAATAAAATCAATTTAATAAAAAGAATAAACAGAGGAAATCCTGTCCTGAAAAACCAACCCCAAGATCAAGGAGCAATCCTGCCTCACAGGAATAGGTGGAGAGTGATGCACACAAGAGTCTGCGTGCAGACAAATACATGAATTGTTACAGTAGTGCAGCAATACTATGAATCTTCCTCACATATCTTTGTGTAGGGATGAGTGTGTTTATGTGTACACATATGTGTGGAAGCCAGGAGTCCACAAATCTTCCTACCTTAATTTCTCTCCATCTTATTTTTTAAATTTTATTTAGTTATCTACTCTGTCCTTATGTCGTGAAAGTGTGGAGGTAGTGAGGGGTTAGATCTGAGCACAGCTTATAAGAATTGGTTTTTTTTTTTAATTTATTTATTTATTAAAGATTTCTGTCTCTTCCCCGCCACCGCCTCCCATTTCCCTCCCCCTCCCCCAATTAAGTCTCCCCCCAGCCCGTTTAAACACCAAATAAAAAAAACAAAACAAAACAAAAAATAAAAAGTTAAAAAAAAAGAATTGGTTTTTTTTCCTACTCTGTAGGCCCCAGGGGTTGAACACAGGTTATTTGCATTAGTAGCAAGCACCTTTATCCACTCAGTATAGCACTAGCCTGCTACCTTATTTACTGCAGGAAACTGGACCTGGAGCTCATTGATTCTGGTCAGTGAGCTCCAGGATCTACCTGTCTCTGATCTCCTAGCTTTATATGAATACCCGAGACTCAAGTCTTCATGCTTTCAAACTCAAATCTTCATACTTTCATGGAATGCACTATGCTAACTATCTCTGGAACCCTGTTTTGTACAATATTTGGCATTTCTCAAGTCCCTTCACTATGGATTCTTTACTCATAGGGCTCCTTGTACATAAATGTTTTACACAAAAAAGACTGTTCTTGCCTTTCCAGTTAGTATGGACACTATAAGTCCCTGGTATTTATGACATGGGCACTACCTGGAGGTCAAGAATGCTGAGTTTCAAGCCAGCCAGACTCCCAAGTCAGCATTTGCATTTTTCCTGGTGATGCGGTATTCCAGACAACGAGCAACACAGAATACTGTGTCAGTAGCAAGTAAAGGACACATTCACCTGCAGAAAGAGCCAGTATGTTCCGCAGAGGGTCTTCCCAAGAACTCTGTACTTTAATGACCTCTGCCTTTGGAAAAGGCTTTCAACATCTGGAAGTGTGATAGCAATCATTTATGAATGCAGTGGTCTGATAATGGAATCTTAGTGAGAATAATGGGTCAATTTTATGGGGAGAACAGAAGCTGTTTTGGTCACAGGTTGATACTATGGACGCAGGGTAGGAATACATAAGTGGAGGAAGTCTGTTTGGGACATGGTCTTGCTGTATACTTTGGACTGGTCTTTAAATCACAAAACTTCTGCCTGCTTTAGCCTCAAAAAATGTGGGATGTACATCACTTCCTGTCTTTGCTCTACTTTTCTTTTTTTAATATTTATTTATTTATTTATTATGTATACAGCATTCCTTCCATGTATGCGTGCAGGCCAGAAGAGGGCACCAGACCCCATTACAGATGGTTGTGAGCCACCATATGGTTGCTGGGAATTGAACTCAGGACCTTTGGAAGAGCAGGCAATGCTCTTACCCTCTGAGCCATCTCTCCAGCCCCTCTACTTTTCTTTAAACGTGTGTGTGCGCGTGCATGTGCACATGCATAGCAGTCAAAAGAGAACTCATAAGAATGTTTTCTTCTTCTACACTGTGGTTCCAGGAATCAAGCTTAGATTATCAGATTTGGCAGCAAATACTGTTACACACTATACATCATCTTTCCAGCCCTCCTTTCTTTAGAACAAATTTCGATTTGTTCAACATTTCCAGTAAGAATTTTAAAATTTGCTGGATGATAGTGGCACATGCCTTTAATCCCAGCACTTGAGAGGCAGAGACAGGTGGATCTCTTTGAGTTTGAGGCCAGTCTGGCCTACAGAGAAAGTTCCAGGACAGGCTCCAAAGGTACAGAGGAACCCTGTCTTTTAAAAAAAAAAAAATTTTAAAATTTAGTTCTTGCTGTATTTATTCATATCATGTAGTTAGTTCACTGAGAAAAATTCATGCAAGTCTTACCAAATGTTACTACAGTAGCTATGTGGACAGAAGTCCCTGTTCTCACGATACTTCACTATAATGGTGAGACAATAAAGTATCATCTCCACAGGATAATGTCTTTACATACCCAGGACCCTCCCAGTAGTTCTCTCTCTACCTTGCTACTATGCTGAGCATACCGTTTTTCTAGTGTTTTTTTGAGTAGCTGCACTCTGTGCCTCCTCACGCATGTTCGTGTACCCATCCCCACATGCGATCCTGGTGCTCTGGAGAGCCTCATTTCGTTGTCTCTGAGCACCTCTCTCTGCTTGCCTTGATCTCCACCTTCTCTTGTCACTGTTGACCTTTCTGTGGACTGTCTTCTTCGTGAGTGTTGGGGCTGGCTGCTATAATCTCAGTGTCTAGGTGTTTCGTGTTCCCAGGGACTTTCTAGGATGTTGTGCAGAGTATGCACTTCAAAAAAGTCCATGTGCCTAGACCACCACGGTTTCTGAAGTTCCTTGTAGAGTAATAGGCTCCTTCTGTTGACATTCTGCTCTTGGAGCCATCGTGCAGCTAATTTGGTCTTCTTGTCCCTTCTGTCCTACAGGTGGTAGATTCCCAGCTGGTGTGCATGATGAATGAGAACAGCATTGACTACATATCTCGATTTAATGACCTGGCACAAGAACTGTCCATTAATGAACCTGGCCGACGAGAGGTTCTTTTTGATGGTGGAGGAGGTGGTAATCCTGTCGGTGACCTCTCTCAGTGACGGTGCCTTGTGACATGGGCATCCTGGAATCCACAAGGGAAGTCTGTGGGGCTGGCCCATGAAACTGTCTTCACAAGTAGGGAGAGTGAAGCCCAGAATCCCCAGAAGACCGTGAACCAGAGCACCTCCAACAGCGTACGATGTGCAGCCCATAGGAGCAACTGAGCATGGCCTGTCCCAGCAAGCAGGGACAGTACCGTGCACAGAGACCAGGACAAAGCTCTGAGAAGGGTAGACATCAGAAATTCTTTGAGTATCAGCCCCTCCTCAATCCTGCAGGCTGTGTGGCAGTCCCACCTGTGTGTCTGCATGTGAAGCCTTCTAGAGGGTCTCCTTCTTGCAAGAGATGTGCCTGTGTTCCTTTTGTCTTGGGAGCTGTTATCCTGTGTTCAGGAAGACCACAGCCACTGCTGCTTTCTTTCTGATATCCTTTCCCCACTTGGCTGTTGTGTATGTAGTGATGTTACAAGGGATAGTGAGTATGGATCAGGCTCTTTCTTGGTGGTATCTACAAGCTAATACACTTTCTGGATGCCTTGACGATGAAGCAGAGAAGGGTCCCAGAGTTAGTAGGTATCAGAGGTTTGGTTCTTCCTGACATAAAAGGGGGAAAAGTATGTCTTGTAGGTTGTATGGATGTTTTATACAGTCCTACAAAGCTGGTTGGAAATGGTTTTTTTGTGGTTTCAGAATAGGAGACATGGCCAGACTGCGGTGATGCATACCTTTAATTCCAGCACTCGGGATGCTGAGGCAGACAGATCTCTGTGAGTTCGAGGTCAGCCTGGTCTATAGAGCTAGTTCCAGGACTACTAGGGCTGTTACACAGAGAAACCCTGTCTCGAAAAACAAAACAAAAGAAGTAGACATGAACATGGAATATTAAGAGTCCTCTATGTAGGTGGCTTTGCTCTCTTCCTGTGCTTGATGCTTAAACTCCAGTTCTTTCTAGGTGAACTAAGATACCATTCTACTTGCCTGCCCCCCACACACAATACACTGCTGTGTCTATAAAGCTTTTGTGTATGCTCTAATATTTTTATGTATTATTGCTAATGTCTGAAGGGTATCTTTACCCCAGGCTGCCTCTCTTCCTATTCTGGAACTCAAGCAGGGTTCACATGTCAGAGTATGTTAAGAGCTCACCACTTGGTGGTGTTTTAACAGCTCTTTCCTGGACCCCAACTATGGTCAGCAATCATGATTGAGGCCATCCTGCTTAGAATAGCGCCAACAAGAGTTTTGCCCTCTTAGATCCTTACAGCAGTCACTCTCCTGGCCCCAGTGTGTTCAGGGTGAACAGGTGACGCGTGAAGTACTCTCTCACCAATCCCTCTCCACACAGCAGCCAGGACTGACAGGTCCTTTTCTTCTCTTTTCTTTTCTTCACTTTTGGCAGGGTTTTTCTGTAGACCAGGCTGGCCTGGAACTCGGAGATCTGCCTCCCAAATGCTGGGATTAAAAGCGCGCACCACCACACTCGGCTTGACAGTCCTGACTCCTGAAACTGCCACCTCTGCTTTCTACGTGTTCTCTCCTTCCTTGCAGAGTAGTCCTTGAGACCATCCTAGAATGCAGACTCAACTGCAAGAACTGAGAGGATACTGGTTCTTGACAGCAAATTCCTTTACCTCCTAGCCTCCTCCTTTCACTGGTACCTGTAAAGGATCTGCCCCAGATCCTGACATGTATCCCCTAGGTCTGGTAAGTCTAAAACCCTTAGAAGATGAGAAGAGCAGTGAGTGGTGCTGTTAGGAAAGACTGGTGAAGTCCCTAGTGTAGTTATCTTTACCCAGCTGTGTGCTTTCAGCATGCCTTTACTGAGCTGCAGGTTTTAGATCTTGGGACTGTGGCATGATTAGGATGCTAGACTCAGCCTAGATCATTGCTAATTGCTCTTCCACTATTTCAAGCACTTTCCCACGTTAAGAATGGGTGCTCTTGGCATCCTGTTAACTGAGCTTATAGCACTAGGCAATTGGGTTCTTGAGGCACATGCAACTCTGTGATCTCTAAAAGGAGCTGAGACTGCTTTGAACAGCAGAGGCTACCACCCTTGTCTTCTAGCAGCAAGCAGGGGTGGAATGAGCTGATTCTTTACTGCAGGGAACCTGATAGGATTCCAGAAGAGTCTACTGCTTCTTTAACAGCCAGACAGGCATATTTGCTTATCAACACCATATTAAAGGACAAAGAGTGGCATTTGTAGCTGGGAATCAGTGGGTATAACTTCTCACAACTTAATCAAATATCCATACATAAATCTGGAAACTGCTAAAGGTTAGAAATTTGTAAAGCAAGAAAGCCTCCTTTCTGCATCTTTCTCTGCCTTTCCATCAGTTTCGATGGCTCCTGTTCACCTAGGGCTTCCTTTGTGCATTGGAACTTAGTGTGATGTACATGAGATCACCCCTATCCCCAGGTTCTCTGTGTAATCCTGACTGTTCTCGAACTCAAGGAGATCCGCCAGCCTCTCCTATGTGCTGGATAAGGACATATCCAGCTGGATAAAGGTGTGTGCTACCACCACCAGACTAAGAAATTTTTCTGTTAATACTAATGTCTTAGACTTTTTGTTGATTTGTCTTTTCAAAAAGATTGAGATCCAGTATCTCTGGTGCTTGGTGTGGATTATTTCCTAGAAAAGATGCTCAGGCAAGTTGAAGTTCATATATCCTGTAGAGGCATAGTATTTGCTCAGGGAGTATGACTTTGGGGACATTTCATATGTTGGTCAACCTTTTTTTCCCTCCTTGTTCTTTTTTCATTCCTTGTGGCCTCACTGCTAGAGGATGTCTCATACAGTTAAATCGCATTTTTAACCAGACCACATTATTAGAAATGGTCATAACAAGCTTAGAGGGAAATTGTTTTATGTACTTTTAAAAACATCTGCTAGACGCATTCATGAGGAAATATCGTACTTTGTCTCTAATTTAAAAGAAAAGAGGAAAATTTAATTTGAAAAAAGAAAAAACCACAGTATACCGTTCCAAGAGGATCGCCTGATGAGGTCAGTCCAGTTTTGGAAGCACTGTACCAGCCAACCCTTACTAGTTAGTAAGATCGCAGGCAGGAGGGCTGCAGCCTGCAGGCAGGACTCAGTGCTGTTTGCTTTGATAATCGTTAAGCCATATCATCTGAGGTTTCCGGCTTGAGATGTGAATTTGTTTTATAAACTATAAATATACAGTGTATGTATAAAGCAGAATGCCTGTCCTTCTGATTATTTTTTGTACCATATTGTAAATTACATTATTTATTCTTTACCAATTTTTTGGGAATAAAAGGTGTTTTGGTTATTTAATATAATAAACAAAAACTGTTAAACTTCAGCTAAAATTTCCAGTTCAGCTTGTAAATGTTTTTATTGTGCATAAATACATACTAATACTTGATCTAATGACTGTCTTTTGTTCCTACTTTTAAAGCCAGTATGCTTGAGGTTCTGGCGAAGGCTCTACATTAGTGAGATGAGCCCTGAAACCAACCGGCATGGATGGACATAGCAGGAGAGTTAGGCGAATCCTAGGGGTAGACAGGAGGACCTCAGGGAACGAAGGTGACCGCTGAAAACTGAGAGGTGGAGGTCTTTGCACAGCCCGCTGCTTCTCTTTTGGGCATGGTCTGCCCTACCTTTGAACCCTCGCTTCCTCCTGAAGGCGTTGCAACCCCAAAGAAGCCAGCCACCACCCACCCCGAAACTTGCTAGCAGGCGGTGGGGAGAGGGGTGGGAATATGTCCGCATGGAAATGTAGATTCCTACTCTTAGACTCGCTAGTGTCGGAGGGTGGGACGAGCTGTAGTCCAATGCCTACCCCTAAAGCCGTGAGAGGCGGATGCTGGGGCCAATCGGCTGTAAGCGTGATGCGGTACTCCCCAAGCCTGCCTCTAATTGGAGCAGGGGGAGGGGCGGGGTAGGACTCTGCGATAGGCTGCAAAAGTGTGATTGGCGCGGGAGGCGTCCAACGGGCTTGGGCGGGTCAGGGTACCTGCGCGGGACCAAGCGGGAACCGCCGCGCGGCGGCTAGAGAGACGCGGGGCGGCGGCCGACATGTTCCAGGGCGCGGACGGCCAGCGGGGCGAGTCGGGCTCCAGGTGCGCAGGCCGGTGCTGGGTTCCGGGTGGGTGCGGAACTGCAGCCACTTGGCGGGCGGGAGACCCTGCAGATGCGGTGGGTGTGGCTCGTGGCTCCCCTGAGGGTGCTGAGCGAGCTCTCCCGGGTTGCCTGAAGCCGGGCCTCGCAGGAAAGCTGGGGGTTGAGCGAGCGGAGTGGAGACCGGGCGGCGGGACGAAGACACGTGGCTCTCCTGAAGCGCTTGCCTATGCTAGACGCTAGTCGGGCGCTGCCGAGCTCCGTTTGCCGGCTCCTGAGTCTTTCCCGCGTCCACCAGCTTGCTTTGGTTGGTTACGACGACCCTTGAATGTAGCTGAGTGGCGGCAGCAATCTCTGACCCAACCCACGACCAGGTGTCCATCGGGTGCACGTCCTGGTCCTCCCTGGCCGGGGACCTTCCCAACGTAGTTCCATCTGGACTTTTCCTTCTGTCTGATCTGCTTTGAGTGACAAAATTAAACTGGTGTTCATGACTTCCCGAGCTCCGGAAGTTAGTGGTGAAGTAGGCGTCCACGGAGAGGATTTGAGAAAAAGGAGGAATTCCCCATTTGAAATTGGAGTGAGGGCCAAGGGAAGGAAACTGCCGAACTTGGTTGATGAAGTCTCAGTCTGGGCCATGTTCAGTAGAAACAGTGCTTTGGGTGGCATTTGACTCCTGTTGGGAGGAAGCTAGCGCCTAGTCAGACTCATTGCCTCAAAGTCTTTGATTTTTGCCTGAAGCTACTGTAAAGTCTCCATTTCAGTTTTTCCTCTCTTCTAACCCTGTCTTTTGTCTCTTTGCTGAAGGATTTTCTTGTGCTGGGGATTTTTGAGCTGTAAAAGCATTATGCTATTGCCGTCATTCATCCATTAAATGGATAATGGTGAAGAATGTGCCCACATTTGTTTCTCGTGGCATTCATTATCCCACACCTGACCAGTTTCTAAAAGTTTTTCTGAAGTTCAGCGTTGCAGGATGTTTCGGAGTCATTGATACTGTTGAGGCGTTTTCTGGTGCCATAGTTCACTTGAAGTGTGTGGCTTTTCATCTTAGTCTATATCTCTTTTATTCTCTTGTATAATTTGAATATTTATGCTGAAAAAAGGAAAAAGTAATTGGAATGTACCCCCACATTGTGAATTTGGCCCCAAAATCTGAGCTGGCTAATCTCTTGCTAGCCCCTTCCATTCTCTTGGTGTTACTGTGATAATGGCTGCTAGGAGCTTCCAGAAGGCCACACTGTGCCATTGTTCTGAGCCCTGTTTATTGAAAGGCCTATTGAACTCTCAGTCCCATTTGTGAGACCCTGCTGGGGCAGCCTTAAGACTTGCATTGCTGTTGTAGGCTGTGCAACTTGTGCTTGCCCCATTGTCTTGGGGATGGAGGTGGACACTGCTGCAGCCCAACTGGCCATTATCTTTGTCAAAACTTCATATAGCACCACTTTACCTTGCTTGTTGTCAGATTAAAATCCCGACAAGTAAACAAAGCGATACTAAATCCTTAATTTCTATACCCATATTAGCATTAATTTCAATAACTGCCTTTGTCTCCTGCATTCCTGGCGTGGACTCAGCTTGTCTCCTCCCGAGGTGGCTTTGAGGTTCCAGGAACATGGTGCTTCTGTTGCATCGTGCACATGGAACACAAGCCATTGACGCAGACCTGACTCTACTGTTAGCTCTAGAGGTCCAGGCCATACCCTTGATCACCCCATGTTTTGCATCTAGAAGTGGGTGCAGAATAACCGCAGAGAGACTGGGAAGGTGAGAGTGTAGAGCCGAAGACAAACACCCGACAGGACATTAGTGGCTTGGAAAACAAGTGTCTTCAAATACACAAATATGAGTAAAATAAAGCTAGGAATATTCATGCCTGCTATCCCAGCTCGTGGGACCGAAAAGCCTGGGATGGTCAAAACTGGTTTGTGTCAATGGGCACTGATGGCAGGCAGTCTAACTTACCCAGCAACGTGCATGGTCTAAATCTTTGTTTTTTTTAATTGTGCTATATATTTTTCTCTGCTCCCCTCCCTTCCTCTCTCCTCCCCTTCAACCCTCTCCCAATGTCCCCATGCTTTTAATTTACTCAGGAGATCTTGTCTTTTTCTACTTCCTATGTGGATTAGATCTATATAAGTCTTTCTTAGGGTCCTCATTGTTGTCTAGGTTCTCTGGGATTGTGATTTGTAGTCTGGTTTTCTTTGCTTTATGTTTAAAAGTCACTTAAACATGTGATAATTGTCTTTCTGGGTTACCTCACTCAATATGATGTTTTCTAGCTCATCCATTTGCCTGCAAATTTCAAGGTATCATTTTTTTCTGCTGTGTAGTACTCCGCTGTGTAAATAAATGTAGCATGGTCTAAATCTTGTTGAGTCTTTTCTAATAGGCTTTTAGTTAAACTTTTTTTCCCCCTTTTCAGATGAACTTTTTGATCCTTTCCTACGGCCCCACAAGAAATGCTAACTGTTGATGGGGCAGGTTTGGCACATCTTCTTTCCCTTTCCTCCCCAAGAAGACGGTGACCTGGCACTGGTTCAGAGTCCTGTCGGTACGTGCCTGGCATCTGCGGCGTTGAGTGTCCAGCCTTGATTTTCTGTTGAAGCATGACTGGCACATTTTGTCAACCTGAGATCCTCACTTTATACTTCTCTGCCTTAGAGCCGGCAGTCTGAGAAGTTTGTTCACATTCCGCAGAAGTGGACCGCCTCTCTGGATGAAACAAACACATTTTAGATACTTTTGCTGTTGTTGTTAACTAACCCTAGAGTAGTTTCTGTTTGCATAGCTTTTCAGTCAGCCCTAACCTCCATGCTTGTCTTTTATGTGGCAACCATTCTTTGATTTTAAGTATTTTTCTAAATGCCTGAGGTCATCAGTCTCAATGCTCAGAGCTAGTGGAAGAGGGTGGAACCTGGTGTGGTGCACAGCTGTGGGAGGCAGAGGCAGAAGGATATCTGGGAGTTTGGAGCTCTTACACAGAATTCCAAGAAGCCACAACTGCATAGATAACCTGTCTTAAAACCAGAGAGGTGTGGACCATTTGCTGGATTAAAATTTACTTTCAAGCGGCTATGTATTGTTTTTAATTTTGAGATGGTCTTGGGTGGCATTGTATTCTCTATATAGTGGAGGATAACTTGTTTTGGTTTTGAGACAGGGTCTCTTTATGTAGGGTGCCCTGTCTGTCCTGGAACTTGCTATATCACAGAGATCCATGTGCCTCTGCTTCCTGAGTGCTGGGATTAAAGGCGTACCCCCACTATGCCAGGCTAAGGATAACTTGAATACTGATCTTTCTACCAAGTGCTGAGATTCCAGGTATTGGCTACCATGCCTGACTAAAAGGCATTTTAATAAGTCTAACCAGGTGTTTGAAATAGGCCTACAAAATCTTTCACCATGTTGCAGTTGTATATCTGCGCTCTGGACTCGAGGGCCAAGCTTTACGGTAATTTCATAAGTCGTCAGCTGACAGTAAAAATTATCCACTTTCTAACTTCCCTGTAGTGCCTGGTGAAGTTTCCTTCCCAAAGGTTGGGGCCTAAGGTAGGTGTTGCCGTTGGAACCCACATTCTTTATGAGTGTGTGATTAAAGGCTGTGCTTGTAGAATATGAGTAGAGTTTAGAGGGGTGCTCGGTGCGCATGCCCTGAGCAGAAGTAGGTAATGCTGCCAGTGCGGTGGTTCTTTTCTAGTCTAGGCACTTCACTGCTTACACCAGACATCCTAGTATAGCGAGTCTTTACGTCAGGAATTATCAGAGATGATGAACCCAAGATAAAGAGAAACATGGAACTTGTTAAAATAAGAAGGGGTCTGTATTAAAACCCAGCAGAGGATCTAGGGTATAGGCTACACCGTAATGCCTTCCTAAAGGTGTCTGGGAAACATAAGGGAAGAACACCTTTATCGTATACTTACAGTCGGGCCAGACCCCAGATCAACACTCATGAGTTCTAGCAGGGAGTCCCTGGCTACCTTGGCTACTAAGCAGAAGGTTGGTAAAGATAGGGACGTGCTTACATGTAAACTATGTAGCAAAGTTGAGACAACATGGAAAAGAAAGCAAAATAGAACATTTTTAATCATGACTTTTATTCTGATCAGAATCTAAAATGATATTGGCAGAGTATTAAAACTAATTTCTGGCTCGGCAGTGGTGGCCTTTAATCCCAGCACTCAGGGAGGCAGAGGCAGGTGAATCTCTGAGTTCCTGGCCAGCCTGGTCTATAAGAGCTAGTTCCAGGAAAAAGCTAGGGCTATTACACAGAGAAACCCTGTCTTGAAAAAGCAAAAACAAAAAAGCTAATTTCTGATCCTCATTTCTGTATAATATGACTCTTAAAAAATGTAAAGTTCCGTGTGTGGTTCACCTTACTCTACCCCTGTGTATGTGTCTTTCTGTGTAACCCAGACTGAACTCTAAATCCTGCCTTCATCTCTCCCGAGTGTCTTCGTACTGACAGACCTTGTGATGAGCCCGCTTCTGTTCACATCATTTCCATAGGAAAGCGGCCATCGACACCAATCCTAGTGAGGCCTGGGAGCCTGTGGGTTGGCTGTCATTCACTTGTGTTCTCTCTGTTCATAGATCCATGAAGCCCCCAGGAGGAGAATCGAGCAATCTTTTTGGAAGTCCAGAAGAAGGTGTTCCTTCAAACAAACCTAATAGGATGGCATCTAATATTTTTGGGCCAACTGAAGAACCTAAAAACATACCTAAGCGGACAAATCCTCCAGGTATGGTCTTTGTACTTCTTAGAGCCCTTGGCCTTCGTTTTCTTCTGTTCTTCTAAAATATTGTCTTAGGGCTTCTGTTGCTGTGGTGAAACACCAGGACCAAAGCAAGTTGGGGAGGAAAGGGTTTATTTGGCTCACAGAATGCCTGATGGCTTGCCTACAGCTCACTCTTAGGAAGCATTTTCTTAATTGAAGTTCCCCCCTCCCAAAGACTACAGCTTGTGTCAAGATGACGTAAAGCATCGTTTTGTTTTGTTTTTTAAGACAGGGTCTCACTCTGTAGACCAGGCTGGCCTTGAACTTACAGGCACCTGCCTGCCTCTGCCTCCCTCCTACTATGACTAGAGACATGCCCTGTCATGCCCAGCTTGTTCTGGGTTTTTACTTGATTGCTTTTTGTTGTTATTTGAAGACAGAGTCTGTCTGTGTAGCCCAGATTGTGAACTCAAAACCTTTCTGTTGTCTCCTGTGTCTGAGACTTCCGGTGTGGACCACGTGCCTTGCTTTTTTGTTTGTTTTGTTTTGTTTTTGTTTTGTTTTTCGAGACAGGGTTTCTCTGTGTAACAGTCCTTGCTGTCCTGGAGCTAGCTCTTGTAGACCAGGCTGGCCTCAAACAGAGATCCACCTGCCTCAGCCTCCCAAGTGCTGGGATTAAAAGGTGTGCACCACCATTGCCTGGCTTATTTGGTTTTCAACGTTTCACCTTGAATTCTTAGTCTTCTGAGTTATGTTCTTCAAGTTTGACCAAGCCAAATTTCCATAGCAAATAAAGTGAGCCTCTATGGACAGCACCAGGAATGAGTCGCCTAGTTTGATTTCCCTCATCACCACATGTATCGTTTATTTCCATCTTACAGCTCAGAAGGCAGAGGTGACACAGTTAATGAATAACTCGGCAGGGACTCCCTGACAGCTCTGCTACGGAGCCCTTTACTCACATTGTGTTGCCTTCTCCAGGCAAGAGTGCTCACACGGGACTGGTCCTCAGGAGGTGTGTGGGCAAGGTTCATTCTACAGTTTTAGAAAGATGCAGCCCTTATATATCCACCCCTAAGTGTGCTATTTCTCCCTTAAAAAGACAGGCCCTCTTTCAGTCTCCACTTTGTTTGTTTGGTTTCGGTTTTTCTAGACAGGGTTTCTCTGTTTAACAGCCCTAGCTGTCCTGGAACTCGCTCTTGTAGACCCGGGCTAGCCTTGTACTCACAGAAATCCACCTGCCTCTGCGCGCCCCCCCGCCCCCCCCCCCCCAGTGCTGGGATTAAAGGTATGTACCATCACCTGGCTCCAAGGACATATTTTTATGTAAATAAAGATTCAAAATAATCTTCATAGGACACAACTTTAATGTAAAAAGAGGGGGAAGTCTCGTTCGTTTGAATATGGATAAAAAAAGTGACCACTCCACTCTCAGGTCCCCTCTACACCAAGCAGTTATCTGAGAGCAAACGGAAGCAGAAGAAATCTAACAAGTTCTTTTAAAGAGTTTTGACCTAGGCGGATCTCTGAGTTCAAGGCCAGCCTAATCCACTGAGGAGTTCCAGGATAGCAGGACTACACAGAGAAACCCTGTCTTGAAACCCCACCCCCACCCCCAAAAATGTCCGTGGAATGCTTTTTTAGTTTATGGTGTTGTTTGGCTTTTCCTGGGGAGATGTAAACAGACTTGTGTTCACCTTAGATAGTAACAGACCAAATAAACAGTCCATGCAAGTCCAGCTGGTCAGCCACTGAGTTCATTGGGGTGTTTATGGAGCGTCAGGAAGGGTTACTTAGGGCATAGCTCCAAAACAGCTGCAGCACTAAAAAGGCCTTTTTCAGCATGGATGGTGGCCTCCTAAAAGACACATAGGTTTAATCCTCTCCTGAGGTCTGTACGTTCTAACATTTCCTGAGGCCATGTGTATCTGGGTCATACAGCTAGATACAGTGGGGAGGGGGTGGCTATAATTCCAGGTGAGGGTGTAGCGACCCATCACCTCTGAGGGCAATAGTCCACAGGTGTCACGCAGGTAGTCACAGCTTCTCTGATTATGGCAATGGATGTTGTGCCTGGAAGACAGTGCTCTAAATCATATGGGAAGCATAGTTGGCATGTATTGATAATTCGCACTATAGATGTTGTCTCGAGCATTTATCCAAGGAACTACAGCAACTTACAGAATCCTCATACAACCCATTTGTTGTCCTTATTGTTAAATTAAGAGATTGGAGGCCTAGAAAGGCAAGGTATCTTAGAGCAACATGGGTAGTCATTGGGGTGCTTCTTCTATTAGAGATTATAGCTCCTGCTGGTGTACGAAAGCCATGATTTGTCTGCCTCTATCTGGCGTAATGCTGTGGGGAAGGGGGTGCTCGGGATATACTGAGTGAAGACATCAATTGGTGTTTTGTACCTTTCTGCCTAACGTTGGCATCCTTGTATAATGTCCAGGCCTCAGGCCATGAGATCCTTTTGAGATGCACTGTTTCTATCATAGCCTCGGAAACTCAAGGGGCAGCCAGGGGCACATCTCCCGACTTGTTGACATCTAGTCGTCGTCCCTACAAGTTCTGGCCAGGAGGTCAGTGACTAACCTTATTTTCCAGATTGTAGGTTCACCATGAATAGCAGTGAATTAAACATTTAGTTATTGCTTTTAATCTGCTAAGAACTCTTGCTGATTAACAGAGGAGACTTTCCACTGGAAAAGGGAACTCTGGGGAGAGGTGGTGTTTTATTCCTTCCGCCTCTTGGAGTCCAGCCCAAGGGCGGCTTGGCTGTGCTTGCAGAGGCTGCAGTAGACCAGGTTAAGGATTAGTTGGGATGTAAGCCTTCAGGGACTTAAAGTAATTATTCCTCCCCTATTGCCCTGGAACACAGGAAGGCATTAAGTCTACTGATAGGCTGTCTCTCGAGGTAAACGCAGTTGGGTAGGGTCAGATGGTGTTCTGACATTCACTGTTCTGTGATTGTTTCTGCAGGGGGCAAAGGAAGTGGTATCTTTGATGCATCGACTCCTGTGCAGACTCGACAGCGACTGAACCCACCTGGCGGGAAGACTAGTGACATATTTGGGTCCCCAGTCACTGCCACTGCACCCCTGGCACACCCAAACAAGCCCAAGGTATGTACAACATTCAAATAGCAGACAGAAGAGGAAAAAGTTGCCGGGCGATGGTGGCGCACGCCTTTAATCCCAGCACTCGGGAGGCAGAGGCAGGCGGATCTCTGTGAGTTCGAGACCAGCCTGGTCTACAAGAGCGAGTTCCAGGACAGGCTCCAAAGCCACAGAGAAACCCTGTCTCGAAAAACCAAAAAAAAAAAAAAAAAAAAAAGAAGAAGAAGAAGAGGAAAAAGTTGTGCCAACTTAACTTTTCTAAAAGTGCCAACGCAGCTGTGACATCGTTAGGAAGAGTCAGGCACTGTTGGTTTCCCAGCATGGCCATTCATCATTAGGTTTGGAGTCACCCAGAAAACATGTCTCAACCTTCTAACACTGGGAGAAGTAGTCATGTTCATCTCTCTGCACAGCAGCTGCCAAGCACTTGTCTGTGCTACCCGATTTTGTATATACAAGGTCTGGTGACTGAGCACATTGCATGAGGGTTTGACTCTCATTGATTTTTTGAAAGATGTTGGGTTTGTTCTTTCTATAGTACTAGAGATTAAACCTGGGGCTTCATACACTCTAGACAAATGTTTTACCCATGAACTCTCTCCGCAGCTTGACCTTGTATTATCTTTGAGGGTTTATGGTCCTTGGCAAACAGGGTTGCAGGCTTCTGAGCCAGTGAAGGCTCCCTTGATAACATGAACTCTTGCCTGTACTCCAACTCAGGAGCTGCTGGGAAAACACTACCAGAGCAATGTGACTTTGGACTTGACATTTGGATGTACTGATTAGATCTCTGAACACCCTGACCTGGGGCCTCTAGAGGCTTGGCCAAGGCCAGTCTTAGCTTCCCTGTATCCCAGAGCTTATTGGTAATGAAACCCAGAACTATATTATTGTTATAATTGTTAGCAATATCTTTGTTTTAGTTACTATTTTTTATTTAAAATTTTCTTAGATTTTTAGATTTTGTGTGTTCGAGTATTTTGCCTATGTGCATGTTTGTATGCCATGTGTGCACCTGGTATCTAATGAGGTCAGAGGGCATCAGATCCCCTTGTGGAGGCAAGGGTGACAGTGAGCTAACATCACTGTTGCAGTTCAGCAGGGTCCATGGGACTCAGTCACAAGTCTCTGTCTTACAGTGTTGGAGATCAAACATGCTAGAGACGCACCTAACCACTGAGCAGCACTCTAGCCTACAAAAAAAGTTTATTTATTGTAAATTGTGTTATTTTTAATTAGTAGGTGTGGCAGCAAGAGGGTGTGTGCATGTGAGTACCCTCGGAGGCATCTTATTCCCCCGGAGCAGTAGTTACAGACAACTCTTAACTGGGAACTGATCCTAGATCCTGTGGAAGAACAGCAAGAGGTCTTAACCACTGCGCCATCTCTCTAGCCCATGTTTCAAAAGTTAAAAATAAAGCAGACCTAGCCTAATGGTGGGACACTTTAATCCCAGCACTCGGGAGGCAGGGGCAGGCAGATCTCTCTGAGTTTGAGGCCAGTCTGGTCTACAGAGCAAGTTCCAGGACAGCCAGGGCTACACAGAGAAACCCTGTCTCAAAAACAGCAAACAAATGAATGAATGAATGAGTGAGTGAGTGAATGAATGAAGCAGACCCTATAGTGCAGGTCTATAACCCTAGCTGCTCAGGAACTGAGGATCAATACCTGCCTACCTTCAGGGTGAGTTCAAGCCTAGACTGTGGAAATTTTAATGAGAGCCTATCTCAAAAAGTTTTTAAAAAAAAAAAAACTTAAGGATGTAGGCCTGGTGGTAGAATGCTTCTCTAGCAGGCATGAGGTCCTAGGTTCAAGCCTTAGGTAGGTAGAAAGGTCATCCTCAGATCTTTATTGTCTACCTGAATGAGCACTAACCTGATGACTCGTCTTGTTGTAGGATCATGTTTTGCTATGTGAAGGTGAAGACTCTAAATCAGACCTGAAAGGTGAGTATATTTCCTGCCTGTTGAGCTGGGAGAGTTCCTAGTGGATTTGACAGACAAAAGCAATCTCTGTGCTTTCCAAGACAGCTGACCAAAGCAAGCATAAGGGAACGGCTAGGGGCTGGAGAGATGGCTCAGGTGGCTCAGTGGCTGTTCTTCCAGAGGACCCAGGTTCAATTCTCAACCCCCACATGGCAGTTCATAGCTATCTATAACAAAGTTTCAGGGGATCTGGCACCCCCACACGGACATACATGTAGGCAAAACACCAATGCACATTAGATAGATAGATATATAGACAGAAAGACAGAGTGGGTAAGGGGTTTAGTGTTTAAAAAAGGCTGGGGTCAGGGCTGGAGAGATGGCTCAGAAGTTAAGAGCACTGACTGCTCTTTCAGAGGACCTGACTTCAGTTCCTAGCATAGTGGCTCACAGCCTTCTAAAATGAGATCTGGTGCCCTCTTCTGGCGTGCAGGCAAAACACTATATACATAAATAACTTTAAAAATTAAAAAAAGAAAGCTGGGGTCATGAGCATAGTTACTTCTGTAATACTTTCAGGTTTTCTTTTCTGGAGCAGTGGTTCTCAGCCTTCCTAATGCTGCAACCTTTGTAACACTTTTTACTACAGTTCCTCATGTTGTGATGGCCCCACCATCAAGGTTTTGTTTGGTTTTGTTTTGTTTTTTGTTTTGGTTTTTCGAGACAGGTTTTCTCTGTGGTTTTGGAGCCTGTCCTGGAACTAGCTCTTGTAGACCAGGCTGGTCTCGAACTCACAGAGATCCACCTGCCTCTGCCTCTCGAGTGCTGGGATTAAAGGTGTGCACCACCACCGCCCGGCTATCAAGTTATTTTCATCACTACTTCGTAGTTGTAATTTCACTACTGTTAAGAATCATATTGTAGCCAGGCGGTGGTGGCGCACGCCTTGCCTTTAATCCCAGCACTCGGGAGGCAGAGGCAGGCGGATCTCTGTGAGTTCGAGACCAGCCTGGTCTACAAAGGGAGTTCCAGGACAGGCTCCAAAGCTACAGAGAAACCCTGTCTTGAAAAACCAAAAAGAAAAAAAGGAAAAAAAAAAGAATCATATTGTAAAAATCTGTGTTTTCTATTAGCCTTAAGTGACCCCTGTGAAAGGGTCGTTCAGCTCCCAAAGGAGTCGTGACTCACAGGTAGAGACAGGTGGCGAGCACTGGTCCAGAAGCTCGTTGTGCCAGCAGGAAGGGTAGGGATCCAGAATGCTTCATGAACTTGAGACCTAGTGGGAGCTAGTAGAATTGAGAGCTTACCCAGTGTGCTGTGACACTTTCAGTTAGTGTAGTTGCTGCCTCTCACAGACAGATATTGGCTTTGTCCTGCAGATACAACAAACTCACCCCGAGGAGAGCAGAGCGAGAAGGGAAGCTCAAAAGAAGCAGACCATGCCAAGATACCCGAGCCCACACCTACAGTTGACAGTCATGAGCCCAGACTGGGACCGCGGCCTCGGTCCCACAACAAGGTCCTGAACCCACCAGGAGGCAAATCCAGCATCTCCTTCTATTGAGAGGCTCCTCCTCTGCCTGTACTCAGACCGGAAACTCAGAGATAGGGTATTGAAATGTTAGTGCTTCCTTTAACCCAAATGAGTCGGAGTGGGAGAGGGGTTGTCATGCGTGTGGGGTTGCCTGCTCATAGGCCTGATGCCTTTGGAGGAGCTGCAGAAGGACTGTGCCTTCCAGACTACCAAGATACACATCTGTGAGGATAAAGTGGGGCGCTCTTAGGCCTCCTCTGTAGTTGTTCTGTGTGGAACAGTAAGGTTCTGGGAAGGGCGAAAGAGATGGCACCCGTTAGCAGAAGGCTCATTAGGGTATGTCTCGTCTTTTTATCAACAGTGTGCTGGCTGTTGGGCATCTAAGAATGGTGGTTTGGCTGGGAAAAAAAGAAAAGAGAAAGAAAGGAAAAAAAAAAACCAAACTACCTATCCCTCACTGGGATGGAAGAGAAACACATAGACAAAAACTCTTAAAGACAGAGTGAGGTCTACATAGCCTTTCCTTTCAGGGAATGCTTATCACCAAAATGTTTCCACCTCTGAAGTTACCTCTGAGCTCTAGTGTCTCCTTTTCCTTTTGTTCCCTTCAGTACGTCACCCTGTAGTGTTGGAATGTGACTGCTCTTTTTGGTAGCAGTCAACCGAAAATCAAACAGTTATTCTCAGTCTTGTCCTGAGTGGAAGGTTTGGATGCCCTGATCCTCTGAATTGTAGTCTCCTTCCTGCACCTAAAACCATGGCCAGGTCTAGGTAGCAGCCTCTCTTCCCTTATGGTTGGTTTGGTTCCTGCCATGCCAGGTTTGCATATGGGTTGTTCCTTTTGTTTCTCTCATCAGCCTTGAGTCTAGCCTTAGTTCCTCACCGTGAGGGCTTTTGCTATCTGTGGTTCCTCCTGTACATAAGGCCTCAACCTCTGCAGGGTTTTAAAGACTACTCAAATATGTCCAGGTATTGGGTGAATTTTTGATTTTCCCATCTGTTCCTGTAGTTGGGAGGAAGACCTGCTGAAGAATACTGGGTTGGGCGGGTTTCTTTAGCCATCTGCAGAGGTGTTGTTAGGATCAGCTGCTTATGAATACCCACGGACTGTGCTTCTAACACCTAGAAAACGTCACTGTGTACACCAAAGCAGAAGAGTGACCTAAGCCACCTTTAGAAAGCCTCAGACTTCTTAACCTTGTTCATGAACAGTGCCCCTCAGGCCTGGATAGTGAGTATTTTGGCAATAAGGTCACGGCTGTCATCTGACAGCAGAGATCCTGGCTCCACAGCCATACTGCCTGCTTGCCCGGTCTTTCATGTCAGGCACATCTCTGTCCTGTTCCGTCTTTAAGGGCTGTAGCCTTAGTTCCTTGGTTCCCGCTTGTGGTGGGCGTCTGTGAAAGGGCTCCTGAGTGGTGCTACAGAGCTTTATAGCAGATGCCAGAAATGTCCTCGTCAGAGTTTGGGGAAGCAGCAGTTCTGCAGTCACGCTCATTGACCTAGATGCTCAAGTGCCTGCAGAAGCCCCTGCCGGGTTCTGCTTCCAGCACCTGGTTCATTGAGGGCTTTGACCATGGCTTTGTCAACCAAAGAGTTTATACCTTTCAGCTGCCCTGTTTCCTGAAGCCAAGAAACATGTATTACATGTATATAATTCTGTAACAACTCAAATGGGTTGTGGTTAAGTCATGAGGATGTCATTTGGAATTCAGAGTATTTTTTTCCATTTAAGAAAATGTCATAAATGTTTGCTTCATTTAGCCCAGACTCTTAACATTTTTAACTTATAAGGAAATGATACAATGATAGAAACAAACCTTTTGTAACCGCTTTCTTAAGTAGAAAATGATTTGTGAATTCCAAATTGCATTATCAAAAAAATCTGACATCACTGTGCTGGCCCTGCTGCTGGTCCAGCGAGAGAAGAGCTCCAAGACCACTTGCTGGCCTGGATGGCTGAGAGGCTATGGGAACCTGAGACAGTGACCCACAGCAGCTGCCTTACTCGACTCCTCTTTCTCTGAAACTGGGCCCAGAGCATGGCCAGTCTGCCGCCCAGGAAGAGACCCTGCCCAGCTAAATCCAGTGGAATACAGTTCTCACACCTGCATTAGCCTTAACACTTTGTTTAAGTGCATTTGGTGCCAACATTTTTCTAGCACTATGTCAGAGCAAGAAACCTGTCCTTACATCATAATGCGATTTTTTAGGAATGTTTTGTTATTTTTATGAGACAAAACTGGGTATAATGGTTGAATTAAACTTAGTAACCACACACTTAAAGCCTGTGTGTTATTTGTGTAAACATGCTCCTCCATTGTGTGTGTGTGTGTGTGTGTGTGTGTTTGAGAGGGAACAATGCCTAAACTATGATCCTTTTTCATGGTTTTCTGCTTACAAAGATGACTCCTCCATTCCTTGATCTTGATCCAGAAATGCCCAAGATAATCATCTCTAAGATTTGGGCAGAATTAATGGGCAATATGCTGTAGTACTATCTAGTTTTCTGTAGTTGAAGTATATTCTTTAGGACAAGTGATGTGGGCAAACTTAACCTGCTCCAGCTTGACTTTGAAATAACCCAGTAACAAGTCTTGCAATGACAAGGTGGAGTGTCCAACTATTGAACTTTGTTGAGAAAATACGGGTTGGATGTCTTTCCTTTTGTGTGTATCATCTGTTTTCATATGGTCGCCCAAACTCCATGCCCTCGTGTAAATTTTATGGATCATGGCAGAGTGACTGCCTGCTTGGTGAGTCTCTAAAGTTTCACATCATTCTGAATGAGGGATCAGTGTTTATGATATGAACCAATGCTTCACAAGCCAGGAGTGATGGCACACATCTTTATCCCAGCTCTTAGGAGGCAGAAGCAGGCAGATCTTTGAGTTCAAGGACAGCCAGGACTACACAGAGAAACCCTGTTTTAGGTAGGTAGGTAGGTAGTGTTAGGAATAATTCCAATCAGACCAAATAAAAAAATGCCCATGTTTAATAAATGCAATGCTCCCAGGTGGCAACCATGCAAAACCCAAAGACCAGCCGTGGGCCATGACACCACAGCAGGCCACGAAAGCAACCAGTCCCAGGCAGTGAGCCCCCAAAGTGGCCAGTGGGCCATGAGGGCTAGCTGGTCTTAGGCAGGGAGCCATGTGGCAGGTGGGAGACTTAGATGGATAGGCATGCCATGCAGAGTGAGGTTGGATATTTATCTAGTGGGTTATGGAAGGGAAGGGGAGAGGGAGGGAGAAGGGGGATGAGGAAAGAAACGGGGGGGGGGCATGGCAGCAGATATATCTTTGGAAGAGACAGAAAAGGAAAGGGGCTCAGGCTGCAAGCAGGAAGATCTGCCTGCCTAGGTGGTGGACAGGGGAGGGAGTGGGCGGGGCTTGTCTCTTAAAGGGACAGGACAGACCATTACAGGTAGACTGTCACTTTACAACAAAAATCAATATGTGTTATCTGAAACAACTTGTTTGTCCACACATAATTAGAAATGTAGTGAGTTCCATGAACTAGGTTAGAAACGAGATACAGTATCCTGTATTAGCAATTGTTCCACCCCTGGACAGGCACTAAAAGCTGTCAGTATTTCTCCAGAGGCTAGATAGCTGATTCCCCTTGGTTCTCCCTGTGCTGAGTTAGGAAGTGAAAGTATCACAGTTGCCATCTCAAGTCTCGTTCTTAAGTAGAAATAGTACTGGAATCACATGGTTTTTGTGTTAGCTCCTAAACTAACTCTATTCCTAATTCCTAATCTCTTCTGGTTAGCTCCTAAACTAACTCTATTCTTAATCTATTCTGGTAGATCAATCATGAAATATTCTGGTCTTAGTTATAACCATGTAGTGCTATCTGAAATCCAATTCATGAAAGGGAGGCCAGGCGGTGGTGGTGCATCCCATTAATCCCAACACTCAGGAGGCAGAGGCAGACAGGTCTCTGAATTCAGGGCCAGCCTGGTTTACAAAGTGAGTTCCATAGCTATTGGGAAGCCTTGTCTCAAAAAAAAAAAAGTGAAAGGAACATAACAGAGATATGTGGGCTTTGGCAGACATTGGGTACAAGATTAAAGTAGGGTTTTTGACATGTGTTTTCTATCTTTGTGATAAAAGGCAACTTACAGAAGGAAGTGTATGTCCGGGCTTACGGTTCCATAGGTACGAGGCCATCACCATCATTGCAGGAAGCATGGCAGCAAGCTTGAGGGTGGAGAAAATAGCTCACATTAAATCTAAAGATGGAGCCGGGCGGTGGTGGCGCATGCTTTTAATCCCAGCACTCAGGAGGCAGAGGCAGGCGGATCTCTGTAAGTTCGAGGCCAGCCTGGTCTACAAGAGCTAGTGCAAGGACAGGAACCAAAAAGCTACGGAGAAACCTTGTCTCAAAATCAAAAATAAATAAATAGATCTAAAGTTGGCCCCAGTAACATACCTCTGAACAAAACCACACTTCCTGAGCCTCCTAACATGGCATAGTATCATCAACTGGGAGTCCAGTATTCAAAGGCCTGAGGCTATGGAGGGACAGTGTCTTACACATTAGGACCTTTCAATGGGACGAAATATTCTAATATAGCTTCCAACATCCAGGATCAGGAAAACTATACTATTCAATAAGTATGCCATTTTGTTAAATTTCAATTATAGGAGCTGGAAGAACACTTGATGCTTTTGCAGAGGAATTGAGGCCAGTTCCAAGCACCCAGGAAGGGTGCCTCACAACCACCAGCAACCAGCTCCAGGGGATCTGATGGCCTCCATTGGATGGGAGCCTGCATCCATAGGCACATATCTACTACATAGAATCTTTTTAAGATTTATTTATTTATTACGTACACAGTGTTCAGCCTCCATGTACGCCTGCAGGCCAGAAGAGGGCACCAGATCTCATTACAGATGGTTGTGAGCCACCATGTTGCTGGGAATTGAACTCAGGACCACTCTTAACCTCTGAGCCATCTCTCCAGCCCCCTACTACATAAAATTTTAAAAATCATTTTTTAAGCTAGGCAATGGTGGCACAGGCCTTTAATCCAGCACTTGGGAGGCAGAGGCAGGCGGATCTCTGAGTGTGAGGTCAGCCTGGTCTACAGAGTGAGTTTCAGAACAGCCAGGGCTACACAGAGACTCTTGTAATTTATTTTGCTTTGATTAGTTTCAAACAACAAATCAGCCCCAATCATGTTAATAACAAAGGGGCGGGGTATGGCCTCTGTGGTATACTGTCAGGGATTTACAGGGCAAGGTATGGTGGCACACACCTTTAGTCCTAGTGCTTGGGTAGCTGAGACAGGTGATCCCTGTGAGTTAAGAGGCTAGCCTGAGCCGGGAGTTGGTGGTGCACACCTTTAATCCCAGCACTAGGGAGGCAGAGGCAGGTGGATCTCTGTGAGTTCGAGGCCAGCCTGGTCTACAAGAGCTAGTTCCAGGACAGGCTCTAAAAGTAGAGCAAAAGCCTGTCTTGAAAAAAACAAAACAAAACAAAAGGCTAGCCTGGTCTAAATAGTAAGTTCCAGGGCAGTTCATAGACCCTGTCTCAAAAAAACAATGAGTTTACAGGGTTAAAGTTGCTGAGACAGACCTAAGACAAAATACTAAAACAGCCCCGAAACACAAGAGCGTTCTGTGACTTGTTTATCACGGGACTGGAGAGACGGCTCAGAGCACTTACTGTGCTAGCAGAGGACCTGGGTTTAGTTCTCAGCACCTACATGGTGACTCCACAACCATCTACAATTCCAGTTTTCAGAGATCTGATGACCTCTTCTGGCCTCTGTGGGTACCAGGTACTCACATGGTATATACATGTGCAGGCAAACACTCATACTATACAAAGTAAATCTTTCAAAAAAATTTTTAAGAATTATTCATTTCACCCATTTGTCCTGATTCCTAATTTTGGCAATTTAAAATTAACTTGGGCGGGGCTGGAAAAAATGGCTCTGTGGTAGAACTCTGACTGTTCTACCAGAGCCGGTCACATTCTATTTCAAGAACCCCCATGGCACTCGCAACTGTTAATAACACCACTGGATAGTGGTGGCGCATGTCTTAAACTCCAGCACTTGGGAGGCAGAGGCAGGTGGATCTCTGAGTTTGAGGCCAACCTACTCTACAAGAGCTAGTTCCAGGACAGGCTCCAAAGCTACAGAGAAACCCTATCTCGAAAAACCAAAAACAACAACAATAATAATAATAATTAAAAATAATAACTCCAGGGGCTGGTGAGGTGGTGCAGTGTGGTTAGCGTTGGCTGCTCTTCCAAAGGTCCTGAGTTCAACTCTCAGCAACCACATGGTGGCTCACAACCATCTGTAATGTGATCCAGTGCCCTCTTCAGGCCTGTAGGCATACATGCAGGCAGAATACTGTATAAATAAACAAATCTTTAAAAAAGGGGGGGGGGGACTCCAGCTCCAGGGGATCTGATAAACTCTTCTGGTTTCTGTAGGCACCAGGCACATGCAGATGAAAAACCCATATATATTAAATAATAAAACAAACTAGTTCAGGTGACATTTACTGCAAATACTATTACAATGTGCCCCTTTCATGCTAGCCCGCTTCCCTAGTTGGTTAATAATACAAGGCTCAGCTTTGTATGCTTGGAAATGTAGGGTGTATCCTGGGAAGACAGCTCAGACATGGTTTAAAGCAACAGAAAGTGTTTATTAGCCGGTCAGTGGCTGCACTGGGTGTTAAGACCCCAGCGTAGCCTCAACCCTTTCTCAGGGTGAGCTTTTAAGCATAAAGCAATGTCCTGGGTTGATACACTTCAGTTAACAAGAACATGTAGCCAGTGGATCTATAAAAGCCGACAACCATTTAGAGACTCTCGCAAAACTAGAGACCGAAAGGATTAGGCCTTTGTTTTCTTTTTTGGCAGGTGGTGCTGCCTACATGCTGAATTTACAGCCTGAATGGCACTTCCATCATGGAGTCAGTTCTAAGGTCTGGGGCTCTGTTACATTCCTCACGGGTCTTAGTGAGTGAGTCAAACCATGGACTCATCCTCTCTTTAAGTTTAAAATACAGGGTCCCCGTGTTAATACAGTCAGAATGAGAAAGGCCCAGCCAGAACCGGGTGGTGGTGGTGGCCGCCTTTAATCCCAACACTCAGAGAGGCAGTGGCAGGGGGATCTCTGTGAATTCAAGGCCAGCCTGGTCTACAGAATGAGTTCTAGGACAGCCAGAGATACAGAGAGAAACCCTGTCTCCAAAGATAATCAATCAATAAATAAAGGCCCAGCTGTGGGACCCTCACCCCTTATTCTCAAAGGGGCAAGAAGAAATTTTCTAGCAGAATATTTTCCCAGGAAGATAGCGGCCTTCCCCTTTCCCACCCAGGAGATTCCAAGCACAAGGTCTCTTAGCTCAGCCCAGCCAGCCGCCTGGTACAGGCTGATAAAGATGGCCTAACTCAAGAACAGTGGCCTTGCTCTAAGAACAAGGAGAAAGCTGACTTAACAGAATGGGAGGGAGCAAAAGTCCTTGTACCCATGCCAAAGCATCTTCAAAGATTTTCTTTGTAGTTATGCCTTTAAATGCTTACCCCACAGAGGAGATACAACTCCTCTCTACCTTGTTGTAACGGGGATGGAGATGAGTTCCAAACATGTTTGTATTATGTTGATTAAACCTTGCTTATTACAGTCTGGGCCTCTCTGGTGGTCTCTCTCTGAGGGTCATGATCTGGGCACAACACCAGCCAGTGCTGATAGCAAAGTAGTTAGCCAAGGAGACCTAGAGAAGAAGACTGGTTATTTCCCCAACCATGGCAAGATTTTCTCTAATTACTCCTGATCAGTCCGCATTGAAACAACAGGTTTCTCCCAAAGCCACACATAGGCTTTTGGTGGTTCGTTTCTGTTTCTGTTTTTTTTATCACGAGAGGTCTAAGCCTGTCCAATTTTGCAGGATCATTTATTTCTGCACGGGAATCTCACTGCTGTTTTAATGCCTCTAGATTCTTGATCAACCTGTCTATTTAGTTTTGAGAGCATCAGAAGAGGCGTATTTATATTTAGTCATATACCATTGGTATATGCCTGCCAAGTAGTCCTTGGGTCTCAGTAATGTTGCTGTTATCCAGATGAATTAACCCACAAGGCAGAAGAGGAGGCATCAGAATAAGGCGGAGTGCTAGATTAAAGTTCAGGATATTAGTTTCAGCCCCTCGTAATCTCTAACACTAATTTGGGCTGCCCCAGTCACAATGAGTTTTGTCAGTCATTGGGCTGACAGTCTGCTTAGTTCCTATCCTGTGTAGTACAGGGCCTGGGTGTCTAAGCATAACCAGCAGTCCTGGCAGATTTCTGGCTGGGAATGACTAACTCTAACTCCCTTCCTGTGACATAGAGTCTGATTCCTCTGCTTTTCCTGTTTTCCAAAGGCCAGAAAGAATCTTTTAAAGGAACTTTTCTAGAAGCCTCAGTTTTACAATCCCAGTTTTTGTAATGGAAACTCTCTTGTTTTTGGCAACTAAGGGACCCACCTATAGGCCATGTCTTAGTATAGTGATACTTTATATTTTAATAAATAAAGCTTGCCTGAAGATCAGAGGGTAAAACTAAGCCACTAGAGGCCAGGCAGTGGTATCACACACCTTTAATCCCAGGATTTGGGAGACAGAGGCAGGTGGATCTCTGTGAGTTCAAGGCCACCCTAGGGTACACAAGATCAGTATTGAAACAAATCTAGGTGGTAGTGGTTCACACCTTTAATTCCAGTACTAAGGGAGTCACACGCCTTTAATCCCAGCACTAGAGAGAATATAAAAGGGGAGGAGACAGGCTCAGTGCTCAGTCTGCAGTCGCCAGGCCTTGGTAGAGGTAAAATTTTTCTAGTGGCTTGGCTGTCACGAAAAACCAAATAAATAAATAAATCAAAGTCCAAAATTCAAAGTCTCTTCTGAGATTCATGCACTTTCTTAAACTATAATCTCCTGTAAAATCAAAAAGCAGATCACATACTTCCAACATATAATGGCATAGGACATAAATTACCATTCCAAAACATAGGGATGAGAGCACAGTGAGGAAATATTGGACCAAAGCAAGACTGAAAACCAGTTGGGCAAACAACTGAATTCTGCATCTCCATGTCTGATGTCAAAATGCTCTTCAGGTCTTCAACTCCTTTCATCTTTGTTGACAGCAACACACTTCTTCCTCTTGGGCTGTTTCCACTCCCTGTTAGCAGTTTTCCTCAGCAGGTGTTCCACAGCTCTGGCACAGGGCCTTTCCATGCCCTAGGTTTGGGTTAAAACCCTTTTTATCATGCCTGTTGTGGACAAAAAGCTGAAAAGGTTTTGAGATATCTGGAAATGTTAGGGCTGGAGCTGAAGTCAGCTGTTTTTAAAGCATCAAATCCCTTTTGCTCAGTCAGTCCGGATTGAGGCTCATTGCCCCTCTTTGTACTGATTTTATAGAAGCCTTACTATTTCCACAAACTGGTAACCAGAGGTAGCGATGCCTGGCTGCACCTAGGAACTCTCAAACCTGTCTCTTAGTCTTTGGAGTTGGAATCCGAAGGATGGCAACAATCTTACTCAGAGAAAGGTTCTTTTTGCTTCCCCTCAGCTGGTAGCCAAGGTAGCCTCTGACTTACAAAGTTGGTTTTCTTAGTGAACATTCTGTAGCTCAGGATCTGTAACTTTTCCAGTCATCCCTTAGTGGCCCATTTACATCTGTTTTCCTGGGAGACCTGACAGCTCTTAATGTCTCGTTAAATAGGGTTGGAGAATTTTTTAAATCCTTAGAATAACCTATACCCACTGTAACTTCATTCTGGGTCTGTCCATTTATAAGCAAAGATGGATTGACTCACTTCTGCCAGTGTGTGGCTGAAGAATGCCATATTTCAGGTCCAAGATAGTGTACACATGTTCCTTCGAAAGAGTCGGAGATCTCAGATTTCTTCATAGGCATGAGAGGTGTATTCCAGGGTGACTGGCAGGGCACCAGGATGCCCCTCTCTCTCTAAGCTAGGCACTATGCACTGCAATTTCCCTTTCTTTCCAGGGTCACTGGGTACTGTTTAATCTGGAAGGGTTTAGCTGAACTGGCAGGAACTTGGTGTTGTGTTCCAGTCCTGGGTGGGGGGATGGTTCTGCCAGCAATCGCAACTCCAGTTCATCGCCCTGCTTCTCTGGCAGTGGCCAGGGCCACTCGGACCACCTGGCAGAAATTCTGTTCCCTCAGGCACCGGCTCTGCTGCTGCCACTAACGGTAGCTTTAACTAAATCTCAATCGCTCTATAAAACTTGAGATTCAAAGGCTGGAATGAAAATCTGCTAACTCAGAGAGGTTGAGTAGCAACTAACTAACCTCTCCTTTATCCACCAAACAAAAAAGCCTTGCCACTCCCTCCCTAGTCCTGGTGTGTCTATCTCTTCCAGATGCCTTCTGATGCTCTATGGTTACTTTATGTCAACTAGTTGCTAACTCAGCATCCTGAGCCAAGGTTAATTTTATTTAATTAATGCAAATGCAGAGTTTCACAGTGTGATTGAATATTGCCTTTCTCAGGATGAGCTTTTAAGCACAAAAACCATTTTAAGCACAAAAACCATGTTCTGGGTTGACATACTTCAGTTAACAAGATCAGTTAGCCAGAAGCAGAACTACAGAAGCCAGAAAGCAAGGTTAGTGCATTTAGAGACTTTCCCAGAATATAGATTTTGATGGACTAGCTCTTCGCTTTCATTTTTGGCAGGTGGTGCTGTCTACATTCTCAATTTTACAGCCTGAATGGCACTTCCATCGTGCCGTCAGTTGTGCTAAGTTTTGGGGGCCCTGTTACAAAACAGTTAATCTCTTAGGGTAGATCTTTGTCTATATAGCAAATTATGTTGCCAAGTGTTGGTGGTGCAAGGCTTTAATCCCAGCACTGGGGAGGCAGAGGTCGGTGGATCTCTGAGTTCAAGATCAGTCTGGGGGCTGGAGAGATGGCTCAGCAGTTAAGAGCAGCAGTTAACAGCCTGCTCTTCCAAAGGTCCCGAGTTCAATTCCCAGCAACCACATGATGGCTCCCAACCATCTGTAGTGAGGTCTGGTGCCCTCTTCTGGACTACAGGTGTACATGCAGACAGAATATTGTATACATAATAAATAAATTTTGGAAAAAAAAAAGATCAGTCTGGTCTACAAAGTGGGTTCCAGGACAGCATAGAGAAACCCTGTTATCAAAGAAACCAAAAGAAAAAAAAAACCAAATTATGTTTCAAACGGGATTCCAGTGATGGTATGTGCACTTAGTCTCAGCTAAATGGCAGAATCAAGCAGATCTATAAAAGTTTGAGGCCAGACATGGCAAGTTACAGGTCAGCCAGTGCTACACAGTACACACACGCGCGAAATTTTGAGCAATGCTTTAAGTGTTCTGGATGTCAGAGTAAGATCTGGTGGCTGAGAGATGGCTCAGCGGTCCAGAGCACTAGCTTTTACAGAGTAGGTCCTCTGTTCAGTTCTAGAGCTATCCATATGGCTGCTCACAAAGGACTGTAACTCCAATTCAGACACCCTCTGGGAGGAGGGAAATCTCCGTTAGCAGAAAGCAGTCAGTCTCCACGCGGCGCCACAGTTCAAAGTCAGGCTCATGGTGTCCCCAGCAAATGAACACAGTTCGACTCGCTTTATATTCCGGCTTCAAAGTTCTGCTACACATAAGGACCCTAGAGCCCCGGTGGGCGGTGCGGATGCTTGGAACTGAGCAACAGCAGAGTGAGAAACAGCCAGAAACAGGGCACGCGACACACGTCGCATGGACGTCGAGGTCGGCTAGAGTGAATTACAAAAGTCTGAAGACAAATCGGACAGAGACACAGAACCAGCCAGGTCTCCCCGGCCTCAACGAGCTCACCTCGCCAAACACCACCCGCGACGCCCCGGAAACTTCCCAGCCGCGTTTCCTCTAGCGTCAGGGCGCACGACTCAGGGCGGGACAGGATGGGGCTCCACCTCCGCGACCAGGCGGGACTTCCGGCAAGGGAGTGACGGGCGCGGCCTGGGCGGCGGCGGCGGCAGCGCATCCTAAGGTGGCGGCTGTCTGAGGTGCTAGCGGCCCGTGGACTCGGGCACCGGAACGAGCCGCGCTGGCGGCGGCGGCGATAGCCGCGATGATGGAGATCCAGATGGACGAGGGCGGAGGTGTGGTGGTGTACCAAGACGACTACTGCTCGGGCTCGGTTATGTCGGAGCGTGTATCGGGCCTGGCGGGCTCCATCTACCGCGAGTTCGAGCGCCTCATCCACTGCTATGACGAGGAGGTGGTCAAGGAGCTCATGCCGCTGGTGGTGAACGTGCTGGAGAACCTGGACTCTGTGCTGAGCGAGAACCAGGAGCACGAGGTGGAGCTGGAGCTCCTGCGTGAGGACAACGAGCAGCTGCTCACGCAATACGAGCGCGAGAAGGCGCTGCGCAAACAGGCCGAGGAGGTGCGTGGGCCCCGGCCGCCGCGGAGGGGGACGGGGTGGGGAGCGTGGTGCAGCCAGTCCGGCGCGGCCGGCAGAATCCTGCCGCTGCAAGTGCCGCTGTCTCCATCAATTTGGACGCAGAGTCCGGGAGACGCGGCCCCGGTTCTGCTCTCCTCTGACCTTGGCTGCCGCCTGCTGGCTCCGGATTTTTCTTCCTCCAGTGCTTTGAGCAAGTTTTGTGATCATCTAGCGCTAGATGATCGCAGAGCCCAGAGAGTCTACTATTCTGGAAGTCAGTGCTCTTCGGTTTATGATGGGAAGTGGCTCTTTATACATTCCATTTCAGTGAAGTTGATACAGTCTCAGAGATTGAAAGTCCTTTTTGATATTTTGGCTTCTTAAATTAGTGGCCCCGTGCCCGGGTTAGGCTAAAGCTTGTTTATATTGAATCAGTCCTCCTTACTGTGGCTTGCTTTGCTTTTGGCAGTTGAGATGCTGCTGTTCTGAATTGGGATTTACAGGCCCCACTCGACTGGCTTCCTCAAGTTCTCAGCGTAGGGGCAACGTTCTTAGGATGTGAGGAGGGCTCAGGGTGACCTCGGACATTTTTTTGAGGAGGGAACTGGCTCCAGAAAGTGTGGGGGCTAGACCAAGGTCACACACTGACTACTGACAAAAGGACAGGCCAAAATAAAGGGTAGGCCTTGGCACCATCCTGAGCTTTATCTTCTGGGTCATTTTGCTGCATAGTGGGGCAGTTCCCCAGAAGTCTGCAGCGTTTGATCCTTTCAGCCCAACCCTGGAGCTGTGACTTGTGCCTGGTATCACTCTCCATTGTCTTGAACTCTCTGGGGACTTTTGCTACTTTGACAGAGAATTCGGGTATTTTTTTTTCCTCTCCCTTGCCTCTGTACCTACATAGTCGAGATCCCTAATGTGGAGGAAAAGGAGAACATGAAGGTGAACAGCCGTAAGACTGATAAAAACCTTTTTAGTTAAAAATGGGCTCTGCCTGGACCAGGCACCGGCTCTATGTGGTGTTGACACCGCTGCCAGGGAAGATGCCTCTGCCTTCCAGTTTAACCACACGCTGATAAGCGGGGAGCGTACTTGCGGCTTGCCCGGTAGCACTACCAGGACCAGCTCTTTAGAGAAGCTGATCAAAGCCCGAAGTGAGCAGTTGCTCTGCCAGCGAGGTGGAAGCTGTTGTCAAATGCCCGGAGTGTGTCCTTGGGGGACCTCCAATAAGGTTAACACCAAAGAGCAACTATACGCTGTGAACAGTTGGCATCCTAGCTATTTTGAGGTGCGTGATTATCTTCAGTTCTGTTAGAAACAAACCAACCTACACTACTGTGTGCTGCTGACCAGCTTCGTCTAGACAGGGGCTTGTGATCAGATGGGTGTGATAAGCCGGGAGCTGTGCATCACTGGATGCGACTTGTCGTGGTGCGGAAGAATGCTGTCCCGTCTTAGTCAGTGGATAGATAACCTGAGCTGCTAGCAGTCTTTGGAGAAGAAAGAATCTTCAAGGATTTTTGTTTGTTTGTATGTTTGTTTTTCAAGACAGTTTCTCTGTGCAGCCCTGGCTGCCCTATAAACTTGCTCTGTAGACCAGGTTGGCCTTGAACTCACAGAGATCTGCCTGCCTCTGCCACCCGAGTGCTGGGATTACAGGTGTGTTCCACCATCGCCCTATAGGCTTTTAAAAATTCTTAAACAGAATAAACATCTTAGTCCTCCACTTCTTACTCTGATACTAGGTGGTTCATTCTCTAGAACTCAGGACCTGGGAAGAGGGACTCATCTGTAGAGTTTGCAGATTCTATTCTGGCCATCCCACCCTTAGGAAGCACACACTTTCCCCAGCTTCTCTCAGACCTCCAATTACAACTGTCTTTGCCAGCAGTAGTCAATCATTCCACTACAGTTCCTCTGTTGGCCATTGGTGTCCCAGAAAGAAAACTGTGGCAAGGTGAATTTCGCAGTGAGGACAGAGTCCCTAATATAGTTTCACATCAGCCTTGAATGGCCTGGCTTACTGATTAGTAAGATTCTAATAGAAAGTATTTTTTATTCCTCAGCGCTTTCCCACTGGAAGAGTAAAGGATTAGAAAGGTGCGGCTAACTGTGCCAGCCTTTTTCCTTGCAGTGGGCAAGCACTTCGATCATAGGAAGAAAATTATGTTTGAGAGACAGAGTGTTAGTGTTCTTACTGCCTGTAAGTCATCTTCACTCTAAAGAATGTGCTGGGGAGCATTCTTTAGCTCATCTCAAGCACCTCAGGTGGGCTCTTTGGACATTTACTGATAATGTGGCTGTGGTTGCTACACATAGAAAGACTCCAAATGGAAGAGTTTGAGCCAAGATTTATGTTTTTACTAGTTAAACAAGAATAGCCACTCATAGAAAAACATTTGTATGAGGTTAAGTGGAGACTGGGGGATACCTTAACACCAAGCCTACTCAATGAATAGAACCTTTCATAAGTGAATTAATGCACTAAACCTGGAATTTGTGTTTTTATTTTTATATTACAAATAGTAAATTTACCACTGCTTGGATAAGATGTGTTTTATTTTTTCAAATATTTGATTTATTTTTTATGTGCATTGGTGTTTTGTCTGCTTGTATGTCAGTATGAGGGTACCAGATTCCCTGGAACTGGAGTTACAGGTGTTTGTGAGCTGCCATGTGGATGCTAGGAATTGAACCCAGGTCCTTTGAAAGAGCAGCCAATGCTCTTAACTACTGAGCCTTCTTTTCAGCCCCAGAAACTGAAGTGGTTTCTTCAGTTACATTAAGAGCAGTTGTTTCCTAATGTACTAAAAGATTAAGCCTAGGTCCCCTTGAATGCCAAGCTACATTCCCAGCTCCTAGCATTGATTTTTATAAATGAAGCTGTGAAGCTTTGGTAGTCAGAGCTCCCTTTCTTTTTGCCTCCATGAGTTGTTCCAGTATAGCAGTACTGGAGTCCAGGAGGAAAGCAGAGTCCTTTCCTCCCTGTGGGGCCCAGACGCTTGTACATGCTAGGCAAGGCTCTTTCCCCTAAGTGACACCTTGTTCAGAGAAACTCTAAAAGGTGGTAACAAATAGGTACAGAAACTCTGTGTAGCCAATGAGAACACGGGGCTGGCCAACTAGAGCCTTGAGCTCCTAGATGGACGGCTCTGTTATGTATTGTGATATCTTGCTGTGTCAGAAATCCAAGGTGCCTCCAGACCACTGTGGCAGCCCAGATTACAGGGCTGAGGACCTGTAATAAAGGTCAGTTCTTCCAAATTCTAGATTTAAGTAATCAGCTATTTAAAACTTTGTTTTGAAATAATGCACAGAAAACATGCAGAAATAATATTCTTCACCAGAGTCCCAAACATGAGTTTTCTTCCAGGTTGCCTTTTTTTCCCACTCTGTCAACCTTCTAAGGCCTCCTCCAAGGCTCCTGCAATGTCCCTGCAGTCTCCTATATTTGGAATGGTTCCTCATTTTCTGCTGTTTGCAACCTTGATATATGATTAACATGTAGATCTGTCACTTTTCAGGGGGTGCCTTGGTCTAGCTTTCATGTGACCTGGTAATCAGACCCGTCCTCTAGAAAGAAAGCCAGAGCTACTGCAGTTGCAGCATCCTGGTCATGTGAAAGATGGTGCCTTGAAGGGGCACAGACCCAGGAGGATACCCTTTCCTCAGATTACTTCTTGAAGTGGGAAGAGGCCTGTTCTTCTACCCTCGTATGCCTTCCCACCTTCCCAAGTGCTGCTTCTACCACTCTACCCTGGGAAAGTTTATCAGGCCACTTCTGCCTCCCCCTGCCCCTGATTTCTAGCATCTCACAGTGTACTGAAGAGCATGAATATTCCCCATCATGTACCAGCTCGGAAGAGTTTAGTATTGTTTGGCTTATCCCCCAGAGTTAATCTCTTTTCCCTAGCTGTACCCTCAGAGGGATACTAGTCCTGTGTGAAGGGAAAGAAAGCTAGTTTTTTCTTTCTGTGCATTTCTCTCCACACTAATGGCTCATACTACTTCCTGTGACAGTGGCCTGTCCTGTTCTATACTATCCAGCTCAGGACCTACTGGGTACAGTAGCCTTTGAGCATTTTTACTGTGACCCATGGAGCTGTGAAAGTGGGCTTTATTTTCCTTTTTCTTTCTCTAGTGCTGAGAATGGAAAACAGGACCTCAGAGCATGGTAAGCAAGTTCTTTACCACTGAGCCACACACTCAGCCTCTGCATTTCATTCCTTTTAACTTGAATTGAGACAAACACATGTGGCCAGGACAAACATACCAGTATATCTATCTGTGTGAGTAGTCTGGCTGAATACTTCATATAGAGCAGGTGACCAGGGCTGGAGAGATGACTCAGAGGTTAAGAGCATCTCCTGCTCTTCCAAAGGTCCTGAGTTCAATTCCCAGCAACCATATGGTGGCTCACAACCATCTGTAATGAGGTCTGATGCCCTCTTCTGGCCTGCAGGCATACACACAGGCAGAATATTGTATACATAATAAATAAATAAATATTAAAAAAAAGAGCAGGTGACCAATGTTTTTAAGTTAGCATCAGGCAAGAAAGGAAAGTGCTTAAAACATAGGTCTGTGGGGCTGGAGAGATGGCCCAGCAGTTAAGAGTACTGACTGATCTTCCACATTGTGGCTCACAACCATCTGTACTGAGATTTGGTGCCCTCCTCTGGCGTGTGGGCATACATTGAGGCAGAATGTTGTGTATACATAATAAATAAATCTTTAAAAACAAACAAACAAAAAAAAACAACAGAGGTTTGTGCCAGGCATGGTGACACACACCTCAAATACCAGCACTAGGGAGGCAGAGGTAGGCAGATTTCTGTGAGTTCGAGGCCAGCCTGGTTTGTATAGTGAGTTCAAGGACAGCCAGTACTGTTTCACAGATTAAACCCTGTCTTGAAAAACAAAAAACATAGGTTGATATTTTTCAGCGGACATTTTCCAGTTAGAGGACTCTATCTAAAACAGTTGTATAGGAGATCAGGTAGGAGAAAATACTGCGTTATGGTGGGGTGAGGGGTGCCAGCTGTCTAGGAAACAGCACAGGAGGTGATGAATTCTCACTGGGCTGGGAAGAGGACTGCTAAGGAAATCCCTAGTGCCCAGAAATAGCTGTGCTACTGGAAACAAGATTGAATCTCTGATACTGAGCTTCACTGTCCTTTAGTCTTTGTGGGTAGAGGTTAACTCACTTATCAAGGTCTCGTTGACATATACTGACTGCATATGCTTAGCGCCCGGTGTGATTCGTAACACTTACATTTGGTGATGTTTCTTTGACAGATTCCTGAAATCAGTAGGGACAGATTCAAAGCTGCGCCTGTTATGAAAATGTTTGGAGCACCTTTTCTCAATAAACCTCTTAGGTCTCCTATGGATTTTAAGTGTCACTCCTTCCAGTCTCTGCCTCATTTGGGCTCCTGTTCCATTTTGTCTTACCTAGCCTTTTTCTGACCCTTCTCTCTTTCAGCAAACACCCAGAAAAGCACACATTCCTGCAGACACACACTTAGCCATAACTCTGTCTGGCTCAAATTTAGAATGTTGCCGTTTTTTAAAGTGTGTGTCTGTGTATGAATGAGGCTTGCATGTGGAGATCAGAGACAATTTTTCCAGAGATGCTTCTCTCTGTCTACCTTGTTGAGGAAGGGTCCCTCTTATTTCTGCCGCTGTCCTCCATATACAAGGCAGATTTTCCTGTCTTTGTCTCACATCTCACCTAAGATGCATACCACAATATCCAGCTTATTTGTGGATTACAGGGATTAAACTCAGGTTGTCAGGCTTTTGTGCCTAGAGGTTTTACCTATGGAGCCATCTCCCTGGCATTAAAATGCTTGTTTCTTGAAAGCAAGGACCTGTGTCAACTGAGGCATTACAACATCTCCTTAGTAGTCATCACATCAGATCGTGGGTAAAGCTGGGCCAGATTAGAAAGCCTAAACCAGCTGAAGAGACTGTAGAGATGGCTCAGTAGTTAAAACCATCTATTGGTTTTGCTTAGGACCCAAGTTCAATTCCCAGAACCCATATTGGATGGCTTACAACCACCTATAACTCTAGCTCCAGGAGCTCTGATGCCCTTTTCTGCACTCTGTGGGCACCTGCCGCATAAGTGCATGTATGACATACTATACTAAACATAAAGGTTGGGCTGGAGAAATGGCTCAGAGGTTAAGAGCATTGCCTGCTCTTCCAAAGGTCCTGAGTTCAATTCCCAGCAACCACATGGTGGTTCACAACCATCTGTAATGGGGTCTGGTGCCCTCTTCTGGCCTGCAGCATATACACAGACAGAATATTGTATACATAATAAATAAATAAATAATTTAAACATAAAGGTTTTTGCCAGGCGGTAGTGCTCGCCTTTAATCCCAATACTTGGGAGGCTGAGGCAGGCAGATCTCAGTGAGTTCAAGGCCAGCCTGGTCTACAGAGCTAGTTCTAGGACGGCCAGGGCTGTTACACAGAGAAATCCTGTTTTGAAAAAAATAAAAAATAAATAAGTAAAAAAAATTTGGAAGAAACAAACCAGCCCAAACTGGGGAAAGGGCCACAGAAGATAAAAATTTCCTGAAAAAGGCACTCCCCCCAAACCCGACCTCGAGGAAGATTTTCATGAAATAAAGACACTGAGATTTTCATTTTGTCTTCATTTTTCTTACCTCTCTTGTATCACCCTTTGTCCTCCCCGCCTTCTTTCTCTTTTGTTGTTATTAATTTGGTTGGTTTTTGGAGACAGGGTTTCACTGTTCGGCCCTGGCTGGGTTAGTATGCACTGGTTGACCTAGAACTCATTAGGTAGGCCAGGTTTGCCTGGAACTTACAGAGATCTTCTTTTCTTTGCCTCTAAAGTATTGAGTTTAGAGGCATGAGACACCACACTTAGCCCTCTTTCCCAGTTTTTTGAGACAGAGTCTTATTCTCTAGCCTAGTCTGACTTTGAATTTGCAGTAGTACTTACTGTCTTTGACATCCAAAGGCCTAGATTATAGGCATGAGCTGCCACACCCATTTTTTTCTTGTTATTGTGGTGGGTTGGTTGGTTTGTTAAATTTATTCATTTTATGTGTCTTAGTGTTTCATCTGCATATGTGTCTGTGTAACTGCCAGTGTGCCTGGTAACCAGGGAGGCTAAAAAAGGGCAAAGAATCCCTGGGACTAGAGTTACAGATAGTTGTAAGCCATGGTGGTGCTGGGAATTGAACCCCAGATACTCTGCAAGAGCAGCCAGTGTTTTAACCACCAAGCCGTCTCTCTAACTCTGAGACAAGAGCTCGTGTAGTCTAGGCTAGTGTCAAGGTTACTGTTTTGCTGAGGCTGGCCTCAAGCACCAGGTGTGATTATATTCTTTTTCTTTTCCCTTCCAGTTTTTTGAGACAGGGATTCTCTTTGTGTCCCTATCTGTCCAGGAACTCTGTAGACCAGGCTGGCCTTGAACTCAAAGATCCACCTATCTCTGCCTCCCAAGTGCTGGGATTAAAGGCATTTGCCACCACTTCTGTGCTGTGATTTTACTCTTTTCTTTGATTACTTGTCCTAAAAATTAGGGTGTATTAAATCAGTTGTGGTGTTTCAGATGGATTTTTAGCATGAATATGAGAAACACTTGCTGCATTCCTGAACTATGGCCATATTACTAGCCCACATCTAATATTGAATGTAGAAATATCACTGTTCTTCCTCATGTTGCCTAGTAGTTCTTGAAGATAGTGTCTGTAACTCCAGCCTCCCTGCTCAGGACCTGCACTCTTGTGTTTCAGACCTAAGTAGTTCTACAGAGTGGAAGATGTAAAGTTGGCCCTGAAGGAACATCTAATGTTAGTGTTTGCTACCCCAACTGTCCCTGAATAATACTTGTTGGTTATAGGTGCCACTATTGGTGCCAGAAAGCAGCTAGAGGTGATGGCACAGGCGCAGCAGCCCATGTTGCCCACAGCTCCTTGTCTGTGTGCTTCCTTAAGACAAAAGATCAATAAGGCACATTTTTTTCTTTTGGAAATTTATTCCCTTTCTTTCCCCCTATGCAAAAGAACCTGATTTTTGATTCCTCTTGGCATTCACTTCTGACATGCTAGATGAGTTCCTATGGGTGTCCCTGGGCTACAGAACTGTGAGAGAGAAGAGGTTGACCTTCCCAGTAAAGCATGCACAGTTTAGGAAAGCTGTAACAGCCGCATGAATCCCATTGTAAGAGATTGCGTGGCCAGCACTCTACATCCTGAGAGTCCTGAATACTGACTCTTGTTGTCTCCTTTTATGTTTGAAAGGGATATAAAGTTGACATCTTCCTTTTATATTTTACATGTAAAATGAGAGAGCAATCCCATTTCATGGAATTCTTTTTTAAAAAAGGCTGACTAATATGTATGTTCTTCATATGGTAATTGTATCCAGTTGATTCACAGTCACTTGTTTTCATTGTTTGTATATCTGCATATACACACAAAGACACTTGCATTTTGCTGGCTATGGGGTATTCTTCCTTCAGCTTACTTGAATGCAATGTCCTTAATCCTGAGTTGACTTCCTTCTGGCTGCAAGCAGTCTCTTCCCTCCCAGCTCCTTCCTCCCCTCCTCTGGGGTTTTCCACTCTCACTGGCTATACAGGATGAGTCATCCTCCCATCCTTCCCTGGAGCTCAGTGCTCCAGCGCAGAGACCTTGGTCAGGTTGCAGCAGGAGAGACATCAGACTGATCAGACAGTTGTGCAGTGGGTGTAGGTGGGTTATTACATGAAACTTGACCCCAGCCAGAAACCAACACCTGAAATTCAAGGTTCGCTTTATATTCATGTCCTTTGAGAAGCTTTTTATGCCTTTAAAGCCCACCAGGTAGTTATCCTTCCTACAGATGGATTTCTTGGACACATTACAGTTTTCTGTTCAGTGCTTACACACACTTCCTTCTACAGTCCTTACTGCTGTAGGAGTCACACCAGGTATCCATCAGTGTTAGTTCCTTAGCTTGGCCCTCTGTAGAGGCAATGTCCATACCAAGGGTCCACGCCATGGGTGGTGACTTCTCTTTGAGCCTGATTAGGTATCTTTTGTTTTGCAGAGTGGTTTCTTTTCACTTGGTTGATGATGGTCATTAGACTCAGAAACTCAACAGGATAAGCTTTTTCAAAGACTGAGTGAGTGGTGCTTTTTGTTTGTAGTTCAGAAATGATTGATCTTCAGCTAAGGAGTGATTAATGGGGTTGGAGAGATGGCTCAGGGGTTAAAAACACTGACTACTCTTCCAGAGGAACCATGTTCTTTTTTTTTTTTTTTTTTTTGGTTTTTCGAGACAGGGTTTCTCTGTGGTTTTGGAGCCTATCCTGGAACTAGCTCTTGTAGACCAGGCTGGTCTCGAACTCACAGAGATCCGCCTGCCTCTGCCTCCCGAGTGCTGGGATTAAAGGCGTGCGCCACCACCGCCCGGCTTAGGAACCATGTTCTATTCCCAGCACCCATATGTCAGCTCACAACTGTCTGTTACTTCAGTTCTGGGGAATCTGATTCCCTAGGAGCCTGCCTGCATGTGGGACACATAGCTCACACAACCACACACATATACTCATAAAAGTAAGAGATAAATAAATAATGAAATGGAGATGAAAAGTTGCCTTTTTTTTCATTTAGAAGTTTTGGGTTTTGTTTGTTTGTTTGTTTGTTTGTTGTTGGGGTTTTCTTTTGTTTGATTGGTTGGTTTTTCATTCAAGAGAGGGTTTCTCGGTGTAGCCCTGGTGATCTTGGACCAGGCTGGCTTCACTCATAGAGATTCACCTGTCTCTACCTTTTGAGTGTTGGGATTAAAGGTGTGTGCCACCACCACCCAGCCATTGAGAAGTTTAATACTGACAAGAATAATCTATTTGCCAGGTAGTTATGGCACACGCCTTTAATCCTAGCATTCAGGAGGCAGAGGCAGGATCTATCTCTGTGAGTTCGAGGCTAGCCTGGTCTGCAAAGTGAGTTTCAGGAAAGCTAGGACTATTAGACAGAGAAACCCTGTCTCGAAAAACCAAAACAAAAAAAAACCTATTTGATTTCAGACCAAGATGGGCCACATCATTTGTAGAGCCCAGTGTTCAGAACTTACTGAAAATTTCTGAACATTAGCTGATCATGGGCCTTACTACTGCTCATGCGGCCCTGGAAAGGTCTTTGAAGGCAGAAGTCATCAGGAATGGTATTAGCTGACCACAGGTTCTAGTCACTCATTCTTGGAGTGTTCTCTTGCTTCTTGTCAGGGTTTATCTGTGATGTCTCTACAGATAGGGAAAGGCAGAATGAAGGGGTAGGGAACAGAATCTAGTGGAAACCCACCACTGGTCAGCTGTGACCTCAAACTGTCTCTAGATTCTTGGGTTCTTGAACTTGGACTTTTATGTAAAGGGCGGCTGTTACCTTCTGATCTTTTGTCTTTCCCATGCATAGAAATTCATTGAATTTGAAGATGCCTTGGAGCAGGAGAAGAAGGAACTACAGATCCAGGTAGAACATTATGAGTTTCAGACACGTCAGCTGGAGCTAAAGGCCAAAAACTATGCAGATCAGAGTAAGTAGCTAGCAGGAGCCATTAGTTGGGACTGCATGTATATTCTAAGACTGATCTTGGGAGGAATACACAAATTGTTAATTAAAGGGGGTGGGTGCCTAAGGTGAGTGGTTGGCTTTATTTTCATTTCAACCTGATTTTCAGCTGTTTGCTCTGTCTCATCACACAACTGTATTTCCATAATCAGCCTCAATCCTTTGTGGAAATAAAGTCTTTGTGGCATAGCACACTTGTTTTACTGTGTAATCTGACTATAAATAATAAAACACTCATACCCTAGGTCCTCCTGTGGTTCTGAGGAACAAAGCACCGTGGCCTTGGGCCCTGACTGCTGTTTGTAAAGCTAAAGATTAGTGTACTGATGGAGTCACTGTTTTAGTGACAATCACTACAGACCTTTAGCTTTGCTTCTTGTTTGCAAGTACTAGCCGCCTGCCTGCTGCTGCTCTCCTCAAACCTCAGCCCCAGAGTAGGTCAGGATTAACCTATCAAGCTAGGTTTTCCCCTTCCCCAAATTCTGGCCAAAGGTATCTGTAGGAAAGGTGAAAAGGTGCTTTTAAAAATTAAAAAAAATACTATAAAAACAATTATTTTAATTTCTAAAGCTGTACTTAAGGGGCTGGAGATCAGTTACTAAGATTGTGTACTGCTAGGGGAAGGTGGAGGGAGCAGGAGGGGGGGGAGGGAATGGAAAATGGATTTGACATGTAAAAGTTAGTTTTTTTTTTTTAATCTTTTTTTTTTATTGAGAAAATGAGAAAAAAAAAACAAGTTTCCACCTCCTCCCAGCCTCCCATTTCCCTCCCCCTGTTTTGTTTTTAAATAAATTAAAAATTTAAAAAAAAGATTGTGTACTAGTCTTCCAGAGGGGAAAAAAAAAGATTATGTGCTAGTCTTCCAGAGGACCTGTAACTCCAGTTCCAGGAGGTTCTGCTGTCCCTACCCTCCTCAGACACCTGCACTAATGAGCACAACAACCTCCTACCCCACTCCTACATATACATGGTTTAAGATAATAAGAAATCTTTTTTTTTCTTTCTTTCTTTCTTTTTTTTTTTTTTTTTTTTTTTGTGGTTTTTCAAGACAGGGTTTCTCTGTGGTTTTGGAGCCTGTCCTGGAACTAGCTCTTGTAGACCAGGCTGGTCTCGAATTCACAGAGATCCGCCTGCCTCTGCCTCCCAAGTGCTGGGATTAAAGGCATGCGCCACCACCGCCCGGCTAATAAGAAATCTTTAAAATTATACTTAAGGACTGGAGAGATGGCTTAGAGCTTAAGAGCACTGACTGCTCTTCCATAGGTCTTAAGTTCAACTCCCAGCAACCACACGGTTGTTCACAATCATCTGTAATGAGAGCTGGTGCCCTCTTCTGGCCTGCAGGCATACACATGGGCAGAATACTCTATACATAATAAATAAATCTTAAAAGAAAAGAATAGTTGGGGGGAGGGGGAGAAGGGTGGGAGGAGGGGAGGGAAATGGGAGGCTGGGAGGAGGCGGAAACTTTTTTTTTTCTTTTTCTTAATAAAAAATTTAAAAAAAAAGACTACAAACAAAAAAAAAAGAAAAGAATATCTATTTATGACCAAAAAATATTTTTAAAAAACTATACTTAAAAAAATAAAAATAAAAAAACTATACTTAAACTATAAAGTTACTGTTACAGCCATCTGTTCAGTCTTTTTTTGTTTTTTGGCATTTTTGAGACAGGATTTTCTGTATAGCCCTGACTGTCTTGGAACTTGCTCTGTAGATCAGGCTGGCCTAAACTCACAGAGATCTGCCTACTTCAGCCTCCCAAGTGCTGGTATTAAAGGTGTGTGCCACCATACCTGGCTTCAATATTTTTTATAATTCAAAATTTCAGTGACTAAAATGCATTTGCCACTTTATTTGGTTACTTTGAGAAACAACTACCTTCATTTCTCTGTGAAATTACAATTGAATTGGGAGGAAAGAAAAACTGACCTAATAGGGTAGGTTTGACCTATTTCAAGGCTGAGTCTCAGAGGTACTGTGCTAGACTAGCACCCTGCTAAGCATGAGTTTGCGGGTAAGCAGTGGGCAGGCCCTTTCTACACATGTTAGTGTTTGCAAACAGGAAGTAAATCTAAAGGCCTATTTTGGTCGTGTACAATAAACCTTTTATTTACACAGGTGCCGTGACTTTCCTTTTGATTAGAGTGTTTCACATATGAAAACTTACTCTTTTCTTTGAAAGGAAAAAAATGCCAACTGAGATTAGTAGGTGGTGATTCTCTAGGCTAGCATGAGACCTGAGAGCCAAATGGAAACTGCCAACCAGACACTAGCTGCACAGACATCCAACAAGGGCCTACAGGGAGGTCCTGAGGTCTAATACTGGTTCCTTCCAGAAACACATACAGACAGGCAGGGGCAGAGACAGACTGTGTTTGAACACACCTGACATGGGTAGACTTTTTGAATCTTGGGCAGCTATTTAAGTGTATGCTGTATTAGTTTGTGTAAGTCATGTATATGGTGCACCAATGTCTGTAAGTCATGTATATAAGTCACGTGTTCTGTGCCAGTGTATAAGTCATGTGTAGGTTGGGTACTAGTATTTATAAGTCACATGTGTGCTAGGAACTAGAGAATTCTAAGTTATGGGCTTTGGATGTTGGTGTCTGTGTTGGGTGCTGGTGTCCCTAGGTCATATGTATTGGGTTCTGTTGTCCCCAGGCCCCATATGCATTGGTTGCTGGTGTTCTTGGACTCCATGTGTGGTATGTAGGTGTCTCTGGTTCTTCTGTGCATTGGGTACTAGTGTCTATGGTCTAGTGTGTGTTGGATTCTGGTATCCCTAGATTCTATTTGTTGTTGGGTGCTGGTGTTCATGCTTTGGACTTCTTCAAGAAAAAATGGAGTTGACTTTGCCTTGAACTGATTACCTATGCTGAACTTCAGAAAGGGGTCCCCACATTACAATTGATTTGCAGATGCAGGATGAGCAGCAGTAGCCTCCACAGATACCACCTGGCAGCTCATTCCCAGGCCATAGAACACAGCTAAACACAGATGGTCTAAAATGAGGTGTAGAACCATATACTTTGTTAAGTCAATTTAGAAAAGCCATCAGGAGGCCAGGAGAAAGTGAGGTAATGATGAAAGCCAGTGAAGGACCACATCACCCAAGGTCCAGGACACATAGGTTTCACACATCCTGCTTTGTTTAATCCATCTCCATCACTTAGTGGACTACAGAGACAGAGGTACAGAGCAAGGCACACAAGGGTAGTGGCATGCTGACTACATTAGTAAGACCCAGCGACAGGTTTTTTGGCCAGTATTGCCAATTAGCTTATTAGTTAGCTATATTTTCTAGACAGGTACATGGCACAGCAGAGGGGACCATTCTGGGTGTCAACACTTTTTGTTAGCAACCTAGAGAAAGCAAGTTCAGCATTGATGTATGTAAGGAATGCTGCTGTTCATTTCATCATTCACTTCTGAGTTCTGTCAGGCTTTACCATGACTCTGATGATTCCCTTGAATTTTGTCTCTTTTCATGCATGAGCTTCTCACTTTTTTTAAAAAAAAAAAAAGATTTATTCACTTATTTTAGGGGCATTGGGGATGGAACCCAGGGTCTTGTTCATCATACTAGGCAAGTAGTCCGCCCCTGTATTCTCACTTCCACCTACCCATGGCACATGCTATGGGTTTTGCCTATGTTTTGGAAACATCTGACTGGTTTCCTTTACAGTGGGATTGAACATTCTTATACGTGTGGCACATTCTACATGCCATTTATATTGACCAGCCAATCATATTCTACTTCTGGTACTCTTAACAAGAACAAACCAGTCTTTCTCCGCACAAAGTGCTGCCCTGCTGTGCCATGTGCCAGGGTTTGGTTACAGTCCAGAGGACATGTACTGAGCTATGAAGGCTGGACTGCAGCTGACGCTGTGGTTGTGTTTTCCAGTTTCCAGATTGGAGGAACGGGAATCGGAGATGAAGAAGGAGTACAATGCCCTACACCAGCGGCACACAGAGGTAGTACGAGTGGGCAGCCTTATGGGCTGAGAGCGGGTATTAACTGCTGCGGCTGTACTTAGCATTTACTACTGATCTTTGGTCCCTTCTTCTAATGCCTTCATTGTTTGGTAGAAAGCTGTCTACTCTTGTTCCTTAGATTCTTGTTCCCTAAATGAGCTGTTTTATCTAAGCACAGCACTTCTAAGCTTTAGCATTGGGAGTTCCGTGGGTGACACTAACAGGGAGCCCCTTCTTGACAGATGATCCAGACCTATGTGGAACACATTGAAAGATCCAAGATGCAGCAAGTTGGGAGTAGTGGCCAGACAGAGAGCAGCCTGCCAGGGCGGAGGTAGGTGGACTGGCTGGGCATGGCCTGGTGGGCGGGAATGTGCATAAAGGTACGGGTATGACTTCTGCTGTCACTACAGGCTTTACCTTCTGCTGAGTCCCAGGTCTGTGTCTGAAGATCAGGAAGACTGTATGCACTCTCTCTTTGTTCTTTATTGATTTTGCAAATTTTCCTACTTACTAAAATATATTTGAAAACTTGCCATTCAGTGCTTTCATAGCTATTTGCATCCTATGGGGTGTGGGGTTTGAGCCAAAGGGTAGGCTCTTGACCAAGATTTAACTCAGTGGTGCTCTAATCCCCCATCTGAACCCCTGCCTAGAAACCAGTGGAAGGGACCAGGAGGATCTGCACAGCATCCTTTCAGAAGTGCTTGGAGACCTTGACCTGATAATGTGGCTCTGAAGTATGGGGTCTTTAAGCAGTCACCCAACACTTTCTACCTTATTTTCTTATTTATCCTGATATATATATATATCAATCATCTGGTACAGTCAATCCAGATGAATTGTGGAATCTAAAACTAAGATCATAATATATGTACATAGTCCCCGTGGGGCAGTAGCTTAGTGTTGTTCTTCATCTGTGTTCTAAAACTGGCATGTCTAGCCTTTGGCCCATAGACCACATGGGTTCTAAGATAGCTACAAATGCAGCCCAACACATTTGTAGGTGACAGCATCATATAGCAAATTCAAAGTTGGACACCTCTGCTCTAGAATATACTACTATTAATCAACTATTAGGAGAATGATAGGCCACCTTGCTCAGCCCCTGTCCCTGCACCTCATGCAGGGTAGAATAATGTCCACAGATCTCCCCACCCCCAGATCCTTGTTAGGCCCAAGTCAGGATCTGGTGTTGGGTTATTTGTTTTGTTTTATTTTGTTTGTTTGTTTGTTTGTTTGTTTGGGACAGGGTTTTTCTCTCTCTCTCTCTCTGTAACTTTGGAGCCTGCCCTGAAACTCACTCTGTAGATCAGGCTGGCCTTGAACTCACAGAGATCTACCTGTCTCTGCCTCCCAAGTGCTGGGATTAAAGGTATACTGCCACTACTGCCTGGCTTGGTGCTGGGTTTACTCAAACATTAGGGAGAACCCTGCTAAGTGTGGGTTCTTTACTACTTTCTATGTCTTGAGTCTGGAGATCTAGAGAGCAAGTACCAGAGGTTTCATCCAGGGTGTCACCAGCTTGAGAGTTGAGTGATTAGAGATGACATTAGTCGAGTGTGGGAGGTGCTAGAACCACACATTGAACCAGGCATCACCCTTGCTCTGTTGTTCCAGGTTTCTACAACTGAACCTTTTGAAACCAGGTCTGGACCAGAGAAAGCCTCTAAGTCACTTCACAATAAGACTGCACTTTCCTCTTGCTTGCATGTTCTTTTCATTATATCTGCAAATGAGAAGGTTCAGAATATAGAGTTCTGGGCTTCATCAACCACTTTCCGAGTGACTGACAAAGCTGTCCTCTTCAGCATGCCAGAATCTCTGACATGAAAACAAAACTGCACTTATTCTGATCTTTTAGGCCTGAGGAAGGTAGGGAGGGGCTGGGTGTGTGTTCTCTGACACAGTGCTGCTACTTCTAGCAGGAAATAGAGTGCAGTATTTATAGTCAGTTCTGGTCTATAGACAGGTACAAGCAGTTTGATCCCAATCTCTAAGAATTAGACAATATGGATGAAATTTTGGTGAGATATAATCCTGGCAGTTTATTATTGCTGAAAAGTAGAAGTATTGAACTTCATACTGTCAGTTGCTGGCCCAGGAAGACTATCCTTCTTTACAAACTGTGACATCTTAACACTGTGCCCTCAGAAAATTCCAAGTTACCAGACTGATCTTGTAATCAGTGATCTTTAAGGGAGCAGAGAAGGTATCTGAGTTTAGTGTAGGGATTGGGAGGTTTGGCATCTTTGTATAGAACTGCAACATTCCAGAACCTTGTGGCAGTCTCTTGCCAGTATGTTCTTCAGGAAAACACCTTGGAGCCAGGCATGATGGCTCAAGTCTGTAATCTGAGCACTTGGGAGTGGTGGCAATAGGAAAACCCATGTTAAAGGCCAGCTAAAATTAATTACATAGTAAGTTCCTGGGTAGCTTAGGCCACAGAGTAAAACACTGTCTTAAAAAACAAAACAAAAAAAAAGAAAAGAGAATTGCTTTGCAGTTTTATGATTGAAAATGTGGGGGAAACATGCCCAGTATATCACAAAGAAGCTGGGCAACATGACTTAACCTAGGAGTGCAGACTGAATGTACATAGTATCTTGTGTCACAGGTCCTGTGGCTCTGCAGAAATAGATACCTAGGATCCTGTGAGCTCAGCCAAAACCAAAGCTGAACTGTGTTGAAAGCCATGTAGGTAGTGAAACTGACCTCTGAAGACTCTGATCATCACCATGGGCCAGGTTAGGTTACCTGTTTTTCCTTTGGAAAAGAAACCCCCCAGCTTCAGGCAGTTGTGCTTTGCTATGGGTGTCTACTGGGTGAAGGAATGGAGGCCTGTCCAGGAACTTGTCCAGGTGTTCTGTGGGAGCCACAGCTCTACACAGTCTACACATCTGGGTATCCAGAGCCTCTACTTCTATCACTGGTTTCTCCCTTCATCTCCAGGCAACCAGGCTGTAGCAAGCATGTTTCCTACCTGAGAGGAGTTTAGGGCGCTTGGACTGGTGCTGTTTCCTGTCCTTTCTTCCCTAAGAGAACCAGAATGCTTTTGACATGTTTTATGAGACGTGGATCTGTAAATCTCCTCTGTCTGTGGCCATTTTGTTCTCTGGGCAGCACAGGACCTCTGGTGCCAAGAATAAGAATGACACCCATAGTAGGTGGCTGCCTAGGAGGGCCTTTTTTTCTATGCCTTCTAGAAACCCCAAAAAGCCTTCATGGCCTTTTCTGTTGTTTGACAAATGGGATTCTCCAGTCTGACCAGGAAGTCTTGTTTTACTTCAAGATCAAACTCTTGGGCACTTGATCTGATCTGCCTGTGGAATTCCCCAAGACCCAAGGTATAGGCATCCTTGTTGCCTTTGTCTCCTGACCCCATTGTTAGTCTTCTATACTAGTCTCCACAGCATAGGAGAATGGACCTGTTATCAGGTTTGTGTAGACTGGGGTGGGTAGACTGTGCTAATGCTCACCCTGGTCTCTAACCATCACCCTGGACAGTGCCACTAAAGTTTCTCAACCCAAAGACTCCTTTCTGTCTATTGTTAGCAAGTAATTAAAGAAACTAATCTGTCTCCCATGGTCTAAACCCCAGCCAGGAGGGAGCAAGGCAGTGCAGGGTCCCAGACAATGGACAGCAGCTATCTTGACCCAGAGTAATGGGCTAGTTGAGGTGAAGAAAAAACCCTTTCCAAGTGTGTGCACTGTAACAGGGGGGATTATACTTCAGTATTGCCAAAGCTCTGCCCTTGGGTTGAGGTGGGAGGATGCTTTGTGTCCTTTGGGTCAGATATTTAAGTTGATCCCCTCTGAGTTCAGACTCTTCCAACTCGCCACAGGGACTGTATAACGTCTTTATTCCTCCTGAGTCTGAGGTGCTGGTCACTTATGGTACATGTGGCCTTTTCCTGCACTCCTGGCGTGGTTTTCAGAATCTTATATGTGTGGAACAAACTCAGTGGAATCTCAAACACTGGCTGGGCTGGTCTTGAACCATTGCTGCAGATGTGGGTGGAGCCTGTGTGTCTCTGTGCCCTCATCCTGTGTGCACATGTGTTCTAGGTATTTGTGATAAGCCCTGTGCTTGCCCACCTGCTGCTACCTGTTTAGTAGGTCACATCCTATGGTCTTTTGTCAAAACCACAAAGATCCGTATCCCGTGTGTCTATTCCTGTAGATACTGTGTATAACTGTTTGTGTAGAAGGGAACACATGATGGGGTCCAGATATCTCACCATCATCATGTTCATGCTTTCCCTATGAATACATGCATAGTTATTGCCAGTCTGACCTTCATTCTCTAATGTGGTCTTCTTGTCCTGCCCTCTGTGCTGTCGCTGCTGTGCTGTGTGCTGGCCATTGTCTTTGCTGCTTGCAGTCCTCGCCAGTCGTGGAGGAAAAGGTAAAAGCCTGCTGGTCTTTGCCCACTGCAGTGCTAGGGTCACTGTGAGGATTGGGGTTGTCTGAGGGAAGAATTAGGACAGTGATTATGTTGATTGAATCACAGGTGTTTTTGATGACCTGCAGCTGTATATTCTCAAGACTCAAGAAGTACAGACTTAGTGGATACCTCAGCATAGCCACACATTGTTGGCAGAACAAGAGTTCCCTGAGTTTTCTAGGTTTCAGGTTCTACCCAACACTCAAGAAATATCTACAGACGAAATATCACAGACGAAATCATGCTATAGACTGCAGCCTCTGAGAGCAGTGTGTGGCTGACGTTTCAACTTGCCCTGTTTTGGGAGGTGGTAGACCAGTAGAAACATCTTAAGCTGGGGATTTAATCATCTGCAATGTATGAGTTTTCTGTCCTCTGAGACAAGAGCCACCTCACCTGTTCTCATCCTGTAGCGTCTAAAGGAGAGGAGCGGAACAGGCATCATTAGCTTAAGGACAAGGACTAGGAACACGTTATGTTCTTCTCACCCAGGATCAAGAGTAAGAGTACTTAATGGGGTCAGAGCTAGGCCCAAGGGTCTTCCCCATGGGGGCACAATATGGTTAGGGAGGCTGGGAGCCTACTGGAACAGGCAGGGCTAATGAGTTCCTGCTCCGGTCCCTGGCTCTGCTGCCTTTTCAGTGGCCCAGAGGCTTGGCACTTGTGAGATCTTGTCAGTAGGGCTGAGGTAGGGAAGTTTAAGTAAATAAACTCTCCAACTCTCTTGGGGCTCAGCATCTGAATTCTTTCCACTTAATGCTAATCAGCCCAGCATGCCCTGTGTGGAGGAATCATGCAAGCTTGGTATTGGAGGGTGCCTTCCAGAGACACTTTAGCCCTGAGCATTCCTCCACTACCCCAACCTGTAGTCCCCACATGTAACACTCAGTCAGCCTCTTTGGTTCTATCCTTTCCATGACAAGCCAACAAAACAGCAAAGTCCAGTCCCAGCAAGTGCTAGGGTCTCCTTACTGCAGGAGACAGTGTTGTTTAGGGCAGGGCAGACTAACTGCCCAGTCTCTACCAAGAGATCCCTGCCCAGACTCATACTTTCTCAAGCTGAAAGGCCAGCCACAGGCAGTTCCTGAGCATGCTACTGCCCTCAGCCCTCCCCATCCTCTGGCATTCTTCATGCAGTAAGGAAAGGATACATTTCTTGCCTTTAGAGTATGTGTTGGTAACCTCTGAACATGGCTCCTTGCGACCCCAGAGGAAGACACCTCCCCTCTCATGTCTCTAGGTGGTGAACACCAGTGTTAGTTGTTTTGGCATGACCAGACTAATGCTTGACCTGAATAGCTTTGAACAGTTTAGACAGAGCCCTGGGAATGTGGTATTGTCTAGACCTGTGGATGGCCAAACCTGCTTGATTGGCAGCCTCTGACAGGATGGCTTTGGAATCTGTCCCCACTATTTACTATTTGTGGCTCATGGAGAATCTTGGGGACGAGCTTGAGCTTTGCTCATTACCTTCAGTTTACCAGATTCTCTAGATTTGGACCTGTTTTCTGTGAGCTCTGATGGCTGGGGGGATCTGCACATAGAAACCATGTCCTCCATCACAGTCTAGCAGTCACCGCAGCAGTGCTCTGACCATGTCCTGTTAAGGCACTCACAATGAGAAGCCCTGTGAAGGGGCTATGAGGAGATGGGTCAATGGGGGCTCAAATACCCAAAGCTTGCTGGCTGGTAGGCTAGTAAGTAGGTGAGTTCAGTAGAAGACCCTGTCTCAAAATATAAGGTGGAGGGGCTGGAGAAATGGCTCAGTGGTTAAGAGCATTGACTGCTCTTCCAGAGGACTCAGGTTCAATTTCCAGCTCACACTCCAGGATCCAACACCCTCACATGAACATACATACAGGCAAAACACCAATAAAATAAAATAAAATAAAAAATACAAGATGGAGACTTACACACAAAAGTCCAACAAACTAGTTGGTTAAGGGAGAATAAAGGTATTGTTGTGGGGCTGGAGAGACTGCTCTTCCAAAGGACCTGAGTTCAATTCCCAGCACATGTACCACGCAGCTCACAACTGCCTCTACCTTTAGCTGTATGGAATCTGACACTCCCTTGAGGACTCACCTGACACCTGGATTCACATGCATATATCCACACACAACACCTATATACAGAATTTTAAAATAATAAATATTAAAAAAAAGCTCTTGCTGGTATTGCTTTAGGATTGTTAGCTCTGACACTATTTCTGTTTAAAATTTATTTATTTATTTATTTTTGGTTTTTCGAGACAGGGTTTCTCTGTGGCTTTGGAGCCTGTCCTGGAACTAGCTCTGTAGACCAGGCTGGTCTCTAACTCACAGAGATCCGCCTGCCTCTGCCTCCCGAGTGCTGGGATTAAAGGCGTGCGCCACCATCGCCCGGCTCTGTTTAAAATTTAAATAGGGGAGCTGGAGAGGTGGCTGATAGGTTAAGAGCACTGACCCGGCTGTTTAAAATTTAAATAGGGGAGCTGGAGAGGTGGCTGATAGGTTAAGAGCACTGACTGTTCTTCTAGAGGACCCAGGTTTAATTCCCAGCATCCACATGGTAGCTCACAACCATCTGTAACTCCAGTTCCAGGGAATCCAATGCCTTCTTCTGGCCTCCATTGTACTAGGCATGCATGTGCTCAGATGTACATGCAGGCAAAACAACCATACACATAAAATATTTTTTTTAAAAAATTAAATAAAAAATGATGGAAGCGAAAAACACCTGAGTCCTAGTTAAGAAACAGTTTTCAAATGTGTGGAAATGATACTTAGTGGTTGAGTATGGAATGCCACTTTAAACATTGCCATCTACCAGACATTATCTCTGTGCCAAGAAATGAACTTTGTTTCTCTCATAGCGCCCTCTAACCATCTACTCCTGTGCTTCTCTCCTTCCTACTGCAGCAGGAAGGAGCGTCCCACCTCTCTGAATGTCTTCCCCCTGGCTGACGGCATGGTACGTGCACAGATGGGGGGCAAGTTCGTGCCTGCGGGGGACCACTGGCACCTGAGTGACCTCGGCCAGCTGCAGTCCAGCTCCAGCTACCAGGTTTTGTAGCCATGGGTGTAGCGAGGGTCCCCATGATATCCCATGTCCATTCAGGAGACTCCAGTCCTTGCCCTTTTCCCTGAGTTGGCTCATGCCATCCTGACATAAGACAAGGACAAAGAAACAGAGCTGGGGTGTCAGGAGGCATGAGCTTCCTACTCTGTTTGACCTCACACTAACACCTGTGAGTCCAGGCTAGCCCCTTTGTTTCTCAGGCCACTCTGCAGCCAAGGATGCCATGTTTATTAAGGCTGAACTTAGCTACAACAGAACATATCCCCAAATATATGCCTTTCTCTGACTAGATGTACCAGGATACATGGTACTCTCAAGGCTTTTTCAGGCATTCAGTGTCTAGAATCGGAAGCTTCTGCTAGGAGGAGGCATAAATATTGAGATAGCTTTTGGCCTGGGCTCTTTTCTACTTGACTCTGGTCATAGTTCTTCAGCTACAAGTTGAGAAGGCAGATGCTACCACTTGCAGGTATGTATCCCAAACATGGAGCCCAGAAAAGGCCAGGTTATTTATTCAGGGCCCCAGGTCATTTTCTGTACAAGGGGGCTGTGTGCTTAGACTGTCTGGAAGGTAGCTGCAGCATTGCCAGGTAAGGGAGACTGCCTTCCTGGGGTGGAGGAGGTGCCCCTGGGTCTGGTGAAAAGTTCCCCACAGAAGGAACTGGGGACATACACTCTTGGGCCTCTGAACTTGATGGATGTGGAATCTAGACCTTCTGAAATTTCCTGCTGTTCTTGGCTGACTGTTCTGCCTGTGTCCAACTTGCCTGCAGGGGCTGCTGTGTGCTGATGGCTCTGTCAGAAAGTGACCCCCTGCTTCTGTTCTTGTTTTAGGCAATGAGTATATCTTTGAGACAAGTACTGGTGCCCTGTCTCACTGTCCTGTCAGTGTATGTGCCCTGAGGAGAAGACAGCAAGACCCATAAGCATTTTGCTATCCGTGGTCATCTAGACATGGCCTTGCCATTATGCCAGCTTTTCACGCTCAGTCGCTTGCTCATTCACTCTCCCTCACAGCAGACCTGTGGGAAGGCTTCCCTTAAGCATTGCAGAAGCTACAGGAAGGCCATGGGCGCTTATGCCTGGCCCAGTCTGGCTCCAGGAACCCACTCAAGCCCATGCTTTACCAACTTTTCTTCTTACCCTGTCTTTTCTGTCTCTACTGCGTTGTGTTGTTTTTCTCTCTTAAACCACAAATGTTTTATGTTTTAGTTTGTTGTGTGTTTTATTTGATTTTTCTTATTTTTTAAAAGTAATTACATTAAGTTCTTTTTATTTCATGCTCCAAATTTTAAGGTTTTTCTAATTTTTTAATTTTTGTTTGTTTTTTGTTTTGTTTTTTGTTTTTATATACTATAGTGTTTTAACCAAACAGTTGTGGCTACTCATGGTGAGGAATGATCGCTAAGAGTGTGGGTTCTTTGCAATACATTTGGAGGTCACTGCTCCCCGTTGATGTTTAGGAGGTTGAGAGGTTTGCCCTAGGTAAGTGGTGGCCAGGGGGGTGTATCCCCTGGGTAAGTGTGGCCCTGTAGGATAACAGAGTGGGGACACTGGGGGAGGCACAACCCAGGGGCAAAATGCTCTCATTTTACGATAGGCAAAGGAAATGGACTTTGAGAAAGGAGGTCTGGAAATGAGTGGGACTCACGCCCTGGCTCCTTCCTGGCCTGCTTGGATTTTCTTTTTCCTTGGTGGCGGCAGCAGTTGTCTGCATCTGGAAAGCACCTGGATGCCGCTGAAGAGGGTCAGGCACAAGTCTTGAGAGCTACATCTCAGGATCCATGTGAACCATGCTCACCTCTTGGCATTCACAAGGATGTGAAGAAGTGTTTCTTCCTTGTCATATTGGACAGAAGCTGGATCCAGATACAGAGCTAGAATTTTGTTACAAAGCCATTTCCAAGATGGCTGGACTGCATGCTGGTGTTAGGTTCCTTGCCTGAGCACTGCTGGCTAGGACTGAATTGTGTTTGGCTGTGGACCATCGGCCATTGTAGGATACAGAGCTGCATCCTTGGCCTTCACGCACTTGATGCCGGGAGCGCCAATGAATTCTGACAAGAGAGCAGTCCTTTGCCAAGCATCCCTACACAATTGCTTATATGGAAATAAAGACGCTTGGTAGATAAAGCTAGAACCTTGTCGTTTGAAGAAATGACTGTATCCAGTACTGGGAGACTCTTGCTAGGGCCTGACACTGACCCAGTGAGTTGAGCAGAGGCACCCACAAAAGGGCACCAGCTCTGACCTATGAGACTCAGGCGTACACTATTTAGTTCATATCTCTGCATTTAACCAGTTCTGTCCAGAGCCATATACTTCTATATCCTCATTACACCCTGGTGAACATCCTCCCCAACAGAACACTCTTCTGAAGACATGCCTACTCTCTGGAAGACAAGACTCTAGCAGCCAGTACAATGCATACCTGTGATGTTTAGTCATTTTCCTTGGCCTTCCCAACAGAGAAGCAAAGGGCTCTGAAGGCCAGTTGCTTCCTGGAATGACCCAAGCATCTACTCAGGTCCATGTCATATGCATTCATCAATATTAGTTAATAGAGGAATGTTTGGGGACAATTTTTTATTGAAATTCTCTAATAGGAGCATAAAAAATGTTTGCTTCCTGTTTCAGTAGAAGTGCCTTTGCACTTCAGTGAGTGCTTTATTTTTCCCTCACAAGATGTATAAGGTTAGCAGCGGGCTTCTATAAGAGCCTGGTTCCTTCCAGAACAATGCTCTTTTTATTAAAGCAAAATTTGCATTGCTGTTCAGGGCTAAACTTTGGTTCAACTGATGTGTGAAAGAAGTACTCAGGATCTGTTTATGGAAGTCCCAGCCACAGTCAGAGGAACACTGTGGTCCTCTCTACCACTGTCCTCAGCCAGGGCTGAGCATTCATGTCCTAGAGATGGTAAAAGGCAGTAGTAATGAGGTAGCTTAGTGTATAGCACAACCTGTTCACCCAGTGCCAGGTAGCAACTTTCTTATCCCTAGGTACAGCCTTTTTGCCCCATGCTAGTCTGCCATTGGTTTCTGACCAACCTACAACTGCAGAGGTCACCTTCACCTACTGTGTCTTCCGCCATGTCCTCTGTGTGGCATCACTCATGATTGTGCTGGACTGTCCTATGGCAGATGTTGTACTCTGTGAACTTGTGGCTGCTTCTGGAAAATCAGAAGCAGATATGAGTGAGCATCATTGTTCAGGAGTAATTAGGCCAAAAGGACACCCCTGCCTCTGCAAGTGGACACAGTGTTGTTTGGTCATAGCCATGTAACAGAGAAGCAGAGCCATGGGATCTCAGCAGCCACTCTAACGATAGCACAATGGCCTACTGTGATGTTCTTCCTCCTTTCTCTGTTTGGCTCTAGTGTCCAAATGATGAGATGTCTGAGTCAGGCCAGTCCTCAGCAGCTGCTACTCCCAGTACCACAGGTACCAAGTCCAACACACCCACGTCTTCCGTGCCCTCAGCAGCAGTTACACCACTTAATGAGAGCCTACAGCCCCTGGGGGATTATGGCAGTGTCACAAAGAACAACAAGCGGGCTCGAGAGAAGCGCAACAGCCGCAACATGGAGGTCCAGGTTACCCAGGAGATGAGGAACGTCAGCATCGGTATGTAGTCTGTCCAGTGCACTACCTGTCCAATGCACAACCAGCCATCCCATCACCGGGGAAGGTCACATATCTGCTGCCCACACCTGGGAGGTGTTTCTTCCTCTTTGGGTTTTAGCCTGAGCAAATATAATAGCTAAGGCTTCCATAACAAATACCACAGGTAGGCAATTTATTTATTTTATTTATTTTTTTTAAGATTTATTTATTTATTATGTATACAACATTCCTTCCATGTATACTTGCATGCCAGAAGAGGAGAGGGCACCAGATCTCACTATAGATGGCTGTGAGCCACCATGTGGTTGCTGGGAATTGAACTCAGGACCTCTGGAAGAGCAGTCAGTGCTCTTAACCTCTGAGCCATCTCTCCAGCCCGCAGGTAGGCAATTTAAATAGCTGTCCTAGAAGTAGGATGACCAGGAAGGTGCAGACAGGCCTACTCTGTGCAGAGGTCCTCCTTTCTGGGTTTACAGAGCACCACCTCCTTTTGTCTTTACGGTATCTGTCCTTTGATCTCATAGGGACCCCCGTGGAGTAAGGTGAGCCAAGCAGCCTCCTTTTACCTTGGTCACAACCTTAAGGACCAGACTCCAAGCTGAGCATGGTGGCACACACGTGTAATCCTAGCTCTTGGGAGGTTGAGGTGGGAGGATCAGAAGTTTAAGACTAGCCTAGGGCATATCAGACTCTTATCTCAAAAATAAAATAAAGTAAATATTAAATGACCCAGTTTTCACCAGGTGGTAGTGGTGCACTCCTTTGATGCCAACGCTCAGGAGAGTTCAAGGCCAACCTGTCCTTCAAATCAAGTTGTAGGATAGCCAGGGCAACCCAGAGAAACCCTGTCTGGAAGAACAAAACAAACAAACAAAAATACCCAGTTTCTAAATGCTGTCACACAGGGCAGGGAGTGGAATCTACCCTCAGTAGTGTGTATCTATTTTGGGTCCTGGAGTCTCCTTCTACCTGACCAGTATGAGGAGAACTCTTTTGGCAGTCCTATGTAGTGGAAACTAGTGTGAATTCTAAAGATGCAGACCAGGTAGCCTTTATGAATAGGGCAGAGGCTTCAGGTTGTCCCCTGACACCAGGTCTCCTATGTTCTGTGCTAGGTATGGGCAGCAGTGATGAGTGGTCTGATGTTCAAGACATTATCGACTCTACCCCAGAGCTGGATGTCTGTCCGGAAACCCGTCTGGACCGCACAGGAAGCAGGTGCTCACTCAGCCAGGCCCTGGATGAGATTCAGAGTGCCTTTGGGGGAGGGTTGTCATTGACTAGGTATGTCTGTCAGCTTCCTAGCCCTGCAGCAAAATAGTGAGTTCTGGAACAGCCAGGGCTGTCTCAGAGGACCCTTGTCCCCCAAAAAACAAAACAAAAAGTTGATTTTTGACCTACACCTTCAAGTTTCAGGGCTTTGGCCTTTGGGCAGTGTTTGTGAAGGAAGCATGAGGTGAGAAGGTTGCCTACTTTGTGGAGCCTAGGACATGGAGGAAGGGCTGAGGTCCTACTAGGACCTTGAAATGCATACCCTCTGTAATCTCATTTCCTCCCACTAAGCCCCACTTCCTAAGTTTATCTGGGCTTTTGGAGACATTTCCTTTGCAGACTCTAACACAGGCTTGGAGGGTTGCTGCCAGGTGGTTCTGCAATGCTGTTACTAACTGCTCTTTCTGTGTATCCCAGCAGCCCAACCCAGGGAATCGTAAACAAAGCTTTTGGCATCAACACTGATTCCCTGTATCATGAACTATCTACAGCAGGGTCTGAGGTCATCGGGGATGTGGATGAGGGAGCCGACCTCCTAGGTAAACACAGCCTGTCTATCACCTATGAACTATCTACAGCAGGGTCTGAGGTCATCGGGGATGTGGATGAGGGAGCCGACCTCCTAGGTAAACACAGCCTATCTATCACCTATGACTCTTCGACATTGGGACTCTCTTAATTTTGTTGTTGTTTTGGTTTTTGTTTTTTTAACTTATGAGGATGGGTGTTTTGCTCCTTTGGACTGAGGACTTTTATTTCATAATCTTACTAAGGTAAATCTTTATTCTATGAATATCCCCTAAAGTCTCTGTTTATAGTTTTTAATTTATTCAAGAGTTATACTGCTGGCATTTGGTGTCCCCTGAATGTGGGCAGCTGAGTGTTAGGAGTAGTGCCACACTGGGAAAAGCTCTAGATCTTGGGTAGCAGTTCTAGCACACACCATGGCAGCCATTTCTGGGTGACTCCGGGGCCACCCCTCTATGTGCTAGGAAAAGGGACAGGCTTCTCCCAGAGTTCTCCACATCCAGTTCTAAGCAGATTAGGACCCTGCTACTGCTTCTCATTGCTCTACAGGGAGCAGCAGCTCTGGCTAGGACTGCCACCTCACAGTCAGGTAGTGAAGGGTGGAAGTTCACATACATGGGAGCACAGGGAATGGTCTTTGAGGTGCCTGTGACAGTCAGGTTATGAGTTTATGTAGCTGACACTGTGGCCACAGAGAGCCAGGGTGATGGTGTTTGTTCTAGGGAAGTGGGCATCAGTGTACTATTCCGCCACAGCAAAGACATATTTCCCTGTGTTTTGCTGTGCATCTCTAACTCTCCTGTCATTTCTATGGGACAGTGGTCACCCAGAGCTAAGGTTGCCATGAGACCCACTTTTGGTGGTTTTGAGCCTTTTTATGTAGGAATGCAGAAGTCAGATGGGTCATAAGGAGCTCAGGCAGGTTTTACTACTGCAGTCTGAGTACCGTACTCAGTGACTTACTATGGTGACCAAGTTCTGGAGGAATGAGCTAGAGGCTGTCTCCTCTACTTAGACATCCATCCAAGGGCCCTTCTGGCTTGTGGCCACAGCCACTCGTGTGTGGTTTTAAAGATGGTATGGCACAGATAGGATCCAGTGAGTAAGCACAGCTGAGCAACGTATGTAGCTATACAGACACATCTCGTCACCTCTCTGAGCATCTCATAGGCAGGAGAGGGAGAGATGCCATATTCTCACACACACAGCCTTAGGTCATTAGATAAATGCTTTGGATCATCAGCTGGGATAATAGTGGCGAGCTCTCTGCCCAGGAGTCCTGGCTTCCAGCTGTGTATCTCAGCAGTGAAGGTGGTAAAAGTGACTGCCTGGCATACACTATGTCTATCAAACAGAAGTTATAACATACACTATTTTCAAAAGCTCAGTTTACAAAAAAAAAAGCTGCAAATTAACCTATAACATGCCAGTTACTGTTTACATGCACACATGCAAGGCTTCAGAAATGCCAAGGAAAATACATACAGAATGGATGTTTTAAGAGTAGAAAGTATCATGGAAACCTCTGCTCACACTGTCTGCTGGGGACATCACACTGTGCACCTTAAGGGGATTATGTTTCTCATGTACAGATAAGGAAACTGATGTTCGGAGAAGCCAAGCAGTTCCCCTGCATCACTTAGAGCAATCTGAATTGTGACATGCAGACCCAATCTGTGTCATTCTGGTGTACAGTGATTGGATTCATTCCTTCTATAGCAGACTGTCCCATATAGTCTAGAAACAGCTCTCCTTGAGAAGTAGACAAGCTTGTGTAAGAGGATGGGGTCAGAGATGTTTGGACTAACGTGAGCTCCATTCCATATGGTAATAAAATGTTTGATCTTAAACATAAAATAGAAATAAATTCTAGGCTGCTCAAATATTTATTTATTTATTTTTGGTTTTTCGAGACAGGGTTTCTCTGTAGCTTTGGTGCCTGTCCCGGAACTAGCTCTTGTAGACCAAGCTGGCCTCGAACTCCCAGAGATCCACCTGCCTCTGCCTTCCGAGCACTGGGATTAAAGGCGTGCGCCACCACCGCCCGGCTTTGCTCAAATATTTAAACAAAAATACAAAGAAAGTAGAGTTAAGAAAGGATATTGGAGAGTATTTCCAAGTCTCTACAAAACCACCAGAAAAAATGTCCACACTTCTGACTGTGATAAGAGTACGTGTGTGCACTTGGAATGCAGTTCAGTGGTAGAACACATGCTTAGCAGGAGCCAGTTTGATCTGCAGTGCTCAGAACAAAAGAAAAGGGCAAGAAAGTATGTGAGTGTTCTTTACTATTAGAGCAAATCAAGTTCAGTAGAAAACTGGCAGAAAATAAATTAGAAAATCACAGGTGATATAAAAACAAGTCAGCTTCAGGATTAATGAAAGTGAAAATTAATCAAGAGTTGTAGAGCATGGCAGGGAGCTGGTGCTGCCCTGCTCCCTGTATGAAGCTCTGCAAGAGGTGTGAACCACTACCTGCGGAACAACAGGTAGATGGGCCACAAGTTCTCTGGTGATCTATACCAACGTGTCCTGGAGAATAATGGGCATGCAGAATGATGAATGGAAAAGATGGTGATGAGCAGTGATGCAGACACCCAGCGTGCTCTGCGTCCCCTGCCTGGGAGAATGGATAGTGTGGGATGTTTGTCTCGAGAGGTGTGAGGATAGGGTTGCAACTTCCGAAATGGTCCTCTGCTTTATTTAGATTTCTATGATAAACATTTTGATATTTAAATCAAGTAGGTTTTCATGCTGCTTTTGTTCCCTGTGTAATACATGAGCAGAACAGAATTCTTTCCTTAAATTTATTAAGAAAAAAAAAGTGTTTCCCTACTTCAGTCCCATTTTCCTAGCGGTCTGTACTGAAGTGGTCTGTGGACAGACCACTCCATGCTCCCCAGCCCCCTACTACTCTTTGGTTTATTTTCTCTTAACAGTGGGGTAATTTCTCCCTTATCCTCATCTTGTCCCTCACTCAAGGTCATATTCTTCCTCCCTTTAGTCCTGTAAGAACTGGGCTAAACAGGAGACCCCTAAATCCAGCCCCAGGTGCACATCTGTGACATGTCAGGGTCCCCATGTACACCGACAGCACGGCTTGTTCACTCTGGAAGGCTTCCTTGGTATCCTTTGCTCACCAACACACACATCGTTCCCTTTACAGGCCATAATTGTTGAGGTCTGCTGGGTGCTAGCTTACCACTGGGTGGCTGGCTACAGATTTCTGGCAGAGCTGAACAAGAACTGGGGTACTCTAGGTCCCCTGGAGAGGGAGGAATGTCCATTTTGGTCTGTCCCTTTAGGAATGTGTTGACCTGGACCTGCTGAAGTGTTTTGTTTTTCATGTCCATCTACATAGGAATGGCTGAATCATTGTTGTTTTTTTTCTCTTTTAAGTAAGAATTTCTTTGTTGGTTCTAGTTACCAATTGACCTTTGTTGCTTCCTTCCCTGTCTCTCTGCTTCACTGGACGCGGCCCAGGGGAGTTCTCAGGTGTGTAACTCTCCCGTCTGTCTCCCTGTGGTCCCCTCTTTCCACTGTGGAGAGCAGCTGGAGCAGGGGGTGGGGCATACACGTGGGACTCTCCCCTGCCGCTGACCATCACTAAGGGCTGTGCACACTGACCTCTTATTTCTCTCTGGCTGCTCCAAGCCACTTAGCCCCTATAGCCATGCGCTTTGCTCCCAGCCTGCTATTGCCCAAAATGTCCAGATGGGATTGCTCCACTGACTACTGACAGATTCTTAATATATGACCCCCATTTTAAGCCTGAATAGGCTTGAGGGCCTGAAGGCCATTTCTGAGGGATCTATAGAGCCACTAGGAGCATAAGACAGTAAACCCTAGAAGTTAAGGGTGCCATGAGACCCCTGTGCAGTCCACCTGGGTAGCCAAGTTGAACTGCTGTGCACAAGAGGCCCTGAGGCCCACATACTCCTATAATTATGGCCCTTTAGTGTGCTCAATGGCAGCCAAGCCCCTGGGCACAGCTTCTCATTGTGTGGTTTCCTCTGGCCATCTGCTCTATTGTCCACAGATAAAGTTTCAAAGGAGTCTATGGCTCCATCCAGCCTCCTGCCCTCCTGTCCCCTCTGCTGCCAACTCTAACCCAACCAGAAGTGTTCCCTAACACCTCCCACCTTGCTGTCTACATAGGCTTAACGCGCTTCTTTTCTCTCCCTCCTCCCGCCCTGTTGCCCGTCTCCTGTGGGATTGGGATGCTCCCGTAGTGCGCGATGATTTTTTTGGTAAGGCCAAGGCCCTGCTTAAGTGTCTGTTTTCCTCTTTCTAGCCTCCTTTTTCTATCTAACATCTTCTCATGCTTCATGAGCCATTTGCTTTGTTCTTCATGGTGGGCCAGTGGCAGTGAGTGTGGCTTCAGGATTTCCAGGGACCTCAGACCTGGGGTGCCATCTTTCCATTCTGTTTCAGCTGGGGTGGGAAGTGACCCTCCCTCCAAGCTGCTAGTCACCATGGACAAACCACTATCAGTCTCTGAGAGGCTCTGTAGGCCCAGGACAGACCTCGTGCCTGGTGTTCTCTCTCAGGCTGCCAGGGGAAAACAAAGGAGGTCGGAATGGACATCGTGCTGTCCTATAACCAGCACTTCACTGTGCCTTTGCTGTTTCAGACAAGAATATGGGGGAAGGCTAACCTGAGGATTAAATTTGGTTCTTTGGGCATTATAAGATATATATTTGGAGAACTCAGTCTGTTGGCAGAAGGGCTGGGTCAGTTTCCCACAAAAAGTCCTGTCCCTCCCCATGCTTCCTCCCCATGCTTCCTGACCCCACTGCTAAGGGCCAGGTCCTACCAGACTTACATGTAATCTCATGGTGGGCTGCAACTGCAATCCTTGGGGCAAAAGTTTTCTCTGAGTACTGTGCTGTCATCTCTGTCCTTTGTCACAATGCCAACATTTGTTCACCAGTGGATGGCATTGAAAGGCCTTGGTTCGTTGTGGGTATACTATAGAGCTGGAATATGGACATGGCTAAGGGCAGGGAGTTAAGTGGCATGGCAGGGGCTATTCCAGGGCCTTCTACAAGACTGAATTTCTGATGGGAGCTAGCTAGAAGGATTATCTAGCTCAGTGTGAGCTCAGGGAAGAGCAGGGCTTTCTTTTGGTTGTAGATGAGGCCAGGGATCTGTCTACGTCTGACTGCTTCTTCTTTTGGAGCCCAATTATCCTGCAGGTTGGAATGTTAAGCCCTCATTTCTTTTTACCTGAAGCCACAGGGCCAGGAAAGTTGTTACTCTGGGGCAGAGGCAGGTGCAATAGGGCAAAGTCCACTTGGAGAGGCTCAAGACAAACCTCACCACCTTTCATTTCAGGAATGGGCAAAGAAGTGGGGAACTTGCTGCTGGAGAACTCGCAGCTTCTAGAGACAAAGTAAGAATCTTCTATACTATCTGGGTCTGACCCAGGGTTGGGTGGCCCCTGAAACGTGACTGTTGCCATCACCTCTAGTGGGAACAACCCATAGGACTCCTGAGTGGTTCCTTCAGAAAGCTGGCTGTAAGGAGCCTTTAGCAAGAATGACTGCTACATTCAATGCTTAGGTCAAAAAGGTGTTCCCATTCTAGACCAGGATCTACCTGCTAGGATGTGTCAAAGGCCTGTACTCCTGATAATCAAAAGACTGAGTGTGAGTTTGAAACTAGCCTGAGCTAGTTCTGTCTCAAAACAAGTAGAAGTCCTTGTCACAAACGTATGCAAATGTGTTCTCATTAAGCCCTCATCTTTCTGCCATTTAAAGAAATGCTTTGAATGTGGTGAAGAATGACCTCATTGCCAAGGTTGACCAACTGTCAGGAGAGCAGGAAGTGCTGAAGGGTGAGCTGGAAGCCGCCAAACAAGCCAAAGTCAAGCTGGAAAACCGAATCAAAGAACTTGAAGAAGAGCTGAAACGGTGAGAACAACAGAAACTTGGGTTTCCAAGCTGCCACCTCTCTATGTCCTTAATAAAGCCATCTTCCACTGGTGACATCTCAGAGCCCCCTGCTGCCCCTAGCTTTGTGATCTCTGCTCAAGGTCCAGCCACTAGGTAGGTCATTGTCTGCCCACCCCCTTGTCTCCTTTCAAGTCCTCTATGCCTTCACCAGGTAGAGTCCTGCTTCATGTGCCTTTCTGGGAATGGTAGTGCCATCCTTAGTCACAGCTTTCCCCTGATTCCTTGTTCAGGAGTGTGGGACTGACTGATCAGGCATCAATGGCTACTTAAGTAACCACGCTTCTGCTCCACAGCAAAGGTCAAATCCACATGGGCTTTAGAAATCCTGTGCCCTGGTTGTAGCCCCTCTGAGATGGGAGGGGCAGTGTAGGGAGGGCCTATGGGCACTACCTACTCCGGACTTGCCTGCCCACCAAGTACCTTGATTCACTCCTTCTTGGGTTTGGATCACCCCCATTTTGGGTAGAACAGCCAAATGTCTGGGCTGTGGAGCACATTTGGCAGAGCTCTTACCCTGCCTGCTTCTTCCCATATCCTGTAGAGTCAAGTCAGAGGCAGTAATCGCACGCCGTGAGCCCAGAGAAGAGGTGGAGGATGTAAGCAGCTATCTCTGTACAGAATTGGTATATCTACTATTAACCTGTGGGCACGGGTGGGCTGGGAATGGCAGCGCTTCCTAGACTTCCTGATTCTTCTGGGCCCCTCTAACCTCTCACTTGTGACCTCGGAACCCAGTTCATGTCTTCCCACTCCACTGAGTGATTTGCTGTCCTCAGCCCCTCCCTACAGTGAGGCAGAGTCACCTTTCTACCCTTTCCCTTTGATGTTTTCTACAGTCTCAGCAGGTTTTACTGTTACCAAAGAGGCTGCAGAAGCAACACCAGCCATTTGCTATGCATCTGCAACCTGGGCAATGCAACCAAGTCCCGAGCCTGCACCTTCTCCCACACCCAAAATTGGTCCGAGCTAGCATAGTTTGCCCTCCTGTACCACAGCACCTTGAGGAGAACAGGCTGGGTACCTTGTAACAGAGCAACATCCACCACCAGTCACTCATCTGCTCAGTCATTTGGGGCATGTGATGCTCTCTCCCCCTTGCTCTACAACTTCCATCTCAGGAGAGTCTAGGAGAGGCTGAGAACATGGACTGTGGCCACTTGCATAAGAAAGAGTTCAGACCTCAGGCCTCTTTATTGTGCATTAACAAAAGCAGATTCTGAGTAGATGGAGCCATGTGCAGAGAGATGACCTGCCTCCTGTGCACTTTCTCCCAACTCCCTGAAGTTCATCCTGCTCAAGCTCAGGGTGCAGCTTGGGAGGGGGGAAGAGTGGCAAAACCCATCTGGGCTGCCCTGACCCTCTCCCCATGCCCTTGCCACCCCCAACCCCCACCTAGGTGGTAGACATCTCAGAAGGAAGCCATATACGCTTGACTGTCCTGTCGTCCCTCATTGGTGGAACCATCTTCTCCCCTCTGCAGGACAAAATCCCTATGGCTCAGCGCCGACGCTTCACAAGGGTAGAGATGGCCCGAGTGCTCATGGAACGGAACCAGTATAAAGAACGACTAATGGAGCTGCAGGAGGCTGTGCGGTGGACTGAAATGATCAGGTGGTCCCTCTGCATTTTTTGTGACAGTTCCTGAGCCAGCTCATTGCTCTGGTTGGAGCTATGGCTCCTGAGCTGGAATAATAGAATTATAGCATATCATGGGGTTGGCTATCCTCCAACACACCTCCTTTCCCCCAGAGGGTTGGGACAGTCTGGAGGGCCCCAGCGTCAGCTGGTTCAGCTCCTCCTTTATCCTTCCTTACAGAGCATCCAGGGAACACCCATCTGTCCAAGAAAAGAAGAAGTCCACTATCTGGCAGTTGTGAGTATGACGCTCTAGGGAGGGAGAAGCTTCTCTCAATCTGCTGTTACTCCACCTGCGGCTCAACTATATGTGTCTCCATGGCAGCTTCAGCCGCCTCTTCAGCTCATCATCCAGCCCCCCTCCAGCCAAACGGTCCTACCCGTCTGTGAACATTCACTACAAGTCACCTACAGCAGCCGGCTTCAGCCAGCGTCGCAGCCATGCCATGTGCCAGATCTCAGCCGGCAGCCGACCCCTGGAGTTCTTCCCTGATGAGTGGGTGTCCCCAGCCCCTTGCCCCTCCTGGGAGGGGGCCAGGTGTTCTAAGCCCATTCCATTCCATACTTGAAGTTGGAGAACAGAACTTTAATTTGCTGCCCTGTGGGGCAGGCATTATCAAGGGCAGGAAAGGTGATGTCTTCTCTCTAGGCCCACTACCTCCAGCAAGAACTAGTACAGGTTTTGTCTGAATCCCCTTTGGCAGAGATTGCAGTTCTTAGGGACCATTTTTGTAGACCCTGAAGACTGTGCTGGGTCCAAGAATACCCCTACCTCCTCTGTGTGGCCTTAGGGTCTGAACACTGCCCCTGAAACATGGTGGTGTATCTTGCTGCCACAGGAACTGGAGCAGGCCACCTTTATGAGTGACCACTGGTAATCTTACCTAGGTTACATTGCAGTTCCTGCCATCTGAGCCCCAGTGCCCATGGAGAGAGCTGGAAATGACCTCTTAAGCCCAGGCTCACACCTCTTACTGGGGATGTTACCCTGTGTCAGATGAGTATGCCATGTCCTAGATGTCATTATTCGGTTTTGGGTTGTGAGCCTGGCCTTTAATGGCTGAGCCATCCCTCCAGGCCTACCCTATCCCAGAAAAGTCAAGGGCGGATTCAGGCGGATTCTGAAGAATGAATGGCACACTGCAGGAAGATCAGTGGGACTGTGGGTGCTCCAGCCTGACACAGACTGCTCATGTAACCTTCATTCAGTGAACATAAATAACATTGAACACAAGTAACCTGTTATTCCTCTCACCCAGTGACTGCACTTCTTCTGCCCGGCGGGAACAGAAGCGGGAACAATATCGCCAGGTTCGTGAACACGTGCGCAATGATGACGGAAGGCTGCAGGCCTGTGGGTGGAGCCTGCCTGCCAAGTACAAGCAGGTAATTGGGACAGAGGGTGGTGTCCAGGTACAGAGAGGGTATGGGGGGGGGGGCATCACTACGGCGCAGCACAGTGGTGGTGCAGTGCCAGGAGGCACAGTGTATATGAGAAATCACTATCTGATATTGGTGGATCTGTAACTCTGAGAGTATTCTAGTTTTTTGTTGCTATGATAAAATTGCTTTTTGTTGCTATGATAAAATACTGGCCAGAGAAGCTTGGGTGAAGAATGGGCTTATTAGACTTATACTTCCATGAAGGAAAACTGAAGCAGAAATCACGGAGGAACATTGTTTACTGGCTTGTTTTCCATTGCATATTCAACTTGCTTTCTTATATAACCCAGGACCATCTGCCCAAGGTGGCACCTCTGACACACATGCCTACCATCTAGTCTGATGGGGTCTGAGGTTTCCTATGCCCACATGATTCTAGCTTGTGTCAAGTTGACAAAATCTAGCCAGCACAGAAGGCCAGAAGAGCCAGACCCAATGCATTGTACACCAAAAGCCAATGACAATGACAGTAGGCAAATGACTCAGGCTTCTAAAGACCAGTGTGTTTCCCTTGGCTGCATACCACAGTACCTCCTGCTCTGTTGCAGCTGAGCCCCAATGGAGGCCAGGAAGACAACCGTATGAAAAATGTGCCTGTCCCTGTGTATTGCCGCCCTCTGGTAGAGAAGGACCCCACAATGAAGGTGAGCACTGAGGACCCTGTTCACAGGCCCCAAAGGGCAAAGCGTAGTCTCTATTGCTTTAGCCCCTGGAGGGCCAGCAGAGGAGCCTTGTGCCTAGACCCCAGAGCCCTGTCCTTACAGCTTTGGTGTGCTGCTGGTGTCAACCTGAGTGGGTGGAAACCGAATGAAGAGGACTCTAGCAGTGGAGCCAAGCCCACACCAGGTAGAGACCCTCTGACTTGCGACCGGGAAGTTGAAGGCGAGCCCAAGAGCAGCCACCCATCACCTGAGAAGAAGAAGGTCAGTATATTGGTCAAGAATGTGATTTTATTCTACATAAAGTTTCTGGATAGTTCTCTATAGGTTCAGGCTGAAAGTGACCACACCTTGGTGACAATGTTTCTCTTTTCTTCCATGAGTCTGGGAGAGGAAGCAGGTACTACCAGCATTCAAGATGCCATTGCTGCCTCTCTGTAGTCAGGTTGCCTTCTGGCCTGTGGAGCAGTATGTCTACTGCCCTTGGTCAACAGAAGTCAGGCTTGCAAGAGCCAGGCACATCTTGTGTCGTCTGGAAAAATAGGTAGCAGGAGGGACTGCTCACAGGAGAGGTCCAGTGATTTTTAGTGAAGCCCAGAACACAGTCACAGCTTGACTTAGGGGCTGTAAGAGTAGCTTCTCCAAGTTCATAGCTGCTTCTTGGAAATGAATCAAGATATGGTTCTGTAGGTTATAGGGGAAGATAACTTTATCTGTTAATTCCATATATAATGCTAGATCTTAGGAAGCCCCAGAGATTCCATGACTTAGCACCAAGTTCAGGCAACAGCTTTGATCTCCCTCCTATGTGTTCTGAAACAGGCAAAGGAGGTCGCTGAGGCGGATGCTACCTCCAGTCGGGTATGGATACTCACCAGCACCCTGACTACCAGCAAAGTGGTGATCATTGATGCCAACCAACCAGGCACTGTTGTGGATCAATTCACAGTTTGCAATGCCCACGTCCTATGTATCTCCAGCATCCCTGGTGAGTTAAGGCTCCCACTGCCAGGTGCTGTCCAACAGCAGGTGCTTGCTGCCTGTGAACTGCCCTGCAAAGCTGGTGTTTGAGGCGGGTGGCTCTTCCTTTTCAGCCAGGTAGGACTGAGATACAGAGTAAATAGGAATTAGAGACGTGGGCATGTGAATAGATGTTTTCAGAATAGATGTGTGTCAAGTTACCTTTCTGCATGTGTCCAGGAAGAAGCTGTCCAGGGTACAGGCAAAGGTCCTAGCTTCCTCAGCAGCAGTCCCATGACTGCTTAGCCCAGCCCCAGGATAGTGCTGAGGGCCCCACGGATCTTTGCTTTGAAACCTTACCTATTTACTGAGATGGCCTCTACTCCTTGGAGTTCTTCAGGATCTTTTCGTATGATGGAGCAGAGCATTATTTTTCAGTTCCTTTTGACCTGTAAGCTTGACACTAGGCCTGAGAATAGATGTTCCCAGAGGGCCAGGTGTTGCTGTGTGGAGACTAGGCTAACTGAGAGCTCGGCCAGCCAAGCAGACAGTTCCCATTCTCCCCTGCCTCCACTGAGATGGAACTCTGGGGTGGCTTTGTGATGTTGGACTGATGGGCTGGGAATTTCTCCCCAGCGGCCAGCGACAGTGACTATCCCCCTGGGGAGATGTTCCTAGACAGTGATGTGAACCCCGAAGACTCAGGTGCTGATGGTGTGCTGGCTGGCATCACTCTGGTGGGGTGTGCTACCCGCTGCAATGTACCACGTAGCAACTGTTCCTCCCGAGGAGACACTCCAGTACTGGACAAGGGGCAGGGTGAGTCCCGGGTAGTCTTCTCCCTATCCACACATTCTCTTTCTCTGTCTTGCCCAGCTTACTTCTCTCTCCACAGGGGATGTGGCAGCCACTGCCAATGGGAAAGTAAACCCATCCCAATCCACAGAAGAAGCCACAGAAGCCACAGAGGTGCCAGACCCTGGTCCTAGCGAGCCAGAAGCAACCACAGTTCGGCCCGGGCCCCTCACAGAGCATGTCTTCACTGACCTGGCATCTACCCCACCCTCCAGCACCCAGCCTGCCAGGTAGGTTGTATCAGATGAGAGGGGGGGATGACAGAGTTTGGCAGGGAGCAAGCATATACTTCTATGACCCACTGTGTTACAGCTACCGTTCTTCTTGCAGTGAGAATGGGCCAGAGCCCGATGGCAGCATTGTACAGCCTCAGGTGGAGCCCAGTGGGGAGCCCTCTGCAACCACCAGTAGTGCTGCACCCACCATGTGGCTAGGAGCCCAGAATGGCTGGTAGGCAAAGACACAAGACATGGGACGTGGTAGGGTGGGGGAGTTCAATGAGCCATGTAAGCTCTGCCTACCTACCTTACCCTGCAGGCTCTACGTGCATTCAGCAGTAGCCAACTGGAAGAAGTGTCTGCATTCCATCAAGCTAAAAGACTCTGTGCTGAGCCTGGTGTATGTGACCCCCACTAAGGGATGGGGTTAGGGACTCAAGGGCCCAGCAACCTCAGCCTACCTCACTGACTTACCATTCCAGGCATGTCAAAGGCCGAGTGCTGGTAGCTCTTGCAGATGGGACCCTGGCTATCTTCCATCGTGGCGAGGGTAAGGCCTGGTGGCCCTTGCAGAGGCAAGCCTAGGGGTTGCTGGGTTCCTTGGTTCCTGGGTCCATTGGTCCATCCTGAGCCTGGTGGTAGGTCCTCCACACTAATCATGTGATCAGAGATAGACCCTAGCCAAACTTGAGCAGGTGTTCTGGGCTCTTTCTAGATGGCCAGTGGGACCTGAGCAACTATCACCTGATGGACCTGGGCCACCCACACCACTCCATCCGTTGCATGGCTGTTGTGGACGACCGAGTTTGGTGTGGCTACAAGAACAAGGTGCATGTCATCCAGCCCAAGACAATGCAGATCGAGGCAAGTGTTAGCCGGTGGCCTCCAGTGTGGCGAGGGGCTTCTGCCAGATTGGAGGTTGGGACAGGCAGTGTGCCATTAAGGTGGACCCTGCATTACATCACAGCAAGCCCAGATCCCTTACCTCTCCATTACCCACCCCTGTTGACTGGCTGCCATCAACCAACAGAAATCATTTGATGCCCATCCAAGGCGGGAAAGCCAGGTGCGACAGCTTGCCTGGATCGGTGATGGAGTATGGGTTTCTATTCGCTTGGATTCCACCCTTCGACTCTACCATGCTCACACCCACCAGCACCTGCAGGATGTGGACATCGAGCCGTATGTTAGCAAGATGCTGGGTGAGCAGACATAGTAGTGGGCATATGCCTATAATCCCAGCACTTGGGAGGTGGAAACAGGAGGATCAGAAATTCAAGGTCATTTTTAGTTATATAGTCAAGTTTCAGGCCATCCTGGGCTACATGAGGACCTGCCTCAATATAGATCAAATAAAGATGCAATGTTAGGGGAAACACCTGGGGCACCCATCACTGGCTATACTGACCGCTCTTCCTGTTCTCACCCAGGTACCGGCAAGCTGGGCTTCTCCTTCGTCCGCATCACAGCCCTACTCATTGCGGGCAACCGTCTGTGGGTGGGCACTGGCAATGGGGTTGTCATCTCCATCCCCCTGACTGAGAGTAAGTTCCCAACCCTAGAGGACACCTGTCCAGAAAGCAGCAGCTATGCTAAAGAGTTTCCAGAGTAGGTGGAACTGGGGAGCCACCTCTCTGGCCAACTCAGCCTTCCTTCCTCTCTCTTCCCCAGCTGTGGTCCTACATCGAGGCCAGCTTTTGGGGCTCCGAGGTAAGTCCTCAGCACTTGCCCCCATGTGACTTGTGGCATTTGCTCTGCCCCTAGCACTCACCATTTCCAGCTGCCTGCCCAAGATAAGGTGGTCCTATTCTCCTGGCCCTGTTTTCTAGCCAACAAGACATCTCCAACATCTGGGGAGGGGACCCGCCCAGGGGGTGTCATCCATGTGTATGGGGACGACAGCAGTGACAAGGCAGCCAGCAGCTTCATCCCCTACTGCTCCATGGCTCAGGCTCAGCTCTGCTTCCATGGACACCGTGATGCTGTCAAATTTTTTGTCTCTGTGCCAGGTACATAGATGATCTTTAGCCTCTTTGCCCACGGTGCTACCGTAGCACAGCTCTGACCGTTTCAGGAGGCTATAGCCCTAAGATTCCTCTGCCCACCACAGGAAATGTACTTGCCACTCTGAATGGCAGTGTGCTAGACAGCCCATCAGAGGGTCCTGGGCCTGCTGCGCCTGCTGCAGATTCTGAGGGCCAGAAGTTGAAGAATGCGCTAGTGCTGAGTGGTGGTGAAGGTTACATTGACTTCCGCATTGGTAAGTCGGCACAAGCTAGAGGTAGGGCTTGGTGTGGGTGTGTGGGGGAGTCCTCATGACTGCCAATCCTCCAGGGGACGGCGAGGATGATGAAACAGAGGAAGTTGCCGGGGATGTGAACCAGGTGAAGCCCGTGTTGTCCAAGGCTGAGCGCAGCCACATCATCGTGTGGCAGGTTTCCTACACCCCTGAGTGAGAACCTGCCCTGCCTGATGCCAACTGTACATAGGACCCTACCTGCCTGCCCCCCCGCCTGTTCCCTGGGGCAGTCAGGTTCGTCCATCCCCTTTTAACCTCTCAACTTGCAGCTTTTGCCTGAGGTCCAGCCCCCAGCTGTTAGAGAGGGGTGAAGCAAGTTTGGGGAGTGAGACAGGAGGAGGAGAGCCTCTGGGACACACCCTGTCTCCAGCAGCTCCTGGCCCTGGCCAACACCCAGCCCCAGTGAAGTCCCAGGGGCCCCTCAGGGCAAGTCAGGACCAAGATTGCTATGGGCAGCTCCCACAGGTGGCCCTGGCAGGAGCGGGAGCCGCATACTGCCGAGTCTTCCCCAAGTCTACTTGCTTTGCATGCAGCCCTGAGGGACCCAGGCCTAGCCACTGTCCTCTGCCCAGAAGCAAGGCTAGAACTGTCTGGATTCCAGGACCTCAGCCAGCCTTCTCTGGAATTTTCCCTATCTCCAAACTTACATTCCCGTGGCCCCAGCCTGGATCTTGCCTGGGAACCTGGCATGAAAGCTCAGGGCCGTCCTCCCTGGGCAGCTGCTTCAGAAGATGACAAGTACCCATTAACCCAAGGGATCCCAAGATTGCCCAGCCCCTCATAGACCAGTGTCCCCTAGGCTCTTCATGGGCACAAGATTAACCTTGGAGGAGCAAGACCCTAGTGCCCTGCCCCTCTCAGAAGCCCCAAGGGTAGAATTTCTCAGGCTGCCAGGGCAGGCACAGGCCTCAGGAAGAAGGATGGCCCTGGTGTCCCCAGAGTCAGTCCTAGGATGCAGGCTCGGCCTCAGGTTAATGGAGGATGGTGTGCTCCCAGGGCCTGCCTCCTGCACAGGGCTCGAAGGAGCCCAGCTCCCGGACACGTACTAAGTGCCTAGGGCTGCCAGCTGTGGCCTGCTCCCTTGGAGAGCAACTAACAGAGGCTGCCAGGCAGAGAGGCCAGAAGAGCTGAGGACTGGCCAGGATGGGCAGAGTTATAAGCAAGTGTGTGGAGGCAGGTGCTGCCCTGGCCCTGGTCTTACTCTTTCAGGGGCATTGATCAGAGTCAGCTGGCCTCTACTGCCCTCTCACCACCAGAGAAGCACAGATCCAGGGGCACTGCCCCTGAGCCCACCTGGCCACAACAAGCTGCAGCATTGCAGCTGCAGGCTTCTCCCCACCATCCTGCCACCTCTCCACTGTGATGTATGTCCCTTGTCTGTTCCCACAGGAGTGTGAAGTGACTGGGGTTAGCTGGGTGGGTGCAGCTGGAGGAAGGGGCCAGTGCAACTCTCCTCAGGCTTTGGCCTTGCAAGTGAACTCACATATCTGCTCTGTATGTAATAAATGTCTTAACAGTACTTTTGTCTTGAAACTATACCAGTGCACAAGGGTTTTCTGCAGTTTATTATGAAAAGAAATACAGGGAGGGATGTGGGAGTGGCTGTCCCTGGACAGACTGGGTCGGGTGGACCTGCACCCACAGCACTATTCCTGCCGCCGAGCTCTGTGAGGATGGTGAAGACCAGCAACCTCCAGGTTGGTAACGCTGACTTTAGTAGTATCTACTCATACAGCCAATGCCCAGCGCTGTCCTCCCAACACAGAAGCTCTTCCTCGTGGAACCAAAGCGCAATCTCTCTGTGAGCGCTTTCCACCGAGTCACTGCCATGAATCACATTCCTGTGCGGGAATGGCAGGTGAGCCGGAGAGGAGGGGCGAGGGGTGGCCAGGGAGTTTGGTAGGACTTACTTGCCAACTTCCACGCAGAAATCCCCACGGATAGTGCCGGGCATGGCGTCCCCTGGGTCAGTGGCCCCTATGAGGGCCCGCGAAGCACGCACAACGTCCATCCCTTGCCACACCTGCAGGGGTTACTGTCAGTGTGATAAGCGCTCCCAAGGCCTAGCCCTCCCCTTGCAGGTCATTGGAAACTCACCATGGCCACCACGGGACCAGAGCTCATGTATTTAACTAGTCGGCTGTAGAAAGGTCTCTCGCGCAGCTCGGCATAATGCTCCCGCAACAACTCTTCGGAGGCCTAGGGGAGGGACAGCTACCAGTACCAGGGCCCTGGCCCTAGACCCGCCCTGGGCTCACTAGCTCCTTTGCCCGCCCATACCTGCACTAGCTTTAGTGCCACCAGCTTGAAGCCCTTTCTCTCAAAGCGACGCACGATCTCGCCCACCAGCCGCCGCTGCACGCCGTCGGGCTTCACTGCCAAGAACGTGCGCTCGTTCACGCCGCTGTAGGCTGCGAGAGTACTGACTTCAGGCATGCCCCACCACGCACGCACCCAGACCGGCCCCTGTCTGCCCTAGGTGCTCACCTGCGGGAAAGAGGTTAGCGAGGATGGTCAGCACCAGGCAGATCATGGCGGCGGATGGGGCGGACCAGGCGGCGAGGGGGGCGTGGCCTCCCTTAAAGGACCTCCAGGCGCGGGCTCCGCAGTCCCAGCACACTTCAGCCCTGGGCACAGCCTGAGCCTGAGTGTACCAGAGCACCAGGCACCCTGCTGCGAACCGCCGCCTTCCCTGCCCCGTCCTGCGGTACCCACGTAATGAAACCACAACACGGGCCACTTCGTGCCTTTATTTCCAGACCAAAGTGCGAGTAAGAGGCCGCCTGAAACCGACAGCCTGACAACTGCGCCACCATTCATTGGGAGGTGTGTCAGGGCTGTAGGGTCTAACTCTCCTCCAAAAGGGAGATCTGGCACAGTCAAAGACACTTGTCCATCAAATGACTCAAACGACTTCTCTGCCCGTCCTGGCAGTTAGACTGGGGTTCCCTTGGCCTTCCCTTTGGTCTCCTGTTTTGCAGGGTAGTCCCAGGGATGCACCCGAGTCCTCTCCAGGTTCAGGAGTGGCTCCTGGACACTGGTATCCCCATTTTTCTGTCGTTCAGCAAGGATCATGGCCCGCAGCAGAGGTGGGTAGGGGACAGGGTTCAACTTGTCCTCTGGTTTCGCAGTGAACGCAGTGAAGGCCTCCTCTTCGTGCTTGGGTACCAACCGCCAATCGTGGTACATGACATGCTCGATTTCCCGAGCTTCATCCTCACTCTTCCCTGGGGAAAGAAGACAAGCTGACTGCCTGCTGGTTGGATAACCTGCGAACCATAACAAGCTCCAACTAGCACCCAGCCTTACCTTTGAAGGTCAGGATGCCCCAGGCCCTCCCGTGGTCCAAGTTCTGCAGAACAAGAGGGGGAATTATCAACACAGAGCCACTGCCACTAAATTACGTAGGTAAGGGAGGTATACAGGCCCAGGTGGTTCAGGGTGGGTAGAACCAGCCGCTGTGGTCCAGGGTGGGCAAGATGAAGAAAGTGTAGACAAGAACGGGCAGCACAGGGAGAGAGCGCACCTGCGCCGTGTAGTCGGGCCTCACTCGCGTGAGGCGCCAGTAGCACGGCTCGTCGTGCTGCCATAGCCAGGACTTGCGGGTGACCAGACGGCCCAGGCCAAACAACGGGAGGCGGGCGAGCAGCTGTAGGAGGCGGCTCTCACGGCGCACGTCGGCCCAGGCGCGCACCGGCAGCCGGCGACCCGAGTGTGGCCGGGTCAGAGTCTCGTAGTCTAGGGCGTAGAGCTGCGAGTCTCGAGGCTGGTTCCGCTGCTCGCGCAAGGCGCGTATGCGGCGGGCCAGCTCGGCGATCAGCCGGGGTCTCACTCTCTTCCGCGCCATGCCTGTGTCCTAACACCGCCGGAAACTTGTGCTTCTGGAGCTCTCCCGATCCGGAAACGGGCGGTGTCCTGTACAAAAGCATCCGGGTACATCCGGAAGCTGTAGGAAGGGTGGACTATGGCAGAGGGAGTACCCAGGAGAGCTACGGGCCAGCGTCGCGGCCGGGGTCGGGGCCTGGGTCAGCGGCGACCTCCAACCTGGGAGATCTCCGACTCAGACGACGAAGGTGCCGCCGCTAGGAAGGTGGGCACGCAAGCCTCGAGTACAGCAAGCGAGCGCAGGACTGCGGCCAAGGCATTACGGGCGGATCAGGTCCTTAGTCGCCTGGCGGTGTGCGTGGATCCAGGTGCGGGGCCGGGGGTGAAGAGGCTGGGAACTTGGGGCTGGCTCCACGTCAGGGTGGCAGCGTCATCCACAAGCCCTCACGGGAGAGGGTGAAATGACCGAGCTGTCATCTACCATTTCCAGCTATCCTGGAAGATGCAGGTTCCGATATCCTGATGGAGGCGTTGGGCACGCTAGGCTGTGAATGCCGCATCGAGCCGCAGCTCCTGTCCCGCAGCCTGCAGTGGAGCGTCGTGAGGACCGACCCAGCCCCCAGCAGTGTGAGTGTCTCACTATCACCACCCTAGTGCCGGTCTTATTTCAGGTGTCACTTCTGCCTCTGGCTAGCGAAGTCTCTGCATCTATCTTTCTTGCCTCGCACAGGAGTAACCTAAAAGCTGAAGGATGCCCAGTCGCATTTCTTAACACAAGAAACCTGAACCCAACTGCTGCCAGAACCTCCTGTTGGCAATGAGGATGGGTTGTTCATTGAATGGGCTAGTTTTGTAGTCTGGAACTTCGAGGGAGCAGTCCTGGCAGGCCTGAACGCCACTGTGTGGAGAGGTGGAGAGTTATTGACAGTGTTTGGTGGCTGGGCAGTAGGGGGAAAAACCTTGGGCCCACCCAGGTGGTTAGCAGGGCTGGCGATGTCCCCTACAGGTGCCGCTGGAGGTGTGGCCTGAGGATGAGCGGGAACAGCTGCTGTTGCTAGAACCCCAGGAGTTTCTTCGGAGTGCTGTGCAGCTGTCCCAGGTATCTGGGGAAGATCTGTCATTTGTCTTGTAGGGCTGGAGCTACCATAGAGGTGTTGAGGGAAACACAAGGAAACCTGCTGAGCGCTCTAGACACAAGAGGATTGAAGGTCCTCTGAGAGAACTGAGAATGGTGACCTGGACTGCAAACTGGCCGGGGTGGGGGAGGAGCCTAGAATTCTGGCTGGTAGTACCCATATGTGCTGGCTGTGGGGTCTGCCTACAACGACTGATAATCGTTGTATCACGATTGGCTGCTCGTGTTCCTTGAACTCAAGGGGAACAATGCCTAGCTGATATTTGCCTGGAGTACAGTTCTGCTGATCTCTTAGTGGGTGCTAGTGACCAGGGGTCAGCATTTGTCAAGCACCTGATGGGTGGCCAGCCAATGGCCAGCCTGGGTGTAAAGTGGACCAGAAGCAAGGGGGCCGGCTCACTTCTGCACCATAGCTGGAATGTGCCTGGGTACTCCTGAGCCTTAAGGAAGCAGAGCCAATCCCCAGAGAACAGACAAGACCTGGGAGATTCCCCCAGTTCCCTCTTGCCTCTGGAAACACCGCACTGGTGGCTATGGCGCGCTGCCGTGGCCCACCTGAGAGCAGGTGTGTGATGGTTCTTCTTTCAGACCACAGGTCCACCTTACTCCACGCCCTGGCTGCCTCCGAACAGTCCAGCCCGCCTCCACCTGGCTGTCATTGGACTGGATGCATACATGTGGTACCACTCTCCCTGAACTAGAAGGGCTGGCTTGGGTGGTGTTCCAGTAAAATGGGATTGCCTCTAGGGGCTGCTGTGTTCCAGCCGGCCCCACTTGCCCTGGGTGGACCCTGCAGAGGCAGGAGACTTGGAAGCCCAAAGGTTCCCTCTGTTCAGGTCTCAGCATTCCAGTTCTCAAAGGACATGGCAGCTAAATAAGTCAAAGGAAGCCCACGGCAAGGTGGCCATCAGCTGGCCCGAGGTGGAGGAGGTAAGGGCTGCCACTGAGTTGCGTTAGATGGCTGGCCTCGGCTTCTGCACTTGGGTTGCTTTATGGGGCCTGTCAGAGCTAGACTTTGTCCCCAGCAAAATGGGTTGGCACTCCTCAGAGGACATCCAGCCCATACCCACTGTCACGCTCCCCAGGTCCTGGTGCTGCTTCAGCTCCACGCAGACCTGGATGTGCTGCTGGTGGCCTCATGGCAGGAGCTGAGTCAGTATGTGTGTGCCTTCACCAAGGCCCTCTCCCAGCGCCCTTCCAAGTATGTACCCCCGCAGGGACCTAGTGGAGGTGGGACAGGGCTGGAGGGCCGCACAGATGAAGGTTCTCAAGGCTCTGTCTGGGTTTCCCTCTCATTTCAGGCAGTACCGGGACTCCCAGGCCTTTTCCTTCTGCACAGCAGGGCACTGGGCCTCAGGTCAGCAAGTGGCCAAAGATGGCTCTGGGCTCCGAGGAGTATGGTGGCGGCAAATCAGACAGTTCAACCGGGTCAGCCCAGCTGTGGCTGATGCTGTTGTCACCGCCTTCCCCTCGCCCCGCCTTCTGCAACAGGTGAATCCCCAAGTCCCCTTCCCAGGACTAGGACCTAAAGCCTGCATACTCACACCTGTGCCCACTCTAGGCTTTACTGGACTGCGGCACGGAACAGGAGCGCCTGAATCTCCTAGCTGACCTCCCCGTGAAGGGCCACAGAGGCAGGCAGCCCCGGAGGGTGGGACCTGACATTTCACGCCGAATCTGTATCTTCTTGACCACCACCAACCCCCACCTCCTGCTGGACCTGAGCTCTTGATCACACCTGTGACATCCTTGGGCTGCTCCTTGCCCAAGAGACTGACTAGTCACTCTGAGAGGCAGGCAAGGATTGGGCCCGACCAGCATACTTTTTCAGTCTGGGTTAGACCGTTGTTCTCTGGTCAAATGGAAGCATCATGAGAAGCTGGGCAGTAGGTAGCAGGGGCCCTGGAATGACTGGGGCTTCAACATGTCCTTGGCCTGGATCCTGGGTGCAGGAAGCCTGATGGCAGAACCGAGTGCCCATTTGGGTAATTCCCAGTCCCATTGCTATTTGGAAGCTTAGGGTACATCCTCAGGAAGTAGTAAGAGACCCTCGGGAGAAGAGATCCAAGCTGCTGGACAGACAGACACAGTGAAAGATAAACCATAGGCACGGACAGCTCAGGCCTTATTAGGGACCGTTTTAATGTTATATAGCCTATGGGAACGAGACAAAAACCCTTCACAGGGCACCCACTGACATCTTTGTAATGGGCAGGAGCTGACAACATGCAGTTGCAAGTCAGGAAAACCCCAAGACCCTGTGGGTTGGGACAGCCCATCTCCTTTTTCCTGGGCTGTGAGTGTTTGAGTAAGCTAGCATCCCAGGTTTATAATCCAGGTCCTGAAATGTTTGGGCTGCTGTTCCCAAGACACATGGCAACTCAGAGCACAAACAGAGTGCTGCTCCCCCAGCACATGCAGTAGAATGGCCTCCACGCTCCACAGCCATCAGAAGACTATCCTGGCTTCAGAGAGATGGGGACAAGCCTGGACCTCAGTTCTTCCTCTCCTGCTGCCCTGGAAGGGACAGAATAAGGTAGCCGCGCTTCAGCTGGAGAAGTCAGCTTCTTTTGCAGCGCTTCCTCTGACAGGGCCTGGTCTCGGTGCTCTCAACACCAGCTGTGGCTGTGCCAGGAGGGGGTCCAGGGGACTTCCAGTGGTTGCAGTTCATGCTCAGGACCCAGCCCAGCTTGTTACGTAGCACTTGCTTGAGGCCAGGTGGCAAGGGCAGGCCCTCGAGGGTATCTCCTGAGTTTGGCCGCAGCTGGCGCAGGCGATAGCAGCACAGGTATTGCAGGGAGGTGGAGCTGGCACAGGAGCGGATGACTTTCATGCTGCTCTTGGCAGCTGTGGAGCACACCATCGGGTAGAACCTTCTGTTTTGCAGCCGGGTGGCAGCCACTCCTGGAAGGAAGACTCAACCTGAGTGTATGTAGGTCAGGAGCCAAGAAGCTCCTCCCATAATACACCAAGGTGAACAGCTCATGCCACTCTGAACACAGAAGACAGACTCAGCTTGGCTTCACCTGTCCACCCTGGAGAGCCTCAGATCAGCTGCCTGACTGTACCCTATGCTCCATCTTTGGTCTCCAGCACCTGACTGAGACCTGGTCAGGAAGGCACCCTCACCTATGCACTTCCTGTTCTTGAAGAAGGTCAGCGTCCCATGCCAGGTGTCCAAGTGTACGCCGATGATAGAGCCCTGGCCGAAGCGTGATGAGAAAGTCATCTTGTCGCCTTTGTGATGGAGGAGCCCTGGGAGAGCAGACGGGTAAGCCTGGGAGGCCTGTGACTCTGCCGGCCCCGCCCACAACCCAGGCAATACCTACCAGTGTAGGAGAGACCCCAGCTGTCTTCGTCCCTGCCAAGCAGGCTGCAGAATGTGTGATGGTACTTGTCCAGGTCTACATCTGAGGTCCCAATGCCCACCATCTGAAACAGTGGGGCTGAGCTAGTTAGGTGCCTAGGGGCCGGGGCCCATGGCAGCTACCCTCTTGGCTGGCCATTTACCATGTCAGTGCCATACACAGGAGAGGTCATCTTGATTTCCCAGAAATGCTGGCCATCCCCTAGCTCTTTGGTGCCCCGGATGGCCGCAGTGCCACAGCTGTACTCCATATGAAAGCTGACCTTGCGGTTATCACAGCTCAGCAAGGTGGCTGAGGACTTGTTCAGGTCATCCCAGACCCAATCAAAATCTGTAAGACAGAGGCCCCAAACTAGGCAGGGCTGGTGCAAAGCAGCCTTACTCTGGTGCTAGAGAATCTGCCCGCCCCATCCCCCTACCCCAGGCACCAGTGACGGGCACTCACCCTCATCCTCCTCACCACACCGGCAGTCCTTGCTGCGGTGTGCTGTGTGTAGGCTGTTGCAGAAGGTAGCCTCGCTCTGACCCTCACAGTCACAGAAGGACTCCCCTGTCACAGGCACGGCACTGGGGATGGATGGTGGCAGGGAAGAGTACTCAGGGTCGGAGTCAGAGTCACTGTGCTGGGAGGAAAGTGACAGATTCTATTTATGGCAGCTTTCCCACTGCCAGGCTACCTGACCCTTTCTCACATCCTCCAGAAGAATCCAGACACCTCCTGGGGTTCTCCAGTGTTCAGCATAAGCAGCCTCAGTGCTAAAATTTGACTTATATGCATGAGAGTACAGTGGAATGGGGAGGTGTTCCTGGGGGACAGCGTCTCACTTCACTTCTTAATGGACTCTAAGATTCAATATACAGCCGTCAGCACCATTTCCGCACAGCCAGAAGCCTGGCCACCACAGACCACAAGAGAAGGGGCCCTCCAGCGCCCACCTCCTGTCGTTTCCAGGTAGCTCAAGGTCTCCTAAACCACGGGGCTGGTACTGTCAGCAAGGTCTAGCATCTGGTTCCTCACAGCCTAAGTAAGACCTAAGCCTTAGGATGTGTGCTCCCATCCCATGCAGGGCCACCGGAAGCAAAAGGAGCATCGCAGTGAATCCTAATGGGCTAATGTGGCTGCTGCAAACTCCTCCAAAGATGCAGTCCATGTGGCTGGAGCTCAGTCCTAGGAGGCTGACAGGTGTAGACAAAGCAGGGCTGGCCAGGTTCCAGCTACTGACACTATTCCCATTCAGCTGCTCGGCAGTCTCCCTGGAGCTTTGGCTTCTGCCTCCTTGGCCTGCCATGCCCTACACAGTTCATGACCCCTCTATAACCTGAGCAGACCGCGACCATATCAGTTCTGTCGTCCACTCTTGAGTCACATTTATTGCCAGCCACATATCCAGCCCTGTGATGGGCACCAGGTGATCCCTGCGATCCCTAAATGGAAGCATTCAGCCACCAACAGAAGCTTGGACCAGATCTTTCACCCCCATATTCTTTCCACAATACTCAACGCTCTCCACTCTCCTGTTCTCTGCTTCTTTTGCAATACTGCCAGCTCCTCGGGCAAGGCCCCAAATCACACACCCGATCCCAAGAACCATTATGGTGGTTGTTCAGTACCGTGAGGAAGTAGCCAGCACCAGACAGCTAAGGGAAACTGGAGACTAACCTTCAACTCCAGGCCTGCATGCTGGAATAGGGGAGTAGTAACTCCACAGGAAGCCAGACACAGGATGTAGTAACCGAGGTGAACCTAGACCCTTCAGCAGCCAACCAGAACAGCTATCCTGTCTGAAGGAAAGGCTTATAGGGCAGACCTTGCACCCACTGGCAAAGATGGGCTCCTCTAAAGCCAAGGCAAACCCAGTGAATCAGGAGTCAGGGTATACAGTCAATCTCCCTTAGGACAGGAAGGAGGGAGGATGCGGCTCAACCCAGCAAAGGGCCCAGGGACACCAGGAACAACTGACACCTGACTACATGACAGGCATGCATGTGTCACTGCTGCCATCCCTCAGTGATGACTCTGAGGCAGTAGCAGGCAGGCATACAGGCTGCTCCAGGGTACACTGTCATTGGGCGTGGCTGAAAATTTGGGCTGACCTCTCAAGTTCAGAAGACCCCACTGACCAAGTCAGTAAACCTATGGCTTCCAAGTTTTCCTCACACCCATGTGAGGCGATCCCATGAGCTTCTAGAAGGGACTGTGTTGTAGGAAGCTATGACATCAGAGTAGAGGCGACACAGGGCAGGGCCAGAATACCAGCAAGACTGATGAGCCACCCCAAGGGCCTGGTCAGGTGTATCAAGCTGGTATCTACCCTGGGCCCTGCATTCCTGGGCCTCCCTGTGCCTGGAGTCAGCAACAAAGGATGTCTTTGAAAACTGAACTCAAGAACTAAAGATTTAAGAACAAAAACAGAAGCATTTGTCGATGGCCTGAGTTTAATCCCATGGGTATCATATGGTAGAAGCATCCTGACTTGACATGCTCATCATGGGGCACGTGTGCCCACACAGTAAATAAACTGCTTCAAGTCCAAGGCCAGCTTGTGTTACAGTGTGACACTATTTCTAAAAAAAAGCAGCTGGTGGTAGCACATGCCTTTCATCCCAATGCTTGGGAAGCAGAGGCAGGTGAATCTCTGAGTTCAAGTCTAGCTTGGCGTAGTTCCAGAATAGCCAAGGCTACACAGAAACCCAGTCTCAAAAAAAGAAAAAATAAAGACCACAAATCCTTTTATACACATAAATGTAAAGTGAATATTTGTGTAGCAGAAGAAACATACAGGGTGATCAAGATGGTCCAGCATGTGTGTGCTTGCTACAATAAATAAAGAACAACCTGAGCTTGATCCCCAGGTCCCAAATAAAGGTGGAAGGAGAGGACAAGCCCACAAAGGAAAACAAAAATTGTCTCCTGACATCCACCCATTAACTGTGCCACACAATAGTAAACAAAACAAAAATATCCAGAAGGTGGGTACCAAGTTGGCAACAGTTATTCCGGAAACTGGCAGGGCTGATGACTAGGCGTCCGCTGTGCACTGAGCAGCACTGTCCGGGACTCACATTCCCTGGACAGGGATTCCTGTCCGTCCTGAGTCTCTGTCACTCTCAAGCTACACAGTCTTTACCAGGCCAAAGAGCCCCCTTCCGAGCATGAGATACCAGGAGACAGTCCAACCTCCATCCACACACTGGTCCACCCCACCTTGTCAGTGAGACCTACCTGCCCATCAGAGTCATAGCCCCGGTTAGTGGTGCCTGCCAAAGCCACGGCTCGGGCATCTGTGTCTCGGCGGGCTGCACTCAGAACAAAGTGCCATGCTCTGCTACTCCGTGGACGCCGGGCCATTGTGGAAAGGACCTGGAGAAAAACTTAACTGTAAGTCTTAAAGACACAATGTGTCAGAATACCGAAACAAGACCAATACCCAAACTCTGCCCCCTGGTATTTCTGGGCCACCTGGCAGGCTAGGCCACAGACCCACCACAGGATGGGGACTATGCGGCCCTGAACACTCAGCCTGGGCTCCAGAAACTCCCACAAGCTCATACCTGGCTCCAGTATCTGAGAACCTCAATCAAGCACAGGGCGATGGTGTGAAACGCAACCCAGACACCCATAACTCTGGAGGTGCCCCAGCCCATCTCTGCGTTCCATTCAGGAGCTGCTGCCCCTCGGGTATGACACTTAACTTGCTCCTCCTCCGCTGTCCACTTTGGCAAATGGCATCCCCAGCATCCAGTTCCTCATGCCAAAAACACAGCTGTCATCCACTCCTGACACCCCCTTCTTCCAGCACACCTGAAGTGGTTCCAACTTGTCGAAACCCACCACTCCTGCACCACCCAACTCTCTCTGACCCATCCCGCTCCACACACTACAAACCCAGCTCAGTCTCGGAAACAACCTTAAACTCCACTCAGGCCTTGACGTCGTTGCTGGGACAAAATGCAAGGCTCTGGGAGGGATAGATCTCCTCACCCCAGTGGACTGTCTGGGTCTAATAGTCGACTCCCGTCCCCCGCAGATCCACTGCACTACCCTACCTCGCCCCAGTCACCCACAAAGGGGCCGAGCGTGGCCGCGCCCAGCACTCCGCAACAGTTGGGCTGGCTGAGGGCCGGACAGGAGTACACGGTAGGAACCCAATGAATGAACCTCAGAAGTCCCGGGACGCGGCCGCGCTCGGCCTCCGCGGGGCCAGAGGCTCGCGGATCTCGCTACGACGAAGCGGCTGGCACCTGGCTCCGAGGTCCCCGCCCAGAAACCCGAGCGCCACCGCCGGGGAACAAAGGGTGGCCGGTTTGACCGCCTGCAAGGTCAGCGCGCCGCCCGCCGGGCCTGGCCGGGCTGGGCCGGCGCGGCTCACCTGCGGCCAAGCGCTCCGCCGGCGCTGACCCACTTTCCGTTCCGGCCGCGACGCAAACAATCCCCGCCCCCGCGCTGCATTGGCCAGGCAGCCGAAGGCGGGCGCTCCTGCGGCTTCGCGCGGGGGCGGGTCTCGCGAGACAGGACTGCTGTCGAGAGGCTTGCTCGACTTGTCAATCCTGAACCAAACTTCCTACTGGTCCTCGTTAGAGCTGTCAAAAAGATTCTCGCATCACTATTGGACAAGCATGCGGAAGTATTTCTGTGTCCGTGGCGTCATCATCAGTTGCCAGGATCGGGTTCTCTTCAGGTGATCTGATTGGCTGACGATTGAGAGACTAGGCCTCTCAAAATGAGCCAGGGGCGGACTCTTGTTGCCATTGGTTCAAAGGCTCAGAGGTTTGGAGAGAAAGCGGAAGGGAGTCGCGAAGAGCAGCTGGCGGCGGGATGGAGGCGGCAGCTGGTGAGTGTGCGGGTCGGCCAGGCGTGAGGGGTCGGGGAAGTCTGAAGGCGGACCGAGTGCAACTCACCGGTGGCCTGCACACAGAGTGGCCTGAGACGCCAATGCATGGCATGTCCCCTTGTTTACCGAGCCAGCCGGGTGACGCGGATGCACATGGAGGCGGTTACGGCTGCTCTAGGTCCTCAGCCTTGCTCCTCCCAGAGAGCTGGGAGCCCGCTGCAGTCTGTGCATTCGGGCACAGGTGCCGCGTAGCTGTGATAAACTAGCCTCTATATTTCCTCTGTCTCTGCTGAAGTTAGCTGGCATTTAAGGATTATCACAGGTGAGCGTTCGTACACGGCGTCACGTGTAGCACGTGCCTTCAGTTAATCCGCCTCAGGCAGAAGTGAGATCCTGACAGGCAGGTCTGGGACTTTTAGAAGACCTTCTACCAGGGTGCCCTTGTCTTTGTCGCTCTCCCGGACACCCCAACTCCTTTTTCTCACCAGAGCCCGGGAATCTGGCCGGAGTGCGAAATATCATCCTTGTCCTCTCTGGAAAGGGGGGCGTTGGGAAAAGTACCATCTCCACGGAGTTGGCCCTGGCGCTGCGCCACCAGGGCAAGAAGGTGAGGCCCCGACCCGGACTGACACCTGCTGCACTTAGTTTCCAGCTCCCAGCAATCCTAGAGGGCTTCTCTCCACCCTCAGCCTCCACTCTCTTTTAGGTGGGGATCCTAGATGTAGACCTGTGCGGGCCCAGCATCCCACGCATGTTCCGTGCACAAGGCAAGGCAGTGCACCAGTGTGACCAAGGCTGGGTGCCTGTCTTTGTGGATCAGGAGCAGAGCATCTCCCTCATGTCTGTGGGCTTCCTGCTGGAGAACCCTAACGAGGCCGTGGTGTGGAGAGGTCCCAAGAAACATGGTAAGAACTCAGTGGGAGGGAGGTCCTCCAGCTGTCCCTTCAGTACCACTTTATTGTGGCTACTTTCCCTCCTATCATGGTAGCTAGGTATTTGGTAAAGTAAGGATCTAGCCCTGGCCTCTTGGTATTGGAGACTCTGTGCCAATGGACCGCTTCCACGGCTCATGCATGCCCACCCAGCTGGATATACACACCCCTGTGTCCCTGAGAAGCCTCTTCCAGCTTCTGTGACAGCCATATCAGCCTCTGAATGGAGAGAGCGACATGGGACCCACACAGGGGAGTGTTGGGACCAATTAAGTCCTAGCCTTCAGCTGGATGTTGGGACTAATTGAGTCCTGGCCTTTAAGCTGTGCCTAGCTTAGAGGATCAGAGGATGGGATTTTCACCTGTTGGCCATTGACTGCCGTGTATTTAAGCCTACATGGTGTTAATTAAATTGGGGCTTTTGGTATCAGTGTTAAAAGGTCTGCATGTCTGTCTGTCTCTGCATCTGTATTCTCAACCTCCAGCCCCCTTTCCCGAAGCTCGTGAACTGGGTTCTAGCGCACAGAGCACAGACACGGGGGCGTGGTGCGCGGCAGGGGAGAAGCTGTGTTTGGCCTGTGTTGTCCATCTCTTAGTTAGGAAGGGAGGTCTCCTGAGAGCCTCGCCCTCTCTCAGCACACGGGTCTGAGGCGCAACAGTGTGTAGTGGGCCATGCGTTGAACTCCAAGGAGGTAACGTTAGACCATCCTGGCTGTAGTGGGGGGCTGCCCGGAAGAAGAACACACTTAGAGGGAATGGCTCGCTGCTCCTGGACGTGCCAGCAAGGAGCTTCATGTCAGGCCATTAGAGGACCAGAGGCCCTTCGGGGAGACTCAAGGTTCTGTCATCACCCGGGGCCATAAGGGGTAGAGCCGGGTCAGGTGGAGTGTGTGGAGGCAGTTCAGTGCTGGCCATAACACGGCTGCTGGGAAGCATGGAGTGCTTGTGCAGCCCCCCTGAGCTCTGCCTCCCCAGTCACCTCGCAGATCAAGGACCCTTGCTGCCTTGTGTGGCAGGTGTTCCCATTGTCCCCCGAGAGTTGCCCAGTAGCTGCTGGTAGATCTGGAGCTGGGGGCTGGACAAGATGGGCCTCCCCAGCCTAACCCCCCCTCAGGTTACTTCTGGTCTCTGGGGTCTCGGCAGCGCTGATAAAGCAGTTCGTGTCTGACGTGGCCTGGGGAGAGCTGGACTATCTGGTTGTGGACACGCCACCAGGGACTTCTGATGAGCACATGGCCACCGTGGAAGCCCTGCGCCCCTACAGGCCCCTGGGGGCCCTTGTGGTCACCACACCACAGGTACTACGGCATCTCCAAGGTCACCTGGGGCGTGTGTCTGTGTGCCTGTGTCCTGTTGGGCTGGGCTGTGGTGGGCCATGTTCCCTGCTGATTGCATGGTTCTTGGCTGACATGTGGCTGACTGGCCTCTTTACTCTGATCTACAGGCAGTGTCTGTTGGGGATGTGAGGCGGGAGCTGACTTTCTGTAGGAAGACTGGGCTGCAGGTCATAGGGGTCGTGGAGAACATGAGCGGCTTCGTCTGCCCACACTGCGCTGTGAGTCTCTGAAGATGGGTGGGCTTAATTCAAGGTCTGAGGGAGTGAAAGACAGGGCAAGCAGTCAGAGGCTTCCAGAAAGTTCCCTGCCCATCAGTTCAGATGAGTGACTTCCTGGCCAATGAAGACATTGTTCCTACCTGGGTATTCTCCCTGGAGCAGCTGGAGGTCTCAGCTTGGCCGTGGGTCTGCAGACTGGACCCTCACAGCCTTTGTTTCCTAGGACTGCACCAACGTCTTCTCCAGGGGTGGAGGGGAGGAGCTGGCCCAGCTGGCTGGAGTCCCCTTTTTAGGTAAGTGTCAAGAGCAAGCCAGCAAGGGTCCCAGATTGCACCTCCCAGGCTTCTGAATGGGCCTGACTTCAGTGAGTGTGGAGTTTGGTTTATGTGGGCCGCCCGCCGCCCAGCAGTCTTGTGGGAGTGCATGTGGCAGGGGTACCAGGCTCTGCCACTTGTCCCAGTTATTGTCAGGGAGGTCAGCAGCCTGAGTACCTGGTGAGTATGTGGTGGTTGACACTTCTCACCTGCTGAGCCTTGCTAGGCCTCCTCTTATTTTTGTTTGTTTCTTGGGGAGGGGGTTGTGGCACTTGCCACAGGGAACATGGGGAAGCCAGGTGACAGTTTGGGGTGGGGGGGCCAGTAGGTCCCAGAGACTGAACGCGGGTTGTCAGACTCAGCAACAGCACTTCCACCACTGAGCCCTCTGTCAGCCCTTTCCTGGCCTTTGCTGTTGCAGGCTCGGTTCCCCTGGACCCCCAGCTCACCAGGAGCCTGGAGGAGGGCCGTGACTTCATCCAGGAGTTCCCCAAGAGCACTGCCTATGCCGCACTCACTTCCATCGCCCAGAAAGTTCTGCACAGGATGCCTGCTCTGCACTCCTGACAGCCTCCCAGCCTCTCTGTTCACAGCCTATAGGAGCTCTGGGAGCTGGTGTCCTCAGGACTGGCCTGAGCAATGGCTGGTCTGTGCAATGACCTCCCTGTGCAGACATCTCCCTGCAGGCCCCAGTGTTCGGGGCAGAGTTTTCTTTACCATCAGCGGCCTCGCCAGACTAGTTTGTAGCTGAGGGAACGGTTTGGGTCCTAGTTTCTTAAGATGGTCGCAGCCTTAACCTCCACCCTATGGGCTTTGTCCAGCCCTAGTTCCCTCCGCCCCAGATCCACAGGCTGCTCAGACAGCACACTATACACGAGCTGGCCAGTACGTTCTCCTCCTGACTGACCCTGAGTGCCCACAAGGACTGTGCTGTGGAGCCTTCCGTGATGCACTGTGTGGTTTACTTGGTAACTTACGGGAGTCTACCATTAAACTATCTCCCTATCTTGTGGAGAACCCAGCATCCAGACCCTTCTGTCCTCAGTGAGATGGCTTTTGATGCATTCTAGGTCTGGAACAGGCAGTATTAGTAAAGATAAAACGGGGCCTGAAGAGATGGTGAGGATGTCTGTCTTGTCTTGGGGACAGGTGTCAGCACGTTGTGTTTTCAGAGACCCGTGGGCCTGGGACAGCTGGAAGCCATAGGATGAGAGTTGAGGAGTGAGCTGAGGCACGGAGGCCCTCTCCTCCTTCCTGGAAAGGTCAGGAAGGAAAGCTCTGGAAAGCACATGGTAACCTGTTATGTCTTCCTGGGGCAAAGCTGAGGTCTCCAGGGGACAGTGGGGGCCTGGGAAGCATTTCAGAGGATGGTTCCTGCAGTCAGATGGGAAGGCGCTGTCCTCACCTCCCACCTGCCTCCGCCCCAGCACCACTGTTCATGCACAGCAGTGAGTGATGTGGTGACCTCCACAGCTGGGCTCTGACCACCTGGGATCTGGACAGCTGTGAGAAGCCCACCTGGTCCCAGTGTCGTGCCCTGAGGGAAGGCTGCAATGTCATGTTTTGGGAAGATATAGGTGCCTGTAGTTTCTTGTGTTGGAGGAGAGGGTCCCAGGAAACCCAAGAGGGCATGGACGCAGCAAGGTGAAGTGGGACGTATGTATTTTCCCAACACCAGCAAGGCACAGGTAGGCTCAGGTAGAGCTGTAGAAGAGGTGGGGACAAGGGCACACTCAACAAGCCATGCTTAGTGCTTGCTTTTAATTGTTGCCAGCAGGGAGTGCTGCTGAGTGCTTCGCCTCCTGGTTGGGTCCTTGGGCACCTAGCCTGTGCCCACCTTTCTGAGTTTAGGCCACATGGCTGCCAGTACTGCCCTGCTTCTAGGAAGTGAGCAGCCTAGGACCTGTCCCCTAGAGTTGAGTAGGTATTCTCCGCCCTTCCCCCCACTGGCTTCGAGGGCTGGCGATTCTGGTAACAGTGAGAACTGTCCTGACCACAAGGCGGCATTAGGCCAAATCAGGCCAGTGGTAGCCAGAGTCAGCAGTGCGCAAAATGTGTTTCGCTGATGTCTCGAAGGTCGAGGCCTGAGACGTCGGCAGGGCCAGCACAGGTGATGTTGTTGTAGGTGTGCACCGGTTGGCAGTCATCCCCCTCACAGACAGTCTGAACAAAGCGGGGGACAACGCTGGGGTTCTGCAGGGCAAAGTCACGCAGTGCCTTGAGGGGACAGTGGCAGTCCCAGGGGTTGGCATCAAGCCACAGACGCTCTAGGCCAGGCTGTGGTGAGAAGGTGTGCAAAGAGTTGTTCCTGAGGCTGAGGTAGCGCAGCCGCCCCAGTCGTGAGAAAAGGCCTTCCGACAGCCCCTCCAGGCGGTTGTGGGAGATGTCCAGCCAGAAGGTCCGCTGCAAGGGGCTCAGTACATCCTCAGACAGCGCCGACAGCCTGTTATACGAGAGAAGCAGGTACTCCAGCTGACCAAGTCCCTGGAAAAGCTGGCGGGGCAGATGTGTGAGCTGGTTGTCGGTAAGATCAAGCTCAAGGAGCTCAGAGAGCCCTGCCAGGCTATGCTCCTCGATGCTGGAGATGCTGTTGCCCCTGAGGAAGAGCCTGCGCAGCCCCGAGAGGCCGGCGAAAGTGTGCAGGCGGATGCGGCCCAGGCAGCTGTGCTCCAGGTGCAGGCTGTGCAGCTTGCCCAGGCCCTGGAACACTCGCTCTGGGAGGTTCTTCAGACAATTGCCGGAGAGATTCATAACGGCCACATTGAAGAGACCAAAGAAGGCACCCATCTTGACCTCATGGATCTGATTGTCATTGAGCGTGAGCACCTCCAGCTGCCCAAGGCCCTCAAATGTCTTCTCACCTAACTGCCGGATGCGATTGTGACCAAGCTGCAGTTCCTCCAAGAAGTGTAAGTCTTTGAAAGTACGGGGCCGCAAGATAGTGATGGCGTTGTGTGCCAGGCGCAGAACATGCAGACCCAGCAGGCCTGGGAAGGTGTCCTCCAGGAGGCCTGCCACGCGGTTATGGGACAGGTCCAGCCAGCGCAGTGCCTTCATGCCCAGGAAGGCACCGGGGGCCACAGCTGTGACAAAGTTGCGGTCCAGGTACAGCTTCTGCAGCCTGGGCAGGTGTATGAAGACGTTGGCTTTGACGCTGCGCAGCGCATTCCTGCTCAGGTCCAGCTCTCGCAGCTCACCCAAGCCACAGAAGAGCGAAGGCTGCAGGTAAGCCAGTTTGTTGCCAGCCAGCACCAGCTCCCGGAGGTTACCCAGGCCCTGGAACACCGTATCTGGCAGTACCACTAGGCTGTTCCAGCCCAGGTTGAGGTCCCAGAGGTGACTGAGGCCCCTGAACAGCCCCTCTTCCAGCCGGCCCAGGAGGTTGTTGCTCAGGCTGAGTGAAGCCAGGCTGGGCGTGTGCGTGAACAAGCCAGCAGCGAGGCCCCGGAGCAGGTTCCGCTCCAGGTGCAAGTGGTAGAGGTTCTGCAGGCCCAGCAGTGCCTGGGGCTCCAGACTGCTCAGCCAGCTGCCCTGCAGGTTGAGGAAGTCCAAGCTGGACAGGTTTTGGAAAGCCGCCGAGGGGATGGAGGAAAGGTTGTTGCCGTCGAGCCACAGGGCCCTGGTGCTTGCTGGGATGCCATCAGGCAGCCGTGTGAGGTTCCTCGAACTGCAGAAGACACTGAGCTCCTCTGTGTGGTCGTCATAGCTGCAGGTACAGGTGACAGGGCACGGGGGGCCCTCGGCATCTGTGGATGCTCCAGGATCTGCCCCTTGCAGGTCACAGGAGCCCAGTGCCACCCAGAAAGCCAGAAGTACCACCAGGGCTGGGCCTCCTGTGGGGAGAAGGGCTTGGCAAGGAGGTGCCCAGAGGACTGTGACCCACGATGTGAGCCAACCCCTGGGCTTCCCTAGGCCTCAGCCACTGTAAGAGAAGGGTGTTGTTTGAGGTCTGAGACCTGTGATCAACCCTCTTTGATATGAGCAGCCAGATCCTATCCTTGGAAGTAACTTCACTTTTCCAGTTCACGGGACCAGCGAGTGGTGGTCCCCATCTCATCGCACCCAGGGTTTAGAGGCTTCCATTTCAACCTGGCTCCACAGGCAACCCTGGCCCTGGCCCTGGCCACTAGGCCATGTGGCAGTCTGTGCCCTCTGGGGTATACACAGTCAGGCTGAAAAGCAGAGCCGAGCTGTTGGCCAAGACCTGGCTGTTCCAGAATATTCTGGAACAGACCCGGGCAGCATATTCATTTGTGGTCCCCAGTGACTGAACGGCAAGCTGGGCACTCCCTGCCTGCTGGGCCCCTAGCTGGAAGAGGCACACCCTACTTGCTCCCCAGCCTGTACCTACTGCTGGCAGAAGAATGGGGTCTAGAAAACCCTGTCTCCACTCTCACGGCTCCACCAGCACCTCAGGTCTATGCCGAGAGCACCAGCTCAGGCTGGGCAGCACCGTTCCGCACCACACAGCCTGCATCCGGAGTAACTGTACAACGGTTCTGGAGTGAGACTTCATGGAGCAGCCCCTGGCATTGTGGTAGCATGCCAAAGGCAGGCAAGGATAAGACTGGCTTCGTACTCACCCAGGGCTGGGCCCCTGAGAGGAGCAGAAGCTAGAAGGGTCACAGGCTGTGGCTAGCACACCGTCGCGGCAAGCTGTGAGGTAGGGCTTTGGGGAGCTCTTTTCTGCACCTCGATATGCCCAGGGGTTCGGTACTTGTTCCTGCCTGCCCTGCCTTCCTTCGGCCCTCCCCCCAGTGCCACCACCAAGGGAGAGCGTAACAGACCCCTTGGGGTCATGATTAGCAGAATCCAAGACCCCATCCAGAATTCCCACCAGCCCACCCTGAGCTGAGCTCACTGCAGCTTTTCCCAGTGGGCTCAGGGTTGAGGGCCAGCTACCCTCAGAGCAAGTGGCCGGGATACGGGGTCCTCACCTGTCCTCGGGGCCATTGCGCCTCGCACAGAACTGGCTGCAGGCAGGCAGTGAGTAAGGGCTGCCTAAGTGCAGGCTGCTGCCCTCTGGATTTCCTCACTGCCAGTAGCTGGCAGCCTTAAGCTGGCCCTGCCCCACACTCGGTCTCCTTTAACCCTCTCGTGCTGGGCAGCTAGTCTCAACCGCAAGTCTTCTGGGTGCAGATGGTGCGGGGGAGACGTGGGGCTCTGAAGGCTGCCCATGCAGGTGTTGAAGGTAGAGGCTTGTTGGAGCAGCCTTACAGGATCTGGTGCTCAAGATAGAGAGGCCCCTCTCTCCAAGTAGATTCAGCCAAGGTGAGAATACCCTAAGGGAGCTCGCAGATCCTGGGGAACCCCCCCACTCACCCCCATACTGAGCAGATGGCTGTATCGGGTTAAGCAGTTGCTGCCTGTTTCTTACAGACCCTCCTGTATTTCTAGCATGTTGCCTGAGCTGGGGTTTCTTTTTTTTTCTTTTCTTTTTTTTTTTGGGGGGGGGGGTCAAGACAGGGTTTCTTTGTGTAGCCCTGGTTATCCTGAACTCACTCTGTAGACCAGGCTGGCCCCAAACTCATAGAGATCTCATAGAGATCCACCTGCCTCTGCTTTCCAAGTGCTGGGATTTAAAGCTGTGCACCACCACTGCCTGGCTTAGCTGGGGTTTAACAGGCTAAGTTGGTCCCACCGTTTGGGCTTCCCAGCCCAGTGGTTTGTCCAGGGCTCAGTCTCAGCCTTCCAGTGACCTCTAGGTCAGCTGATGTCTGGCCACTGCCCCTCCCCCAGGGCCTCTTCTAGGAACACCTGGCAGGGCCACCAGCTACCTCATGTTTGCCTTCAGTAGCACAGCCCTCTTGGGGAAGCCTGGCAAGGGGACAGTGGGAAACCCAGGCCCTAAGGGCCAGGGCCAGCAGCTTCCACGGGCTCTGACTGTCCTCAGCGGCAACAAGGGCCTAACTACCACAGTTCCTTGTGTGTAGAGACCCCGGGTAAACGTGCTGCCTCGGGGAGGTTAGGGGGCTGCTCATGGGGCCCTCAACTTGGCCCTGGCTCCACTCACCCTGCCGGAGCCCCATCTCGGCTTCCTCCTCCAGGGCCTGAGAGCTGTGACCTGGCGGACGCTCGGAAGCGGCGAACCCTGCCTTGAGCTCTGTCCCTTTGCCCTGCCGGGGTGGTGGGAATGCACACGGGAGGGGCCAGGTTTCAGGGGGAGCACTTCTCGGGGAGGGGGGGCTGGGGGACATTAGGACCTATCTCCAGGCAGACAGAGGAAGTAGACAGGTCTGGGAGGGTCAGGGGGCTGTGGCTTCCACTCTGCTGCCTCATCTCCAGGGCATTTTCCAGGTTATTCCTCAGCCTCTTTTCTGAGAAATTATAGATCGGCAGGGGCAGGCTCCGCCCAGAGCCACAGAGCAGTTTACACAGGAAAAGTGCAGGCTCAGCAGGGCTGTGGGGCCAGTGGCCTGCCTCAGTCTCTGTTGGGAAAGGGGGCCGGGCAGCAGTGCCCGGGAGTCCCTGCGGGGCAATGCTTTACTCTGGGCTGGGCTGGATCTCTTCCTGTCCACTGCAAACACCTCTGGATGTGGAGTGGAGGCCTTAGCAGGCTTTTGACAGCTTGGTTAGAGCCAAGTCAGCCTCCTGGGTCCTGAGTCACACAGCACAGTAACATAACCAGCATTCTCTACTCCCCAACAGCCCAGCTATCCTGTCAAGGTTTCTTTCCCAGGGCCATGCTCGGGGCCCATGCGGCCTGTCTAGCCCTGAATATGCCATCAGATGCAGAGTGTACCAGGTCAGCCTCCGGACATCATCCGAGTGAGACAGCCGTGTGGTACATCTGTCCGAGCTGGGCGCTCAGCTCCTCCCTCCAGGACCACTCAGTGAAGCTGTGGGTGGTGGCTCTGAGGCCTGAGGGAATGTGGGTGCTTCTGTGGGGGCAGGACTTGGGGTCCATATGGCTTCCTTAGCCGTCTCCGCGTGTGAGCTACTGGTAGATGGCTGTCCTGGTGGTCTGTGTTTTCTGGGTCTCTGGTTAGGCCGAGCACACTGAAGCTGTTGGCACATTTCTGCTTGAGCCTCTTGTCAGTTTCTCTCAGATCACCCATCAGTCTTGAGATTTCTTGTCAGGAGCTTAGGGCTTTTGGTTCTGTGTGTGCAGGCACATGGTGCTAGGCTGGATACAGGCCAGGGTCTGTGTGTGAGGCTTGAGCATACTCCCTTATTCCCCCAGCCAGAGTTAGTAATTTCATGTTTTATTTTTTTTTTTGAGACAGCCTAATCTGACCTTGAACTTGATATGTAGCAGGTGAGGCTTTTAAACTCCTGGTTCTTCTGCCTCTACCTCCCAAGTGCTGGGATTACAGCCGGAATTACATCACCACTTCGAGGCTGACAGAACCTTACTACATAGTCCAGACTGGTGCTCAAATTCACAGTGGCCCCTTGCCTCAGCCTCCAGATTGCTGGGCTTATCGAAATGCAGCCCAACTAATCCTTCATAGTTTTTTATGTAATCTGAATTATCAGATGAGAATTTTGAGTCCTGTTTGCATTTGTACCTAAACATGTTCCCTCACGTCCCTTTTATAATCTCTTCCATTGCTATCAACAGCTAGCCTTGCATCATTCTCTTGCTGTCTTGGTCAGTCTGGGGTAGCTGAGAGTGTTGGCAATAACCTGCAATGCTTGAGGGAAGGCGGGTCTGCGAGATTTTTTTTTTCCTGAGACAGGGTCTCTCTATGCGGCTCTGGCTGTCCTAGAACTCACTATGTAGACCAAGCTGGGCTTGAACTCACAGAGATGTTGCTGGGATTAAAGGTGTGAGCCACCACCATTCGGCATGACAGTGTCTTTCTGTCCAGAAACATTTTAGTTTCACATGGTTCCTTTGTCTGCTGTTGGTCTCAATGCCTGTGCTACCAGGGACCTGTTCTAACCCTTTCCTGCGCCTGGAAGCTGAAGCTCATTCCCTGATTTGGGGAACTGGTCGTATGCTGAGGTCCTTGGCCCATTCAGAGTTGAATAAGCTCTGGAATGGAATAAAAAGACTCATGTTTCATGTAACTAACTATCCAATTTGACCATCGTTTGTTGATGCTTTTTTCAAGTGTGTATTAAAAAAGAATCAGGCCAGGCAGTGGTGGCGCATGCCATTAATCCCAGCACTTGGGAGGCAGAGGCAGGTGGATCTCCGTGAGTTCGAGGCCAGCCTGGTCTACAAGAGCTAGTTCCAGGACAGCTAGGGATGTTACACAGAGAAACCCTGTCTTGAAAAACCAACAAAACCAAACCAAAACAAACAAAAGAACAAGATTCAGGCCAGGCAGCAATGTGGTCTAGGTGTGTGGCTGACTCAGACCCGGCAGCAGTCTGGTCCAGGTGTGTGGCTGAGCACCATCACACACCACAGCACTGACGGTTTCCCTCTCGAGTCACGCTTGGTTCTATTCCAGGTCTCTGCCCTATCCAGGCAGTGTCAGGTGGGCTTACTCTCCTGGCGTGGGCGTTAAGATGGATAGGTCATTGGTTGACTACTCCCCCAGTCTCTAGGCACAAACCCACAGCCGAATATTAGGCGGAGTTTGGGGAAGGATTGTAGGAGCCAGAGAGGTCAAGGACACAAGAAAACCCACAGAATCAACTAACAGGGGCTTCTAGGGGCTCACAGAGACTGAGCCTGTGTAGGTCTGACCTAGGCACTCTGCATATATGTGACAGTTCTGTAGCTTGTTTCTCTTGTGGGACTCCTAACAATAGGAATTGACTGTCTCCGACTCTTTTACTGGCTTTTGGGACCCTACTCCACATACTGGGTCGCCTTGCCCAGCCTTAGTACATGGGGAGGTGTATTAGTCTTACTGCAGCTTGATATGCCATGTTTTGTTGGTTCTCGTGGGAGACCTGCCTTTTCCTAAACAGAAACGGAGGAGAAGTGGATCTTGTGGTGGGAACAGAGGGGGAGTGGGGAAGGGATGGAAAGGAAAAGAGGGAGGGGAAACTTTGACCAGGATATAAAATTTATTTTTAAAAAATCAGGTGGCCGGGCGGTGGTGGCGCACGCCTTTAATCCCAGCACTCGGGAGGCAGAGGCAGGCGGATCTCTGTGAGTTCGAGACTAGCCTGGTCTACAGAGCTAGTTCCAGGACAGGCTCCAAAGCCACAGAGAAACCCTGTCTCGAAAAACCAAAAAAATAAAAATAAAAATAAAATAAAAAAATAAAAAATCAGGTGAGCGTAGGATCTAGTCTATCGATCAGTTATCGGTTTTTATTCCAGCATCATGCCATTGTTATAGCTCTGTAATATAACTTAAAATCAAGATGGTCAGTCTTTAGCTTTGTGTGCTGTGTATGCATACCTGTGGAGGCTGGGGACATCCAGTGTCTTCCTCAGTCACTTTTCTGACATTTTTTGAGGCAAGACTCAAACTGAACCAGCAGCTCACTGACTGGCCAGAAGGCCCGAGAGATTGGTGTGTCTCCGCCACCACGTCACAGAGCTGGGACGGCGGATGTGCCCACAGCCAGCTCTGTGGGGGAGGGGTCTTCACACAGGCCGTGTTTTCAGAGCAGGCAGCTGTACTGACTGCCATCACTTGTGAAAATGTGTAGTCTTTTTGCCCTTTTTGTGTTAATATTTTTATGAGTGTTTGCCCGCATGTATGTATATGTACTGCATGCAGATCTGGGGCCTGCAGAGGCCAAAGGAGGGCACTGGATCCCCTGGAACCAGAGGCAGAGACAGTTGTGTGGCACCGTGTGGGTTCTTGGCGCCCAACAAAAACAAATGGCCACCAGCACCATAGCTCATTCTTGATTCTGCCTCACGTCCTGGCGCCTAATCTTGTCCTTGTATCACACTCTCGTTGTGGTACACACTTCAGGTAGTCAGAGGTCCCTAAACCTTCTTTGTCAGAGTTTTTTGGCTCACGTGGCTTCTCTGAATCACTGTATAATTTTAAAACCTGCTTGTTACTTTCTTAAACACATGCTAGGATCCTGCTAGGGTTGTGCTTTTTAAATCTGCAGATGAGTTTGTGGGGAACCAGTACCTTAGCGGTGCTTGTCCCATTGGTGAGCATGGCCACCTGCCCATTTGTTTAGCTACTTCATTTCTCTTAGGAACATTTTGCCATTTTCCCTGTGTAAACCTTACATTTTTTAAAATATTTATTTATGTATTATGTATACAGTGTTCTGTGTGTATGTCTGCAGGCCAGAAATGGGCACCAGACCTCATTCCAGATGGTTGTGAGCCACCATGTGGTTGCCGGGAATTGAACTCAGGACCTTTGGAAGAGCAGGCAATGCTCTTAACCACTGAGCCATCTCTCCGGCCCCTAAACCTTACATTTTGATAAAAATGGTTATTAGTTTTGCTGCTACTGAGAAAGAAATGGCTTTGATTTCGCTTTTGGGTTACTACTATGTAGAGACACAATGAATCTACCGTTAATTCTAGTGTGAAGCAGTACTCCTTGGGGTTTGCTGTGCAGGGCTGTCATTAATTTACCTTCTCCATGTCATTGTTCTCCATGTCCTGGCATGCTTTTATGTTTACTGCAGTGCCCTGTGGAGTGGCAAGGGTGGATGACTTTGCCTTGCCCCTATGTAGGAAGAATTAAGTCATGTGTCATTGTGACCTGGCGCTATGATTCTCCCAGATTCTAAGAGGCGGTGCATGTTTGCCAGAGATACCCATTTCCCAACCCCTGGAATCTGTGACCATTACATGACAGAGGGACCTTACTAAGATCCCAGATGAGGCCAAAGTAAACACAGGGCCCTAGCTTCGGAAGGTGATGTGGGAGGCCGAGTCGGGAGGGCTCAGCCGTGGTCTCCGGCTTTGCAGGGGGAGAAAAGGCTGTGAGCTGGGGACGGAGGTGGCTTTTAAGAAGCTGGACAGAACAAGGACACATTTCTTGAGCCCTCAAGAGTGAGCTCTGAGGACACCTGATGAGTCATGTCAACTTCCAGCCTCCAAGCTACAAGATGGTGCACCTGTGGATTGTGTCTCTAGGGCTGTAGACTCTCATAGCAACAGGTGAAGGCACACATGGGTACTATTTCAGGCCATGGAAGCTCCAGTGTTTGTGGAGAGATTTTGTGAATGAATGTTGGACACTGCCAAACACGCTTGTGAGCTGATCCTATAGGCTTTGCTCTCTAGGCATATGGCCAGCTACACAGGCTAACGTTCAGCCTTACATTTCCTGAGATCAGTCCCGCATGGTCACGGTATATGATGTTGCTGAAGTTGAGTTAGCAATATTAGGGATTTTTGAGTTTTTTATATGTTGATATCTTTCTTGGACTTTGGTTTCAGAAAAACATTAGTCTGGAAACTGAGTTGGGAGCACCCCCTCTGTGTGACAGAACACACCGGCAAAGCCATGTGACCTCTGCCCTCCGTGAGACTTCAGTTTGGTATAGGTGTGTTCACAGGCCACTTCCAAGAGACTCTCCCTCTCAGGATGATGCGAGAGGACCATGAGTTGGAGACCAGTCTCAGCTACAGAGAGACCCGGGGTCTGTGGAACCTACACATGCACATTAGTCTGTGTTGCCTAAGGTGGTCTCAAATGATTTGCACATAGCTGACAGGCACAGCTAATTATTCTTCAGCTGGGTGGCTGTGTCTGTCTGGGGATCGGTGGGTTTCATTTGTTTCTCCTAGTGCCCTACATAAACCCTGGGAATGTTAGGAGCAGCAGTAATTTCTTCCTTCATGATTTTTGTGATTTATAGCTTTAATTTTGATCAGTGTGAAAATGTTTTTTCTCTTCAAAGAACTTCTGGTTCATGCTTTGCCAGTCTCCATCCTTTCCGAGGGGCAGGTGTACTTCTGAGGCAGGTCTCGCTCTGCAGCCAGGGTGTCCTTGAACTCTTTGCTCTGTACCCAAGACTGGGATTACGGGCGTGGGCCATCAGGGTGACTTTAATGTCTCACTCGGGGAGGACGGGTGTTGCACATGCTCTGTCTCAGCTTTGTCTCTGATCCTTTGAGTTTCATTTGTTTTCTTGTTTAAGATAAAACCTGCATTTTGAGACCTTTTATTCTAAGGACAGAACTCAGGGTAAAATCCTTGCCTGCTATGTTTGCGACTCTACATTCAATCGAGCACGGCACCACACCCACCCAGGCACACATACCTACACACATACCTACACACATACCTACACATACCTACACATACCTACACATACCTACACACATACCTACACATACCTACACACACCTACACATACCTACACACATACACACATACCTACACACATACATACCTACACACATACCTACACACACCTACACATACCTACACATACCTACACACACCTACACACATACACACACCTACACATACACACATACCTACACACATACATACATACACACATACGTGTACATATAAATATATATCCCCCAGCACTGTTCTGCCACTCTAGTAAACTTTCCAGTTCTACTTCTTGACTCGTATTTAGAAATGTTTACTGGAGTTCTCTAAAGATACTTGGGGAAAGAACACACTGTATACTTTAGCCTTCGTGGCTGGCCTATGGCCTGAGACAGGGTCTGTCCCAGAGATGCATGGGCATCTAAGAAAAGCAGGCGCTCGGGTTCAGTTGGATAACATCGGCACCCCAGCCACTGTGGGTGAGAGCTGGGCCCTGTGTTCTACCCTCTCACTGCAGTCATCGGGAGACTGCAGGAAACTAAGGACTGGGTGACAATGACGGCACTGCAGAGCGAGGCAGCCAGGTTACTGACAGCAGCTGGGTTCTGTGAGCTCCAGTGTTGAGCAAGAGAGGAAAGATGTGTCTGCCTCCACGCACAGCTGCTGTCAGGAAAACTATCAGACACAGGTGCTCCCCTGCCTCGGAGGCTCACACTGAGGGGTGTGACATTAGGACAGAAAGAGCGAGCTATCCCTGAGCTCTAGGTCAGGTGCTAGTGCTGCACCCCACCCCAGCCCACTGCTGCCCCACCTGATTTTTTTCCCCGAGACAGGGGTTCTCTGTAGCTTTGAAGCCTGTCCTGGGACGCTCTCTGTAGACCAGGCTGGCCTCAAACAGATCTGCCTGCCTCTGCCTCCAGAGTGCTGGGATTGAAGGTGTATGCCACCACTGCCCAGCCAAATTCCTATTCTTGCCCTGGCCTTTGCCACCCCTGAAGACACACGTCCACAGTGGTGGGTAGGCCAGGAGAAGTCTGCCTCTCCTTGCTGGACAGACAATGATTTAGAAGTGCAGATCATGAGGGGAAGGGACACAGAACACTAAGTACCAGCTGTGGGGTGTGTGGTGGGAATGGAGCCAGGGCCTCACTGCAATTTAAATGGCTACCTGTATGATTCTCACCTTAATTAAAAGTAATTTTGTTAGGGGCAGGGGGAATCTCTGTGAGTTCGAGGCCAGCTGGGTCAACAGTGAATTCCAGAGCTACACAGAGAAACCCTGCCTCAAAAAAAAAAAATTTTTTTTTGAGTAGTCTCTTTTTGTAGACCAGGCTGGCCTTGAACTCAAACATCTGGCTCTACTTCCCAAGTGCCACTACCTGGCTTATATATGCTTTTTTTTGGAGGGGGGGCGTTCAAGACAGGGTTCTCGTTGTAGCCCTGACTGTCTTGGAACTCGGGACCACCACCCTCACCCCCAGATAATATGCATTCTACTCCTCTCACCCTAAACTTTCACCTCCCCCCTTAAGCCCCTTTCCCACCCTTTTACACAAATGTAAGATGTGAGGCCTCCCCTGGCCAGCACATCTGGAAAGGTAACGAGCACACCGTGCGTGTCTCCTGCTCCTCTGATGCTCTATCACACTCTCCCGCGTCCCTGGACAGTAAGGCTTGTCTACTACCTGCTAAGATCTCAGTGTCTGTTACCCCTCAGGTCAGGTGCCTAGGTCACCAAAGTGAGTGGCTGGGGTGGGCAGAGAGGGACAGCATCTGGACATGCAAACCGTCTTATTTAGGACTTGATCTTTCAGAGGGGGCATGCCAAATGTCCCCTGGACTGGCCAAAGGGAGCTGGGTGGTGCAGAACATTTAAACACACTATGCACGGCAGCATGGCGTACACACGTTCTGCAGCAGGCATCTGGGCTCTGAGATCTCTGCACACTGAGGCTCACAGAGGGATACTGCATTTATTTGGAGGCTGGTGGGAAGCACGATGTCTATCAGAGCTATGGCAGGACTCGCTGAGCACACATGGTTTTAACACTTATCACATGCACAACTCATGGGGACAATCTGCAAGTTCCATTCCATGCCACCTCGGGGGGAGAAATCGGGCAGGACTAGCAGCTCTACCCTACGCCATCTCTAAAGAGGAGCTGTGTGCCAGTAATGCAGTTTAGAACACCTGCACCCTGACCACAGCAGGCAGCTGCAAGGGCACATGCCCCAGCAGACCCAAGGGAAGCAGGAACTACAGGCCAGCAATGCAGACAGCGGGACAGGATACACAGCTCTGACAGGTTGAGGGATGCTGACCTTAGCACAGATCAAAGCGTGAGCCACACTGGCAGGGCAAACTGTCCCCTGGGGGGTCAGACCAGGCACCCCGGTCTCAAATTCTTCCTCCACCTGTCTTGGCCCTTGGTGTCACGGGGTATCTGCGTCTGTTGTCTCCATTCGCCCCACTCAGACCTGAGTACCCAGAGGCTGGGTCTGGATGGACCACAGAGACTGGCGGAAGGGGAAGGGAAAGTCAAGGAGAGTGCCAGACATCCTTCTCCCTGAAGAGCCAGGAAGCCAAGGTGGGAAGTCCGACTCAGCCTCTCCCAGAGCCAGCACCACTCAGAGACTAGGTGCAAACTGCACGCCTGATGAGCACAGGACCCTGGGGCTCTAGACATCTAAAGCCAGAGATAATGCAGAGTCCATAAGCAGGGGTATGGGAATAAATACTTTTAACTTTTTCTCTTATAAATATGCATTAGAACATTTGATAACACAAACTAAGGGCTCTGGATTAACTTAAAATAAAAGCAGACTAGATCCTGCAAGAGCAGCAGGACAGTCACTTAAAAGTCCCTGTTCTTGTGTGCCTCAGTCCCGTGGCACCTTGAACTGGTCCTTCTCCCTGCGGATGGCCCTCATGGTGGTCACAGGGTCCGTCTCCCCAGCATGTTGTTGCACAGTCTTCTCCCTGCATAGGCAAGAGATAGCAGGGTGTGGGCAGAGCCCAGACACCCTCATGCAGAAGAACAGCTAGGAATAAGCCAAGCAGGTCTTTCCAGCAATATGCAAATGGAAGGCCACCAACTCTATGCTGCCCACCCAGCCTAGAGTCCCAGAGCTTCAGGGATCTTTAAAGAAGCTCTCCAAAGGCTCTCCCCATAGGTCAAGGGTCCCCCACATCCTTGCCAAGATGTCAAGAAAAGCATATCCTCACCTTTACGGGACAAAACCTGCCCTCTTGGGCACACTTTAAATAAAGCTAGGGTATGAGGGTCAGGCTCATTCACCTCAGGACAGGTTAGCTCTGGTCCATCTCTTTGATGGGGGTGAACTTGGACAAAATTATGAAGTCTGAACTACCACAGGAAGGTAAGGCCAAGAGAGGACCCCGCAACCATCTTACTTCACTCTCATGAAGGGGTTATAGGTGAACTCCTCTGCCAGAGTGGACGGCACCGTAGGCTCCCCGATGGCATATTTCTCCTACAAAAGATGACACTGTCACATAGGGACCAATGGGTCCCTACTTTCAAATAGCTTAGTGAGCTTTCAACACAAGTCATCCCGGGAGGCAGAGCAGAGAACAGTCAGTGGACAGGTGGACGTCTGGTTGTGGAGGGAGGCCGGGCTCACAGGAGGGACTAGAGTCGTCTCCCACTGCGTCCCCGAGAGTAAACAACTGTGACAAGTATGTCACTTCTGCCTGTGCTGTCTCTGAAGGGAGGACGTCCTGTCTCCATTATGTGAGCTTTATGTTTTGCACAATCAAAACACACACCCTCCCCACAAGAAAACTAGCATGAAGAGCAGTGAGTGACTTGGGCTCCCAGCACAGGGTGTGGGGCTTACTCTCCTGTCAGGAGCTCCCACCAAGTGCCTGCAGAGTGGCCAAGCAGTAGAGTACTGGACGGCACTGGCCACTACCTTGCATGGATAGCCTTGCTCCTGAGCACCATAGACCATGGCAGAGACAGTGCTAACACAACTGAGCAGAAGCTGCGTTTATAAGCCAAGGGGTCTCCATGCAGCTCTTGCCCAACTCTTGCCTGGCTAACATGGAGGCCTCAGGGACAGAGCTGGGACAGCAACTGCAGACACCCACATGGCCCCTCCATCACCAGGACACACAGCCAAGGGTTAGGAAAGAGACCAGTAGCACTGATGGTTAGTGAGCATGCAAAGTGTCAGGAACTACGGGGGTTAAGAGGAGAACATAAAACAACAGGACCCAATTTTCAAATTTTGAAGATCAGTTTAAGAGTTAATACATTTGGCTATACAATCCAGCAGTTCCACTATTAACCATATAGCCAAGAGCAGAAGAGAAAAAAAAGCAGGAACAGAACACCAGCCACAAGCGCTCACAGCCTGTAAACCAGGAAAGCACACGAGGGCGCACCCACAGATGGATGAGCTCCCATAGTGAGCCACGTAATACAGGATGTACCCAGAGACAAAACCAGCAGGAATGGGCCTCAAAATGAGGCTGAGCAAGAGCAGGGGAGGGCCGAGGAAGGTCATATGATTGTTATACAAGCCTCTAGATAAGGTCATGGACTGTGCTAGACAACAGGACAGCTGCCAATGGCAAGGCGCTGAGAGGGTCAAAGTGCCTTGGGGGAGGGGAGCTGGAGAGATGGCTCCGCAGCTGCTGCTCTTGCAAAAGATCTAGGTTCAGTTCCCAGCACCCACAGGGAACTTAGAACCACCTGTCCCTCCACTTCCAGGGGCTCTGACGCCCTCTTCTGGCCTCCACGGGCACCAGGCATGCACATGATGCACACAGGTCCCGGCAGGTAAGACACTCATATACAACATCAAAATCAACTTTGGGGGGCTGGAGAGATGGCTCAGAGGTTGGGAGCATTGCCTGTTCTTCCAGGGGTCCTGAGTTCAAAATCAACTTTGTTAAAAAGTGCCTTGCAGAGCAGAGCAGAGCCGCGGTGTCTAGCCTGACTGGGGCCGGGCTCATGTGGATGTGCACTGTCAAAGCTCAGCTAACCACAGACTTCATTCAAGACATTCGCATGCATGTAAATTACCCTTAAAGTTCGGTTTGTCTGGCATTGTGAGGCTTTGGGTTTGATCCCCAGAGGAAATAAGGAAACAAAGTAAGTTGCAGAGTGGTATTACAGTATGGACAGTGTGCATACAGTATAATCTCACTGATAGGTGAGTATTAAACGCATACTCTGAGAATCAGGTATGAATATAACAGGGGCTTGAAAATTTTTTGAGGTGATGGTTTTGATATGCTGCCCAGGAGGCCTTGAACATGCGGCGCTTCAGTCTCGTAAGCGGGATTAGACACGTGCCACCACACCTGACGCAGCACTGGGTTCCGTGTTGTGGTGGTCATCTCACGGAGCCCAGGCTCGCTAAGAACACACACTGTGGCTGAGACTGGCCTTGAACTCCTGACTCATTTGCCTCGCTTAGACTCCCAAGTACTTCCAACTAAGTACATGCCACCATTCCAGGTTGAATTTTTCTGGTTTTGTTTGTTTTTGAGACAGGGTCTTACTATGTAGTCCTGGCTGGCATGGTGCTCAGAATGTATGTAGCCTTAATCTGGCCTCAAGCTTGTAATTCTCCTGCCTCCCTCCTGGATTACAGGTAAACTGAATTTTCTAATATTATTTTGTAAATCCCTTGCTGATCTGGAAAGGACGCTGGACAGGCTCCTATCGTAGACAATACAACGGACTTATATAATGAAGCACCGCACATGAAGCTCCCAGGTCCACACAGCTCTGATGGTATTTACAGTGAGTGACAGGTGTCGAACAAAGCACTCAGCCCACTGCCTGGGGCTAGGATGTGGTAGCTCGCTGGTGCCATCGTGGAGATCAACCCCTTCAGATGAGATCCCTACTGTCTGGGTGACAGCAGAAGCAGGCTCCTCACAGAGGATTCAACTTAATGCTTAGTATGTGGGGAATAAGGCTGGACCCTTGAGCCTGAGTCTCTCTCTCTCTGTGTCTCTCTCTGTCTCTCTCTCTCTCTGAGACAGGGTTTCTCCGTAGCTTTGGAGCCTGTCCTGGAACTTGCTTTTATAGACCAGGTTGGCCTCGAAAACACAGAGATCTGCCTGCCTCTGCCTCCCAAGTGCTGGGGTTAAAGGCGTGCGCCACCACTGCCTGGTGAGCCGAGTCTCTTATGCTAAGATGTAGTGAGTATCCACAGCCTGTGCTGGGCCCTGCAGTCAGATGGACTCTACTGCAGTGACCAGCACTGAGCTTGTGACACCCGGCTTCCACCCACTCCGCAGATAGTGCTGTGTCTGCATCCAGGCCCTTGGAAAGTCACTGCACCATGATGCACCCCAGGACATGCTCCAGAAATGGCCCACTCACCTTGGCCCAGGCCAGTTTCTCCTGAACGGCAGCATTGTTTGGTTCCACGTGGCGTGCAAACTTCAGGTTGTTTATGGTGTATTCATGGCCACAGTAGACTTTCTGAAGAAAGAACCAACACATGGGCTTTGACTTCCACCTTGGAAACCCTGAGGGTTCAGGACTGCATCATGTCTCAGCCGGACGTAGCACCCCATTTAATGTGTGCAACTAGAGATACTGTAGGGCCACACATAGATTAAGTACTAATAAAAACTGTTTAGGTGACAGCTTTGCCCTCTTCTCTCCTCGGCTCAGAGGTGGGGCCAGCTGTGAAAGCAGGGACAGGTTCCTGGGCCTACAACAGATCTGCCTCCTGAGCACGTGGGGCCTTAGGGAAAGGGAAGCACCGCCTACCGTGTCTGGTGGGAGCCGGCCCAAGACCTCGAGCAGAGCCTTGTACATCTCGTCCGCAGTTCCTTCATAGAACTTCCCACAGCCAGCGACAAATAGCGTGTCACCTGGAAAACACAGCGGCGCTCCTCAGGGCTAGCTCACACCCTGGCCACCTGCGCCAAACTTACCAACAGGCACCAGGACATGACTCAAAGCCACCCGCCACCACGCCACCATTAGGCATCTTCACCCAACGTGGTGCAAGGCCACCCACAGTTCTCCACTCTGCCAGCCTCCAGGTTCAACCGCAGCCATAACTCACTGTTGGGGCTTGAAAGCCAAGGCACCCTGACCCGCTCTCAGTGCCCCAGTCCCACCCTAGCTGAGATCATCACAAACCTAGTCCACTTCCTGGCTCTCAGCAGCCCTCCTGGGTCTCTTCCTCCAACACTGGGTGACCCCTTTCTCCTGCACCCTTCCCCCTTTGCTGCTGGAATACCTGAGGCGCCCCCTTCATGACCCCAGACTAGCACTGCTCTTGGCCTCATCCTAGCATGGGCAGGACAACCTGGCTGCTTCTGTTCCCTACACTAGACTTCCACTGTGGCCAGCCCACATCAGTGGGTACTCGTGGTGCCATTTATACCTTAACTGCCCCTGCCCAGAGAACCTGGCTCTGCTCCTGGGCCTCCACACCTGAAGTCCAACCTTCATCCCTCCTGCACACTTTCTGCACAGTCTGTCCCCATCTCTGCACTGTTGTCTCCCAGTGCCCAGCCTGCCTATCTCAGTTTAAACAGGCCTTATCGCACACTCCAGCTGTACAAGACGCCTGACCCCCCTACCACGCCCTCCTCTCAGCTATGCCCGCCTCCCTTCCCTACGCCCGTCCCCTTAGGTCAGCTGGAGTGGTGGCTGACTACTGAACAGTACACGTTCCGTACTGGCCCTCACTGTGATGCCCCAGAGAACACCGTGCAGTTATAAAATGACCTGAAGACACCTGGCCCCTCATGCCAGGTGCTGCCCAGGACAGTCACAGAAAGTGCAGGGCGTCGTGGGGCCTCCTCCATGCTACACGGTACCTTCTACCTCTCAGGACAGAGTCCTCAGAGATCCAGCCTCAGGCTCAGCTGGGGCTCAGTGCTACAGCATCTGCCTAACACACACAAGGCCTTGGCTTCTGTCCACAGCACTGTCAAACAGAACGGGGCTGAGAAGACTGGTTAGTTGGCAAGTGCTTGCCTTACGAGCATCAGAACCCGAGCCTGATGCCCAGAACTCATGTGAAAACCCAGGCTGCCTACTTGGCAAAGCTCTAAGACAGAAGTGCTTTCCTGTCTGCTTTTCTGTTGCTGTGAAAACCAAGTTAGAGAGGAAAGGGCTTACTTCGTCTTATAACGTCCATGGAGGGAAGCTGGGCAGGAAGCTGGAGGCGGAACTGAGGCAGACATACGGAGGAGCTGTTCACTGGCTTACTCAGTTTGCATGCATTCATTCATTCATTTATTCATTTATTTATTTATTCATTCATTCATTCATTCATTCATTCATTTATTTATTTATTTTTGAGGCAGGTTTCTCTGTGTAACAGCCCTGGTTGTCCTGGAATTCACTTTATAGACAAGGCTGTCTTCAAACTTACAGAGATCTGCCTACCTCTGCCTCCCAAGTGCTGGGATCAAAGGCGTGCGCCACCACCACCCGACTTAGCTTGCTTTCTTAAAGCACCCAGGACACACGTGCCCAGGGGTAGCAATGCCCACAGTGGACTGGGTCCTCCCATAATTACTAATCAAGAAAATGCGCTATAGACTTGCCAGTCAGATGACGACATTTGTCTCTATTGAGGCTTTTTTCTTTTTTCTCTCCCCAGAAGACTAATTTGTGTCAAGCGGACAGAAAATTAACCAGCACAGGTGTTCCTCTTCTCTCACCTCAAAGCTGGCATGTCCTGACTATCGGTCCATGATAACCTGCCATCTGCTCTTACAGACACCAACACAGACTTTTGCAGGGCACACAGCCATGCCAACGGGGGAGGGCCAGCTATGTCTACACCTCAGTTAACCTGGAAGGTCATAAGCTGAGGACCATGTGATTATCACCATCTCACCACAGCCTTACCAAACCACCAATTCTAGCGACAACATGGACACAGCAGAGCTGCCATGTTCCATGCCACAGCTCCGCTCTCAGCTCTAGAGTTCAGAGGGCAGAGGTGAGCCCCAACACAAAAAGGGTCCAAGGTCTGCGCATAAACCACGCAATGCCATGAGGAAGACAAGGAACTCAAGTCAGGAGTGCACGCTCACACCTGCAACCCCACACTCGGGAGGCTGAGGCAAGAGGACTGCCACAAGTTCCAGGCCAGCCTGGGCAACAGAGACCGCGCTGAAAACAAAACAAGACAAAACCCTGGCATTCTGTAACGTGTTTTTAAAAAGCTTGGGTTCCTGGGCAATTGCATATTTACAGAACAGAGATCCAAGTCTCCAGCCAGTTCCCCCTCAGTATCTCTCCAGGGCTCCTCCCATCTGAACCGTGCTGCTGTGACCTCATTAGAATATGCTGGCATGTCCCCCAGCCCAGGCTGACACAGCCCCAGTGGCATCATCACTCTGAGAGGCAGGAGCCTGGCCCCCTGCCCCACCCCAGCCCGTGCCGCTTGAGCACTGTGGTCACAGTCTGCAATTATCACCTGCACCGTTCTGATTTTATTCATAAGGAGAAAGTTCCTGATTTTTGGACAAACCTACTTGCGCTGAGTGTGAACTACACACATTGCTCCAGGGGCTGGCTTGGCCTCAGCATGTGAACCTCCCACTTTCAAGTCAGGCTTCTGGCTCTGCAGGGTCACTAGGTGCGTATCACCCAGATCAGGTAACAGGGCTCTCTGCAAGCCTGCAGGAAGGATACTGGGATCCCCTGGGGCCTTCCTCAGCCAGCTCTCCTCCATTTGTTGGCTACTAGAGGGTAAGGGTTGAGGTTGCAGGATGGTGACCCTCAACCACATGATGCAGCAGCAGCCAGGCAAGCAGCAGCCCAGCCTCAACTCAGAGCACCTCTGCACTCAGTAGTTTGAACAAATCCCAGGCTCCATCCTGGGCTGTGGCTTCCTTATATGAGATGCAGGGCCGGAGAAGGTGCAGCCCCTGCTAGAAGGTGTGTCAGGAAACACCTTGCTTCTCTCACAGGACTTTTTCCTCACACGGCCAATGCCAAACAGAGTCTTTACATAGATGTCCCCCCCATCTCCCCAACTCACCTGTGAACACAGCAGAGGGCTCTGAGCTACCAGGCTTGCTCACAAAGTAACAGATGTGTCCCGAAGTATGGCAGGGTGTTGACAGACATCTGACACTGAGAGACCCCACCTGAAATAGAGGTGCTGGGATGAGCTCCGACCACTTCACAAGTGGCAGCACTGTGACCCTCCTGTTCCCGACCACCTGAATACGTTTATTCCACTGCACGCGAGATACCTACAGAGCATCCCAGGGCTTGGACAGCCCGCAGGCAGGGCCCAAGGATCCTGGCTAAGGTGTGGCTCAGGTGCAGATAATCCAGATGTGTTTGTTCAAGGACAAAACCACAAGAAGCTTATTTTGTTTTAGTCTCCAGAACGGAGCCAAATCTAAACCAGTCATTTTCCCATTAAAGATACTTCTGTTCTGACCACCTCCCCAGCTCTTCAAGTGGTCAACCCTCAAGCCGACCCAGCAATGTCTGACTCAAGACAGAGTCAACAAGAACATCTGCACAGCCTTTCTGCTCAAGTTGTCTCATTCTGACCCATTTCCCAAGCAGTGCAGCTGCGTGTCCTAGCAAAGGCCTCCATCTCCACACAGCTCTACTGTCACGTCACAGAAGTCAAAAGGACCCCAGAGGCCCCATTCAAATTCCCCAGTGACTCGGAGGCCCGCTCTGAGGTCTTCCCCAGTGTCCAGGCACATTTTGCAGTTGATTTTCTCACTATGCTCTTATTTTTTGTTTTATTTTGTTTGTTTTTGGTTTTTTTGAGACAGAGTATCTCTGTACAGCTCTAGTCGTCCTGTAACTCACTCTGTAGACCAGGCTGGCCTTGAACTCAGAGATCTACCTCCCTCTGCCTCCTGAGTGCTGGGACTAAAGGTGTACGCCACCACAGCTCGACTTCACTATGCTCTTGAAGGGAGGACTGTTCAAGCAATGCTGAGACAGGTCCAGGGACCCCCTTGCCTGATCAGCCCCTTTTCCAAATGATGCCTGCGGCCCCAGCATCCTGGAAGGGCTTCCTGTGTACCTGCAGTGTGGTAAGGTGTGTGACTTTGTGCGTCAAGGCCCCAATGCGGTCGTCACCTCCGTAAACCTTCAGCCCAGGCTCCAGTTTCACCAGCTTCTCATTGCCACCAGCATGGTCCCTAGAAGTCAAACACGAGGCCTGGGGTAACCTGATGAGATGGAGGGGCTGCTTGCTTGCCTTTAACCCCTGACCAAATGGAGTTTTCACTTTGCCTATACATTTTTCAGTAGAAACAGGCAACCCGGAACCAATTTTTACTTGCCATTTGGCAACACCAAAAACAAGTGTCTCAGGGTGTCCAGCACGCCCCTGAACAGAGAAAGCAGGTCACACAGACCTAGGGTCCCAGGCATGGCTCCCACACCTCAGGGCACAGGAAGTTACCTGGAGCGCTCCCACTAACCAGAAGCCTCACTCTGACCGTACTTCTGAGCTCAGAGATTGGGCACTAAGGTGGGCATGCGGGTTGGAAGGTTCACCTAATGCATCCCAGTTTGGGCCAGCACTGGCAAAGGCTATGCCGGGAACTCAAGAACCTAGATCCTGCCTACCTGCAGGAGGTCTGCATGCAGAGCACAGGACAGCCAGGTGCTGGCACCTCCTAGGACCAGGGACTCCCACAGTTCCCCAGAGTAGCAGAGGGCAAGGCCATGGTAAAGGCACAGACACACTGTGGGCATCTTTAGCTCCAAGATGGGGATGGGAAACACCTTCCCCTGTCAGTCCCTTGGCTACTCCACTCCATAGCCAAACAATCCATGGAACAGCAGGGCTCTAAGATAACAGGAACAAGTGACCCAGCTCTCTGCTCCATGGCCTCCAGGACAAGGATCATACACAGGCCAGGTAGGCACCATCACCTCATTGCCTACCTTTGAAAATGTCACTACCAATGAGCAATAACACAACTTGATCTGCCTGTGAGCTACAGGCCAGACCCTTAGCTCAGCCTTAGGCTTGACGAGGACATAAGCGTGAGATGGTGATAGAAAAAGCCAGACTCCGCCACAGTTTCAGGAAAAAGGCATCTGAAGTAGTAGCTACTAAGTTGGAACAGAAAACACAAAGTGTGCACAGTGTTTGTTTGATGGCTGTGAGGCATATGCCATCAGATCACAAAGGTAGAAGTGCCAGCAGCTGGAAGCCCAGGGAAGGAGCCTCACAAAGTAGAGCAGCTATAATGTGCAGTCCAGGCCAAGTCTAAGGTCAAACTCCGTGTCCCAGGTGCTGAAGTTGCACCCAGTACCTCAGGGGCCTGGCTAAAGCAGCCACAAAGACAGAGTGACTGAGAGGCACGGGCCCCAAGCTTCCTTCCGTCGGCAGAGTTGTGGGCTCCCAGTTCTGACATACCCAGGGCAGGGTCAGAGACAGAGGCTCTGGCTCTCTTCACAGAGTCATTTAGGAAAGAAGATTAAGAGCCAACAAACATTTCTTCTACTTCTGAAGAGCCTTAAAAGATCCAAAAGCAAATTCTAGGCCAGCCAGAGACCCTGGCTCAAAAACAGAGAGCAAAAGAATAATAAAAACCAGGAATGGGGCTTTGGGCAGCACTATCCCAAAGCCCCAAGTTCAAGGCCAGCCTGTGCCACACAGAGTGGAATCCCATCTCAAAACACCGAAACCAACCATACAACAAAAGTCAATCAACACTTTTGGAAACATAAGACTTTTCCCCTCCAAAAAGTGAGGGTCTCACAGCCTGGCACTCACTAGAGACCAGGGGAGCTCTAAACTCAGAGCTCCACCCACCTCCACCTCCCATTTTGTTGGTTTTGTTTGTTTAAGAAAATGCTGATGTCTACCTTCTCTTTCTCTCTGACATGGGTGGATGCCAACAGCACGTTTTATGAACCTAAGATATGTGAAGGCAGCCACTGGGATCCTTCTGTGACCAGAGAAGCCTAGTTTTAAAGGGACAGCAGTGCCCTTGTGCCTGAGAATGCTGGCCCTATCCTGTTCCTCCACACACCACAAATACCTCACCTGGAAATTGCTGCATTAGTGGAACCCAGAGGTCAGTGGCCCAGGAGGAAGAAGGTGGAGCCTTGGTGTATTCTTAGACCCCTTCCCTGCTTTATGGACAGTAACTTCTCAGGTGAATAGCTGACCCCACCCCAGGTCCATCCACAGCCTAAGCACTTACCAGTGGTGATGAGTGGTGAGCACTGTGGTCAGCTTTACACGGTGCTTTTTCACTGTTTCTATAACCTACAGGCACGGGGAGGCAGAATCAAGGTTCAGTCACACTTCTGTTCTTGGTTTACCTGCCTGCAGAGTGGGTGCCCAGCTCTCTCCCCACCCACAATGACAGACTACAGGTCAGTCATTTTCTTTTTCCTTTCACTTCACCAACTTAACTACTCTGTCCCACCCATCACCACTCTGAGCCTGGGCAGCTCTGACTGAGGTCATCCACAGCCCTGGAGCAGAAGCATGGAAGATGAGGAGGATCTCAGGGTTCACACGTGTCTAGGCGTGGAGGGTTAAAAGTATGTGTCAGGCTTGCCACAGAGGCCTGTGGTTAGACATAACTATTTTGAATGAACCGATTTCCACCTAGCTTCCACAAAACCGCAAAGACACTGTGGCTGTAACCCCCGGGGATGAAGGCAGGGTGCTGGGTGTACGGTTCAGGGAGCTAAGAAGAGCCACACACACCTTACCTTCTGGGGTTGCACCGGGTCCACGATGGCAGCCTCCTTGGTGTCCTCATCAATGATCAGGTACATGTAGTTGTCAGTCAGGGCGGGCAGTAGCTCAACCTTCATCATGTCTTGCTCCACAGTCAGACTCTTCCTGAAATCTGTGTGATACAGAAGGACTCCCGGCAGGACCTGACCTGGAGAGACACAGCGGAGGAACCTCACCCAGACTTCAGAGCAGCCATACCCTTGCACTCAGGGCTCTGATAGTTGGCTTTCCCAAGCTCCTCTGAGGAAATCTCCTATTCATTACATCCTTCAGGAAAGTGGGGACTAAGTAAGCCAGCCCATCTCAGGTACAGAATTATTGTTTTGGTTTGTGTGTGTGTGTGGGGGGTGCTTTTTAGGTTCTTGGGGGTTTTGTTTGATTGTTTGCTTTTTTTTTTTTTAAGAATTCCTCTCCTTTATTCTCCAAACAGCTTTTATACCAAAACATAAATTGAGTGGGAAATACACCAGCATTCTGTCTCAGAGTGCTTTTTTTTTTTTAAATAGATCTCCCTCTATATCCCTGTCTAGCCCAAAACTCATTATGTAGTCCAGGCTGGCCTTAAATTCGGCAATCCTTCTGTCTCAGCCTCTTTCAGTTTCATTTGTCTTTTGCAGTGGAAGGGACAAAACCCTGGGCTCACATGCAAGGCAAGTTAGCTACACCTTTTGCCAGACTTGGAATCTTGACATTTCTTTTCAGAGTTCTTACAGGCCTTCCCAGCTGCCTGTGGTGTGACTCAAAGCTGAGGCAGGCAGAACAAGGCACCACAGCATGGCTGCTCGCCCTCCAGTCAAGGCCTCTGCACTAACAAGAGCTCAGTCCTCTGAACAGACAGCCCTTCTCAGGTCTCTACCCAGATGAGAAAACAGCACTTTACACTAAATGGCCAGCACAATAAAAAATACACATAGTGCCAGCTCCTGAAAATAAGGCACTGGCTGTCTGAGACTCAGGCATGAGCGACACAGAACAATTATCCAGGCAAGGATTGGCCTGGGTGCACCAAGGAGGCAGCGAGGGACTGGGGGACAAAGGTATACACTACTCCACCCATTCAGATGCCAAAACAGTTTTCAGCAGTAAAACTTGCATTCAACCTGAAACATGGGGCCTCCAAAAAGGTTTTCTGCCTTGGCTTTAAAGAGGGGAAAGCCACACAAGGTGGTAGAGACAGTGGCATTCTGACTCTCAGGAATCCAGAAAACAACAGCTTTGACCCTGTGATAGCTAGTGCTATCAACTAACAACCATGACAAGGGAAACCAACCAAATGGAACTGTTTGTTTTGTGGTGCCCCAGGGCCCAATACTAGGGAAGTGCTCTCTCGCTGAGTTAAGCCCCAGATTCCCATTTCTCCTTTTTGGCACAACAGTTGGGCATGTTCAGCAAAATAAATATTTCTCTAATATCAGGTTTCTGTAATATTTGAACTCCCTAAGCCCTGGCACTGCCCAAGCCCATGGAGGGCAGAAGGGTGAAGAGAGATGAATATGAGTCCTGTTCATGTATTTCCTGGCAGAACAGTGAATGGCTAAATAACATATTATTACTAGTGCTCAACACACTCTAGGTCTCAAAAGAAGTTAAGTAACCTGGAGAAGACATGATAACTCCTAAAGAAGGGATTCACCAACTGAGGGCACCTCCAGCACCCTCTTTCCCAACCACACTAGCCTGACACTGCCCAGAAGATGCTCCCTGCTCTTCAGCTTGCAACTAGAGACATTTTGCTTGAGTTGGGACCTGCAGCCTGTGTTCAAGACCAAATCCCAGACACGTTTTATTTTGCTCATAACATTGTTTAAAAATTGAAGACTCCCAGAGAGTCCCATCTTCTCATCCAGCGGGGCTTCTAGAGCACCAAATGCTGAGCTGCGGACTCCCATAAGCGGAGCTGACCAGCAGTAACTGCGCTCGCCTAGCTCATCAGCAGCAACACTAAAGGTTATTCCTTAACTGGAGAGACCTGTACTTCTGGGGTTCTCAACGAGAGGGCTTCTTGCTTAGTAAAGATGGACCACGCACTTTCAATCACGATTGCTTCCAAATTCCCGGCTAGCTGCACTCAGGCCGGCCAGCTCCGGAGCGCTGGCAACCAACCCACTGTTGCCCCACTAGTTGGACACCAGGAGGAAAAGCAGCTGGCTTAGAAACCGAGGTTGCGACCAAGGCACTGGAGTCCGACTACGGCCGGGTGGGAGCAGGTGCCGGCCCTCTGTCCCCGGCCACTGACCCTGTCAGCGCCGCTGGTCTAAGCTGAAGACGCCCGGCCCCGCTTCTCGCCCGCCCGGCAGCGCACAGCACCTGCGCCCGGAGGCGGCGAGGGCTCGCCCAACCGACGTCCGGACTGCCGGCACCGCGCCGCGCCGCGTCAGCGCCCAGACACACTTACCCAGACCGCGGCGCGCGCAGGCGGCTCCCAGCACTGACAAGCTCCGGAGGCACCGCGGCCCGCGACCCAGCACCATGACCCACGGGGTGCACAGCCGGGTCGCCGAGCCGCAACACCAACGTCGTGGGCATCAACACTAGCGTTGGCGACAGCAGCCAATCAGTGTCCTCCTCGCACTGCTCCCAACCAACCAGCTCCTGCTCTTTACCGAAACGCCACGCCCTCAATCCGACAGTGCCCGCCCATAGAGAGCACGGCCAACCAGTGTCTGTCTCGCGGGTGCCGCCCCCAGCCAATCAGCAGCTCCTGCCCAAAATGTACCCTACCCTGCCCTGGGAGCCTTGGCCCGGAGACCGTGTCTGGACGAAGGTGTGGGCGGCGGAGGGTGGCTGAGCGGACGCCTCCTCGTCTCTTCCGGGCCGCTGACCCCAGCGTCCAGCTGCTGCGCAAGGAAGGGCGGGCCGCTTCGGCCTCAACAGCGTCCTAAGGCAGCTGTCCCCTCGAGGCCCCCGTAGTCCCGGGATTCAACGGTCACGTGACACAAGGTTTTACCATGGCTTCCTCCAAGCCTCTGTCTCGCTTCTGGGAATGGGGCAAGAATATCGTGTGCGTGGGGAGGAACTACGCAGACCACGTCAAGGAGATGCGCAGCGCGGTGCTAAGCGAGCCTGTGCTTTTCTTGAAGCCGTCCACCGCGTACGCTCCCGAGGGCTCACCGGTGTTAATGCCCGCCTACTGCCAGAACTTGCACCACGAGGTGGAGTTGGGTGTGCTCTTGGGCAGGCGTGCTCAAGCCGTCCCCGAGGCCGCCGCCATGGACTACGTGGCCGGCTACGCTCTGTGCCTGGACATGACTGCCAGAGATGTGCAGGAAGAGTGCAAGAAGAAGGGACTGCCCTGGACCCTGGCCAAGAGCTTCACGGCCTCCTGTCCTGTCAGCGCCTTCGTGCCCAAGGAGAAGGTCCCTGACCCTCACGCCCTAAGTCTGTGGCTCAAGGTCAACGGTGAACTCAGGCAGGAGGGCAAAACTTCGTCTATGATCTTTTCCATCCCCTACATCATTAGCTACGTTTCCAAGATAGTAACCTTGGAAGAAGGAGATCTTATCTTGACCGGGACTCCAAAGGGAGTTGGGCCAGTTAAAGAAAATGATGAGATCGAGGCTGGAATAGATGGGGTGGTTAGTATGAAGTTCAAGGTGAAAAAGTCAGAATACTGAGTTGTTCTTAACGAGTGTCACAGGAGAAAGGAGACATAAGCAAGTGAAGTAACTAAATGTCAATCTTAATGAAAATCTAAAATGGGTCCTTAAAAATAAATAACATGATTTTAAAAATTGGGGCAGAAATGAAAATGGGAATAACCACACTAAAGAATATTTAATGCTTCCCAAGAGGAGATGTGTTAAACTAAGCTCGGAAAAGTTGTAATTTTCTTCTCTGAAACTGAACTGAGTAAGACTTCTGTAAATTGTCTGTATCTCCATTAATGATGTTACCCTTTAGGAAAGCTGTTTATACACTCCAGTTGGTTCTTACTAGGGAAAGCTCTTCATCCCAAAATCAGATAAAAGTTTTGTTAAGGGAGCAATTGTTGAAGTCTTGCCTTGTTTACTTGGAGTGTATATATTGGGTTGTGACTTCTGAGTTTGGGAGGTAATCTTGAAATTGTTTTCCAAATAAACACGTTTCTTATGTGACCTGAAAGTGTACTTTCTTTCCCTGTGGGGGAGGGGTACTTCTTCCTCTGGGGCATCAGACTTTGGTCTTGGGCTCCTGAGCACTGTGCTTTAACAAAGTGAACCAGTCCCTCCACATCAATCAAAGAGGCCCTAAGAAACCGACAGCCTGGAAATGCTGCCTTTGCTCTTGCCTGCACCGTTTCCTGATAGAAGAGCCCTCAGGATGTCCAGCACAGCTTTCGGGGCCCAGTGGAGGCTTCTGCTGTGCCGGTACAGAGTCTGCTGCCCCCTTTCAGTAATTTATCAGTGCTGCTAGGCATTATGCCAACTATAGTTCATTCCATGTTCCTGTGCGTTGTGTTTTTAACAAAGCTGTGAGGTTTGTTAGCCCTATCATCCTGATGACAATGTAGACCTAGAGGCTAGCAACTGTGACAGGGCCAGTTTGTAAGGAAACTGTCACAAACTCAGAGTCTGAAGTTTTAACCAAAGTATAGGTAGTGCCATGTAAGTAAATATATAAGAAAATTTAAACATATGGGTATTCTGTGAGCCCAAGGCTTAATTATGATTTATTATGAAGTCCCATAGTGATATTGGTTTAATAAATATGACTTTTAAACAGAATCTTATTATAACCCAGGATGACCCTGAATTCATGATCCACCTGACCTAAGTTTTCCATTATTTTATCTTTAGTAGTTTATTTAATTACTTAGCTGTCAATGTTTAATACAAATGAGTTAGGAATTTTATTTTATTTTTTATTTTTGGTTTTTCAAGACAGGGTTTCTCTGTAGCTTTTAGTGCCTATCCTGGAATTAGCTCTTGTAGACCAGGCTGGCCTCGAACTCACAGAGATCTGCCTGCCTCTGCCTCTGCTGGGATTAAAGGTATGCACCACTACTGCCTGGCAAGTTAGGAATTTTAGATAAGAAAAGAACAAGAGAAAAATCCTTAAGATTTCATCTACCCAGAGACCACCAAAGTTAGACATTTAGTATAAATTCTTCCAAATCTGAATATGGATATTATTTTAAGTGGAATTTTTGGACAGGATCTAACTATGTAGCTCAGGCTTGCCTGTACCTCATGATCCTCTTTCCCTAGTCGCCTGAGTGCTGCTGAAATAACAGGTATATGCCACTACCATAGTTTTCCAACCTGGTTTTTATACTGGCTATTGTGATTTCCACATCAGTCCGCACCGTTCTGCAATTTGATTTTCATCGATTATGAAAGACTCTAGGTCAGTCACTTCTTTGGTTTTAGACATTAGGGTGTGCTGGTGAAATCAGCACATTGATAATTCCTGATTCGTGTGGCTGGGTTCCCAAAGTCAAACAGTGAGCCCAAAGGGCATGCCGCCCATTTGAAGCTGTACTTTAATCTAGCTAGCAAGTACAAGGTTCAACTGAGAAACATCTACTAAGTTGACAGAGCAATTAAGCAAGCTGAAGGTACAAGCTAGTGCCCAGAAAGTACAGTGCCCATGGGGCCAATGTCCACCAAGCAATGGAATGAGCTTTTTTTTTTTTTTTTTTTTTTTGGTTTTTCGAGACAGGGTTTCTCTGTGGTTTTGGAGTCTGTCCTGGAACTAGCTCTTGTAGACCAGGCTGGTCTTGAACTCACAGAGATCCGCCTGCCTCTGCCTCCCAAGTGCTGGGATTAAAGGCTGCGCCACTACCGCCTGGCTTGGAATGAGCTTTGTCACAAACATCTGACACCAGCATTACAGTTGTAGCACACAAAGTCCTTGGAAGTAAGAATCAAAAACTGAACTCAACTCCCACAATTTCTCAGCTGCTAAAATCACAGTAAACCTCACACCCAGGGGCTGGAGAGATGGCTCAGTGGTTAAGAGCATTGCCTGCTCTTCCAAAGGTCCTGAGTTCAATTCCCAGCAACCACATGGTGGCTCACAACCATCTGTAATGAGGTCTGGTGCCGGCAGACATACACACAGACAGAATATTGTATGCATAATAAATAAATATTAAAAAAAACCTCACACCCAGGAGATAAATACTCTTTCAACTTATTTTAAATAAATATAATCTATGAAAAAGTTGGAAGATTCATCCAATGAAGTCAAATTACCCTTCAGTAGATTTAATAACTGTAACTTTCAGATATGGAGAGATAGTTCAGAGGTTAAGAACACTGCTCTTCCAGAAGATTCAAGTTTGACCCCCAACATCCACATGACTACTTATCTACTGTCTGTAACTCCAGTCCAAGAGAATCGATACCCTGTGATCTCCGTGAGCACTGGATGCACATGGTGCATGGACATACAGGCAGCCCAAACACCCATACACATACAAATTTAAAACAACACAAAACATTGTTCACCGGACATAGTGGTGCATACCTTTAATCACAGCACTGGGGAGACAGTGTGGTCTACATTGTGTGTTTCAGGACAGCCAAGAATACATAGACTGTTTCAAAATGCAAAAAAAATTGTTTGCTAATTACACATAAAATAATTTCATAATACATTAGTCTATGCAGAATATGTCTTGACTTCTGTTACAGTGATTTTATTTTATTTGGTTTTTTGAGACAGGGTTTCTCTGTAGCTTTGGTGCCTGTCCTGGAACTAGCTCTTGTAGACCAGGCTGGCCTCGAACTCCCAGAGATCCGCCTGCCTCTCCCTCCGGAGTGCTGGGATTAAAGGCGTGCGCCACCACCGCCTGGCGATGTTTTTTAATGTACTGGAGCACATGCCTTTAATTCCAACATTAAAGAGGCAGAGGTAGGTGAATCTCTGGGAGTTCAAGGCCTGGACCTTCCTATGTAGACCAGGCTGTTTCAAAAAACAAAAAATTTAAACTGGTTGTTGTTGGAGGTGTGTGCGTTTAACCCCAGCACTCCAGAGGCAGAGACAGGTGGATCTCTGTGAGCTCGAGGCCAGCCTGGTCTACAGAGTTGATGCCAGGACAGGCTCTAAAACTACACAGAGAAACCCCGTCTCAATAAACCAAAAATAAATAGATAAATAAATAAAAATTAAAAAATAAAATAAAAATCCACTGGTTATCTATAAAAAGTGAACATTAGGCCAGGCCCAGCTACTCATGAGTCTAAGACAGGAGGATAGCAAATTCAAGATCTGTACGAGCTACAGAGTATACAGCTAGTCTGTGCAATTTAGTGAGGCTCAGTCTCAAATAAAAAGTAAAGAAGAAAAAGTAGAAAGTGGGGGAGAGGACTGCTGAGAATTTACTTAGTGATGAGATGCTTGCCTCATATTCATGAGGTCATAGGTTCAATCCTAGCATCATATTGACAGCACACGCCTAGCACTCAGGAGATGGAGGCAGGAGAATCAGGAGGAGTTCAAGTATAGGAAGATAGGACCTACAAGGCCAGGAGAAGAGCCAGCCTGGAGTCTGCCCGAGGATCTATCAGCAGGCGCTGTCAGAGGTCCTGATCATGCCTAGCTAATGAGGGGCAACCGCGCAATGTCAACTGATGGGAACGCAGCCTGGGTGCTGGAAGAGGGCATATAAGGCTCTCACCATAGCTGAATAAAGGAGTCTGCTGTTTGTCTTTTACCTGACCTCCAGCACCTTCTTACCCTCTCCCCAGCACATTCAAGTTCATCCTTCGCTACATATCAAATTCAAGGCCAGACTACGTAGATCTGTGTCACAAAAAAGAAGAGAGTGTATATATAAAATCAGTGATAAAGTACTTGCTTACCACCACCACGTGTAAAACTCTGGGTTCCATCCCCAGTACCAGAGGGGAAAGTATTATCCATTCACTTGAACACCTTTTCAGGCTAGTGAAAACTCATCTAATTATTTTTAATTGGTATATCTTCTTAGATCATATGTCCCAGAAGCAGATCATAAGATGGGAATCATTGTCCAGGTAACGTTTTGAAGGGGTGCTCTCAGGAAGATAAGTGAAGGAACAAGGAAATGCAAAGCAGGTGGAAAGGACGGGATGGAAACTCAGTGGGCAGATGACTCCAGTTGGAGAGAGCAGTAAAGTAGTCTACAGACATAGTGCACTTTGTCTCCCTCAGAGCCGCATCAGGCATCCCTGCTCCTCACAGAAGCAGGGAAATCTCTAAAAACTTGGAGTTAATGGGGTGAGGTGTGGGGCAACATTCTCCACAGGTTTAGTTTCTGGTGTTTAAACAGACACAACAAGGCGAGAACTGTTTTCAAACACAACATTGAGTGTTTATTCTTTAGGGGGAAAAGGCTATGAAACTGATTATCTGGTTTACACTTAAAGATTTAGGTGCATTTTGTCAAAATGTGTAGGAAAGAGAATATACAAATTTGTACTTGACAAGTGTTATGTAGCTATTTCCTCCAAGATAAAGCTTTCCATTTTATGGAAGCCCCTTAAGATAGGATCTTCTGAAGTAAAGTGAAACATGCAGTTCTTCAGAGAAGCTACTTAAAGTCTCGGGAAACAAACATCTCAATAGTTTCAGGAAGTCCCTGAAACTGACCAGAAGTCTAGAACCCTCCTTCCCCAAGCTTATGTAAACAGGACTGCTATGAGATGTTCTTAGACATGCTGAGCTGCCCAGAAGAGTTTCAGACATGCTGAACTTCCTGGAAGAGGCAGAGATCAGCCAACTTGCCTGGAAGAGAGAGACCCCTCTAGTTCCAGTAGATCCAACTTGGAAGGGATCTTTTAGCTTTTGGAGGGGCAGTGCTGCTTGAGAAGGTCCTGAAGAAGGCAGGTTGAATTGCCTGGAAGAGGCTCAGACAAATTGAGCTTTCTGTCAAACTATCTGCAAATTCTTCAGTGAGCTCTGAGATTCCAGATTTCATGCAACTTTATCCATGGTGAAACGGGCTTTGGAGATACAACTGTCTGACTCGTTTCTGCTCCAGTAAGTACTCTCACACCTACACTCCTATAAGTAACCACATAAAACTCATTGTCTTATCAAGTTGGACTTTGGTAGTATTCCTATTTTGGTCTGTCATTGGTTCCCTGTCTGGGGTGAGTAGACGTTAGTTAGATTAGTGTAACAGCATGAAAGTTTCAGAATGCCTCTCCCAACCCTACATACTCTAACCACGGCCAAGTACCATGACTAGATGATAATTTGCATCTCTTTAAATACCCCCCTGCTGCATCTCTACAAATGTAATCATGGTAACTCCACTATCAGGTTGGTTTTCCATTTCTTTTCACTATGAACACTAAGCAAATATGCTAAGACTTTTGTCTGTTTTTTTTTTTTCCGAGACAGGGTTTCTATGTGTAGACCCTGCTGTCCTAGAGCTTTGTAGACCAGGCTGGCCTCAAACTCACTGAGATCCACTTGTCTCTGCCTCCCAAGTTCTGGGATTAAGGGTGTGCACCACCACCACACAGTCAACTTTTGTCTGCTTAAAGGGAAATGGAAGTGTAATTTTAAGTGTCTCACAGGCCTTGGGGAGCTAGCTATACAGAAGAGGAGGTGGAAAGACAGTAAAAGTCAGAGGGAATGGATGACACCAAGGAAACAGTGAGGACTGATGCAAATGTCACCTCAGTGTGTGTCAAAATGCACAGGCCTTTCCAGGTTCAGGTCAGACAGTGTCCCAGCGCTAAGAGGGGAAGTGGACATAGGTGCATGCGCCTAACCAAGGACCTCTCTCCAGTTGACATCTGCTTGTAAAGGAAAAATTATTTTCTCCAATGGAGTCTCATTGAGTATATTAACCACACTTAAGGGAGGCCTCATGCCCAGCAGTTGATAAAGAACACAAAATGAACTCAATGGTATCTTTTATATACTTTCTGTATATGCTTTGTTTGGGGTTTTTTTTGTCTTACTTGTCTTCTGCTTATATATATATGGCTTTTGATTTTCTGGGTTTTTTGGGTTTTTTTTTTTTTTTTTTGGTTTTTGGTTTTTGGTTTTTCGAGACAGGTTTTTCTGTGGTTTTAGAGCCTGTTCTGGAACTAGCTCTTGTAGACCAGGCTTGCCTCAAACTCACAGAGATCCACCTGCCTCTGCCTCCCAAGTGCTGGGATTAAAGGTGTGTGCCACCACCACCCGGCCTGATTTTCTGTTTTTATAGGTTTGTGTGTATATGTGTCTGTGTGTGTTTATTTGTTTTCTGTACTTTTTCTTTTTTTATTCTAGTTCATTTGCCATTTTTGTTTGCTTGTTTTTTCTCTAGAGAAAAAGAAAGAAGGAAGGGCGTTAGAAGGGTGGAGAGGTGGGGAGGGTCTAGGAGGCATTGGAAGATGGAAAAACAGAATGTAGTGTATGAAAAAATTTCTTTTCAACAATTATTTGGAGTAGTGCAGTTGTTTTGTTTTTCAAGGCAGGGTTTCTCTCTGTAGTCCTGCCTGTTTGGGAACTTGCTCTGTAGATCAGTCTAGCCTAGAACTTGGAGATCCACCCACCTCTGCCTCCTATGTGCTGTGATTAAAGGCGTGTGCCACCACCCAGCTCAATAAAATATTGTATACCTATTTTTATACCTATTTTTAAAAAGTAATTATAAGTGTCAAAATATACTAGGAAAAATTCATACAACAAAATCTTACTAAGTGATAAAGACAACAATAACTGGCATTTGCTGTCCAAAGGCTAAGTACATAAGGCTACGTGCTTTGCAAGAGTTAACCCGAGTTTTCCCAATTGCCATGAGAATTTGTAATTAAGAATCACAAAAGGAGAAACTTTGAACGGGCGGCCTGAGAGCAGCAAATGGAGCTTGAATCCACAGCCACAGAGTCTGTCCACTCAGCTGTCTTTGTTTCTACCTCTGTTTGAGCTTTTATAGCCCATCTGGGAAATAATTTCCCTGACACATATAAGGTGATACCAGTAAGATGCCATTTCTAAGTTATACAAGAAAGATTCAGAGCCGGGCGGTGGTGACACACACCTTTGATCCCAGCACTGGGAGGCAGAGGCAGGTGGTTCTCTGTGTATTCGAGGCCAGCCAGGTATACAGAGCAAGTTCTAGGGTAGCCCGGGCTGTCTTTTTTTAAAAAAATATTTATTTATTTATTATGTATACAATATTCTGTCTGTGTGTATGTCTGCAGGCCAGAAGAGGGCACCAGACCTCATTCCAGATGGTTGTGAGCCACCATGTGGTTGCCAGGAATTGAACTCAGGACCTTTGGAAGAGCAGGCAATGCTCTTAACCACTGAGCCATCTCTCCAGCCCCCCCCCGGGCTGTCTTAAAGGAAAAAAAAGATTCAGTAATGTTAGCTAGCAATTTATGGGACTGAAAACATGACTCAGTGGTTAACAGCACTGACTGCTCATTGCAGAAGACTCAAGTTCAGTTCCCAGAACTCATGTCAGCCTACAACTGTCTATAAGTCCAGTTCCAGGGGCTCTGATACCCTCTTCTGCCCTCTGCAGGCACTAGGAATGTGGTACACATACATGCATGCAGGTAAAACATCCATACGCATAAACAATAAAATATTAAAAATAAAAATATATTAGCAATTTATGAACTAGGCATGATGGTGCATGCTATAGTCCTAGTGCATGGGAAGTGACAGCAGAAGGATCAGGAGTTCAAGGCCAGCCTAAGATGCATAGTGAATTTGAAGCCAGCTTGATCTGCAAAACAAGATACATAAGCACACACACAGAGAAAGTAGCAATTTAATATCTAGAAATGTAGCCGGGCAGTGATGGTGCATGCCTTTAATCCCAGCACTCGAGAGGCAGAGGAAGGTGGATCTCTGTGAGTTCGAGGCCAGCCTGGTCTACAAGAGCTAGTTCCAGGACAGACTCCAAAGCTACAGAGAAACCTAGTCTCAAAAGACCACCACCAACAAAAAATAATAAAGATTAAAAAATAAATTTTTATTAATTAATTAATTAATTATTTTTTCCCAGTCCGATCACAGTTTCCCTTCCCTTCCTTCTGTCCTCCCAGTCCCTGCTCCTCGCCTCCCCCATCCACTCTCTCTCCCCTCTCTTCAGAAAAGTGCAGCCCTCCCAGCCATGGCATATCAAGTTTCAGGAAAACTAGGCACCTCCTCTCCTATTAAGGATGGACAAGGCAACCCAGCAAGAGGAAAGGGTCCCAAGAGCAGGCAACAGAATCAGAAACAGCCCCAACTCTGTCTGCCAGGAGTCCCACAAGAGGACCAAGTCTTATATTTTTAATGGTTATATTTCATTATATGAATATAGGACAGTGAATATAATCAAATACCATTGCACACTTAAGATGATTCCTAATATGGGTTTGGAGTACATGCCTTCAATCTCAGGACTGAGAAGAAAGAGGCAGGCATATTTCAAAAAAATTATATGCTTATATCTATAATATAATTTGTAAATGATATACTTTAATATGGATGGAGAGAAGACAAACATGCAAGAAAGACATACAAAAGTGTTGTATGCCGGGCGGTAGTGGCGCACACCTTTAATCCCAGCACTCTGGAGGCAGAGGCAGGCGGATCTCTGTGAGTTCGAGACCAGCCTGGTCTACAAGAGCTAGTTCCAGGACAAGCTCCAAAACCACAGAGAAACCCTGTCTCGAAAAACAACAACAAAAAAAGTGTTGTATGTTTGCACAGGCATGTTTAGTGCAGTAAAGTTCCTAATAGCCCAAAGGTTAAAAAAAAAAATCTCAAATGTCACCAGCAGATGAACAGATAAGTAAAATATAGCATACCCAGCTAAAGCAGTATTTCTCAGCTATACAAAAGAATGACACATATTACATAATGGGTGAACTTAAAGATCATTATACTAAGTAAAGGCAGCCAGTCACAAGGACAAACACTGTGGGATCCACTCAGGTGAGGTGCCCAGAATAGCCTAATTCTCAGAGATGAGATGTAGATCAGAGGTTACCTGAGCTGTAGGGAGGGGAGAATGTGTGAAGTTGCAGTATGGAAGGAAGTAAACCAGTTTGGAAAGGTAATGAGCACACAACATTATAAACATACTAATGCCACTGATTCGTATAAGTAAAAATGATTAAGATTATGAATTTTATGCTATATATGTTTTATCGGAATATTAAAAAGTACATTAAAAACATGAATCACAAGCTAAAAATGTGATATTATAATTATCCTGTTCTGTTATCTATTATTTTCTATGAAAAATATAAAACTTGATTAAAAGTAGTTGTGAAATAGCCCAGGATTTCTCAGGATAAAGAATGTGCACATACACAAATGGTGTTTCTGTCACATATTGTGAATGAGACCAATAAACTCACTACAGCATAGTCTACAAAGGAAAAGTTGTCTAATCGCCCGGCATGAGCCCTGTATCTGGCAGAAAGCAGTTCCTGGGGAAGCAGATAGGAGCACGGAAGAGTGGTGGTGTTTGGAACTGAGGTGGGGTACCTCTACTTCTTTGCATGCCTGCATTTTAGCTAGTCTACAAATTAAATTTCGGATGTTGATTTTGCTTTTGATCTTAGTTAAAAAGATTTTTTGACTGCTTTTGTAACTTAATCACATAAAAGCATAACTTAAACTTGACACACACCTTTGATTTGGTGCGGCTTGTCAATAGGTCAGGCAGATTCCTGCCACCAGTAAAATCCTGCACCTCGGTGACAGTTCAGAACCAAGACAGAGATAAGGTCACCTTGGTTGTGAGCACGGAATTTAGAGCCCTCTGCTGGCCACACTGTTACTCAGCTGTGCCAGGGAACAGCATTGCCAGGGCACCCAGGAGAATGTGGTGAGACAGCCAGCATAGCTGAAGACATTGGCACAGGAACCAAGCTGGTGCTTACAGACCTGCATAGCCCAGAAGCCTCTGGCATGCCAGAGTGGAATCCAGTGAGGGAACCATTATGGTTTGGGTCAAAAGTGTTTGGTTGTCCTTATTGGACGTCTGTGAAATGACTGGCTCAAGAGAGCTCTGATATCATCAATGGATTAGTTCATTGCTTGGCTGTTGGGAGGCATGGGAAACTAAGGACACAGCCAGGCATGGGTATACACCTTTCTAATCCTAGCACCTGGGAGGCAGAGACAGGAACATCAAGAAACCTTCAGTATACAGTAAGTTCAACACTATCCCTATAATCTTAGTACTTAGGAGCCTGACACAAAAGGATTGTAAATTCAAGGCCAGCCTGCCATAAGAAAACCCCGTTGAAGAATACAGGGGTGGGGAACTAGGAGGTGAGACCTGGCAGAAGGAAGGGATCCTGGGGGGTATGTTCTTGGGAACCTATCCTCCCTCTGCTTCCCAGTCTCTACAAGGAGAGCAGTTTTGCTCTGATACATGCCACCACTCATGGTATTCAGCCTCAAGCAAAAGCAATGGGTGAAGGGATAATGTCTGATATCATGAGCCAAAGCTAATCTCTCCTCCTTCAAGTGTATTTTTTTTGGAACTTTATTATAGCTAACAACCACATGCCACTCTCAGCCACTAGCAGATGTGAATCCTGCTATGGCTCTCACTTCTCTTCTCCCAGCCAAATGGCTCCAACTCTTCTTCCCTCCTTTCTTGTCACCCTGATGACACATAGCTTACATGATACACATTTCCTTCTCAAAGAGAATGGGAGAAAGCACTTTACCAGTTCCATCTTGCTGTGTAGATCAAGTCCTTCACTACCACATCTATTAGGATATACCAGGATCATCTGGCAAACCACCATGACTGCATATAGTAAACCATAGACTGCATTGAATAAGGCGCATGTACCTTCCAGCAACAGCATCACAAGAGAGTCCAAGGTACTCACTTTCTGTCTTCGTCCAGCTCTGTGCAGAGCAATGGGTCAGATTTGAAGTTTGCAGTCAGTGTCGAGCTAGGGTTGGTCTTACAGAAGGGCCTGTTCCTGAAACAAGTAGCCCAGATCTGTGTGGGGCTGAGCACTGTGCCCTGTGCTGCTTCAGAGAAGAGTAGGATGAAAAGCAGCTGCCACCTTTGTATCTTGGGAAAATTCCCTCTTCAAAGTTCTTGGGACTCAGACATCAATCCTGTAGCTCTTGAAGCCGGTCTCCTCCCCAGTGAGTCACAGGTGCCAAGCCTGCGTCAGCAAGCCTTTGCATGCACCAGGTAATTTCAGTGTCGTCACCAAAGCCAGGGCCAGCTCCTGCACAGTCTTGCCTTCTGCCCAACATCAGAGCCTTTTACTGTGTCCTGTCAAATATGTGCCACCACACTACAAGGAAGATAACTGAAAGGTTCTAACCCTCCAGAGACAAAGAAACCGTTCACACCCATGAGGAAGATCAAGCATATTTATTACTGTACATGAGCAACTGTTTCCCAGTGTGAGAGAGGACAGCAAAGCTGTTAGAAATCGTTTTCCAAGTAGGAAACAGTGACAACCTAAGAAATAGTTTTATTACATTAGGCAAAATATGTTTTTACACATAATTCTCAAACATTCCATTTTAAAGAGTCAACTTTCTATACTTTAACATATTTTGGAACAAAATATGGTTTTAAGTGTGTCCTTGTCCAGCCAGGTTCCTGCTTGCTTCAGTGGGATCCGCAAGCTTACAGGAGAGTATGCTAACTTTCAGTCCAGCCCTTGCTCTGTGTGATGAAATCAACTGAGGACAAAAAGAGACAGCGGGTTAGATTCAAACACTACCTTGTACACAAAGTTGAAAACCAATGGCCACAAAGGGAGAAGTACAAGTTTTTGTTGTTGTTTGGATTTGTGCTTTTCTGAAACAGAAAAGTGTAGCTCTGACTGGCTTCAAACTCATGATCTTCCTACTTTGGTGTCATGTTGCTGGAATTACAAGTGTACACTGCTGGGCCCAGCTTGGAATCACTTTAAATGGCAACCTTTTTTTTGTTTTGTTTTTCGAGACAGGGTTTCTCTGTAGCTTTTGGTGCCTGTCTCGGAACTAGCTCTTGTAGACCAGGCTGGCCTCGAACTCCCAGAGATCCACCTGCCTCTGCCTCCCAAGTGCTGGGATTAAAGGCATGCGCCACCACCGCCCAGCTAAATGGCAACCATTTTTTAACTGAAATAAGAGAATTATAGAAAATATTTTATTGCCTGGCAGTGGTGGCACATACCTTTAATCCCAGCACTCGGGCAAAGGCAGGCAGATCTTTGTGAGTTCAAGGCCAGCCAGGTCTACAAGAGCTAGTTCCAGGACAGGTTCCAAAGCTACAGAAAAACTCTGTCTCAAAAAACCAAAAACCTAGCCGGGCGATGGTGGCGCACGCCTTTAATCCCAGCACTCGGGAGGCAGAGGCAGGCGGATCTCTGTGAGTTCAATCGAGACCAGCCTGGTCTACCGAGCTAGCTCCAGGACAGGCTCCAAAGCCACAGAGAAACCCTGTCTCAAAAAACCAAAAAAAAAAAAAAAAAAAAAAAAAACCAACCTGAAAAACCAAAACAAAACAGAAAATATTTCATCTTTTTTCTTTTTGGTTTTTCAAGACAGGGTTTCTCTGTAGTTTTGGAGTCTGTCCTGGAACTAGCTCTTGTAGACCAGGCTGACCTCAAACACAAAGATCCACCTACCTCTGCCTCCCGAGTGCTGGGAATAAAGGTATGTGCCACCAATGCCTGGTGAAAATATTTCA